>NC_137931.1:12680949-13293449 GCF_963969265.1 Rhamphochromis sp. 'chilingali' | reverse complement strand
AAGTCCGCTCATAGCTCAAAACGCACACCGGCACTAAATTTACAATGATATGGAAATCAGACCCACAGCAAGACTCAGGGTCAGCTGGCTCTCTAAAATGATTTCTCTGCCTCCTCAGATGTGTTCCCAATCAGAGTTCAAATTGTCTCACCGACATCCCAAAATATGTACGAAAGCAGTCATGATCAGTCGTGACCTGGATCAAACCATGAAATTCACCTTGCTTCTGACTTCACCTGAAAAACTGGGTGAACCCAGAACCCAGAAAATCCAGTATCGTGAGCAGCTCTGGGTTTTTTAGGACATGTTTTTTTGCAAAATCGCAGTGCTTGTGGTGTATATACACCTTAGATGACAAATTTACATCCAAAAAATTCTGAATTGAATGTTGTATTTTTGCAATACGCTCGCTGTTTAAAGCCTTTTCGAATATGCTGACCTGAAGTGATGAGGTCAGCATATGTCAAAGGAATCCCTGTTAGCTGTTTGTCTTCAGACTTTCTAAAATGCTTCAAACAGTTTTTTTCCATCTTTGAACTGTATGATGTCAGAAAGGGGCTCTAGGGACAGAAGCCCCACCCACCTGCTGTTTAAACATTCTGTTTGTGACAAGGAGCCAGTAAAAAGAAAGCAGCTACAGATCCACTGTAAGAACAATGAGGATTATTTTGAACTGTTATTCATACAAAGCTGCTCTAGTGGAGTCCAAGAATAAGAGAGGGTCTGGAAATCAGGATCATGGGTCCGAAACAGCAGGTTCTGTGTATAAGTGTCTTTAACAGTAACTGATAGATTACATTTCATGTTCTATTAGCAGGCTTCTTTCTGCATTGCTGTCTGTGCATTATTACAGCCAAACCAGGAAAACGTATATCAGTAAAATCCAGCTTTCAGCCTAACGTCACAACCTTTCTGCAATACTTTTTCTGTCAGCCACTACCACTCAGTCAGGAAGGTTTCTGTTTGCTGAGGCTTTCTGCTCCTAAAAGCTTCAATCTGGTTGCTCTGAGTAGTTTAAAACAAGCTTGAATTTCTGTGATTTTAGCACATGAGCCACTCTGCAAAAGTGAAAGCACCGTTTTTATATTCTTGATATTTCATTTTGGCACAAATGCTTATTCCTGTCATTTCCATTCAAGATTTTGACTTTTTTTTCCGGCTGCAGACACCTCACTTGCTTATTAACCCTTTAAAGTCGGTCAGAGCGGGCATGCTCCGTTTTGCGTAACTATTTTTAAATCCCGGTAACACTGCAACCACGTAAGCTAGCGCAATAATTCTTTTTGCATATGAAACCAGAGGAGTTGTACTTACATCTTATGCCATCAGCTTGTCCTAGGTCACAGTTTCATTCCACATATAGCTTTGCAAAAACTGCATAAAAAGCACTTGCAGCAACAAAAACATAATATTCCAGAAACACGCTTTGCCGATCCGATCAGCTGTTTGTAACACTTCCTACGTCCATCAGCGCGAACTATCGCATGTCCGCCATGTCCTGCCCAAAACCAGAAGTGACGTCATTTTGCAGAAATGTAGTTTTTCACCATCAGGGCCTTATGAGCCTATACTGGTGTTTTTAAAAGTTATGTTTGACTTTATGACTTTCTGTGTCGTTTCTTGGATGCTTAGGACTCATATTGCACTGCTGGAAATAGTTTATTTTGATGCATATGCTGCTTTTTTTGCAAATTTGCGTTGTAAGATTTATTTTCGTTTTTCCTGCAGTGTATAATAATTGGTGTATTTCAAAAATAAAACTATGAAGACGCTTAAAATAAATTTTCTGTGGTGGGAAACTATTTTGTGCAACTTTTTTGTATTTACAGTTTTGAGGGATAAGCCTCTTAAATTTCTCTAACTAGAAATACATGTTAAAAAAACAAAAACGATTTTACATTTTTTTTGTAGTTTATTGCACCTTTTTGCAATTTATGTAATTACTATGCACTTAATGCATTCATATTATTAGAATTTGGGCTATAATGGTTGTATTGATGTATATCAACTTGAAATGATCCCAAAAATGGCACTACAGCATGTAAAAATATAATATAAGCTCTGGCACACTTGGTTCTATGTCTTAAATCTATGTAGTCTTAAAGGGTTAAGTGTAACGTGAAAGTACTAAATGTGTAGATTGTATTCATATTTCACTTCCACTTCCTGGCTTACCAGAGGTAATTGGCCCCATGCTTAAGTTTTATTCCTTCATCCATAGTCCCGCTGTGTTTAGAAGTCAAATCCTTCTCATGGCTGTGATTATACCTTCGACAGGGTACTAAGCTCTGAGCTGTGCCAGTTGGGCTTTTACTTACAGTAGATGTTAGTCGTGAATTATATGAATCTGCATCTTATCAGGTACGTTTAGCCGCATCGTTTGGATGATTAACAAATTAGTTTATACACTGAGACGCTTCGAGCCATCCACATTCTTGAGGGAAACTCTTCTTTTGCTTTCATAGTAAGTAAACTTTACTTCCACAACTTCTTCTCAAGTCATTACAAGCAAACGATATCTCAACCTGTGAAAGAGTTCAAATGTGTGTTTGCGGATGTGTGCTCGCGCGTGCGTGTGTGTGTCACTGAGGTCGGGGAGGTGTCGGCTGAATGTAATGTAGCGGTGCAACGTGTGATAGCACATTCCTCCTTGAGACGCTCACTCCGTGGTGCATTCGCACTCACTAATTAACAGAAATGAGCTAAAAAAGGAACGACAAGCAACGCACTGTGATGAGAAGCTTGGCAGGGACAAGCGACTGTGCTCCAATTACAGTGTTGTCACTGTTTTTTCTGCTCCGCACGCTCTCATTCTTCACCTGGTGTCAAACTGGTTGGAAGTTTTTATCATCAATGGGTTTTTTTTTTCCCCCACCAGCTAATAAACAACTCAGTTTTACGGCCTTGAGATATTGTTTATTCCTGCTAAGTCTCCGTGAGCACATTTATTTGACCTTTATTTTTCCAGGAAAAGTCAAACAGACCTGTGTGTTCTTCCTCAGCGCGGTTCTCCTTCATATTCATGCAGTTACAGCTACATTCACACGCGGGAGCGCCACAGTGCGAACACGCTATCCTACTGTCGGCCACCGCGCAGCTCCGCGGGACAAATGGCCCCAAATCAAAAGAGTGAGGTCACCGCAGCACATCAGCGGCGCGGTGAAGGTCGAGTTCAGGTTTAATAAACATGGCAGCCGCCCGTTCCCTTTGTTTGGTGTTTCATTATGCTATCAAATATTGTGTTATTAGCGGCGTTCTCATTTTATTTAAATCATTGCAGCTCCCCTGCTGATGTCTTTGATGGTGTATCCATTCACATTTCTCTTATTGAAATGTCTGCAGGAACCTAGAATACAGGTTAATGAAGTGCTACACTCCTTTAATGTTCCAGCACCAATCTGCACCACCTTTTTACAGACAGACAATACCATTCCTCTCAGTTTGAAGCTTTATTTCTCTTCAACAACCACACACCACATATCTCGTCCTGTTTTTGGCCCGATTCTTTTGCTAAAGAATAGAGGTACGAGTGCTGGATAATAAGCATAGACTATGTACAAAAGCTGATTGTTGCCAACATGTTGGCATCCATTGGTGTTTGTTCTGCTGATTTAAAGCCTTTAGTTTTGCGTTTTGGCTGTCACCATCCCGTTAGCTTTGAAACAAGTTTCAAATGGGTGCTAATTGTGACTTCCAAAAAGCAGGCTTACATGATTAAGCCCGATCGCTAAATGATTTTTAAAGAAATACTGATGTTATGATACCTCTTTGATATTCATTTCTTTCACACACACAAAACATAAAGAGGTCTTCCTAACTGTTCTTATGTATAGTATTTACTCATTTATGCTCAAACCTGTGCCGAGTCTCCACTGGTGGACGAACTAAGCCTTGTTTTCTAACCCCTGTTTTGGTACCGTTCTCTGAAAAGGCTCATTTTTCAGGTACAGTTGGTCATTTTAACTTGTGACTCTTTTTGGGGTTGACTCTTTTTCTGAGCCTGCTTAAACTGGACTTTTGAAGAATTGCAGTACTTTCAAACTGGCTTTATTTTTCAGCTTAAATTGCTGCTGGAGATTAACACAGATTTACCAGCTCTTGCTCTAGTCAACAGACTGGCTTTAACCTTGGTCAGATATGACCAGTAGGGGCGGGTTTTAATAATCGATTCATCGATTAAAATCGATTCTGGCTTGGATAACGTGATATCGATTCATTAAAATCTTGAATCGATTTTTTTATATAAATGTATTTTGTCCAAAATTCCAGAATCTCAGGTGAAACGTCACAAACTTTTGACAACCACCAAACATTTAAAACGGTAAATGAGAGCAGGAACACGGCTTCTGAACAAAGACGTAAACACAAAGCACTACCCGCAGATCAGAATCAGTGAGATGTCGCCTTTCTCACCCGACGGCACGGACACGGTCGGGGCTGAAAGCCAACAGCTCGCTGATTCTGATGTTTCGGCGGGTCCGCGCTTTGTGTTTACGCCCTTTTTGCGCTGATTCGAAAGCTGTTAGTTTTATCTCTCTCCGAACAATATTGACCGAACCAGCAGCAAAAGAAGATCCAAACTAAGCTTCACATAAACATCGTCATGGACTCCCTCTGACTTTTGCTGTTTTGCTTCCACCACGATAAAATCACACTTCATGCACAGCTCTCGCATTCTCTCTCTCTCTCAGTGTACTTCAAGAACAGTTTCCCGTCTATATCCGAAATCTGTTTTCTGCATTATTCGCTTGCTTGTTACGCACAAGTCTACTGTTACTTACAGCGCTGTTGGCCAATGTTTTTTTTTCCTTATACTCACTTCCGAAAAGAAAACCTAGTTTCTGCCGTTCAACAGGCTTCTGAACAAATTTAAACTTTTTAAAGTTATACAAAATGCAAAACGCTTAGCCGTGTCTCTAATAAAACCGCTGTAACTTCAGAGGTAATGTTCATGTGTTGATTAATGGTTTTATTTCGTTTTTGATGTACTGCAGAATATTTTTATAAAATCCCAGGCCAGGAAAATCACCTTCATGTTTTTCTGTGTTTTATCTTCAGCTACTTTGACACAAAGGCATCTGCTGTGATGCTCACACCTTTGATAAAGTCTTGCGAGTGTCAGCTTCCTTCTTATAGATACAAAAATACGGAAATGTACTGATCTGAATTATAATATTTCTGACTGTCTGAGGCAAAATTTCCCAGATTCAAATCGAATTGAATCAAATCGTGGATCGAATCGATTCAGGACCTTGTGAATCGGAATCGAATCGATTCTAGAAATCAGTGACGATACCCAGCCCTAATGACCAGTATCTTCTGAAGGCTAACATTAATGTTAACAAACTTCAGACAGATGTTGATCTTTATCTGATTTAGTGGCGCTGACCTCTTGTTGTACAGGAACCGCACATTTTAACATGCCAAATATAAACACAGTGTGACTCACACACCTTAAAGTTGAGCTCATTTAGACATCATCATTGTTCATTTGGAGTTACGCTTATGTCCATTTAATAAATGTATTAACTCTTCTGTTAGTTGCTCTAGTCTCTCTTGAAGGAAATATATTCTCCCTTTTCCCTTTGTTTACTTGCTGGATGGAAACTTTATGCAGCACTTTGTCCTGTACAGATAACTTTTTTCTTTCTTTCTTTTTTTTTTAGCTTTGTGACAATAACTGTGTGCATCAGCTGGAGATTGGAGCTGTGTCTCCTGGTTAGAAAGATTATTGCCTTAAAACTGTCGAGTGTTATTATATTATTTTACATTGCTCAACTGCCACTTTTAGTGATCTAAATTGTCCTTTGAAAATCAAACGCTGCGTTGTCTCGACTCCATCCTGACAGGCTGGTTATATCCGAATCGATGGCAGCGTACCGTCATCAGAGCGAATCCAGTTGGTCCACAGATTCCAGAGTGACCCAGAAACCCGAGTGGCCATCCTCAGCATCCAGGCAGCTGGACAGGTACTTGCATACTTATCCAGCAGGCTATGCAGGCTATGCTTGATCATAATAAAGGAAATAAGACACCCTGCAGTCAATTGGAAAATCAGCTAAATAGACTCAATTTTGCATATTAGAGGTAATTATGGTTTGTACTGGTTGCTGTGAATCCTAATATCATAGAGAAATGAATGGTGGAAACGTGTTCTAGTCTTAATAATAAACTCATTGACCTCAATTATTCTGAGTGACCAACAGAAATGTTATGCATTCCAATCAAAAGAAGTGGGTGCTTGAAGCACTTACGTATCAATTAGCTGATAATATTCTGCTATTAAAAAGAATTTCAACAAATTAAATTTCATTCAATCGGACTGGATTGTTCCATTTTTGAGGTGGTTGTACTGGGTACTCTGAAACAGATATGTAGCGTGTGTGTTTGTGTGTGTCCTCTCCAGGGTTTGACCTTCACCGCTGCCAGCCACGTGGTGTTTGCCGAGCTCTACTGGAACCCCGGTCACGTCAAGCAGGCTGAAGATCGTGCCCACCGCATTGGGCAGACGTCCTCCGTCAACGTGCATTATCTCATTGCCAAGGGCACCTTCGACACCGTCATGTGGTCCATGCTCAACAGGAAGGTACTGTGGGTGACATCATGGCAGCAAAGTTGGAGAAATTTATGCAAAGCTGCTTATGATTTCACTGGTCATATTAAATTTGAATGATAAATCACCCTTACTGCTCTTGTACTGATTAGGCTCTTCAGTGTTTTTAATGGAGGCAATACTAACATTTGCATATTGCTACGCAATAAGTTTTAAGAGTAATCCAGAAGTTTCTCTTCCTGGACAGGATGTTTCTGTCTCCAAATTACGATTACACATCATGGCTTCCAAACTGATCATCACAAACGAAGTTGTGAATAAATTTAAATGATTTCTGATCTGAAAAATATTTACTTACCACATTTTCGGTGACCAATTGTTACAGTTTTGCCTTTGTGCACAACCGTAATAGATTTAAGACCTCACGCAAGTAGGTTTGTCAACATAGGACAACAGTGGTGAGTGATCGCAGGATCTTTTCCATGGTTAAAGGGAAAACTCCTTTACGACATCCAACCAAGAGAAAACCCTTTTTCCTTAAACTGTTCACTTGAGTTTCTTATTGTTTTATTTAAAATGTATTCTTGTGGTGTAAAGAAGCAAAACTGTAAAAAACCAAAAAAACCAACAAAAAAATGTGTCACTGTTCATAAATTTGTGGACCTAAGTGTGAAGTGAAGGTACAACATAAGGTTCCTTGTGTTTCAGGAAAAGGTGACTGGCAGCACTCTAAATGGAAGAAAGGAATATCTGAAGGCCGACGAGGGCGACAAGGACAAATGGGAGTTCCTCAACTTTGCCAACGCGTGGACGCCAAGTGAGATGGCGCTGCCGCTGGAGGGAAGCACAGGAAATGCCAAAACCGACGTCTTCTTTACTCATGTGAGTCAGCAGGAAATCTTCAACAGACATCTATTTCTTTCTCTCTTTAAATTAGCTCTGACATGCCGAGCCATCGAGTATAAAGCCACAGGAGCTTTCATAATAAATGAGTCTAATTTCATATAAAGTCATCACACTTACTGTTTGGTTTGTTCCTCATTTCTCTATGCCACCACTGGCTCTGTAGCTCCATAGCAAAGCATAATGTGATGTATGAGAAAAGAAAGTTGCTTTTTCTCGTTGCCATCATAAATAAATCTGCACGAGGACCTTGGGAGCTCGAGAGCTGTGGTCCGGGTGGCGATAACTAAATCGCTGCATAAGGAGTTCTTGTTGCGGCATTGTCATTTGAAACTGAGTGTAGAAAGCTGTTAAACTTTGTGTGTAGTCAGAAGAATTGGACGAATGCGTCCTGGGCGCAGATTTTCATGTTTACTGTGATTATTGTACGAATGTAAAAGAAAACAAAAGCATGCACACAGACGTGGAAACGTTTCACACTACTGATCAGCCACAACATTGAAACCACACTTTGAATATTGTGTAGGCTTTCACTGCCACACGAACTCTGAGCTGTTAAAGTGCAGACTCCTGGAGACCTTTGACCTTTGTCCTCTGGAGCCCAGACATTAAGCAGCAGATCCTTAAAGTCCTGCATGTTGCGAGATGGGGACATCCTCACAGAGACATCCCACCACATTCAGATCTAGGCCAAGTCAGCACCTTGAACTCTTTGTCAAGGTCCTGAAAAGTGTTTGCAGTGCGACAAGGTCCGTAATCCTTCTGAAATAGGCCACGGCCACCGGGGAATCCCGCTGCAACAAATCCAGCTCCAGCTACGCTCACGCCTAGTCAAGTAGTGTGTGGGGTGTAAAGGTTGTATCCCTAAAAAAGTTCAAATTCATTTAATTTTTCAGTCAGAGGCTGAACAAGTTTACCATTTAAGGCCATTTCATACTGGAATATCTTGCAAACATGAACCAGTAAGTCCAGAGAGGAGGTTCTTTTGTTATCTGCCACTCATACTTTCTGTCTCAGTTTCACATCAGAAACCCTTCCTCTTCTTTTTCTTCTTTTATTGTGAAACATTCGGAGGAACAGTCTGTGGAAAAATCACATTATGAGCAGATATTTGCTGCTCTTTGTTGTTCATTTGTAAGGTTGTCCGCTCATTACCAGCAATTATGTCCTTAGCTGTTAGCTCTGCACTCCTCTCTGACTGTTGGCGACTAAAATCTGCTCCAGTTGGTGGAAACAGGGTGTTGTGTCACATCTTAGAATGTTTCAATTTCACTTGTCGGTGGTTTTAATGTCGCAGCCAAATTGGTAAAATGTGTAACGCTTGTTTTTTTTAAGAAGAGACACATGGTACTGTTAGGATCATTATTTAATGACTGTGATGACTCGAGACGAAAAATGAAGACACTTTATAGTGTGATGGATTTATGAATTATGAAAAACTGAAAGAGCTGCACAAAATTTGTGATCAACATTAGAACATTTTGTATTTGTAGCATTGTATTTTTACATTACTGATGTGTAAAGAATTAAATGGGGTTTCTGATCATCGTTGCGTGTGTTACCATGGTGTTGCTGTATGCAAATGACTGCCTTTGATGGTGAAAACAAAAGGAGGATTTGATTCAGGGATGCTTTGTCACTTTACAGGTGGATTGAAAATTGGGTGCTACAGAGACAAAAACCGACTTGAGCTTGTATTTTTATTCATTATTTATTTTATATTTTTTGCTTTAGTTTGAGAAAGAAAAGCAGCACGACATCCGTTCCTTCTTCTCCCCGCAAGCTGGCAAGATGAAGAGGAAGAGAACAGAAGATGAAGAAAGTCCCTCCATCTCCTCAGAGACGGCTGCCACGCCAGCTGGCATCCGGGTATACTTAGAAAACAGCAAGGAGGGGAACGAGGAGTCATGCTCCCAAACCTCCAAAACGCCCGATCGGGATTTCTCGCCCCAGCTGAAAAGGCTGCGAACACCGCAGCCCAACCGGAGCCCCACGTCTCGATTTGGGGGGAAGCGGAGGTCGTCTGCAGGGGGGATCAGCGCAGGCAGACCTGCCAACGCGGTCTCCCTAATGTCTCAGCCGTCTGAGCCTGATCCTGCATCCGTGTGGAATTGCGGGGCCTGCACCTACTCCAACAGCAGCCTGTTGCCGTACTGCGAGATGTGTGAGTGCCCGCGCTCTACCTCTGCTGTCAGCTCAGGTAAGAGTAAGGAACAAATAATATCCAATTATCCGATCCCCCCCCCTCCTCTCACCCATCCCACCCCCAACCTGCTGTTTGCGTCTGCCTGTGTGGCCCTCTTCTTCTTCTTCTCCATCTTTCTCTTTATTTTGCTGTTGTTTATTTTTGTTTTTAATTAAATTCACAAACCTGATTGCAAATCAAACTGAATTTTATTAAGGAAACGCACGCGCTTCCATCATCTCTTGTCTAAAATGAAGCACCTGAAGCTGAAATCCATTCATTGCTTTATTTTCCTTCCTGTCAATATCAATCGTGGCAGTCTGTTGACATAATACTTTTGAACAGCATTACAGATTTCACCAGATGGAGATGCGAGATAGCAAAAGATGGAGGCAGACTTCCCAGAGTCTGAAATAGCACTGCTCAGAGAATATTGTCTGTCTCCCTCTCCTCTCTCTCTCTGCAGATGACAAGGACACAGTATAATTCTCACCTGTCAAGCTGAGAGAGAGAGCGAACAGGCGCCTACTATTGCTGCAAACGTCTCACACAAAGTTGGGAAAAGTTGAGCTGGCTCGAGCTGATATCTCTGACAGCCTATGATTGTATCTTGCAAAGAAGAGGGGAGGGAAGTCGTTATGACCTGGCAGACTGCAGGTCCATGCTCTTTAGATGTCTGAGATGCATCAAATCAGTTTGAGAGATGATTTAAAAAAAAATAAAATCCCCAAACTTGAATGTAGTTCACAGCTGTAATGTTTAGGTAACATGAGTTTAATACTTTTAGTACTCCACTGGCTGAATAAAGCCTTATATGAGCATGAGCTAAAGATAAGTCATTAGTCAAAAAAAACCTAGTTTACGGCAGGTTAAGGTAGCATTTACCGATTGCTTTATAAAGACAGACTGCACTGCCTGATCACACACTTTATTTGATGCACTTAGAGGAGGCGTATTACTCTTCTCCTTATTTGATGCCACATATATCCTGTTAAATAATGAGGTCAGACTCTGTGCAAAGTAATCCCAGTTATACACTTTTTTTCTACTCTTGGATCTATATGATGCCCAAGAGGGTGGACATCCCTAATATGGTCGTTGCAGGCACACAGCCAAGAGCAGCGAGTCAAAAGGAGCAGGTTTAAGGCGAACCAACACAGAGTATCAACAAAGACCAGCACAATGAAAAAAGATTATTTTGATCTATCAAAAGCTACTGTAGTCCAAGAATAAAACTGAGAAGTTAAAAATGAGCACAGCAGGTCAATTTTAATCAATTCATGTTTTTAACTATGGTACTTCAGAAAATTATTAAAATGTTTAAAACAGAGCAAAATGCACACTGATGAATGACACAGTTTAATCTCAGTGTCAGAGTAGTTATGTATCCAGACGAGTCATAAAAAAAGTAATTCCACATGAGCATAACCTCTGGCCTTCCAGACTGCCAGCTCGATGAGGTAGCAGAGTACAATACTGTCAAATAAAGCCTTTCAGGCTTGATGTTGAAATCTAAATTATTAGTTGGAGAACAGTAATTATAAAGAGCACATCTACCATGAAAAGCCTTTTTGCTCCAGTGAGGGTGTTTGCTTTTATTCACCTTCACTCTGAAAACATTTGAGAATTTGGGGAAGAAGAAAAGGGGGGGAAAAAAACACTTGTTGGCGCTTTTACCAAAAGACAGGTGATGATTGATGTTAGCCTCGTGTTCGTGAGCTAAATATGGAGCTGGAGTCGGTTGGCTTTGAGAACAGCTAAGCTAGATGTTTCACTAAGTTTAAAAGTACCGTTAACCTTGTAATGCCTAAACCATAAAATAACTGCAAAAAAATTAACATCTTTGAAACTGCAGTGTTTATTGAGATACTCTCGGTGTTACAGAGTTAACAGGATTTGTTAAATACGATGTGTCGCATTTATTCAATCTATGCCTTTTCCAGGTTTTACATTTTGGAACCATGGCGGACAAAGAAAGTCCCAGGAGGACACCATAGATTGTTTATGATAAGACACAGCCTCTGAAAAAGGCCAGAGCTCACCATACTTTCTAATGGCCAGCAGGGGGCGACTCCTCTGGTTACAAAATGAAATCTGATTGTATGGAAGGCTATGGCAAAATGATGCTACTTCTCACCTGCTTTATGACCTCAGTCAAATCATTCCACAGGTTTTGTTTTATTTTTTGCTTTATTTTGTGAATTATGGACCCACTGCAGGTAAAATAGATAATAAAGGTGAGTATGAGTTGGGGCGTGGCTACACAGTCCCCTGTTTTCAAACATATTCCTGCTACACCCTGTCCTTGCTCCAAGAGAATGAAAGCCAAAATACCAAAGTCGAAGTTTTCAAACAAATGGCAACATTGTTGTCCATCTTTTACCTACAGTCTATTATGGGTGATAACATTTGGCTGACTGATAAACTTTAGAAACACGCTTCCCGTAGATTACATTCTACATAAATCTAAGGTTACCTAACTAGTTTAGCATCCTTTAGGACTCTGTAAAATGTTGACATCGATATAGTCCTAACACTATAGCCCTGCGTGTGTTTAAAGAAAAAGGTTGACACTGCATTAATGACTCTGAAGTCTCTGTATTATAATATAAGCGCTATAGTGAGTGCAAGCACACAGTAAATATTGGCTGAAGGTCTGTTTGCGGCTCGGTCCATTGGAAGTGAAGCCGGTGCACTTAAAACAGACACAGAACAAACAAGCAGTACCTCAGCTTTTGAGCAGCATAAAAACACCCACCCACACATTTTTCTTTTTTAACAAAATTCAGCCCCCATTTCATGCTCAGCTGCAGCAGATGCTTGATAACTATTCAGCAATCACACTCTCTTCTTTGTCACAAGCGCCACCCTGCATTCACAGCAGCAGGCCGTGTCAGCTTGCTAGACAGGGAATTTAACAACCTGCTAAATTTGTAAATGACAGACTGCGCGGAAAAATAACAACTGTATTTATGAAGATATCTCTCAACTTGGCACTGCAATCCACAGCTCGTGGAAATGTAAGAAAATAATCAGGCCGAAGCCTGTAGTGTGACATGAGAAATGCTATCTCTTCAAGAGCAACAATTTTTCACAATGACTATAAAGAAAGCCAGGACGCTATGAATCACAGAATACTGACACATGATACAAGGACGTCAGGGCTTTGTATTTAAAGTAAAGGCAAAGATGTATCCGAGGCATTTGGCTTCCGCTCTGTATTTTCACAGAATGGCAAAAATACAACAAGCCAGCAGCTGTAGAGGAAGAGCAGCGAGCAAACAGAAGGGATATTGGTCTGTTTTACCGTGAGGCGTTTGGACCAGAATAAAATGTACCGGAAAGTAACAGAAGGAGATGCATGAAGTAAGAAGGAATAAGATTTCAAGGGTTTTTTCTTTTGTTCAGTGGAAAGTATTGATGCTAGATGTGGGAAGCAGGAGAAACGGGAGCTTAAAACCTGGCTACCACCCTTTGCAGAGCCCTGTGTTTCTTTAGCTGTCGTGGTTACATCTGTCAATTCTTATATTCTAGCACATCACGCTGCAGTGGCAGATTTACTGCCGAAAATGGGAAAGTTTGTCACTTTTAAGTTTCACAGCCAAAATAATCAGTGTCACTATAGATTTTAAAGGGTACATTTAATGGTAGATTTTCAGCTCTAGATTCTCATTCCCGGGCTCATCTAGACTCGTTTTGCATAATTGACAGTTTAAAAGAATCCCTTTTTATATCAACTTTATATCAACTCAGTGAAACTTCTTTGTTCTTCTGTTTTAAAAGTCGTTTCAGCTGCTCTCTCTTTAAGCCCTCCCTTCCTAGAAGCCTACTTTATGAATGACGTTGTGTCCTTGGGCAAGACACTTCACCTGTTGCCTACTGGTGGTGGTCAGAGGGCCCGGTGGCGCCAGTGTCCGGCAGCCTCGCCTCTGTCAGTGCGCCCCAGGGTGGCTGTGGCTACAATGTAGCTTGCCATCACCAGTGTGCGAATGTGTGTGTGAATGGGTGGATGACTGGATATGTAAAGCGCTTTGGGGTCCTTAGGGACTAGTAAAGCGCTATATAAATACAGGCCATTTACCATATTTACCATTTACTTCTTAGATGTGCTGTGCCTGTAACTTAAAACAAATCAATTCAATTCAGTCTTATTTATATACCACCAAATCACAACCACAGGCCTGTTATATTGTGAGGAAAAGACCCCTTAAGTAATACAGAGAACCCCCAACAATCAAACAACACACTCTGAGCAAGCACTTGGCAACAGTGGGAAGGAAAAACTGTCTTTTAACAAGAAGAAACCTCTGGCAGAACCAGGCTCAGTGGCCCCTGTGGAGGTCTCCCTGTAAGGAGTGGATATCCAGACTTCCAGTTCCCTCCAACTTCTTACAAATCCAGCTAAATTTTAAAAAGACAAGGTAATTAAAAGCTAAAATTTTGTCTAATGTTAACCCATTGTTTCATCAAATTTTGGAGTCCATCTTTTCCTGTCCGCATGGAGTCTTGTGCGAAACTCAGGTGCTCAAATTTGATTGGTTAGTAGTACTTTGACTACAATAGAATACAAAGAAATAGCAGAAAGCTTCTACTTTCAGTATTCTACATATTCATACATGGAGCCCATTTTTAGTTGCTCTAGTTTAAAGCCTGCGTTTTTTGCTAAAAGAGTACTTTTTCATTTAGCCCCTTTTGAGCTCTAGCTAGCAAGTGTTCGGTAATTAACACCCCCAGCTCAATTGTTGACAGGCTAAATATGTGAGAAAATTATATATTTGCCTGTTTAGCTTGCAGCTAAAACAAAACCTAGTCTTACAAATTGACAAGACCCTGGTGAGGAAGACGGATACATCACTCTTTCCAACACATATAATAGTCCTATATACACCAAGCATTTAAGCCTGTGGTGCCAGGTAGCTTATGATAAAAGCTTAGTCAGTTTTGCTTTGTCTTCCTCTCCTCCAGCCAATCACCGCTGATGGCAGCGCCCATTCTTCCTGTTAAAAGGGAGTTTTTCCTTCCCACTGTTGCCAAGTGCTTGCTAATAGGGGGTTGTGTGATTGCTGGGTTTTTCTCTGTAGTATTGTAGGGTCTTTACCTTAAAATATTAATTGCTTTAAGGTGACTGTTGTTGTAATTTGGTGCTGTATGAATAAAATTACATTTATTTGAATTTATTTGATTTAAAAGCAGTTAGATTAGCCCCTAACGTTTGTGTTTTTTATGTTTATGTATGTTTTGGTGATGTTGAAGTTGGCATTTGGCTTTTTTAATCCATTAAATGTTCTGTTCTGTCTGACAGAGACGGGAATTTACCTAATTCCAGGTGCTAAACAATAACATGTCATATTAATTGCATACAAATTGAATCGCTGTAGTGCTGTATCGTCAGTAATCCAGTCCTGGTTTTAATCAAACTGTCAGGGATTATTACCTCCTTCTTGTGACAGGGTTTATGTCTCTGGTGGGTTCGTCTGTATCGTCTCCTATAGCTGTTTTGGCACCAGGAAACAACCAGGCAGCTTCTGTTGAACTATTTTCAAGGTGAATTAGTAGACTTCCTGTGCTTGCAGCTTTTTTTTTTTTTTAGACCTAGAGCGTGGGCATGGTTCAGTCCTTCAGCTCTTTCACTGGTAGACCAGCAATTTGTCTCTCAGCACCTACTGTGAGAGATGTACACAGGGAGAGGGCAATTTGGTTATCTCCTGGCTCTCTGTACCTCTCAGCTAGCACTCAAACCATGTGCTGATTTTTTATTTATTTATTTATTTTTATATCAAATTACAGAATTTAACAACAAAGTCCAGCTAAGTCTTTAACTGCCTGATATTGTACAGCATGTGAACCAGCTACTTTCTTTTTGTTTGATGGGTCTTCTGTGACTGGCTGCAGTTTTTTCCGAGCCCTGCCAACTGAAGGAATTCAAAGCATTTCCTGTTTTTATTTAACTACATCTGTTAGCTCACATGCCAGAACACATGCTTTTGGAATCCTTTTGCATGGCATTTTAGATTTGAGACTCGATGTTGGAACCTTATCAAACCACTACAGACATAATGGGCTCCTGATGGGCGGGGAGAATAAGGGGGATTGACTGGTAAAGTGGAGGCACAGCCCTGCAGGATTTTCCCGTTAACATCTTCTTCGGCAGGGACAGCTTAACAGAAATTGAGCCGTCTCTCTGCGGTCTTACTCGGCTTGTTAGTGAAGAGGGGCAGCGCTGGGGCCAGGAGCCCAGAGACTCAGATGGCATTTGAGGAAACCGACTAGAGGATGGCCTTTTGAAGAAACAAGCCAGAGAGACGCAAGATCACTAATTAGCCCTCTGCATCCTCAAGACTCACAACTTAGTGTCTTCTTACATTTCGCACCTCAAGTTTGACAAATATTGTGAAGAGATGTGATTAAAGTTTAACTAAGAAAAGTAAGAAATTGCATGACACTTTTTTTTTAAGAAGTTCTGTTCTGACCGTGACATTTACATTTGACTAAAAATAATAACGGTCTTTTCTTTAAGCAGCTAATCCATCTGTTAATTCTACTTTCCTAATAAACAGCAGCACAGAAAGTACCATTTAAAATAACGTGAAGTCTGCGAATGACGATGACATAATCCCTGCATTCATTAACATTTTTGTGGCTCAGATTTCTGCTTGACCTTCACAGAATTACAACATTCTGCATGAATGGAAATCGCTTGAATGGTTTAAGAGCGGAGCTGCAAAACAAGTTTGATAGGCGGACTTCAAGCTGACTCTTTAAAGCGAGATCTGCCGTTGGCATTCAGCCATTATCAGCTGTTTGAACACTGCTCACTGCACCCCGGCTGGTGCGCGCCACAGATGCAGTAATCGCTGACAATTATTTTGTTTAGGTTTGATTGCACATGATGCAGGCAAGCAATTAACAAAACAATGTGACACGAACGTAATTTGCTCTCTCAGCAAAACGATATTGGCTGTTTGGATCCAGTAGCTGGTGAAAGGAGGCTGGCAGGTGTTCATCTGTAAGTTCCTGCATCACAGCTGATGGGCTGCAGAGCAACAAAGACTTCAAGTATCCCAGATAGTGCTTACTTCCTGTAAATGGTCATTGTATATCAAGCAACTACTCAGAATAGGAAGATACAAATAAGACATACACTTGAATATATTTGCTTATGTGCACTTAAAATTCATCCCCTTGATTAAATATCTACTACTTAAAGGGGGCTTATTGTGGTTTTTTTTTTCTCTCCCTACTCTTGGATTTATAGACATCGACTTTATTTAATTCACTTGTTACAGCTACGCAAGAGAGGAAAGAAAATGTATATGTATGTACAAGTGCAGTGATAATGATACACATGTATTATTATTAATTAGTAGTATTATGTCACTAATAGCAGACATGCCTTTTGTGGTCATTTCGAGTACACAGGTCCAGCTGTGAGCACACAAGCCCCGCCCAGCTGCTGTTCTTCCTCCCTACAGAGGATGAACTAAGACGCTGCACCATTCCCATTCTAAGATAAAAAAGGATTACTTTGGATTTCACTTTAATCTCATGAGGGCAAAAGAATAAAAGTCAGGGAGGTCCAAATATTCAGTTTTTTCTTCTGTGTATTTTCATGTCTGTATCATCAGATTTGCAGATGGCTGTCTCTCTCTGAGCCTGAATCTTCCTGTTGAAAGGGAGTTCTTCCTTCCCACTGTCTCCGAATACTTCCTGATAGGAGACTGTCTGATTGTTGGGGTTTTCTCTGGTGTTATTGTCTTTACCATACAATAGAAACCACCTTGAGGCAACTGTTGTTGTGATTTGCTGCCAAATAAATAATTGCTTTTAATTGTATTCCTTTTCTGCTATATTATTACTGTCTGTTTATTATTAGGGGGAAACCAAGGAAAAGAAAGTGAATAAATTACACCTGTCTGCTTAACATCATGACACTTACTGTTCATATTTTTCAGCTTTTGTCAGCTGTTATCAGTCAGACCATTGGGTTTCTGTGCAAAAAAAAAGTATTGAGGAAGAAGCTTAAATGGCTTGTTTCAGACAGTGGATATAATGAGGTGCTGCACTGAGGCCCGGTAAACAATAAATAAGGATCACTTTGAAATGTGAATCATGCAAAGATAAGAAAGTCCAAGAATAAAAATAAGGAGCTTGAAATGAGCATAATAGGTCCACAATAAAGGCTTGAAAATATACACATTCTTCTGCGCCCCTGCTTATGTCGACTCATTTACACCATCACACCCGCTAAACTTGTCAGTGAAGAACTTATGATGGCAAATAACATCACTAATGAGCCATATTGAGTTTTACTTTCATGTCAGCAGTCATTTTGTCACACTGTCACACTCTTCAGATGATGGATATCTTGCTCGGGAATGAAACTCTTCAAAGTCTGATTACACTGTGCAGCTCAGCCAATAGAGTAATCTTCATCTCTCTCTCTTTCTGTCTCTCCCTGCTGGCTCAGAGCCACCCAGGCCTCAGCTACCCCCTGCAACCCAGAGGGACCAGGCTTGTGTCGTTCTCTCCAGCTCCGACAGTGAGCCAGAGCTCAGCTGGGGAAAAGCCCGGCCTCAGAAATCACGCAAAGGCAAACAGAGCAAAGAGGGGGAGATGGAGGAGAAGGAGGCTGAGCCTCCCAAAGACAAACAGAGAGTGGGAGAAGCAGAGGAAGAGGACAAGCGGTGGCTCAAAGGCAAACAATCAGTGGGAGAGAGAGGCGACGTCGACGCTAGCGGTGGTGGCTGCCTCCCCCCTGACCGCACACAGGGTAATCCCACATGCAATCTTCTTCTTTTCATATCTAGGGAAATTGGCTAGTGCCTTCTTGTCACCTGCCCATATAATGCTGTTTAATATCATCACCTCCAATAAGGCACCATAGCTCATTCCATATGGGGCTAGGCATTATTATTCTTACTTCTTATTACTATTTCTGCACTTTGCGCCATGAAGCTACAGGAGATATTACAGTAAGTAAAACTTGGCTGATCTCCACTGGCTTTGAGGACCAGCGTACAGCACCAACTGACGAGCTCCTGATTGGCTGTTTTGTTTTTTTGTGTTGTTGTTTTTTTTCTTTTAATAAAGTTGACCGAGGTCTAATTTCATGAAAGGCACAAGCTCCCTAGATGCTCCAGCTCGTCCCTGAAACACAACCTGCCGTTCCCCCGTCCGCTCTGGTTATATGTGCACATGTCTGTGAATCTCAGAGGGATGTGAGGAAACAAATTCCCAATTACACAGTGTGTAATATTGCAAATTAAGACCTCTGTGTTCAAATACTCGTGTCTCAAAGGGATACGCAAAGCAATAAATTGCACTAATTACAAAGAACTAATTACACTGTGTGCAATATGAAGAGCTTTAAAAAAATGCCAGACTAGCAGAGTCTAAGAAAAGCCCGTGACCTGGGTGTTGCCTCTGAAAACATGTAGATGTTCATATTAAAGGGGTGACACTGAGCTCGGGGCTTTTTTCAAAAACATTATTCTAGAACACTCAACACGGGAAGGAGTAAAGCGTTCAGGTTTTAACAGGCAAGCCATCAATCCCCATTAGCCTTTAACATCCAGAGATCAGCATGCAACAACCTGGCTGATTCCTGTTCTTGAGACACACGCACACACTTACAATTTGACATCTATTAGTGACCAGATTGTCGAGTGGTTAATTTCCCATCTTTGCAGATACGTGTGCCACCCCATCAGTCTAGGACTGAATTCCACTGCAGCTTTTCTTTTCCCTGCAGTGCCTTCTGTACTTTATACTAAAGGTGAGCAAAAAGCCTTTTTTAAAAATAAAAACACCTCTATTTAGACTGACTCAAGGGGAGCGATAAAAGCTTCACAGTCGATCAGAAATGGCAGCACTAAAGAGACACCGCTGGATACCAACTTGGCCCCCTACGTCCCCTTAGTCATGCACTTTTTCCCCTGGAGACAGCTCATGTCTACCTGCAGTACTGTGCAGGAGTTGTAGAGCTTTAAGCAATAGCCTAAACATACAGGCAGAGTGATACAGGGCTGTCTTAAGTGATGAGAACACCTTGTCTTATAACAGACACGGAAACAAGAGAAACACAAGCCTATAAGCTGCCCAACGCTCAGTGGAAAGCCACGTGAGCTTTTTAGATTCCAACACAGTGTTTTACAGTATTAAATTTGCCACTTGATTGTAATTTTTGAAATAATAGTTGTTTGGATTCCACAGATAAATGAATAAAAGGGGTTTCTCACTTTTAATTTTCTTATCTGAACCTTTCTTATTCAACTCCAGCTTTAATATTTTATCCAGGGAGTCCTCTCGAGTAGGTTTGCATGATTCATAGTTCAAAAAATGTTGCTTATAAATTGGATGGACACCTGGCTCATGCAATTTATAAGCCATTTTAGTTCCTCCCTCTTTAAGCCACCCCCTTTCTGAAAGCACACTTTCTTCTGATTGGCTAATAGCTAAATCCCTGCCACAGTGCTTGTGGGTTTCACTTCTGCATTAACATTTGATCGATCTGTAGACTTTCAGCTTTAATTTAAGGGGTTTGACGAAGTTATTGCATTAACTGTTTAGGAATTGCAGCCACTTTTATATATTGTCTCCCATTTTTAGAGGTTCAGCCAACATGCTGAAAAAAATAAGGTCTGTTTTAAGACTGATAAAAAGTGATTTGCTGCCAGAAGTCTAGAAGTCATGGACATCACCGTGTTTGTTTGTGTTTCTTCCCTTGGGATGCGCAAAGGCTGCCACCTTCAGTCGCTGCTTATTTGTGGGTCTGTATCAGACCTGTGAATCGTACGGCCCCTGGGCCACATCTGGCACTTTGGTTGTCCTGCGTGATGTCAATGGGAAATTAGGATTCGAGCATAAATAAGTATACGTTATGCAGTTTCCCATTTCAGCCACCAAAACTCGTCATCAGAGAATAGATCACTGTTTTGTTTTTTTGTGAAGTCACAGTACAATTTTGTTTTCTTTTGTTTTCAATGTAGAGTTGTTGTTTTGTTTTGTTTAAACTGGACTAATACGTATTTATTTACTGATGTCAAAGGTAGTGCTGCGTGCTTAGTTTGTGGAGAGCTGACTGCTGAGTAACTTTATGCTTGAAATCCCGGGACAAACTGTCAGGTTTTATGATCTACTTTTCAATTTTCAGATTTATTTTTATTGGTATTTAAATGATACCTAGTTATATCTATCATTGAACCCAGATGACATAGTTTTTAAAACTACAGCTGTACTTGGTGCCTTAAAAATCAGAGAAACTGCGTCGAACCAGACACTTGCCTCTGAATGGCATACCTTGGCCTCCACCAACACTGTAAGAAATCTTGGAGTCATTTTTAACCAAGATGTCCAAATATGAAGAGCTACTTTCTTTTATCTGCACAAAGCCATTGGAAACTACTCTTATTATTATCAGGTTGTTCTAAAGATTCCCTAAAAACCTCCATTTAATCCAAAATAGAGGGTACTAACAGCGCCAAGAAAGAGATGATATTTGTCCCATATTGGCCTCTCTTCATTGGCTCCCTGTTAGAGCCACAATCAAATTTATAATCCTTCTCCTCACATAAAGGGGCAGGCCCAAACTTATCTTAAAGATCTGATAGTACTGCTATATATGTTGTCCTAATAAAGCACTTTGCTGTCAGACTGCAGGGTTACTTGTAGTTGTTAGAGTTTCTAAAAGTAGAATGGGAGGCAGAGCCTTCAGCCATCAGGCCCCTCTCCTGTGGGGCTCTGTGGGGTGTTTGATTGTTTGGTATTTTTCCAGAATACTTCTGGAAATAATACCTTCAAGTGACTGAACTGAATTGAAGTGACTGAAATTGGTATTTTTGGATTGTATCGAAAGTCAGGAGGTGTTGTGTAAGTCAGTCCTAAAAATTTACCATGTTGTTAACTTCATCAGGTTGAAAGGACTGAATCACAGATAGTTTGTTTCACTTTTGGAGGCGCTTCAGACTGAACATGGTAACGCGGACTAGCACACAGCTGTCACATGGCTCCTCTTGGGCAAAGCGTTAAAAGAGTATGGGACCTGAGAGCAGTTTTGTAAGGACATTCCCGAGCTCTTAAATCACTCATGACAAAAAAATCTGGATTTCTGCCACTGAGTAAGAAAAAAAAAAGGAAAAACTGCAGATAAAGTAATTAAACTACAAGAAAACTGGCAATAGTAGTTTGAAATTTAGCAAAAAGAGATTTTGTTCACTCTGTTTTTGGGAATGTGTTTTAAAAGATAAACTGCTTTTTTTTACCTACTTCACATTTTCATTGCCTAATTACAACATCTACTCTTAACAGTAGCAGTTTATAAAGAGATAAAAATAATATTGAACAGAACTAAGTTCAGCTTATTAATTGCCCACCCACGGTATGTATGTATAGATATATAAGTATGAGCAGTTCATAAATTCATTTATTGAAAAAGGTACAAACATTAGTCTTTATAATGTAATAGCTTACACAGCAGGACTCTATCTCCTTTCAGACTGCATTAGGCCAGGCTGAGAGTTGAGGGTCATCTATAAACCTGTTAGCTTGCCAGGCAGTTACCGCAGTTACCGTAGTTACCGCAGTCTGCCATTTTAACCATGTTTTTTCATGGTTTTAAGAAAAAAAAGACGAAAAAAAGCCCAATCTTGATCATAGAAGTGTTAAAATGGGACTGATCAGTACTGTACTAGTTAGTCCCGAAAAGGTTGATTCTGTTCACGTGGATGTAGAGTTTTCAGTGGGAGAAACGTTTCGTCAAGTGACTTCTTCAGTCTCAGCTGACTGCAGGTTTCCCCAATCTTATAAACCGTACATTTGCACAATGACTGAAACCAGCCCACTGAAGGAACAATGGGCTGTGAGGTCAGTTTCTTCATTGGTCAGTGTTGATCAGTTGTCATTATGCAAATGTACTGATTATAATTGACGAAATGTTTCTCCCACTGAAAACTCTACATCCAGACGAACAAAATCAGCTTCTTCAGGATTTCCTTACCTGGATGATTGAGCATGCATCAAGTCTTACTAGTTGGTGTTAGCCAATTAAAACCAAATGACTTACAAACACCCTCTTTAGTTGATTTTAAGGCTCCACACCCTCTGACCTTAAAGCTGGCATCACCGACAACCCCAACACTATAGTAAATCTGTGCCACTTTAGTAGTTTTTAGTTGTGCTCCTAAGTCACTTTAATCATAGAATAAAGAAAAGAGTCATTCTGACTCACACGTGTTTGGGCTTTCTTCAGAAGTAAAGTTCGGTTCCTGCAGGGTTAGGGTTACCACCTATGATGAAATAGACCTCTGAATCCACCATCTCACTTGTAACCTGTGATTTTGTTCTAGCCACGTACTACATAGACAAATTTTCAGGGTCTTGAAGATAAAGTCTCACATTTTGAAACTTTTCTATTAAAACAATACATTTGGGTGTTTTAAACAGGCAACAATTCTACAAGAGGGATCGGATGGTAACCAAGCCCTACACCTAACTCTGACCCTAGAGTTTAGACCCAGTGACCTGGCGCATGTTACTACGTTAATGTCTTCACTTGATTTGTTATAGGTAGTTCCAGTAGTCCTATGGCAGATAGTACCGCTCTCACACGGCTCTTGTTTCAACACGAGGGAGGCAGCCTGCGCTGAGACAGACGATATTGACAGCTTAAATCTACAAATCAGACTGCCTTCAAAAACTGCACGAGTGTACTGGCTAGTATGCATGACGTAATTTGTTTTAGAAAAGAAAAACTATTCAAGGCATTTATCTGTCCTGTTGTTGTTTAGTCAGATTCTTAGTTACATGCTGTTGCCAGTCTGTCTCCAGCAGCGTGGGTATTACAAAGCACTGTGTTTGTCCAATAAAAGTGACCTATGGGGTCAGGAGCGGCGCCTAATGATTTTCCTCAACCTGCCTGTGGTTTTAGAAGGCAAACCGCAGAGCTGTCGGCCGCTCCTACCTCTTGATTGCTCTGAGATTACTTTCCTCACAGCACAGACAGGCAATCACTCCTCCACCTCCCCGTCTCCCACTCTCTCCTTACTGTCTGTCGCTCAGTCGATCTGCATGGCCCAAACATTTAAACATGGATACCTGTCTCTTTTGGATATTAGTGCAAATGTAGCAGCGGCACCAAACGTCTTCATGCTTGAGAAGCACAGTTAAGATTTCTTTTTTTTCCTTTTTTTTTTTTAATCTTTTGTTTCAATTCTGCAGAAGATAAGATGACTCAGTCCAATTAGGCGTTGTTTTCTTTCTCTCTCAGTAAAATAACAGATAAATCCCTTGGGGTGTTTTGAAGGCACTGTTCATACTGTGTAAGTGACAGTCTAATAAGACGGCTTTGTAAGATGAATTGCCCCCATCGTATAAATGGCCCACTTAATGCAGCTGGCGCGTTCTACCACTGCAAACAGGGGAAGGGGGGGAAAAAAACTGCTTACAACAAATATGGGCTGCACACTGCAGAGCTGCAAGGTTTCATTACAGATGCAGCAGGACAAAAGGATGGATGGGATTTAGCGAAAAGCTAGTGTCCTAAAAATGTTTTGGTTCCAGGTTTGTAGCTCTGTGAAATGCCTTCGTCTGGTTATCTTGGTATTTTCAGAGTGGCCCATTCCAGCTGAGGCTGGTCTGAGAGCAGAACATACTGTGGCAGACCTGGGAAAATTGCACCTATGAGGACGGCAAACATAAAAGTGAAAGATATGGACTTTGTACAGGATAGGTCAAGGAGAGAAAATGTCTTACTTGGATGATCTCACATCGATACAAAGGGATTTGGCATCAAATTACATCGCTGATATTATTCAAAGCAGCGATGGACCGTAAAACAGTCAGTAAATAGAAACAGTTTCTGTGGAAAATAAAAACTGCTTAAAGAAATACTGCAAAGTAGAAGCGATTGAAATACTTTGAATACAAAGAGCATGTTAAAAGAACGGTTTATGACGTGATTAAGGATATAGAGATAGAATAGAAACTTAAGCATCTGTCTAATATAAACCCAGTAGTGTAGCCATAGTGTAGCAAATGCTACACTAGCAGATTGGTGGCTGCTGTGCTGCCATTAGCATTAGTATCAGAGAGGGAATTAAAGCCCCGCAGAACCTTTGCTGGAATAAATATGATGTTCAAACAGCATATTGCTGCCAAATGGACCAATCAGTTGTTGTGTTCTGCATCATAAAGACGTATAATTATATTTCTGAGTAGGTGAACATCTGTGATCAGATGCAAATATTTTAGCCTGATCAGCTGTTCATTGGTTTTGACCGATCAGCTATTCCAGAGTGTCTCTGCTTAAATACCTTACCTGTGCAGTCCCATATGAAGGTGTGCTAGGTAGAGTGAAAAATATGATATATTGTTTGACCTCACAGGCATAATGTACTCTGTGACCAATAATCACTCTGCTATGAGTGAGTTTGCATATTATCAGCATTGTACACTCACACTAATGATGTCATGGTTTTTGTTAAGGTTCACAATTGAGGAGGGAGAGTACAAACCACTCTTGGTCCAGAAGGTCTTGGTCAAACAATGATTTTTAATGAACACACGTGTGGGAAGACACTCTGTACGCAGACAGCCAGTAGTCCTCGACTTAATCAAAGCATGAACAGATATTTTATAGCATCAGGGTTTGATTTACTGACGCCCCTTCATGCGTCACAGATACATTTTATACATAGATTTATACAAGATGATCTTCTGACTTTTACCCCAGAAGATCATCTTCTATTTTCCTGGCTGGTACTTTCCGTTCTTGTCTTAAAGTGAATTGTTCCTCTTTCTTGCCGAGACATGACTAATCTCTCCTCTAAATAAATCTAACTCATGTGTGTGTGTATGTGTTGACCTCACATGCTCTTTGTGTCACCTCTTCACCTACTGTCTGTGTCTCGTCCTCAAATGCTCTTTCTCAATTCACCTGTTGCACTTCTGACCTTTCACCAGGACAGAGGCTCACTGAGACTATGTGTATGTCTTCTACTAAATAAATGTTTTAACCAAGAACCTCTACTAAAACCTTAATATAAAATGATCTGATATATAAGTGTTTTGTAAGCATGTATTGCAATTCCTTCTATGGCTCCAAGTCACTTGCACAATAGATTGTCCGAACATCGCGCCGAACAAAGCTTCCGACCCCCAATTAATTGACCGAGCTCCAACTCTTTAATAAGCACAGATATGCATTGTGTATAAAATAGTCATAACTGCTTAAGGCCTTCTTAAAGCTATCTGTTACATTGTTAAAGCCTCGTCTTAGCCTGCGGCTCAAAATAACTTCCACTTCTGCAAAACTCTCCAAGCCTATTTCCTGTCCTGTTACTTTTAGCCTTTCTGAAAGACACACTGTTTAACCCCTGAATGCAATATAAACTCCAGATTATATTATTAATGCAATGGTAATGATGACAATTATTTAGCAATAGCAGTAAAATAATTTCCCTGCTCCACATTTTCTATTGATCAGCAGCTGGTAGTGAAAATGTGCTAAGAAGAGTAGGAGTTTTCCACCATAGCCAGAAAGAAAGAAACAAGCTAGCAAAGGGAACTAAACACTGATCTGAATCATATTACGCCACCAGCAGCACTCAGTCGGTAGAAAATCTGTTTGTTTGTTTGTTTGTTTTAAACAACTGCATTAAAATGCTAGAAAAGTCTGTTTCATCTACGATTGATTCACTTTTTTATTAAATATACACGTCTTTTGAGAGATTTTGAGAGATAAATACATTTAATTCTCAAAAACGGGGATTGACAGTGGCTTGGCAACAGCAGTCTTCACACTTGGAGTTCTCTTTCGTTTCCCAACCAAAACACTGGAGAGATGTCTTTCTCCCATACCCACTAGAGATCCAGTGCAGGTGCAGGGCAGCACTTGTTCAATGGAAACTCTCTTGTCGCAGACAGCCTGTGTCAGTATTTTTCCCCCATTAGCAAGCCAGATGGACACGCACGCACGCGCAATCTCACTAACACACACACACACCGACAAGGCAGACAACTGGCCACGCGAAGTGATTTAAGGCAAGTATTATCAGAGTGTTATAGGTCATTGTCTAAATGAAGCGTGGTCGAACAGTGGCGGTCTCATTTCCACCACCTGACCTTTTCGTGCTAGATGCTGGCAGGATGAGCAAGCTACATAGCTGACATTAATGACCCGCTCCCTCTCTTCTTTCTCTGTTTCTCTCCTTGTGTGACCATGATTTTATCACTCTTTTTTTCTGCTCTCTAGCTGCGTTTCAATCCTGTTGTTCAGCAAATTCTAGAGTGAACTTGTGAAAAATAAATTGGGCATTTTCTGTCAAAGAAGTTGGCTTTCTGTGTTGCTGAACAGTGTTATACTGAAGGAATAGTTTTCTATAGTGATTAAAATTAGTTGGTCAGAAAGTTGAATTGCTTTAAAACTGAAAGTCACCCGATGATGATAGCTGTGGTTGCAAAAATGCTTTTGGGCCTATAGAGGTTTACGGGAAAACAGATTTCTGTCTTCACTTCTGGAAACAACTCTTCTGTTCATTGGCTCAGTCACTCGTTTTGGGCCATATCGGTATGAAACTGCACGTTTATTGGCTAATGAGTTGTCATTAACCAACAAGCATGTGGATCCACAGTCAAACTCACTCCTTCTCGTCACACCCAGTTTTTTGCAGCCACAATGGCGACCACAGAAATGCTCATCTCAAAGCTTCAAACAGGAATTTGGAAACAATGGGTGACGTCACAGTAGCTGCGTCCATCTTTTACACGGTATGTGACATTTACACTTTATCCTTGACGTTTGTACATTTGTTTAAATAAAAACATTGCTTAATTTTAACTTTATTTTAAAATATAAACTTGCTGCTGCTATTTCAGTTGATAGCTACATCCGGTAGATTTGGCTTCCAAATGTTTATATTTCACCAGTTCTAATCTTTTTTTTTTATATGTACTTGGACTCATTGGTACAATCGCGTGTATTAAATAACCTCTTTTATGAACTCTGTTTCACTAGCCAAGCTAACAGGTGCTGCATGTAGGACAGGTTGTAACTTGTAGATGACTAGCATGCTAGCAGTTAGTTTCATGCTCATTTTTTTTTAATTTGACCTTTTTAATAGAAAAGTATGTGTCAGTATGGGTTACAGATATTTAGGACGCCATGCAAACACCAGGCTAATCTACTTTCTTGTCCTTTTTAAAAAAGAAATATTTCAAAACTTTTAGATTATCATATTTTAAAAAAAGATTTCATTTATTAATCTTTGTTTGTTTTTGAATTTTTAACTGTGCCCATTGTTTGAATGGTTGTGATTCAGTTATGATGCAAAAAGTCACTTATAGCACATCAACACATTATTATCCCTACAGCCTAAAGATGGAAAAGTCATGCACATCAGGAGGCAAATTTAATTGGTTGATCAGCCATGTCACGCCCTTAGGCAAGACCCCATTACTCTAGTAATAGTCTGTCTACATGACTGGACCCAGACTTCATGATAATGTAGACTGGGACATTGGAATCTTGTCATCTACACCGGGTCCAATTCAATTCCAGATCTATTCCAATGGCAAATCACAAACACTTGCAATAGTTCTCTTAAGTTAGTAACGTATGCTATCTGCACAATAGAGCTATATCAGCATTTTAAAAGGTAAGATGTTAAAAAAAAACTATATAACTAGCTAATACAAACATTATAGTGGATTATAGATGTAGATGTTAGACATGCTAATTGACACCAGATTAAGCTAGCAACACATAATTAGTTGCTCCAAGTTACTTTTAAATGCAAATTATTTTTTAACCATAGCTTTTTGCTGAGTTGACCAAATTTAATATTAGCCAGTACTGCATCTGTAATATGATGGCATGTGTTTGTCTGGTCAGCTGATAAAACGATAACTGCACAACAGTCGTGGAAACAAGTAGCGGTTTTTGTGATATATAGTTATAAATAAAATACTTTTATTTGAGACGTCTTGTAAACACTGTTTTTAGGCTTCGTGGTCTTCCTGACAGTTACCTGTATTGTATTTCTGCTCTGCCAACAGAACGTCGAGGAACCAAATGAGACTGAAGACACAAGGTAAGTTTAAAATATGACAGCGGCTCTAAGAAAATATTACATAGAGGCTAAATAAATATGTGTGTTGGCATACTAATACTGTATTACAGGGTAATAAAAAAAATCATCTCCTAATGCATTTACCTGGCTAAGCTTACACAGGCATGTCTAACATTTACTGTCTTTTTCTCTCTGCTATCTCTCTCCGCTCAGGAACCACAGGAGGATTCAGCCTGAAGACTCTGCAGTGAGACGGCGCCCTGACCCTGAGATTCATCTCCAAGAGTTTTTCAAGCTTTACCCGCTTCTTCTTTTTAATAAACCAAACATTATGCTTCCCAGTGGTCTGGTTTTTTTTGTAAGGGAAAAAAGAAGTTCTGATGCAGTGCTTGTACATAATTCATTTACAGATTTGTTGTTGTCTTAATCCATAGCTAAGATTGTTCTTCCTAAATTAAGCCAACCGTTTTTCTCCTCTGTGTCGGTGGGATAGCTGCACATGTATACTGTTAACTCTGAGTGAGTGGAGCGTCCCCATGCAGCACAGCACTAACAGGAAGACTGTATATGAGGATAACAGCAGGGAAAGACACAAACTGTGTAACATGCTATTCATTTTGCCTGGTTTATTAGACATGTAAATAATTAATTCGCTGTGATAACTAATTGCACAGTAAAAAAAACTAAACTAGCATAAATGAAATGTGTTTATATGTCAAAGGCTGGCTGTTAGAAAGTCCAAAAGGAAAAACAAAGTCCGACAGGAGAAATAAAGCTGGAAAAATACTGACGCATGGAACGACGAGGAAATGCATGAGAGATGTATATAAACACTCTGACAAGGACTAAGGGGGAGACAGCACTGTATATACAAAAAAGGAAAAACGAGACACAGCTAAATAGAATCAGAAAACTAGATAAAGAGGAAGTAGGACTATCAAAATAAAGCAGGAAGTAACATGGCAGATAAAAAAAATCTACCACAGAGATTTGACAAAATATGGTTAACTTAGCATTAAACTTATGATTAATTATAACCCATGAATCTACATAGAAACTAGTGTTCCAAAACATCTAGAAATACTACAAGATTACTCAGAGAAATATACAGAAAATCAAATCCAGACCTGAATCAAAACTAGAAATGGAATTGAAACAAAAAACAAATGAATCTAAAAAGTCTAAAATCAGATTTAAAAAAACTAAACTAAGGACTGAGAACAACAAAACTGCTAGACTGTGACAAATTATGTATATCCACCCTAAAATGCCTTCATGTTTTCCCATTTAGAAGCAGAATTTACACCAGCAGGACAAAGAAATTCTGCGATTTTCTCTTTGAATAGCTTTTACAGCTGATTCTGAAACTGTTATCAACTGTTATCTGCCACCACCTGTTTCACAAAAAACAAAACAATAAACGTGGGCTATTACTTTGTTAAGCGAGTTAATTTTCATTTCTTTTAATAAGTTATACACAAAAGGTGTGACTTATTTCAAGCACTTTATTACTTAATCTTTTGTCCTAGGCAGTCTTATTTCTAGTGATGCAAAATTCCTCTGTTCTTTCAATAATCTGTTGGGTCTACTTTTAGAGTAAAGCAGAGTGTTTAAACCGCCACGTTTGTTTGCTCTTATATCAACTGCTGATAGCAAGAATGTTGACTTTGATTCCCATTTATATGAAAATGTCAGAGATAATTGCTTCAACATTTTCATTTCAGATTCTTAATCAAGTGTTTGAAAGCAATAAGCATCAATATATGGGTGTTTTTCCATGCATCTAGTGTATATGCATACATATTTGAATGATCTGCTACAAATGCCACATCTTCCCAATATTGTGCTCAGTATAATAAATCTTAAAAGCTGCGGGAGTTTAATGTCTCTTCTACTCATTGCATCACCAGAGGAGCAAACAGAGTACCAATAAAGCAGTGAAAACCAATAATGAGTCAATAATATATGCTCAGTGAGATATTAGTCAGCCTATTCCTCTCTCCCTGCAGACTGCGGAGCTCTGCCGTGTTTGTCTTCTGCGGCTGATGCTAATGATGATGATGGGGGCAATGGTGGCGAGGACGCCAACAACGCCCATCCCTTCTACCCAGGCCTGCAGTTCTGCGCCAGCCGGTACACAGACCGAATATATCTTTACTCCAAGGTACCGCCGCCTGTCTGTTTGATTGTGCATATTTGATCATAGACTGAGCTCATAAGGGAACCAGAGAATTTGTGTGTGTTCTCACAATAATTCTTGTTCCTCTCAAGGTTGTGCCATTACAGGAAACGTTGCACCTGCCTATATTGTCCATCTGTGCCAAAGAATTACTCTGAGCTTAAATGCAAGTCAGTGTTTAACTCACAGTGAGATTCAGTCGTTTTGTGTTTTCTGCCACTCTGTGCTGCACACCTTGTCTTTTATTTTAGGTTCTCTAAGGGCCAGAAACAAATTGGTGTGATAGCACAACGGCAAAAAAAAAAAAAACAGTGGTGGAAATTCAGCAGTTGATGTACTAACTGTTTGCTTATGAACCAGTGATGGCAAAGGGAATCTACCAAGAGGGCTGCCAGTAAGGGGTCAAGTGGTTTCACTGGGTGAAACACCATGGCAATTCAGGTCCATGGGATGGAGCAGAAGGAGATTTGGCTTGTTCTGATATGAGGGCAAATTCTTCTCTTAGAAACTGAAGGGGATTTCATTGGAGGTTGGGGCATCAGTTATCTGGATAATTCTCAGAGCTCAGGTGGAGTGCAGGATTCATCCAGATATTGAAAATGGCTGGACAAAGCTGGACTGCACAGATGCACAGATCATGGCAGTGCAGGAAAAAGCTCCAAGCACAAGATATACTACACTACGGCAAGACCCAAGGTGCAGTTTGTGCAGAGATGCTCCGGAAATAATTCAGCACATTACAGAAGGGTGCAAGACGCTGGCAGGCAGGGCACACAGTACATGGAGCATCATAGCCAAGTAGCGGGCATAGGATACAGGAAGATCTGTGCCCCCTAGGGTGGTCCTGTGGGACTTCCAGAGTCAGAAGGTCAAACTGGTGATGCCTAACCAATTGGACATAGTAGTGGTGGCCAAACAGAGGAAGAAGACAATCACTGTTGTTGCTGAACAACAGGATCTTGCCAAGTTTAACAATGACTCCCACCTGTGCTGTGTTCCAACACGGTGCCAGTCCAAACTGCTGCTGGAGTACAGGAAGGCATGTTCGGAGGCAGCTATAAAAGTAATGGAAGGAGTGTAAAGGTGAGAATAGGGACACCAAACAAAGGGACTGAAGATGAAGGGTAAAAGAAGAGAGCGGCCTGATATGCATGGATGCAGGGAAGGAGGGCATGCAGAAAGTTGGTGTGACTGAAGGAGATGTGAGGGCAGGGTGGAGGCAGATGATCCACTATGGTGACCCTAACACACACAACCCCAAAGAAGAAGAACCCAAGCGAGTTACTATCTGACCCACAGCTGCCTGTGAGCAGCTGGTTCATTTGTTTTGGTGATTCTGAACAAGATCATAAGACATTATTCTAACACTGACTTAATTAATACCTGTATTCTGACAGACATTTCTCGATGTTTTGCAGTAAATCCATAAGTTTCAAGTATTAAAAAAGCAAGTTACTTGACAGTTGACTTGTGATATTGCACAGCTCTGTGTGAACTGTGGAAGAGTTGTAGCTAAGAGTTTAATTATAACTCTTTTTCAAACATTTTTTTGCCAGCTTCTATTATTTCATGAGCCTTTTCATACTGGGACAGGATTTTCCCTGGATCTGTCGTGGACATAAGTGAATTCAACTTGAATTTTCAAATACAACACATTGTCATGTTGTGACGGTGACAGGCTGTGACTGGCTAACTAAATTGCAGCAGAAAATAAAAATATTTTCCTGCCACAAACAAAAGTACAAATAACAGGCAAAGCACCACGTTATGTTTTTGTTATGTTTTTGTTATGTTTTTGTTTTTTGCGTGCACAACAGTTTGGGTAGTTTAGTTAGTAGCTTAATAACCCACATCATGATTTTCAGCTGCGTTCCTCCCCTGCGCAGTACTTGTTGGCTGATAAATACTCTTATAACACTTTGTCTTATATTTCTATAAGACAAAGCTTTTAAAAAATGCTTCTTTTTCTTGTGCTGCATTAAATGTGAGGAGACGGCAGCTCCTCTTACTCTAAGTGAAAGTCAGACGTGTGGTGTAATATCCTCCATTTCAATTCTTGCAACAAAAAAATAGCTAAAAAGCCAAAAAAGTACACATAAAGGTGTGATGTCCACTTAATGTTTTCTTTTATATCCTCATGTTCTAGTGAAATTTACCTGATTCCATGTTCAAGATCTGCTCAGGTTTGAGCTGCAGATAATCGTTTTTAATCATTTAATCTGCAGCGTTATCAGTGTAACCAGCTGTTCTGGTCAAAGTTTAAGAAGAAAAAAAGTAGTTGCGATTAAAACAGGTGCAGTTAATTAGTGTAGAAACAACATAAAAGGCAGTTTTAACGAGCTTTTAACGAACAGGAAAAAACAGGCTATAATGAAAGCTACATGATGCTTGATATGCACCTTTATTAACCTTTGCTGCATTTTCAATTCTTCTCTTAGCATTACAACACTTTAACAAGCTAACTGCTAGTAAAAACTGGTAAAAAGTAATATCTGTGCTTCACCACTAGTGACTGGACGTCCTGTGTCCTGCCTCTTGGTTGTGCTACCCAGACCTAAACCACATACAGTATGTCCAGTGGTGCAAATATATTTGAAACTGACTATTTTCTGCTCCAAAGGGAATGCTGGAGAAACGATCCCAGCATGATTCTCCCCAAATTTTCCAAAACGAGTAACAAAGGCCGTCGTGCTGGCTCCACACTAACTCCATCACATGCTGCCTTTTCCCCTCCTCTGTGCTGTGCGTGCATTACTGCTGAAGCATTCAAGTCAATTTCAGTAATGGATTTCTTCCAAAGACATAAGAAAAAAATATTTTATTAATAATGCTGAGATTTGTTAAGGGTTTATTTCAGCCAATTACTCTTGTATTGATCTTCCTTTTGCCTCTCAAAAATAGTAAAGCAGCAACCTTCGCCGCCTCTGTGGACCAGGCTCCTTTGCTGTGGAGTAAAAGGTGAAAGAAAAGCTTTTTAAATCCATTCATATCCCTCCGTTCAATACAAATTAAAGGTTTAGGATTTACCAGCGTATTGCCAATATGATTTAATAAGGTGCCACCAGTTTCCAAGCCGTCTTCTAACGTTTCCTCTTTTATCTACACTTCTCCTGTATTTGTCAGCAGCCAGTAAAGCGGTCGTCTAAGGATTTTATTTAATATATTTGGTGCACAAAAGGTTATTCCTAAAGTAAAAACTGAAGGAGGCAGCCGAACAGTTTTAAATATTGAACTTGACATACCAAAATAACCCTGTATATGGCATCTGGGTTTTTTTGGCTGGGCCAACAAAAAGTTTGCATTCGTATTAGTACTAGTATTACTTATGGCTCAGTCATGCAGGTGTAGAGACTGGTCAGTAAAACCCTGGCAACCACTGGTCGCTAGGGAAAAATCTATATTCCCCAGCTGGTTGGAAGTTTTGGAAAACAAACATCACCAGAAACCTCTTTGGGTTTGCGTAGTTGCTAGCAGGTTGCTGCAATCGCTTATAGTTTGCATGGAAGACACAGATTTGTCTGCAAAAACTCGTTAAGTAGTTGTGAAACTTGAATAAGGGTGCAGAGACTGCTCTTCAAGATTCAAGTTAAACATTTTGAAACATATTCTCTGCTTCTGGTTTGCATCAAATTCTTCACAGTGTTAGCGCGTGTCTTAGCGAGTAGTTGGCAAGTGTGGAGACAAGTTGAAGTTGGAGTCTTCCATACAAAATACAGGCAATTGCAGCAATCTGATAGCAACCAAAACAACCACAAGGAGGTTTTCGATGTAACACCTTCTTTCAACAATTTCATTTAATGACAGCATCTTCGCCGACCAATCATTTTTCTATGTAGTCTCTGACTGGTCTGTGTGACTGGAGGCCTTAGTATGACCAGTAATGTGGGTTTTAAATGTTACTGTTATCACTGAGTCAGTTCAATGTCATGATAGCTTCCATCTATCCAATTTCTGCCACTTATCTGGGTCACAGGAGCAGCAGTCTAATCAGATATGCCCAGACCTCTTTCTCTCCAGCTACCCCCTCCAGCTCTTCTGTAGGACACTGAAGATTTTATGCCTGATAAACCTCACATAGTAGGTGTCCAGGAAGCGCTAGAGGACACTGCCGGATTTTTGGCACTGCACTCACAGCTTTGATCCTGATAAAATCCTAATTTATCTGGACTTTTGTCCTGGCACAGCCATTTATGAGGTTTAGGTGGCACATAGGTTTGGATAGCTTTTTCATCATTTAAAAACTACATTTTGCATTTACTCGGATAATTTTTCTCGAATTTTAATTTTTAGTGAAACAATTATGCAAAAATCTAAGAAATCGCCTTGAGGCGACTTTTGTTGTGATTTGGCGCTATATAAATAAAATTGAATTGAATTGAAATCAGGGAGGAAGTACTTTATATACTTTTTCACAGCACTATAAACATATTTTGCTGGAACCTGCCTGCTAGAAATCTGAGTAAATCATGTTTCTATGATTGACAGAGGGAAACTTTTACAAATACACGTGCAGCAGCCAAAATAACAGTCACCGGTAACACGTTATATTTGAAATGAACTGCGATAACGGGCCGAGATGACACTTTCTTATTTCTTCCCATCTGGTTTTGACTGCTTCTTCAGTGCTGATGCAGAGGTTCTGTCTGAGTGGCGACGGCTATCGTTCAGGAGAATCAGCACTAATATAAATGGCCTAATAGTAACCCATGAGGCACTTTTATTTGAAGAGTTCAGGTGTTTTGTTCAGTATTCAAGCCAAATGTTCTTTTAGCGCCTTCCACCATTGAAGCTTGTGGCGCGTCCTTCCACCAGCAGACTAATACAAGCAAGTTTAACTGCAGTATGGCTCTGATTACACTCCTGTGCATTCTTGGCACTCCCCTCGAGTGCCACTTGCCAACAGACCTTTGTATTGATCACGTTGTGATACTTAACGCCCTTTTGCTTCATTCATGAGGGATCAAATTCCTTCCCCACTAACTCAGATAAGAGACAAGAGGGTTTTACATAAAGAAGAGCAAGACGCTGAACTGAATCACCAGTGGAATCTTAACCTGACAGCAATAGACAAGTGTCATGTACGCGTGGCTGAGACGATAAGCTGAGGAGATAAATGTCTCCCGCTGTCGTTTAAATGATAAAGTGGAGGAATTCTGGCTGGAAAGCTGTCACATTGGGATAATCCTGGACAAGGCAAAGTATTCACACAGGGGCTACTCGAGGCACAATCAGAGGAAGATTTGTCACAGAGGCTTGAATGAGAAATATTGAGAGTATTAGTAATTTTATATCCATTTACTACACAGCAAACAGTTGTTTTATTCAAGGGTTCACTGGCCCTACTCTTTGGTGGGTGGGTTCTTTGACTCCTGTCAAGACCAGGAAGAGCTGATAAGTGTGGTGAAGAACCTGAGGATAGTTCAGAAACGCCATATGTTGGACTACAATTACTTTGGCATGTTGTGATTTCTCAGACTTTTCTTGCGCTGTTGTTACATGTGACAGGCCACTGAATAATGGAGCAGTATAGCAATCCACATTTGTCAGGACCTGCACACATCGATGACTGTTTTATTCTTAGAATATCTGGAAAGACTTCAGTACCTATACGTTCATCAGGCTTTTGGATGTGCATGTGGAGTTTTAGTGACAGCAGAGAAGTGCAGAACAAAGACTTTGAAGAGAAAAATGAGTCAATTAACCATAAGCTGTGTGTTAATGATAGACCCTTGGTTATTGGACTGTAAAGCCTCAACGTTGGCATTTTGGTTATCATCATCTTGGTTTTATTGAAACTGGATGCAACCATATTTTTAGAAGCCAGTGCAACGTGAGCCTGATGAGCGAACACCAGAGACTGTGTATAAGTGATAAACGTACCTACAATGACGTCGCCTAAAGGTTTTCTGTTTCCCATTTTCACTGTCGTCATCTTAGCTTTTTGGAACCAAACATCAGGAGTGACTGTAAACAGAGAGATACTGTACTCTCGTATACTAGCAGCCTGTTATGAAGCCAAAACATCTTTATCATCCATCTGGACACTAAAGAAGAGTTTCATTTTATAAACTACACGTTTTGATTAATAAGACTTGAAACTAGAAACTGAAGTCATGAACTTAAGGCACAGGTCAGAGGAGCTAAGACCATTTACCCATGGACTCAGAATGGCCACACCTAAAAAACAGTTTTTTGGGTTCTTCTTGACACGATATTTCAAAAAAAGTAAAAAATGAGTATGCATGGTCACAATACATGATCCTAGCTGATAAATAAAACAAAGTCAGTTATTTTAGCACATTTGTAAAGCTGATAGTGAACAGAGTTGATGCTAACACTGCTAATATCCACAATAAACCAATGTCTTGAGCCACCCCACATTTGTTTATAGTTTGCTTCAAAGGAGCTTATTGCTCAAGTGATCTTGCATTAAAAAAGCATAAAAAGTCTCCTAATTCAAGGGATGTTTTTTCTTTGTCTTCACATAACAGAATCAATCCTGAGATACTTTGTTACCATGTAAAATAGTAACAAAGTATCAATTTTCTTTCCCATTTCTTTACTTGAAACTGAAAAAAGTCACAGATTACACCGTCTGATTGGCATGAAATAGTCTGCACCACGATTGCCTCACATTATTTTTATATTACTGAGCAGGTTTCTCCATGCTATCACTGGTAGCAATGCTTGGCTAAAACATTAATTATTTCAAGTAATGGGCATTAATCTGTCTGTCAGATTTAGTCACTCATGAAAGCTAACCCCTGTATTTGGTATGTGTGTGTATACGTATGTAAAGCTGTGGTCAGAAATTTACATCCACTCCTCATTAGTATGAATTTCATGGTCATTTTGGGCTTTCGTGATTTCTTTGAGCAGTTCTTTTTAGTGGTAGAATGATTGGACAGCAAACATCTTTATTGACTTAAGAATTGGATGCATAGGTTTAAATATATTTCAGATGTCCTATAATCAGGAGTACAAATTATACATACACTTAAATAAATAGTGCTGGAGGCACGCTGGATGTGGATCATTTGGTTTCTGTGGAATATAAAGTGGGGTGCAGTGGACTGTCTTTGTTTGAGGACATCATGTGGAATTTTGAGTTTAGGAGCCGGGTTAATGCCTGGGGCGTTCCTGAGCATTCTTTGCGGTGTGACAGGGTGCATTGTCATAGGGGGATGTGCTTCTTCTGCAGCATTGTTTAGGTGGGTGGTACATGTTAAAGTATGTCCAAGTATTGTAAATACCACCAGGACCAAGGGCTTCTCAGCAGCATATGGCTTTGCAAAGAGATGACCATTAAAAGCAACTGTCAGTGGTTTTAATGTTTTGGCTGATCATCATTTTATTCAACCTGAAAATAAACATACTTCTTTTATTTATATTATTATAATAATAATAATAATAATGATAATAATAATAATAATATCTTATGTTTGAATGAAACCAATATTTTCAGTTGCTTTCCTCATGAGCTTGTTAGTGGGAAGCATAGTGTGCCTCTTTTCAGTCACATCTAGCGGGGCTCTAATCCTGCTTCATGCTGTTACAGCACAACTCGCTCCACCATTCCCCTGACTCTCCATGATATTTATTTTACCATAATCCAAATAAACACATGGGCGTCTTTGCACTGCGAGTACAGCGCAAGAGGAAAAAAAAACTTCCTAATGTTGATTTGTATCTCCAAATCCATGTGCCGGCTGCCGGCAGGTATTAACCTTTAGGCTTTATCCTTTCTCCTGCCTCCTGCCTGTCCTCTCCGACCATCATCTTCATGCCTGACGTGGCTCTGAGAGCTGAAACCAGATTGTGGCTTTTACCTGAATCCGCCCATCAGCCTCTTTCTTGTTTGGTACAGTCGATGTTGTTTGATTGAAGTTAACTCTGAGGGTAAGTGGCTTGTCAGTCTTCAAATTGGCAGTAGTTAGTGCTAATGAAGCAGTAATAACCTGGTAAATGTTCTTTATTGTGGTTATTTTTTACAGTGATTATGCAGATGCTTCCAAGCCGCTGCGGTATGATTACCTATAATTACAGTGAGGTATATTCTTATGGGTTTATTCCTGGTTTTTTATCCTCTTCATAATGCTCATTATTTTTGTTACTAATGCATGCATGCATGCTGTCACAAGAGAAACAGGATCTTCAAACATATGTTAGAATAAAGGTGGATAAAACAAGCAAGATCACTAATGAGCTCCTTGGTTACCACAGGAATTACCATGGCAACCAATAAAGAAAGAAAGTGTGGCCAGATTACAGAATTTAAATGAAACTAAATTCAAGTTCTGTAAATTGATAATTAAAAATCTGATTGCTCTGCAGACAATCCCTAAAGTTTTGGTGCAGAATGAGCTACAGCACACAATGAAACTAATTGCATGTGAACGCTGCAAAACTGTATATTCGGTTTCTAATTACAGACAGTTTAGGTCCTGCAGTTACTTTTTATTTTCCGCACGGGAGTTGTACAGAAGAAGTAGATAGTTGTACTGTTGCTCTATGGCTCTGTGAGGATTAAAGAGCGTTTAATTCATGGCTATTTCACTAAGAGTCTCTGAGAGTTTTATAGGTGAGAGCAACACATCCAGGTATTTTGGCCTTTTTTCAGCTTCTGAAATACGTCATGGCAGAATTGTTTGAGAAACCGCAGTAAACAAATTGCTAACATTATAATAGTTAACAGGGGTCTTGCAAGTTAACTAGCACCCTGCAGTCCACTTGTTAACATTTACGTATTGATACTGTTATTATACTGCTTTCAGATCCAAGCCTGTCTCTTCAACAGGCTTCAGTGCCGTGTCCCTTGGTTTATAATAAGCCCAAGTCCTAAAGAACTATTCAGTTGTAGTTTGAACCCTGTAAAGCTTTTTATTAGCGCTGTTCATGGGCTGCAAACTTTCAAGCTAAGTTTAAAATGTCAGCATTAATTACAGCCCTCACGCTCGCTGAGTCCTAATGCTTCAGAGCAGATGACTAAAAATGAAGTTTTCAGTCTGGAGATTAAGCTTGGGATCAAAACTTTCTGATATCAAATAATTCAAATGATACAGCAACATATGAATTACCTGTAGTTGGGCATACGATGGGACCTGGTACCTGTACCTCACTTATTGACCCTCACTGTGCACTTTCATTGGAAACATTTAACTTAAACCTTTTAAATGAGGTCACCGCTGTGTTTGGAGTAGCATTATGATAAGCAGGCATGGCCAGTGGACAGCTACTCTCCTGAACCCTTCAAAAACTCACTAGTATTAGTTTTTCATCCTCCTTGCTGTCTGGAGTTAGTTTATGTAATTACAGGCCACTTTTACAGGCCGCTTGTCTTGATCCAAACAGCTCTGTGGCTCTTCTGAGAGGAGAGGACACTGATCTCATTTAACTTTACTTACTTCCCATGTCTCCTGATAACAGAGCGTTGTAATCCACAAGCTTTTTACGTCATCCTTGCAAGAGAGTCTCCACATGAAAAGCGGTGCTTTAAGCTAAATCGATACACTGTTTCCTCTCCTCTAAACTTCATTAAGCATAGACATTGCAGTATTCTCAGCCCAGGTGTCCAGCACCCAGAGAGAAGAGAACTGATTGTAAGAACTGGGAGGATACAGTGCAGGACAAGCATTTGACTATGGCTCTCATTAATGTCTGCTATCTAAAAGAGAAATGCACGGCATTACAAGAAATTATTCTGTTGTAGCTAATGAGAAAAAAGAAAGTTCACACAGAGACGCCCACCTTCTCTGACACATAGTTAACATTTATTTGATAGCGTCGGCAAGGTTCTTTGCGATGTATCCCTCCTCCTTAGCTTGAAGTTATATAACCACAGTATTGTCCTGACATTTCTCCTCATCGGGCGAGTGAAACAACGGCGCTGCCTCGTGATTCGCTCCAATGCACGCTCGGCGAACGGTTGTATCTCTGTTTGCTTCGGTTACACCAGTGAGTCAGCGGCAGAATCCCACGTCTCACCAACTGCTTGGAAGGGAAAACACGAGGAGCCACTCAGAAATGTCCAAGCATGAAGGGCCTGTGCGCAGTGTAGTGGTGTCACTGCGTGTTCGAGCACTATTTATTGCTTCACAGACCCTCTGATAGTTTTTATGGGTCTCTCTCTCTGTGCCTTGTGAGTGGGAGTGAGGGTATCTTAGCCAAAACTACAGATTTTTTTCTTCTTTGCAGATCCATAAGTATTTGGACAGTGACATAATTTGAGGTATTTTGCCTGCGTATGTCAGTACATCCATCCTTTTTATTTAAATTATTCAGGTCCAGCTCTCTCTTTTTCCTCCTCATGAGCTCCTGCTGGTTGGACATTTCCAAAACCTTACCTGGGAAGTGTCCAGGAGACGCATCCTAGTTAGATTCGCAGACCACCTAAGCTTTTGATGCAGTGGCGCAGCAGCTTTGTACTCCCTAATGGCTAAGGACCTCATCCTCGCCCTACAAATGAGCTCAGACGCCCACCTCATGAGGAAGCTCAGAGGTGAGGGTAGGAACAGAGATTGACTTGTAAATTGACGGCTTTACCTTCACAATCAGAGTTCTGTTTACCATATCAAGCCAGTTAATTACTTGTACCACCGCAGGAGCTGCACAGGTTCATCTGTTTTCCTCCTGCTCCACTCCTCCTGCGTATGAAAATGACCCTGAGATGCTTGAGCTTTTCCACTTGAGACAGCAACTTATCTCCAACCTGGAGTAGGGGTCCACCCCTTTCCAGCAGACAACGACTTCAGACTTGAAAGTGCTCATTTTCCAACCTAGCTGTTGTTTGATGTTCTGTAAAGTGCTCCACAAAAAGCAAAGAACTCCACCGATTTTAATGCAGTTTTAAACATAAGAATTCTTCGAATACTCGGATGCAGTCTTATACAGTCAGTAACCACGGACATCTTCAAATGCTGATTTTTCTACCTTAAGATGCTCTGCCAGGCTTTCACTGCAGCGCCATCAGTTGTTGCTCGTTTGTGGGTCTTGCTGCTGTTCAGCCATCTGTGCTATGAATCACTGTCCCACAAGTTTTTCAGCATTTGGCTAAATCTCAGCAGAGTAAAGCCGTTTACTCTTCAGCATTCCTCCTGCTACTTCTATCAGCGTTCACATCCTCAGTAAACTTCTATTCCATTGGCAGCCGAACATGCTCGTGGATCACACTGCTTCTGCCATGTTTCACAGATGATGTGGCATGCTTTGGATCTTCTACAAGTTGATCTTGTAGAAGATCCAAAGGAAAAAATGTTCCAAAACTGGGGAGGAATGCACCAAATACTTCAGATTGATTTGGACACTGCTAAAGTTTCTGCTACTGCTAATATTTCTGTGTGGCTGTAAATCTATTAACAATCATGGAACATTTTTCCATGAAGCTGAAAGTCTACATTTCTGCCACAACTTGATTATTTCATTTGAATCCATTGTGGTGCTGTACCTGAGCAAAACTGAAATTTTTTTTACTGTGCATAGAATTTGGGACCTTAATAAAGCTATTATTTAATATCATTTATAATATTTTCAAGTAAATTGTGGATTTGTGATTGTGTGTGTGCCTAAAACACCTTTAAAACAACCTCAAGGTAGTTTTATTGCATCTCGCTGTGATTTATTCATAATTTGACATCCAGAAAAAATGACGAAAATATCAGATAATTAATCCAGAATTAATATTCATATCAATCTGTACGAAAGAAAGAAATATCTAATACAGCTCTACAGTATATAAATCCCGTTAGACTTCTCGTCTCACAGGTGTTGGAAGAAAAAGTTTTGAGGCATCTGTGAGCAGTTGTTGCTTTGAAACCACTTTCTACCTAAGATTTTAGTCCCTGTTGGAACTAGAAAACTGATCTTACTGTTTCTGTGCTTCTTGTGAATTGTTTAAATATTCTTCTGCTTTGAAATCTATCCAGGTGGAAATGTGTATCTCAGAGAAAAAAAAATTCAAATTTGAGTGTTAAATTCAAATTTCAAGTGCATTTGTCAAAGGAAAATATAGGCTATAACTATACATGTTTATGAAGCATCCATTACCTTTTATACAAAGACTAAGTAATGATCTACTTCAGCGGTTCTCAGTTTTTTATCTGGTATAACACAACAGATACCTCACATGGATGAAGTACTCTTCATCCATAACAATCATACTTGTTATTAACCTCTGTCTCTCTTTCACAGCATGTCTTTATCCTGTCTTCCTTCTCTCACCCCAACCGGTCGCAGCAGATGGCCCCGCCCCTCCCTGAGCCTGGTTCTGCCAGAGGTTTCTTCCTGTTAAAAGGGAGTTTTTCCTTCCCACTGTCACCAAAGTGCTTGCTCATAGGGGGTCATATGACTCTTTATGTATTATTGTAGGGTCTACCTTAAAATATAAAGTTCCTTGAAACGACTGTTGTTGTCATTTGGCGCTGCATAAATAAAGTTGAATTGAATTGAATTGAATCTTGCCAAAAAATGAATATTCATGTAATTTTGTTAGGGTTAGAGGTCCAGTGTTGAGGCATTTTTATTGAGCTCTGGGTTTTACCATTTACCCATTCTTCTCAGCTTTTGGGGGAGTTTAGTGAATTCATTTTAACTATTTTAATATATAAAATACTTACCAAGGTATTAAAGCTGTTATAATTTTACTCATATAGCTAAGCTGTTTTTACCATTACTTTATATATATGCAATTATTCATGTTTCTCAGATCAGTTTATATTAGTTGAATGAATCTTTATATGGCTGCTGTAAAACAATACTTGTGCCTGTGTTTGGGAATGGTTGCTGATCTGTAACATAGCTGTAATCCTTATTACTGTTGGCAGTCATACACAAATGATTCCCTGGCAGGTTTAAAACTATAATGGAAGGCTTAATGACATGTGAAGCTTGGTAACATCGATCGTAGTTTAATTAAGATGTTTTTAGCTCATTACTGTATTTCTGACTGTGTTTATTCAGCTGTGTCTCATGGCTTTCATTTAGTGGACTCAGTTGTGAGGAACTGACATAAGTACACATAAATGCATATAATTTACATAAAAATGTACATTTATAAATATAGTCATATAGTTATTTAAAACTCATATAACCATGAAGGCGCACAGTTTCTAATTCAGCAGAATTATTTTGTATCTTTGGCTGTGTTTACACGCAATTTAGAGATAGTATATAAAATATATATGTATGTGAATAAAACTATATAGTTGCGCGTTATGATCTGCAACTCATTTCATCAAGGAAACTTGGTCAGCATCATAAACTGCATATAAACGATGGCAATAATTGAGCACTTATTGTTTAGTGAAGTCCCCTTTGTGTCGTAGCGATCTTAGTGTTTTGAAACTAGATGTGACCGAGGGACAAAGCAGGCTCATTAGCTAACAACCTGAGACTGATAAGCTGTTAGCCAATGAGCTGTCAGCCTGATCAGTACTCCTCTTCTTCTTTAGGGGTTGCCACAGCAAATCATCTGCCTCCATTTCACGCTATATCTAGCATTTTCAAAATAAGCTTCCTGTTCTATTCAGTATGACTTGAAAGTAGCATCTGAGCACATAAGCTTGTCAGAAAAGTGTTCACTGATCACAGGTCAGTGGAACCTAAGGCCATTTTCCCCTCTATACTGCTGGACACCTTACAGCAACCAGAAGAGTTGCCCTCTGCTGGCCATTTTAAATTATTGAGGTTTCTTGTGTTTGTTTTGGTTTGGTTTGAGGTCTCTTTCCATCCATCCTTACCCTTTACTAACGGCTCGTCTAACTGGGGTTAGAGAAAATCCAGGTACACAGGTATAGGGAGTCAGCCAGTCATGCAGAAGGCTGCCCCTCCATGAGCCAGGTTCTGTCAGAGGTTGTTGTTCTTCCTCAATATTTACCGTGTAAATATGAAGCTCTTTGAGATGACTGTGTTGAATTGGCACTTTATACTGAACTGGAATTAAAATGTTTCAAAAGCTACAGATTGCATGGCTGCCTCCAAAGACTTCATATTAGATGATGAAGGGCAAATGTGGAGTAACAAACTATAAGTCAGGCTAAAGATGTTTAGAAATAATATTAGTTACAACTCTACAATACTTTACTTGATGGTGGTAACTTTGCTTCAGGCTGTCTCCTTCGTCTCTGTCTCCTCATCTTTCAGGACGGAGCTTCGCTGAACTTGAGTTTCATCCCATTGGACATCAAGCTAACCAACTGGGATGACCTGCCCGAGGCCTTCAGCCGGCGCAGGGAAAATCGAATACAGGTCTGCCCTTCCCGCCGGGCTGAGTCTGGATATGTGCGCGTCTCTTGCGTGCGCTTTGATATTCATGAATGCGTGTGGGTGTGCACGTGGACTGGGGCATTCACACCAGGGAGATGTACCTACTTAATTTGTCGTTACTGTTAAAACACTTTAGAGGCAAATTACACTAAAGTTGACTTCTAGGTTATAAGATGTGCCACTGTTTGCTTCTTGTGATTTATTGCAAAGACAAAAAAATGTAGCCATGAGAAGAATTTAAGATGATGGAAAAGTCTGCATATGCTAGAGTGTAGAGCTAAAAGTTTTTCACTTAGTGTGCCCATAGGCTGCGTTAAGGATGACCTTAATTTTAGACTAAGATAATTTAGTTTCATATCTCACCAGTGGAGGTATCGCTTCAATTCCACTGACCCAGTGAAGATGAGACATGAGGCAGTACGGAGGTTATTAAACCTAATGGATGTGTGTGTGTCACTGGCATGTGAAACTAATGACACCTCTGATCATGAGCAGGAAGAGCAGCAGCGCACCATTGGGCCCCTGACAGATAGGTGGAGTATGGACGCCCACATTTCACTACTGCAGGGCCTGATGAAGGAGAGCAGGAGAGGGAGGAGGACGAGGAAGTGGAGGTGGCGGACGATGGAGATAGGACAAAAGAGGGGGGGTGGCTTGGGGGTTTGGGCTGCCGAGGAGACGGGCAAAAGAAAGTGTGCAGTTTTATGAGGGTTGTTAAAGGAGACAGATCATCGCCTCAAACGACCCAAAGCACCAACCAGCTAATATTAAATCCTGCAATCTGCCGTGTCGGTACCAGCTACTGACAGAAGCCCCGCCTGTCACGTTGTTTATGTTGCTTTGTTAAACCGAGGCGTGAGTTGCAGCCATCCTCCAACCCATCATTTATGCCCCGTTACACTCCAATTGTCCATCACAATCAATACTTAGCAAGCGGTTTAATGCGGGATGTGAAACGTCTTGGATGGGGAAGCAGTGGTGTGTAAACACTCCTACAGCCAGAACAACAACACTGGCAAATGAATCAAACCATCTTTGAGATGAATGGTCAGTAATTACAGAATATGTATTAGAATAATCTGTATTTTATGAAAACTGGATAATGTTTCTGTGAAGATAATCATTAATTGAGGTTAAAATACAGTTTAGTGAAGAGAACACAACCCAAATAGTTTTCAACAAAAAACGTTTTAACGTCTTTGCTTTTATATTCTTACTAAAGCTACTCGGTCCTTATTTACATTAAGCGAGAAGTTGCACCTGTAGTGTAGTTGGCTTTGGTGCCGAGGCTCAGGTCATTGTTTGTCTGAAATAAGCCAAAATAGCTACCAGACCCCTTTAAATTAACATTTTTGTGATTAGCTGGCCCTGCCAAACAGAAGGTTTTAACAGATGGTGTTCTCACACTTTGAGCTCTGTAGTTACAACTTCAGTCAGTCAGGCCTAGAGACTGGTAAATGGTCGCCTGGAAAACGTGTATTATCAAACTGTTTGGCAAGAGGTCGCAGGAAATTACTTGCAGTTGATTGGTGTAATAAGTCACAATAATAATAATAAGTCTGGATGTGGTGCTGCATCCAGAATTTTCTAGCTATTTCTTTGGTCACTAGCAGTTTACCACAGTTGCACACTCACTTAAACTAATTGCAAAGTGGTTGTGAAACTGTTAAAAGTCCAAAACAAACTGGAAAAGGAGAATGTTTGCTTCAAAATAAAGTAAGGAACAACAATAAGAAAGAGACTGGTAAAAATGGCATCCATGGAAGAGTTCGAAGGTGAAAAACAAAAAGATCAAAACGATTAAAATGGCCCACCTCACTGTTACCAAAACACATCTTGATGATCCCGAGACTTTTGGGAAAATAATCTGTGGACTGACGAGACAAAAAATTCATATAAAGAACATCAAAGCAAGGGTCAAACATGGTGGTGGTAGTGTGATGGTCTGGGCCTGTTTAGATGCTTCAGGATGTGAACTACTTCTGTTAATTGATTCATCCATCCATCAATCTTCTTCCGCTTATCCGGGGCCGGGTCGCGGGGGCAGCAGCCTAAGGAGACAAGCCAAGTCCTCCCTCTCCCCAGCCACCTCCTACAGCTTGTCCGGGGAAACACCAAGGCGTTCCCAGGCCAGCCAAGAGATATAATCTCTCCAGCATGTCCTGGGTCTATCCCGCGGTCTTCTCCCAGTGGGACATGCCTGGAACATCTCGCCCAGGAGGCATCCTTGTCACATGCCTGAACCACCTCAACTGGCTCCTTTTGACATGGAGGAGCAGTGGCTCTACTCTGAGCCCCCCCCCCCCCCCCCCCCCCCCCCCCCCCCCCCGGGGTGGCTGAACTTCTCACCCTATCTCTAAGGGAGAGGTCAGCCAAATGAGGAAGCTCATTTCTGCCACTTGTATCCGCAGTCTAGCTCTTTTGGTCACTACCCACAGCTCGTGACCACAGGTGAGGGTAGGGACGTAGGTCGATCGGTGCATTGAGAGCTTAGCTTTTACACTCAGTTCTCTCTTCACCATGACAGACCGGTACAGTGTCTGAATCACTGCAGCCGCAGTACCAATCCGCTCCCTTCTCCCCTCACTTGTGAACAACACCTCGAGATGCATGAACTCTTCCACTTATGGCAGGAGCTCGTCCCTGACCTGGAGTGAGCACTCCACCCTTTTCCCGGCAGAAATGAGATTCTGAGACCAACCAGGTGAAAGCCTTCCGCCACTTGGCTACACCTAAAAATTATCTCCATAAAATTATAAACAGAATCGGTGACAAAGGGCAGCCATACCAGAGCTCATCACCCACCATGAATGAGTCCAACTATGCAGACCAAGCTCTTGCAACAGTTGTATAAGGATCGAATGGCCTGTAGCAATGAGCCGAACACCCCATACTCCCGGAGCACCTCCCACAGGACACGCCGCGGGACACGGTCGTATGCTTCTCCAAATCCACAAAACAGATGTAGACTAGGTGGGCAAACTCCCATGCACCCTCAAGTATCCTTGAGAGTGCATTGATCTGTTAATTGATGCAATCATTAATTCTGCTCTCTACCAGAAAATTATGAAGGAAAATGTCCAGCCATCAGTTTGTGCCCTGAAGCTCAAGCACACTCAGGTTTTCCAGCAGGACAATGATCCAAAACACACCAACAATTCCACCTCTGAATGGCCAAACAAACCCCCGAGATGAAGGTTTTGGAGTGGCCTAATCAAAGTCCAGACTTAATCCAGTGAAGGTGCTTTGGCATAACCTTAAATAGGATGTTCATACTAAAAAACACTTGCCTTTACAAAGATTGAGCTCCACAAACTCCACAGTGAAACTTATTGCCAATTATTGCTTGCTATTAACGCTTGCTATTAATTGAATTTGTCTTTGTTGAAATTTGTTGGATGATCTGAAACATGTAAGTGTGACAAATATGGGAAAAAACAAAGAAATCAGGAAGAAGGAAAATAGTTTTTCATGACATTGTATATGGCAAAGCCTTTATTTACATATGTACCATGAAGGCATCATAGCGATAGGAAGAAAAAGGGCATGAGTTGAATGAAGGTGTGGGAGGTTGTTGCTGTTACTGAGCAAGTACAGTGGCTTGCAAAAGTATTAGCCCCCTTGAACTTTCCCACATTTTGTCACATTACTTCCACAAACATGAATCAATGTTATTGGAATTCCACGTGAAAGACCAATACAAAGTGGTGTACACGTGAAAAGTGGAACGAAAATCATACATGATTCCAAACATTTTTTACAAATAAATAAATAAGTGGGGTGTGCGTAATTATTCAGCCCCCTGAGTCAATACTTTGTAGAACCACCTTTGCTGCAATGACAGCTGCCAGTCTTTCAGGGTATGTCTCTACCAGCTTTGCACATCTACAGACTGAAATTCTTGCCCATTCTTCTTTGCAAAACAGCTCCAGCTCAGTCAGATTAGATGGACAGCATTTGTGAACAGCAGTTTTCAGATCTTGCCACAGATTCTTGATTGGATTTAGATCTGGACTTTGACTGGGCCATTCTAACACATGGATATGTTTTGTTTTGAACCATTCCATTGTTGGCCTGGCTTTATGTTTAGGGTCGTTGTCCTGCTGGAAGGTGAACCTCCGCCCCAGTCTCAAGTCTTTTGCAGACTCCAAGAGGTTTTCTTCCAAGACTGGCCTGTATTTGGCTTCATCCATCTTCCCATCAACTCTGACCAGCTTCCCTGTCCCTGCTGAAGAGAAGCGGAGCATGATGCTGCCACCACCATATGTGACAGTGGGGATGTTGTGTTCAGAGTGATGTGCAGTGTTAGTTTTCCGCCACACATAGCGTTTTGCATTTTGGTCTCATCTGACCAGAGCACCTTCTTCCACATGTTTGCTGTGTCCCCCACATGGCTTGTGTCAAACTGCAAACAGGACTTTTTAATGGTTTTCTGTTAACAGTGGCTTTCTTCTTGCCACTCTTCCATAAAGGCCAACTTTGTGCAGTGCACGACTAATAGTTGTCCTATGGACAGATTCCCCCACCTGAGCTGTAGATCTCTGCAGCTCGTCCAGAGTCACCATGGGCCTCTTGGCTGCATTTCTGATCAGCCTTGTTCGGCCTGTGAGTTTAGGTGGACAGCCTTGTCTTGGTAGGTTTACAGTTGTGCCATACTCCTTCCATTTCTGAATGATTGCTTGAACAGAGCTCCGTGGGATGTTCAAGGCTTGGGAAATCTTTTTGTAGCCTAAGCCTGCTTTAAATTTCTCAATAACTTTATCCCTGACCTGTCTGGTGTGTTCTTTGGACTTCAAGGTGTTGTTGCTCCCAATATTCTCTTAGACAACCTCTGAGGCCGTCACAGAGCAGCTGTATTTGTACTGACATTAGATTACACACAGGTGCACTCTATTTAGTCATTAGCACTCATCAGGCAATGTCTATGTGCAACTGACTGCACTCAGACCAAAGGGGGCTGAATAATTACGCACACCCCACTTTGCAGTTATTTATTTGTAAAAAAATGTTTGGAATCATGTATGATTTTCGTTCCACTTCTCACGTGTGCACCACTTTGTGTTGGTCTTTCACATGGAATTCCAATAACATTGATTCATGTTTGTGGCTGTAATGTGACAAAATGTGGGAAAGTTCAAGGGGGCCGAATACTTTTGCAAGCCACTGTATATCCCTGATGTCTCTGGAGGCGAAACCAGGCTCCAGTGCATAAAAGATTAACTTATTCGAAGGAAGTCTGCCTATTGGATATAATGAAGGTCGCCAGGACGCTGCTCCGGATAGTTCCAGCCCACTTGAGCCCCTGCACTTGCATTTTATAAACATTATAATGTGACACACGAGTGAAATTGTAGTGCAAAGTGAGAGACGAAAAAGTCTCATTGTGGAGAGGTTTGTGTTTATCTTTGGCAACTAGAAGCACATAAACTTTTGATGTTTGTTCTATTTTTTGAACCTATAAGTTTTTTTTCCTATTTTCTGTTTTAGTGAAGTAAGAAACTCGAGGAGGACAGAGCACATTGTGTATGTCAGTCTGGTCTGTGACATTTAGATATGTGTTCTGTTAAAGTAATAAACAGGTGTTACAAATGTCCCAGTAACCTGGCTGTAACCATGATACAGTTTAGATAGAATTTTACATATTAATTCCTCATTTGTATAAACACCAATATGAAGGTTTCCTAAAAAGACAAAAACCACTGGGACCAATGATTTTGTTTTGTTTTTAGCCTTTGGAGTATCATTTACCACCAAGAAAAAAGTAAAACTTAAAGGATAAAAGTATCATTATCATACATCTTTGTCCAGATACACAGTGAAAATCAAAGCACCCTCTGTTTCCACCCACACGTCTCACCTATTAACCTGTCTGACCTTCGGCCAATCTGCAAGCTGGAAGGAGCATCCCACTCTCCTCCTTAGTTTCAACTTTTGACATCTGATTCAACTTTTTGGCTCTCATCTAACCTCTGATGGCCTGGCAGCACAATTACTATTTCAGATTTTCACTAAGCTTACCCACAGTCTTCATCTCTACTTTCCTCCTGTCAGGAGGAAGACTGTCTCGCTGTAGAGGAGGGTTTCGGTGCTCTACCGGCACATGACGTTCGGCTTGATGCTGTGATTTGAGTTCCTAATGACAGAGTACTACTTGCCTTCAGTCTCAAGGATGTTATGGGCGATAATAATTTAGTATCGTTTGTGGTTTTAAATGCCGTTGTTCTGGTTTTGTGAAAATATGTGCAAAATAAGTCGCAGTAGATGGCGGCCCCTCGCTGACTCTGGTACTGTCTGTTCCTGATAAAAGCAGAGATGCTTTTATGCTCCTCACATACGAGGTCTTGAATAATCTGGCCCCATTTGATCTTAATGACATTATAGCACTGCATCACCCCATTAGAGCGCTGTGCTCTCAGACTGCTGGCTTACCTGTGGTTCCTCGAGTATTTCAAAGTAGAATGGGAGGCAGATGCTTGAGCTTTCAGGCGCCTCTTCTGTGGAACCAGCTTCCAGTTTGGATTCGAGAGACAGACACTATCTCTACTTTTAAGATTAGGCTTAAAAATGTCCTTTTTTAAAGCCTATATTTAGGATTGGATCAGGTGACCTTGAATCCGTAGTTTCTTCCTTTTAAAAGGGGGTTTTCCTTCCCACTGTCACCAAAGTGCTAGCTCACAGGATGTTTGTTGATTGTTGGGGTTTTCTCTGTTTTCTTTGTATTGTTGTTGGGTCTTTTTACAATATAAAGCACTTTGAGGCAACTCTTCTTGAGATTTGGCCAAATAAAAATAAAATTGAATTAAATACATGCTCTAATTGACAAGCCAGCAGTTTCCAGCATACTTGACAAGGGACCGGCCGGTTAATGTCACATAGCTCATTGCTGTTATCAGATAGTTGTGCGCACACTCAGAGGCAAACGCTTACGTTGCAAATGCTAATGCTAATGTTGTTAGACATTTGCATTAGCATACACATTAGACAGACCTAATCAGGCAGTTAAACCCCCCTTACACAGCTAAACGTGGACATATAAAGTGTGACAATTCATTTTATTATAAAAATAGAATTTAATATTGAAGAAAAAGTTATTTTTTGGTTTGTATATGCTGTCAATTCTAGTTCTGGAAACTGGAATCAGCAAAAATCTGTATGGGCTATCAGAATCAATCCAAGAAAATTGCAATCAGTCCTCTTTTTTTTTTTTTTTTTTTTTTTTTGCCTGTCCCGTTTGGCTCTTTTGCCATCAGAATTGTTGTCTAAAGGCAAAGAAAGATGCCCAACGGATTTACTTTACCAAATTGACCATCCCAGCCTTGCCGTAATGGTCCATTTGATTCACCTTTTATTGTTTATTTTATTTTCACTTACTGAATACGGGACAGACTTGACTGGGGGAAAGAAGGGGAGAAAGAAAGAGGGAAAGAGAAACAGCTGAGAAGAGGGACGGGGGAGAAGGGCAAAAAACAAAAACCAACAGAACGGGCAGAGAAAAAAAAATGCATATATCAATCACCTGGATCACCTGCTGAGAAAGAAAAAAGAAAACAAGCAGAAGAGAACAAGAGTAATAGAATAAACAACATCACAATGATATATGGGAATATGACAGTAAATACTAAATATTAAACATTATTGTGCAGCACATAAGATCAACAGAACACAGTGTGCTTTGAGGTAGGAGCCAAAAAGGGTGTAGTTTGTGGGTGTGATCACCCGTGTGTACACCTGTGAGCATGGACGCGCTTGTTTTTTTAAAAGGTTCCTTCATGTAATGATCTGCTAGAGGGTGTGGGGGGGGCCACAGCCCCGTCCTCCAGGGCATGAAGCAGGTATGGAGGAGATCAAAACTCCAGACATCCAGAGGCCCCCAGAACACAAGAGACCAAGGAAGACCAACAGAGGGGCAGCTGCGCCACTGTCCCAGAAAGAGCTGAGGAGAGTCCCAGATGAGGGCTCACTCAGCAGCCGCGGAGCAGAAGCCAGGGGGAGTTGCAGTGACGCGCCCGTGAGCTCCGCCGGCAGCCAGCCGTGCCTGAGTGACCGAGCCCCAGGCCGAGAGGCCGGGGGCACCCCACCTCCGAAGTGGCCCGAGCGAGCCCCAGGCTCCAGGTCCCGATAAGCGGCCGCCAAGGAGTGAGCCGGTGTGTACCTGGACGCCCACCCCCGGACACAAAGAACCACCAACGCACCGATGTCTGAGGGAGTCCGCCACTGGCAGGGGAAGTGGTGGTAGGGGGAGATAGGCCTCCAAACCTTGGAGGGCCTGAGATGTCCCCAGAGAGGTGGCGCCTGACACCCAACCTGACATATAGACACAGAAATACAGGCACACACAGACACAAACATCCATTCCCACCCTCATGCTCTCATATGCACTTACTCCACACTCAACCAACGTGGAGACAGACATAAAGAGACGCTGTACACACGATCACACTCCCCAAGCGTACTCTACGAAACAGGTCTAGGTACCCTTGCCCCTGGAGGGGGGAACTGCACCCAGACCCAGGTGGTGTTACCCTTTTCCCTGCGGTGGGGAGAGGCAGACCGCCCCGACTCCGCAGCAGCAGGGAGGCCCCACACTCCAGACCGCAGTCGGACGGCCAACTCCTCCTCCTAGCCCCCCCGCTCCAGCAGGCCGCAGAGAACGGGGGATATTAGTGTGTTATATAAATATCACATATATTATATATAGATAGCTGTCATGATACATGTTGTACATATGTTATATAATAAATATTTTAAAATATATACTTATTAACGTTATTTTAACGAGTTCATCTTTACATCCAGACGTCAAACATTTGTTTCTGTTGAATACTTTCATTTAACATTAAACATTTAATGAGTAGTACGTACTAATTCCTTCAAAATATACCTGCGCAAAGATCAACAAAGACAGCTTTCATGCTGTGATAGCTTGAAACCTGTCTGCATATAACATATAAAGACTTTTATCTTGACCCAAGTCTTTTTTGTGACGGTAAATATCATCCATAGCAAAGACAGGGGAAAAAACCCTTTCAAGTGTAATATACGTAGGTAAATTGTCCATTAAGGCTCGGTGTCTGGTGAGCTATTTGTTATATTGTTGGTAGATTTCCTTCGAATCCTGCCTTCGCTGGAAGAATATTCAGCCCTCTTTTGGTTTAATGGGTTTTGTTCAGCTATCTGGAAAACTGTCTCCTTTGAATTGTTTGTTTTTGGCTGAAGTGCATTTTCAAAATTGAAAAGCTAAAAAAATGTTTTGCTTTTAAAGAGGTTTCACTGTCCAAACTATCAATTTGTGTTGAAAATGAAGACTCCGGCGGCTGCAGTTGCGGCTTGAAATTGAATATGAAGTGAGGTGTCGTGTCGCCCCGCAGGTGCTGAGCTTTGTTATGGAGTGGAGCGGCCTGCCAGCCATGAAGCAGAAACTGCTTCGACGCAGCGGTCTTCTCTTCCACAGCCCTACCCTGGGCTTGCAGCAGCTGTCCGCCGCCCAGCGCCCTCACTCGAGCACCAAGAGGTCAGATTTTTTCCTTGAAGGAGACGTGCTTTGACTTTCACCAAACCTCTCTTCTAATCAGTGAATTTTCAGTCACTGAAATGAACGTTAAGTGGTTTGTATTGAGTTTTAACCTTTTCCAAACCGCCCAAAAAACAAGTTTGTTTTTCTGCTTTAACCGCTAATGTTATATGGATGTAGTTTGTGAAGCCAGTTTGGAAATACCTTAAACCTTTATACCTTGGTTTAAAATGGAGCACTGTAACAAAAAATAATTTCCCCCAGGGATCAATAAAGTATTCTGATTCTGATTCTGATTCTGATAAACCCAGATTATTTCTAGTGGCCCACAGGATGTGACTCCTCTGATTGTAAAAACTGTTGTATTCAAGTCTGTCAGTAAACATTTGCCTAGTGAGTGCATGCTCTCACTCATTAGTTTTGGGTTTTTACAAGGTGTTCTTTAAAATTATGTTCCTTTTTTGAGGCAAAGCAGAAGATAAAGCTGGAAGTCTTCGCCTAAAGAGTGTCCCTCAGTTTCTCAGTCATCACGTCCTGCTTCATGTTGGCTACATCGGGTTTTTTAGGTGTTTTTTTTTTTTCTAATATACAGTCTGCGGGTCATGATTTGTGTGGTTTTAGGCTACGTTCCAAAAAGATGCAAACACAGTTCTATAAAAACACGGGGAGGCTCTATAAGTAAAAACAAAATGCAATTCTTTGCAAATCCCATGAGCCCAAATTTTATTCACAACAGAAAATGTTAAATATTTAACGTGAGAAGGTGTACAATTTCAAGAGAAATATGAGCTCATTTTGAATTTGATGGCAACAGCACATTCTATAAAAGTTGTCTTGAGTCATGTTTACTACTGTGTAGCATCCCCACTACTTTGAATAGCAGTCTGTAATAATATCTTGGACCTAAGGAGCACAGCTGCTGGAGTTTAGGGAGAGGAAAATTGTCCCGTTCTTATCTAATATATGGTTCTAGCAGCTCTACAGTCCTGGATCGTCAAATGTTTTCAGCTAGTGAAAGATCTGGACTGCAGGAAGGTCAATTCAATATCTAAATTCAGACCTCCGGTAGACCATGCACACGCATTAATGATGAAGGTCCAGTTATCTGAATACATCTTTTACCTAAACGTTTCAAGTTTGTACCACATTTAGTGAAAACTTTCATCTAAAAACAATATTTAGAATCAATATTTTGCTAATGCATTAGCCAAACATGTCTTCACTTACCATCCTCATTCTGTGCAATAAGCTTTCCCACATGTGGATGGGTTTCCTGTATTAACAGATTAAGGCTACGTTCACACTGCAGGTCTTAATGCTCAATTCCGATTTTTTGATCAAATCCGATTTTTTTGTCTGCTCGTTCACACTACAAATAAAATGCGACAGCAAACGCGCTCTAGTGTGAACGCTCAAAGCGGCCCGCATGCGCAAAAGAAGACGTCAACGCGCTCTGTTTAGACCCAGAGCAAACAATATTGTTTGACTGATGGCCCTTAATATAAAGACTTCGGACTTCACGTTTCCCAATTTTTGCTTTAAGTTATTTTGTTATTTACATAATAATGTAGATAACCTAATAATTATCCTTATTGCTGTTTTAGAGGAGCGGTGCTTCAAAGGATAGTTGCCGATTTCTGTCAGAATCTGCAGATTATACAGTACAAATAAAATGTTCACGTTTCTCCAACGTTGTCTTCCCAGCTGTTTCACCGGATGGTCAGGAAGCGTTCGCGATGTCTTCTCCAGCGCTTCTCCGGCGCTGATAATTGGCGTCTGTCTTGTGGCAGTGACATAAAAGACGGATTTAATGCGACTTGACCGTTCACACAGCAGTCGCTTTCTGAAACATCGGATATGTATCGCATTCAGTACCACATACGAAAGTGACCCAGATCGGATTTGAAAATATTGGATTTGTGCCGTTCACACTGTCATAGCATGATCGGATATGGGTCGCATAGGGTCAAAAAAATCGGATTTGATGCGCTTTCGCCTGCAGTGTGAACGTAGCCTAAGTGTAGAATTAAACATACAGATTGTAATATGAACTAAATGGATCTTATGATCATTTATTGCTGTATTTAATTAATTTCTTCTCACATATCAGCTTATTTAGCAAACTAGCTACATCTGCCAGCAGTTTCCAGCAGGAAACAAGAAGTTTGCCATTTTTCACCACTGTTTGACATCAAAGACCCATTTTTCTCCTAAATGATGTTTTCAGGTTTGAATTCTTCCTAATCATCACTATAAACCGCACGTGTGCACTAATGATTGGTTGTGCCACACCTCCCCTATAAGCAGTTCAGCAAACCTGTATACTGTAAGCAAAAATGCATCTCCCACAATGATCCAGTCAGTAAGATATCCTGTAACGCTGCTTTGAATCGGTGGAAATAGTGAGATTTAGTAGTTCCCAACATTATGACAGAATCCAAGAAGTAATGTGAGAGATTTCACAGAGAAACAAGCGGATTTGTAAATACTAACTGCCCCAGGCGTCATGGAAGGCTGAATAATGCGTGTGTGCGTCTGTGTGTGTTTTCGTGCCCGTGTGTGTGTGTGTGCGGGGGTGTATCAAAGGGTGTCTGCTGAGACATAAGAGAAAATGGGATGAGCTCTGTGTATGCGTACATGTGTGTTTTTTGACAAACAAGCATTGTTGCTGGCACACTAATTACAGCTGGCGTGGACTAAGGCAGGGACAGTTTGCCAATTACAGGGCAGACGTGTGTGTGTGTGTTTTGTAAGTGAGGGAGAGTGTTTCTCAACTGGGGAAAGCGTTTGGGTGCATGAACCTAATCAAGGTGTGAGTAGGAGGCAATTGGCCCGGCTTGATTTGATACCTGTTTGATTTATTCACTAATCAGAACCAATCAAGCTCCAGCTATGGCTCAGCGGGGCGATCACAGCTCACCTTCCCTGCTCTGAGACGCTCAGTTTTCAACTACTTCAAACTTAATACACTTTTCCTGGGTTTCCAACACTGGATACTTTTGTTATAAACCATTCATGGTGATTTGCAGCAATTTTAGAAGATTTAAGGAGATTTTAATCCAGTTATGCGCACTGAGGAGGTTTCATTGTTAAAATACCAAAACGTTGGAAATAAAAAAAGTTGATTGGTGCCTGTAATTACCACTTTAATGCAGAGAAATAATAATGTTATTTTTTCATTTTTGTGTGCATACAAACACATAATTGTTAAAGCCAGCATCAAATGTAGAGGCTGTTAAAGTTAAATGTTTTATTCGGTGTTGTGCAGACCAGTTTTTGTCATCTGAAATGTATTATTATATACAAGCTCCCAGTCAAACGCTGAGCAGCGCAACACAAAAGACTTGGTAGTTCAAAATTACAGCGTAGGAGTATTTCAGTGGGACTTGAAAGATGTTTAACAGAATCACTCACAGTGAACGTTGGAAAAACTAAGTGGAGCTCTATGATAATGACTAAAAGAGCTACTTGGAGTCCAGTGTTCCGGTTAACCAGATGAGATTGGACCTGCAGAGGTGCCCAGCTTTTTAAATAAAAACTTGCAAAGTCTGGTTGCTGACATTGTCTGCGATTCCTGAGACCGATTGGCTGGAGCTCAGAAGAAGGTTGAAAAACCTGAATGTACCAACTCTCTACAACAGGGGTCTCCAACTCCAGTCCATAAGAGCTGCTGACCTGCAGCTTTTAGATGCATCCTTGTTCTGACACACCTGAATCAAATGAATGGCTTGTTATCAGGCCTTTGCCAAACTTGATGGTAAGCTGAAAAGGTAATCCAAGCATTTGATTCAGCTGTGTTGGAGTAGGGATGCATCTAAAAGCTGCAGGACAGTAGCTCTCGAGGACTGAAGTTTGACATCCCTTGCTCTACAGGAAGAAAACCAGGACTGTAGCTACAACATGCAATCCTGAATCAAGCTCCGTCTCTACAACTTGATAAATCTTCATCCAGATGGGTCTTAATGCTCGGACAACATAAAGGAAACCACTGATCACTAAAAACTGCACATTTTAAATTTGCACAAGACCACTTGGATGTTCTACAACACTACAGGACGCCTTACAATCACTGAGAGGACAAATGAATTTTTAAATTGGATTCGATTTACAGGCGAATGTCAGGGCAGCACGACATGAAGCGAGAATACAAATTTGGTGATGAAAGAGCACACTTAAATAACTCAACAACAAAATAAGAAAATTCATTTTTATCAAACGGCCAAATGAAAATATTGACCTTGACTCAAATGAGATGCTCAGACGTGACCTGAAGAGGACTGTTCAATCAAGACGTCCCGGAAATGTTGACGAACTAAAACCGTTTTGTGGGAAGAACGTCCAGAATTTCTCTCAAAACTAGCTGCAAAAAGTGCGTAATTGTTACTAAATTGAAGAAATCGCTTTTCCAGCCTTCGCTTTGATCGCTCGATGAAGACTTGAAAAGTAAAACTGCTCGTGCGTTAGTATGAAACGCTATATTTATAATAGTATATACAACACTGAAATCATGTTCAGCATCTAAGATGGAAACTCAGTGCATTTGTATTTGGCTAAGATGTGGAAAGTACTTTTGTTGTGTTGTCTTGGCAGCGTACATTAAAGCTGTACTCGAGCAAATTCAGTACAGCATTTGCATATAGTTGATGGACTTGTTAGAATTTGAACTTTTGATTTGTTTTCTTCCTTTTTTCTTTTCCCAACAATGACTCACTGCAAAAGTGCTTTTTTAAAAAGATTTGACGCAAACACTGGATGATGCACTTTCCTCGAGAATCTTCCTCCGTGATAAACTCAAACTCCCCCAGTATGTAATACAGACTTGCTGTTTTAAATTTAAAGTCTCAAGCTGAAACTCAGTAAAGGTAGGACTATTTCCTCAATTTTGGCAAATCTCATCCAGAGCCACAGAAGACATTTTCACAGGCTGAGTGGTGCTGCTTATACCAAGTAGACTTTTCAGATTTGCATTCTTTTGCAGCATTGTTTTGACAGTACTCGTCTTTGCAGTGAACATTTGGAGTTGTCCAACACACTGATTTTTTTGTTGAGTTAAAGATGGCATACTTGATGTCACGTTCATGTTCAAACACACATTTGACATGGGAATTAGCAGCTTCACGTGTCTCTGAGAGACACGTGAAGCCGAAAAGGCTTCACCGAAAGGCCGTTACTGTCAGCTCTGTCTGACCGAGGCCGGCAGAGAACAGCAATCAATCAAAGCGGCTTCAGCTGGGCCACACCGGTGCAGCAGCTCGTTAGTTTGATTTCACACAGCTGAGCAGGGTCTGTCCTCTGTGCCGAGCCAGGCGGCTGTCTGCACCTCCGCGTGTCCGCTGTCAGCTACCCGCTGACTCCCTGACTGTAACAGCGCCCCTGCAGCTGCGCATCAAATGTCTACCGGCAGAAAACCGTGTCCAGATAATCAAGTTCAAATCACGCTGCGTTTTGTCATTCCTGATGCAACCTCCACCAAATATGTGCTGCACGTTTAAATTTACTGTAGCTTTCTAACTGCCTGTACCTGCAATATTAAAGGAATAGTCTGGGGAAATTCACTGATTTGCTTGCCTCCTGAAAGTTGGATGATGTTATTATTATGAGCCACCAGCTGCTGAGCAGTTAGATAGGAAGTTACTAGTCCTGGCTACAAAGAAAATCCCTTTGAGTTGTTGTTTATATAGTTGATTTTTGCACAGACTGAATAAACAAGATAAAGTACTGTGATTAATGGGTGTTAGAGCTGCTGGTTGTCATCTTTTTGTTAGACGGAGCCAGGCTAGTCCCATTATTAATCTAAGCTAACGGTGAGTCTCACTTGTTTTATTTTCTTTAGTACGCTGTGTACACCAAGCACTTGTCTAATACATACATTTTGACAGGATAGGGTTCTCTGAAAATGAGTCATTTACCAATAATGACATGTACAGTATTTCAGTGTGTCATGCTAACTACAGCAGTATGTACTCAACATAGTGAGTCTAGTATAGAAAGATGTGATTTGAGCAAAGTATGAGTTTCCATTCATTTCCTTTAGCTTTATGGTTGTAGAAGCATGTGCTATCATCATGTGGTATGCGGCAAGAAAGGATAAAGGCTACATAGCTGATGATCTAACTATCCTGAAACTGACACAAATGTCCATCCATCAATTTTCTTTCACTTATCTGGGGCCAAGTCACAGGGGCAACAGCCTAAACAGCGAAGCCCAGACCTCTCTCCCCCCTGCCACCTCCTCTGGCTTGTTTGGGGGAACACCAAGGCATTCCCAGGCCAGATATAATCTCTATAATATTATCCTGGGTCTCCCAATCAGGGCCTCCTCCCTGTGGGACATGCCCGGAACACCGTCAGATGCCCAAACTACCTCAGCTGGCTCCTTTTGATGTGGAGGAGCAGCATCTCTACCCTGAGCCCCTCCCGAATGGCAGAACTCCTCACCTATCTCTAAGTGAGAGGCCAGATCATCTGCAAAAAGCAGAGATGTAATTCTGAGCCTGCCCAGGTAGAAGACTTCATGGCTACACCTAGAAATTCAGACCATAGAAATTATGAAGAGAATCGGTGACAAAGGGCAGCACTGGTCCAACACCCACTGGGAACAATTCCGTCTTATTGCCAGCTATGGCCTGATTGAATGGCTCGAAGCAACTGGCCAGACACCCCACACTCCCGAAGCACCACCCAGAGAACACTTTGAGGGACTTTGAGGGAGAATGCCTTCTCCAAGTCCACAAAACACCACCACCTGACACCAAATGTGCAGTACAAAAATAACAACAAACACAGGAGGAAGATTATGTAACAACAATGGCAGAGAAACAGAAAAATCTCCTTATTACTATAAGCTGCTAGCTACAGGTATGTAAGCCAATTTTTGCAGTAAAATGTGCAGGTTAACTGACATTGAACAGTTTTTTGTTGCTATAAAAATAAGAGGTGAGTTGAGAATCAGCCTGAGTGTATATGTTTGCACTTACGTGCTATTATGTGTTTATGTTTGCTAAGCTGATTAGCCACATGCAGATGTTCATGCCTGGTTAAAAGTGTTGTAGTGTAGGGAAAGTTTTAGATCCTCCAGGTAAGCAGTAAAATATACATGGGGATAATGGAGTTTATTCACAGTTATAGGACTATGTATAAAAGATGAATAATGCCACTGTGCTGCCACACGTTGGGTAGTGACGTCCCATTGATAAACATAAAGCTGAGTATTTCATTTGTTATCAAACTGATGTTTAAGACTGGATATGACGAGTGAGCGGCAGCGCTGGTTGGTGGTTCTTAGTTTATCATCCTTTATGACTTTTAGTAAGGACTGTAATTTACAAAATAAATATTTAAATACGTCCCAAAGCTAGCAATTAAAACTGTGAAGTAATCAGGAAAGTGTTTACAGAGGTCGCAGAGCAAATGAGCTGAGGGTCCTTAAACCTTTCCATACAACCAGAAGTCTAAAAACCAATGCATTCATGTTTATGTTCATCATGCCCGGCACCCTCTGGAAATTCATACAAATTGTTGAATTTCTAAATGTGTCGAGTGTATTTATGTTCTCATAAAACATTAGCAAAGACATATTTTTTACATTTTATTTTTTAGATGATTTCCATCCATGTTTGCTAACCTTTGCAGGCACATTGCTTTGCATAAACCGATTTGTACTGCTGTCAGTTGTTTACGCACAATATAAAGAGCGAGGGGGACTCACATTTATTACTGCCGCTACAAACCAAAACCTCCGCACGGCACCTTTAAACATATTTAGTAATACGCCGACTAAACTACTTTTTAATAGACCCCATTGAACATTCAGTCCAAATCATCCTAGGTTTTCACAGATGTGAGCCAGTCTGACAAACATTTTGAAAACAACATCAGTGAACCCAGCTGCCCCCTGATACTGGTAGAAGAGGTTTGGATCATAACAGAAAATGTGATTCATTCAGCAAGTAGCAGCAGTCACCTTAGTGTACAGAATTACTCTCCAGGCACCTAACTGCATAAAAACATGCAAACACACACACACACACACACACACACACACACACACACACACACACACACACACACACACACACACACACACACACACACACACACACACCTCCACTCTCTCCCAGAAGCGCAGTTGGACTCCAGTTTAGTGTAAGGTATCTCGTTTCATCCAGCCTCTGTGCTGGGACTGTTTGAAGCAAAGGAAGCTCTTGTGTTTGATGGAGACTTACCTTCTTCCTCATCTCCTCTCAGCTTCCAGAGAAACTTCTCCTCTTTGATGTCTCTCCCTCCTCCACTTTCTGCCTCCTGTCATCCATCTTTCCTTTATATTTTTTCCCCCCTTCTGCCTTCTTTCCATCTCCCTCCCTAAGAAAGTATTCTGTCCATATGGAGGTGGTGGAATTGCATAAAAATGTCGTTTCATAGCCTGCAGGGCCGAGTAGAGACACTAAAAGTTGAATTTAACAGTGGCAACACCTCCCGGCACGGTGTTTCTGGGAGGCTGGTGTCTCATTAGTAATCAGAAAAAAACGTGCAATCAGGATAGAAATCCATCAAGTAGAATTCAATAACCAATTCAAATGATTTTTTTTCTTATGAAAGAACTAGAATAAGTCCTACACAGAGCTAAATATATCCAAATATATTGGATGAAAACAGGCATCGGCAGAAGTTTTTAACAATTCAAGAAGTTGAGACGTGTGTTTTACCCATTTTTGTTGTTGTTGTTGTTGTTTTTACCTTGTAGTAAATGTTTTGTTATTAGTTAAACAGTGATAAATGTATTTTTTCCATATCTTATAGTTCCAGGAGACGTTCCAGTTATTGATTGTGTTTCATCGGTGTACAAGGCTACTTCTTATGCCAGCAGTGAAGTTACATCAAACTGAGTTCAACAATTGACACAACTGTCAGAACAAACGCTTGAAGATGAAACATTAATTATTGATCTGCTCGACGATTAGTGAAACAGCTTCATCACTCGAGTTGATTGTCTGTGAAATGGCTACACCATCCATTAGCTGCCTGCTGTCTTTCTGTCTGTTTTTTTGAAACCTCATCTCTTTTTTCCCCTTTTTTAAAAAAAACGTGAATTCTTGCTCTGCGCACTTCTTTGAACCCTCGAGCTCATTATCTGTACTTGGAGCCATTTACTAAGTCTAACCTATTTTCTCTGCTTGATATAGCAGAAAGCTTTTCTGTGTTAGGGGTAAAGGATGCTTTGGACTTGTTTTTTTTAACTTAACTACTGTATTTTCTTAAAGGGCTGTCTTCATTGACTTTTACAAAATAGTTGAAAGCACAGCCTGCACTTTATCCTTTCTGCAGAGTCTATAAAGTTCAAGCTCTTTGTTGGTTATCTGGTAAGAGAAGAAAAAAGCAGAGGGATAACTGCTGGTGAGAAGATGTGCAAATAGGAATCACCAAATCAACAAAAACCAAACAGTTGAGTCACAATGCTGAAGCTAACCCTGACTTATAGTCATGAGCTCTGGGTAGTGGCGAAAAGAACACGATCATGTATACAAACAGGCAAAATGAGCTTCCTCTGTAGGGTGGCTGATCTCAGCTGTAGGTACAGGGTGAGGAGCTCAGAGCCGTTGCTCCTCTATGTTCAAAGTAGTCGGCTAAGGTGGTTTGGGCGTCTGATTAAAATGCCTTCAAGATACCTCCCTTTGAAGGTTTTCACAGCACGACGAACTGTGGGGCAAACCCAGTGCCTCAGTATTCCCTATAAGAAACGTAAAATAAGACTAGGAACACTTGGAATACTCTGTTTATCTTATCCTGCCTGACTTTAGATAAAAAGAAGAGGGTGGATGAACGACGTAGGAGCTTACTGCCAATCACCTGCAACACTGATGACATTAAATTCTTCCATGGGTCTCCAACACATATTACATGATGGATAATTTCCAAAATAGCCACAACTACACAGAGTTTAGCAAATGAGACCAAATTAACTCATTCTAAAAATGTATATGCTTAATATTTCTAGTTGGACGTTGACTGTATTTGAGTGGGCACTAGAGGCATTTACCCGGTATGTACAGGATGTTATTGGTAAAGCAAAATAGCAGTTTGTTCCTTGTGTGTGTGGATGGTTGGTAAAGTAAAGTACTAGTTCCATCAAGTACTGACAGCAGCATGGCTGCGATCTGCTTATTGGCTAAGGCTGACCTCTGACTTCCCCTTGGAGTAAAAAGGTAGGGTAATTGCTCTCTGCGGAGACCATTACAGCGTTGTACCATCCCTCTGTTAAAACCTGAAAAGTGACCAGTCGGCATTTGCCGATTGGTCACTTTTCTCTCAAGGCCTCTGGAATCTTTTCCTACCAAGAGGAACATATCACTGATTTTCTTTCCCCAACTCTCCACATGTATTTGTGTCAACTCTGACATCCCAGGGTCATTTTAATCCTGCATAGATTGGAATGTAGAGTTTAGTGCAATTTTCAACTTGCACACATAGCATCTGTATTACAACGGCCATAAAAAGCAGTAGCGGGGCAGATGGATTAGATTAGATGATTGACGATTCCTGTGGGGAAATTAGATTGCTGCTGCTGCTGCAATAGTAATAGGATTCAGCAGGAGAAGAAGACAAACAGAATATAAGCACACATTCAGAATAGGAAATCAGCAGTGGAAGGAAGGAAGGATCTGAGCATTTAAGCACAGTTTGGTGCCAAGAAAGAAGAACAAAAATCAAAGTGCATCTGGCTCTGCACTGAGGCCATTTGTAGAATTTTGCTAGTTATGTGGGTGTGATGTGTGTGTTACATTGATGTGGTAGAGTCTCAGGATTACCGCAGTCCAAAAAAAGATGACTAAGATTACTTGTGTGCTTGAGCAACCTCAAGCGTCCTATCATACCTGCTTGTATTGCTGTCCAGAGAGAGTTTATGAATTCATCTGCTTGCAACTGCTCCCCGGTGCTTTGGTTATGTAACATCCACAAATTCACCATTACCTCACAGCAACATTTTATCCCGTTTCACAGGTACCTCGGTCGTGACGACGTGGCCGAGGCGTCTCTGAGCAAAGCCCAGGAGGAGGGAGGCAGCGTCCGACTGGTCACAAAGGAGAACTTCTTCACAAAGAGGAGGTCTGCCTCTTCGCTAACACCACCTGCTACACAGAGGTTTGTTAAGGGAAAAAACGCGCACATAAAGGTCAAGTTGTCCTCAGGTCTGTAAGTAGTTTGCTGCTAATATATGAAACTAAAATTCAAATGTATTTCTAGCTGATCACTGTGTTTCTCCTGTCTACTACACAAACGGTATTTTGATCATTCATAGATCCGTTCTTGTCTGTAGTATTTAAAGATGAAACTTCAAGGTCTGCACATGAAGGTGGTTTGTCTCACCACATGGTTTCCTCTTCAGGATTCAGAGTATTTTCATTTTCTTTCCCTCAGCTGTCTCCATGGAGATCTGTATGTGCCTTGTGGGAGAGACACAAAGGCCCACTGAGTGTGTTAGTACAGTAAATATAGACCATAATACGATCTACTGGGTGAGATGCATCGGCCAGCTCACCCCAGGAGGCAATATCTCTATGGAAACCTGCAGCAAACACACAGACGAGCTCTCACACATATACACAGTTACTGGTGTTACATACAAAATGTCTGTGATAATCTATAAAGTGCCTTAAAGGCTCTGTTCAGGATATGTGCTTTTAGACAATAGATAGCGTTTTACTGCATGAGGTATACAGCAGTGTCTGGAAGTATAAAGTGTCTGACAGAAGCAAGCACTGCTGTGTGAATAAACACGGTAAAAGGCAGCATGGTAACAACATTAAATGGCCATTTATAAAAGCTGACTTAAAAAATGTGCTAATATGCTAGTAGCTAGAATAGAAATGGCATCCATCCGTCCAACTAACTGTGGCGTGTGGTTGGAGGGATGAGGAGAATCCATGTTTTCATAAAGTAGGAAGATTGACATCCATCACTGTTATCTATTTAAGCATTCAAGTAAAACTTGTACATAATATTGAACTGCTCCTTCAAAACAACAAATTCAGTTCAGTTCCTGCTAATACTTCCTGCTGGCTGATATCACTTGACATTTGAACTGTGGCTATAAGTTATACTAGAGTAAAAAAAAGGACAGCAAGCTCTTAGATTGTAAGGCATCTGCACAAGTCATCTGATGGGAGGCAACCTGTCTCCAAACAGTAGCAGTCTGACTCTGACTGACTGCAATCATTCTCTAAAATATTGGCAATGTTTTCCAAGTAAATGTTGTCCAGTTTATAAACACAGATACAATGGCACTCTGCTCTGATAAGCACAACTGACTGTGAACTAAAGAAACAGACATTTCTGATAACATACATCCGTTTAAAACAAGCGCATGTCTGGTATTGAAGGTATCAGTTAATCTTAAAGTGTGCCACCTATGCCTGGGCGTGGGCTAAAAAGGAAATCCTGCCATGCAGCATACGTCACTAGTGTCCATTTTGAAGGGAAACAGTCTTTATATTGCTATCCACATGAAAGCAACATGCTAAAATGTGGAAAATAAGAATCTCGATTAACAGCTGGACGTACCAGTGTCAGATCTCGTTGGTGCCTTTGGTTTCTTTCGGTATAGAGCACCAGAGATGAGCCAAGGTGGTAAACATTCTACATCTATAAACCTACATTTTTGATTCACATGCATTTTTTGGCAAATGCATTGATGTTTTACAGTTTCTAAAAGACATATTTCTGGCTTTTCTGGATGTTTTCACTATTCTCAGTTTGGACACACAAGTAAAAAGTCTATTTGTGTCTCTCTTTCATCGACTAGACTTTGCTGGCACACCATTTGTCCCATGATACTTCCAGTTTTTGGTATATTCTCAACTTTGAAACAGCAAGGTTCCCTTTTTAGAAGGTTCTCTTCTCTATTTCAATGATTAAATTTCCTTCTGTAGTGCTCTGTCACTCTGGCTCTTTGTTCGTCTTGCTGTCTCTCTGAATTGTAAACCATGGGGAAAGAGAATTTAGTCCATCTGTCCCCTCCAACGTGGCTCTAGCACCCTGCTGGGACTACATGGCAAATGCCCAGATTTGCTGTCTTCTGCCAGACGGACATGCACGCAGATACACATACTAGAAATGTTTTGCAGATAGAGCATTGTAATATACTAAATATACAGGAAAAAAACTGATTTATTTCTGTTGCATGGATATTTACACTGAAATGTATTTGCAGTTTGTAGAAGAAAGTGAGCTTTGTTTAATTTAGATCAGGTTTACAGGGTAATGTCTTGACTGATCCCTCATTTCTTTATACATGGGTGCAGCGAGTTATAAAAATGTGCAAAAATACACGAAAATCCTGAATATAAGGCAAAAACAGAGTTTGTACAGTTCTAATGAGCTTGAAAGTGAATACATGGTATGACCACCTTTATGCTTCAACACAGCCTGAACTGTCATTGGCAGCTTTCTTGTCATTTCTTTAATTAGCCATCAGGAATAGTTCTCTTGGCTTCTTGAAGGACATTCCTGAAGTCTTTTTTGGAGAGCAGGTAAACCAAAAAATTCAAATTTGGATTAATCACAACATCAGACTTGTTGCTACAGATTTTTCTCCCTGTTTCCCTTCGTTAATAATGTCTTCTTGACAGCCACTGTACCACTGAAATCACTTCTGATAAGGCTTCAGTGAGCAGTAGAACTGAAGGGCCACATGCATCTCTCAGGTCTTAGTCGATTAGTTAGATTTTTTTCTGTTTTTTACACACAAATGGCTTTTCGATACTGCTTGCCTACTAGAGAAAGGTGTGACATTTCTTCTCATGTCCCCTCCTTGTCTTGGATCCATATTTTTTTAAGGACACACCAAGCCGAGATATGCCAAGTTTTCAGCTAATAGCTCTTTGGGAGTCTGCTTGGTGGTGCAAAAAATACAATTTTATGCACGTCAGACTGTGTTATCTTTAGTATTTTTAGTAGAATCATCTAAAGAAATGAGAACAAATGATGTGTTTTTGTGACAGGCTGCTAGTGAAAAAGTGCCTAAAGCTACAATTTAAAATCGCTTCTTTGCTAAGTTAGCAGTGGTTCATGCCATTAGGTGTTTTTTTTATACTTACAAAAAGTGGGCAAAAAAGTATTCCTGTGAAAATGTTCACGCACAAGGACCGATAATCAGTGATGAAGCATCCAAAGAAACAAATGTGGGGAACTATTGCTCAAGGGCGCTTTAAAATATGACGCAAACTATAAACAAGTGAGAGGAGGTGTCTTAAGACTTTTGCACACTACTGCATGTTCAGATTCAAGGTCAGTGGCTACACATTAAACACGGTGTTTAATGAAAGAAGCTGTTGTGAATCTTTTTAACGTCGTTGTTGAAAAGAATAAAACCTTCATCAATGGGAACTATTTTTATAACAAATTCATTTGTATTGTTTTTGTTGAGATTTGGGATGCCTGGCCTCAACTTACCTGTTTGACTTTGACGTTTTATTGTGCTCCTCTTCGCCGTGTTTTCTACTTTCGCCTGAGGTCACCTGAAAAATTAAGATGAAAACTCGTCTTCCCCGCTGTCGCCAAGTGCTTTCTCATCATCATCATCGTTTGAAATCATAGGGGCTCTCTCTCTGCTGAGCTCACCATGAAATATAAAGCTCCTTGAGATGACTGTTGTGATATAGATAAAATGCTCCGCTCTTTAAAAATACAGGGCATAGTGCTGGTAGGTGTGGTTAGTTTTGCAAACTCGCAAACTAAGAGATGATATCCAGCTGCAGGTAATTTACTAACAGGACAGGCACACAACAAATCAGAAAACCATATAAATACAGGGGATACGCGTGTATGTTAAATGTAGGCCTATGGTGATAATCTGGCAGACAGTCGTTTGAATGGAAACAGGCTCGAGTCATTCAGACAGGCTCTGATCTAGGACTGTAAACTGCACAGCAGTATTTTAGCCTTGTGTTCTGTAGCGTTCTTGTATTAAGACAACTTCCATATAGATAACATATCTGCGATATGTAACTCATGGAGAGTCAAAGTATGTGCAGCTAAAAACAGTCATGTGTTAGATCTCACGAGATCAGGCGAAAACCTCGTGCGCTGTCCATGGTCCTGAAATTCTAGTGTAATAAAACTGCATTAAAGAAAGTTTTTTTTTCCTTTATTAAGGGAAGTTTTTCAGTTCATTAATGTAAATGAGTGTAAGAAGTTTTGTTGCTGCTGGTATTGCGTGACTCCCTTAGGTTGGAGGATCCAGGTCATCTTTGAGTTCACTGAGCAAATTTAGAATTCAGCTGGCTGGGTCATCTATACGGTTTTACGTCTTTACGTCTACGTATCCTCTGCAGCCATATCAAGTTCAGAAATTGAGACATGCTTTTTATCTGCGTTAAATATTAGCTCAATTATCAGCAAAGTGCAAGTTGCAAATCAGTTTGTGCACATGATTTAAATATTATTCTCCCTATAGTTTGCGCTTTGAAAAAAGAACTCCGTGACGTTCATATGCAACAGTCACATAAACCTTTGAGTTCTCACTTTTTACTCACAGTCGTGTCATTGCACTCCTTTTACACCAAAGCTCAGTTTGTGCTGGAGCAACATGTTAGCAAATCTGGTGTTTGGACATTGAAGTCCTTCAGTACCACATCTGACTTACAAACATACAACCGTCTGTTGAGAATTTGAGAATGATGTCTTTTTGGTCTGAAGTTACCATCTACCACTTCTTCACTCCCGACTATGTTTCCCCTTTCTCTGTCTCTCTCACAGCAGGCAGGACAATCAGTCCTGTAGGACATCAGATGCACAGTCATCAACAGAGTCCAGCTACCTGCAGGCTGTGGACAGTCAGGGTGTCCCTCTGTGTCTCTCCTGCCAGCAGCCCTGCTCTACCACAGGTGGAGCGTGGGACACTCGATTCTGCAGCCACAGGTATTGCAACACTAACTACATACAGTTAGAGGAAAAGCTACGGGCTAAACTGGACATTTCCAACTTGTAATAACTTGAGAATTGCTCAAAAAGTTCTGGAGCAGATTTGTAGATAATATAGATCTCAGTGCACCTGATGTGCGAGGTCTACTGCAACAGCAGTGTCTTTGATTAGATGTCAGCCAAACAAAAACATATTAAATCAACTTTCACACAGTTTGAGAGGTTTTTTCCCCCCAAACTTCCCTGTACTCATTGTCCTCTGCGCAGAAGCCCACCCATCTGGCACCAAAAAATTCAATTATATTCAGAGCTTTAAGAGTTTGTGTGCAAAACAAACTCAGAAACACAGCAGTACAATGTTGACTTCACCCTGTTGTTTACTTTCTTTGTAGAAAGAATACTGTTTGCTCAAGACTAAAATAGATTAGACTTCAACTCTTGCATCTATAATGGTCTTTTTCCAAATCTTTTCCTGTAAATTTTTTGGGGGGGAATCAGTCAAATTTGGTCTTTACCAAACTTGATACCATTACCAATGTAAAATAAAAGTTTTTTATGGAAAATCTAAAGCAAACCTATTTCGGTTTAGTTTTTCTGGAGATGCTGCACCTTTTCCTGGCAGTCTTAATTCGATTAAATGGTTTTCAAAAGCCAGCTTCTGTTTTTTAACCAACATGAGAAAAACTTTCTATGTGAATGATTTTTAAAATAGAAAGAATTTAATCACAAGTTTCTTTCTGTAGTGCAGATGTTTCTATGTGCTTTGACCCACAGGTGTCAGGAGGAGTTCCAGTTGCGCTCCAGCCAGACTTACATGCGGTCTCAGGTGTTGGAGGCAGAGCGCGGCATCTGTCAGCACTGCGGCCTCCACGCCCATGACCTGTTCATTAAGGTTCGTGATGCTCCACCCTCCCAGCGAAAGGAGATCCTGGAGAACACTTGGCTCACCCAGCTGCCACTCAAACAGGTGGGACATAGAGCAGAGGAGGCACTGTTTCGTATTTGTCTCTCATCCATGTTTCAGGAAAACTCCACCAATGAGCTGAAGAAACTTTTTTTTTCAAGTGCCAAACAGCCATTAACTATGGTGGTCAGTCAGTGCAACGAGGCAAGTTGTGTCAATGTGAAATTCAACTCCACACCACTGTTTCTGTCTTTTTTATGTCATATTTCTTTCCTGTAGACCTTTATACAACCAAAGGAGTGGCCACAGTGGCGCACAGCAACTTTTACAGAAAGGCGATTGTGTTTTATTCGTTTACACAAGCTGACAGCCCGCTGCAGCTTGATTTACTTTTCCTGGGTGGCTTCACCTTTCTGCACTTCTTCCTGACTGAAAAGCTGTCTCAATCCCAATTCCAAAAAAAGTTTGGATGCTATAGAAAATGTAAATACAAACAGAATGCAATGATTTGCAAATCTCAAAAACCCAGATTTTATTCACACTAGAATATAGAAATTATACCAAATGTTTCAAGTTTGACAATTTAATCTTCCAAAAATATTGGCTGTGTTTAATTTGATGTCAACTAATTAGGTTGATGAGCAACAGGTCAGTAAGACGAAAGGGTACTAAAAGGAGCATGTAGGAGAGGTAGAGCTCTGCAAACTGTTTGCAGATTGTGGAACAATTTCAGATTAAGAATCCTCAATGTAAATTTGCAAAGACTTTGAATACCAGTTTACCAGAATAAGAATAAGTTTGGAGAAATCTCTGTATGCAAGAAACTAGATCAAAAATCAGCATTGGATGTCCGGGATTTCCGCGCACTCAGGAGGCTGCATTACAAACAGGTATGGAAATCACTGCAAGACCACTTCAAGAATTCATTCTCTGTGGATACAGTTCCTCGTGCCAGTTAAAATACTATCGTGCAAAGAAGAAGCTAAATGTTAACATGATGCAGAAATGGTGCTGTCTTCTCTTATTTAAAATGGAATAAAATTTGAAAACTGGGAAAAACATGAGAAACATGGCACCACATCGCCAGGATTGAACAGGAGAGAGACCAATCGAGCTTGTTATAAGGGCTCATATCAAAAGCCTGCATCTCTGATGGTATGGGGTACATTAGTGCCTATGGAATTGGCATCTTCCACATATGGAAAGACACACTGATGCTTAAACATATATACAGTTTGTAGACAACAAACTATACTCCCACCCAGACTACGTCTTTTCCAGGGAAGGTCTTGTGTATTTTAGCTAGACAATGTTAAGCTGCATGCTATTACAACAGCATGGTAAACCGATTTGCCTGCCTGCAGTTCAAACTTTTCACTAACGGAAACATTTGGTGTATAATAAAATGAAAAATACAGAAAAGAAGGCTCAAGAATACTGAGGAGCCAGAATCCAATATCCGACAATAATGGGACAACAATCTTCTCCCAGAAGTCCAGCATCTGGTCTCCTCAGTTGCCAGATATGTGCAGGCTTTTGTCTAAATAAAGTGATGCTACACAGTGGTAGGCATAGCCAACTTTTTTTAACCATTCTGTTCCTGTGGACTTGGAAATGACTTTTTTATAGGGTACATTTTCTCAGTTTACACATAGTTTGGTGTGTTCTTTTCTGAATAAAATATGGGTTTATGAGATTTGCATATCATTGCATTCTGTTTTTTAATTTGTGTTTTATACAGTGTTCCAACATTTTCAGAATCGGGGTCATAGTCTGTATATGTCTTCTAAATATTACTTTACATGAAACAGTGTTACTTGTAAATTGAACATAAAATATTAAAGTTTACTGTGGCTGTTCTGTGAGGACGATATGTCTCTAAATGAAAAGCTATTAGAGTTCAGAAACACAGCCCTACAGCTTGATTTTAAAAAGTCGTTTAAATATGTGTATGAACAGGAAGGTGATATATTAGCAAAACAGCTGGTTAAACTTAGTATGTAAACTTAATAAGCAAACTTGCCTGTTTTATTAAACCGGATATGGTCGCAGCTGGCACTCCTCTTCCTTAAGGCTTTCTTTGCTAATGTGGTAAAGCAATTATTAAAAACCTTTATTAAAAACACTGCACAATAAAACTTATTTGCTACAACAGTAATTCGCAGATTGATGGTTTTCTTGCAAATGCTAGCTCCATTTCCACAAAGCATAGACAGTAAGGGATCTCAGAGCAGTGAAAGCTGACCCAGCGGCAGATTGTCTAACACAGTCTCTGCCATCAGTTTCCTGTCAGAGTTACGGGTTAATGCTGCTGGTTTCTCAGCTTGACATGCTCAAGTTATTGTTAACAGGACAAAAAGTTGAGCTTGAGCGCAGACGTGCCTTCAAAATGCTTATCCCATAAAGATGTCTCTGAGTCAAGCAGAGTTAATCCTGCTTCCAGAGACAATAGCCAAATGAGACCAATAAAAGCCAGTAATATACAGGAAGTGCGAAAATGGCAAGAAAGCCTTACTTTTATCTGAGAGGAAAGCAGAATGGGATTGATTCTGCTATGTTTTAATTGATGTTTTTAGATTTTACATCATGATGATCATGATCATTTTTATACATGCAAATATTTAATACAAACTAAAACTACATGGAATCTCATTATACTTCTCATTATTAAAAAAACAGACTGAGTGTCTGAAAATTATCTGTTTTTCCCTTTAAACAGGAAGCAATGCGTGGGTGAACTAAAAAAACATTTATACATACAGGTTTTGCTTGTTGTTTTAAAGTTGTATGATAGCATGCTAACATTTGGTGATTAGCACCCACATTACCTGAGGGAATTTTATTTTGATGTGGTTGGATGTTTCAGGTGTTAAGATTTTTTTTCATATAAGGATGTTTTCTCCTCAATATTGAAAATTTGTACCAACTTTGTTAGATAACAGTCATCAAAATGCACACATTAACTGACATCAGTCTCTCTATGTGAGCCAAAGAACTGACAAAGAAGTTCTTTGTGTGTTTATGTAAGTGCAAAAATAAAAGCACCCTGTACTCCCCATCCCACCCACCTACGCACATATGCATCTACTCACACACACACACGCAGGTTGATCTGCACTCCAAGGGGCCAGCTCCCAGTAAATGGATTGCTGGGCCCATTGATTTTTTTTTTTCCCAGTGCCAGGCCTCGACCAGTAAGCCTATTTGATTTGGTTGGCTGTTATCCTGCAAAGCCACCCCCCCCCCCCCACACACACACACACAAACACACACTCACTCCTCCTCCCCTCTTTCCAGTGCCGCCGGCAGAAGCATCAGCGCCGATCGATGCACCGAGCTTTAGAGGAAACAAACTCAGCCACATGATAAGACACCAGTGGTGGAGAAGCCTTGAGATTATAGGCTCACTCTTTGGTTCATACTGGGGGGGTTTGGTACACGTGTGTGTGTGTGTGTGTGTGTGTGTGTGTGTGTGTGTGTGTGTGTGTGTGTGTGTGTGTGTGTGTGTGAGTGAGAGTGAGAGAGTGAGAATGGTTATATGTGTCTATGTTTGTAGCTTGGGCTCTCTTTTTGGCGTGCATGTGTGTAACAGGTGTGGCTGTAATGGTATTTTGATGCGCGTGTGGATTTTCAGGATGTGTTAAAGCCTTTAGGTGCTTGTGAGAGGAGCTTCAGTATGTGTGTAAGTGTGCAGTAGTGAGGTAAGGTGCACCAAAGTGCATGCTTTTGGCACAAAAGCAGGCTCAATTGACTCGAATGTGTGAGAGCTTGTGTGAGAGTGTGTAAGAGAGAGATCTGAACTCTGGCCCTGTGAGCAGGCCTGTTCTTTAAATCTGTTGGGATCAATTCCAGCTCCCTGCCTTAATGTTGGCAGAGTAGTTCTCAAAGTAGGAAAATAGATTTCTGGCCCTGAACTCTTCCCACCAGGATTCTCTCTCTCTATTGTCTTAAGCTCCTCCACTTGCTTGCTCTCTTTTTTCTTTTTGTCTCTATTCTCTGTCATCTTCCCATTCTTGCTTTCTGTTTTCTCCACTTTTTTTTCCTTTTTATATTTTCTTCATAAAATAAATTTCAGATTCACAACAGTATTATCTGCTAGTGAATCCACACTGTGTCCAGTGGGCCTCAGTACATTTTTACAAAGAAGCACTACAGGTCTTCAAATGGTTCAGCTAGTTACTCATTAGCTTTGACTTATTTCTGTTACATCTCAGACGTTCAACAACAACTTCTGCTACTGTTGACTGGTATAGATTATTTTAAAAAAGAATAATCTTTTACATCACGTGGATGGTCAGGTGAACGTACGTTACTTGCCTGGGAGCTAAGAAGCTAAGCCAGTGGAGGCAGTGTGGTCCTTTGGGCAATGTTCTGCTGGGAAACCTTGGGTCCTGCATCCATGTGGATCGCTTTTACATGTACCGCCTACCTAAGCATTGTTGCAGATCATGTACACCCTTTCATGGAAACAGTATTCCCTTATTAGCAAAACACTGGTGTCTTGCTGTATTTTCTGTAGTAGTCAAAGGAATTGAACTGTGTATTTATATTGTGTCTGTGTTTCTACTCCTTCTCCTTTGCCTCCAAAGACATCAGTTTAACTGATAAAACTGTGACTGTGTCGACTATCACCTTAACAAGTTAAACATATAAAAAAAAAAAAGAGCAATTAAAACAGAAGCTCACCTGAAATACTACTCAGGATATTGCAAATGCATTTTTTTTAATCTTACTTACAAACTTACTCATTATGTAAGTTTTCCTTGTATGAGGAAAACTCTCCTCCTCTAAATCTAGTGAAAAATGTGCTTTAAAATGTAATTAGCAGAATTTTTTTTTAAAAGTCACAAAAAGTTGAGGCATTTAGGAGTGTGCACCTTAACTGTAGCACGATATTCCCAGCGGTATTTTTAACCTAATTTCTGTCAGGCAGGCTTGCGAGCTCTCCCTGATTAAGTTTCCCTCCAGCTGCCCGTAATGTAGGCCACAAACATTTTGGTGATTTATACAGCTGTACCTGAGGCAGCAAACGGTGATGGATAGCATGAGGTCAAAGTTTGCTGTCATCAATTCGGCACAAATGATGTTTTCATCAGCTGGTCTTATCCTCACAATCACACAGGCTTACATTAATCTCAGCATAATAAACTTCCATCAGAGGCCCTTTCCTGCAGTTTGCCTTCATTATTTCCTGGATTTTGCCAGTTATGTTCTCTGCTGGGATGCGTTTTTTTGGCTTGAGACTGTTTTTTATCTTCTTTTATTGTGAGGCGCATTGCAGAAATGTCCCCGCAGTGCAGAGATTTGTTTAATATGAATGATTTGTCTGTGCCTGTGTGTGCTGTAAAGTAACAATTTAGGTCACTGTAGTACCCAGCGAAAGGCTGAGCTTTACTAAAGACATCACATCAGTGCAAAGAATTAACTTTAGCATAGATGGATGGTTTGGGAGGGGAGCGCTATCAAACGTTGTTTTAGGCAATTTAGAGCAGTGTGAGGGAACATCCGAGGGTAGCCGGTGTACTGAGACGCTCACTGTTGTATTCCGGTGTGCTTCCAGCTGAACGAGATGATCCGAGCTCCTGTTGAAGGGGATTTCTGGCAGGTTGACCACATCCGTCCGGTCTACAGCGGAGGAGGCCAGTGCTCTCTGGACAACCTGCAGACACTCTGCACTGTCTGCCACAAAGCCGTATGTGCACACTCCGCATCACAGCACCCATAACAACCGCAGCACCAGCTTTTAAAGCCAAAGGGCTTAGGGGGCAAAAGCAATTTGTCTAACATTTTAAGGTGCACAGCAGATGGAGCTCTCCTTTATCCCTGTATAAAGAGAAAGCGCCATCACTCATGTTGAGGATCACATGTGCTGGCAGTAATGTGATACATGGTCAAACACATTGATCAAAAGTCATATTATCCCTCACAAAGCTATATACTGCCTATAATAACATCACATGATGTGGCTGTGTGACATTTTGATGTATAGCATGCGTTGGAAAATGCTTGCACTCCTTCAATATTTCATATTTTCAGTCAGCCACTTCTTAAAAGCAGATCTGATTTGAGAAGAAACTTTTCAAAATAAGACACAGCTTTCACCGTGAGCTGAAATGTGCTTTGCTTTCACACCAGAATGCTTTTTTCTGTCAGCTTGGAAGGAAACGCTTCACATGTTGACGTATGTAAACTGAAGCAAAGCACTGCGACTGATAAGGGGATCCTCGCACTGTTTATGCCCCCTCTCAGACACTTTAATCTAGAGATGCTCGATATATCGATCTGATTTTTCTGTGCTGACTGCAGATGGAACCTCTTACATCATGTTCCATTTTTCTCCACAGAGAACAGCTCAGCAAGCCAAAGAACGAAGCCAGAGCAGGAAGAGTGCTGCAGCTTCCAAGGTTTCGTCAGACATCAGCAGGTTCTTCGTTCGGAAAGAAAACAATTAGCTGGGACCTGTTACGCTTTCACTTATTGTCAGTTAGGGATAGAGCGATCCAATACTTGGATCAGATAGCCTGACACCAAAAGCTAGATCAGACATCCGTGACAGGGCTTAGCTATGCTCTTCAGGTCTATCATGTTTTGTGTTTACTACCCCACGCATCGGCAGCAATCTGCTAACTTCCAGCAGTCAGCTAACAGCAAAGCAACAGTAGTTCAAAGTGTTTCGCTACAGCAACACCAGTTTGTCTTAATATGCGTACAAGTGAGTTGGCACGACTGAAGAGCTTCAGCGACAGCAGTTCGGTCTGTTTCTCTTTCTCTGTCATTATGTTTGGTTTAACACTTGTTTGGAAGCTTTTGCGTCACTCATGGTAACTTAAAGGAAATTAAAGGAGAAACTGTGACTATAAATTACAGCACTGTGCTGTAATTAATCCTACACAAGGTTGAAATAACGCTAATGCAAATAAATGTTTTTTTAAAGCATAAATACATTTGTCTTTTAATACTTTTCTAATGAATAGGTCGATAATCTTCTGTCTCACTCCTCAGAGTGAGAAATACACATTATTGATTTAACACTGGACCTGGTAGCAGCAGATACCTGAGGCCAAGGTATCAGTGTGGTATTAGAAGTGGAAAAAGTTAGACTGGTGTATCCCCAGTTACAGTCCTGGATGCTCATATTAAACATTACCAAAGTGGTTAGAAAATGTGCAAAGTTCCAAAAGTTCAGGCTTCAGATAAACAGCCACTTTTTAGATGTTTTCTTTCTGCTCTTTTCTTTGAGAGTTGATATACGTGGTGTTATCTCAGCTACACGACTATGGTCACAGAAACTCAACCCACCTGTTCAAGAGGGGCAGCCAATCAGGAGATAGTCAGCTTAAAGGGAAAGAGAAGACAGTATAAATAATGCACGTACAATCCTTGACCCCTGTGTTTGCATGAACACTTCTGGTCTTATAGAACTTCATCAGACAACAACCAGCAGTTATAACCTCGCCAAACACTTTGCTCAGTCACTCGACCCATTGCTATTTGCTTAGTAACTAATTTTTAGGTCGTATTGAATAGAAGATTAGGTCCATTTTATAAATTTTAATGGATATATGAGTCAGAAAGGAGGAGCTAAATAGCTAGTCATAGGCAGGCTTAGCTTGGGACATCACGACCAAATGAGTAATGTCCATCTTTTATACTGTATATGGAGAGAAGTTATCTAAAACGGCTTGTTTCAGGCAGCAGATGAGCCACTAGACCCTAACTGCAAGACAAAAAAACAAACGAGAGAAACAGAAGAGGAAAAGCAAAATAGGCCCCCTTTAAAGGTTTGGTGCAGTTTGCACATGTAAAGGTGTTTATTCAGTTTACATAAAGACGCACTGTGTGAAGTATCAGAAGTCCCATTTGCCGTGACAGATGAGGATACAAGGCCTTTAAAGATTCTGCCTAGCTTTCAGATGCTCTCATCTGCGTCCCACTGGACACCATTACGTTGGAAGATCTAGTAGTGGAGATTTACCTTAAAGAAAAGTGCAGTGACGTCTGCATCAAATGCAAATTCAGCCAACTCCCCTCTCGTCCCCGAACCGTCACAAGTGCGGTAGTTTTGATTTATGACGCCCCCTTCCCTTTTTTTTTTTTTTTGCTCGAGGCTGAAATGGAGCAGGTTGTTTAGAGAGATGCTGCTATTTTAAGATTTTGCAAAGTTGGTGAAAAGTAGCAGCTCAGAGATGAATTGCGAGCTTTGTGATTAAAACTCTACAGCAGCAAACACACCCAGGTGTCCTCATTGGTGCGATCAACAAGTGTCGCCTTGTAAATCTTTTTTTTTTCTTTATGAAAGATGGATGAGCACTCTCTGATGGAATGAGAAATCTCTTTTCACCTTGTTTCGTTTCTTCTTCTCCCGCTCTGGCGCTGTAACCGGTTTGGACTGTAAATACAGCGAGCCGTCGGCCGTTCCGACAAGCTCGCAAATCGTTTCATCGCCTCAAGTCAGGAACATTATCGTCCATGTCCACGCATCTACCTCCTCTTCAGCTGTGCTTGATGATCTGAGCAGAGCTAAAGTCAGTCAGGAGGGCTATGTTTAGAGACAGAGAGCAGAGTTACTATGGAAACAAGGCTTTAGGTTCAGCCATGTTGGGAATATTGAATCTGTTCTTGTGAGAGTTATACAATGAGCTAGACAGACATCAGAAACTCCAATCAATACCAGCAGCCTCCTGCGAGAACGAGGCCCTCGCATTCCTCCGCAGCGCGGTTTTACCTCCCCTCTCCGCTCTGAGGCTCCACCGTCGACGTTTTAGGGTGTCGTCATGTCACGATTTGCCTGTCTGTCAGCCGTGTCAAACGCCTAACTCAGCACATTCTGCCGTCGCAGGAAAGTTTTAAATTTTTCTGACAGCCCCCCCCAACTTCTCTCAGCCTATCAGCTGAAGACGCGCTTTAAACTTTCTCTGAGCCCATGTGGGTGCACGAGTGGGTGTATGTGTATTTCCCCTACGGCTGCTCCAGGTCTCCACTTAATAAGACCGTTGTTCCTCTCCTGTCCAAACCGACAAGCTTTGTGAGTAATGAACATCTCCCAGGCAGCCTTCCAACAACAGCAGGTTTCAGTGTCAGTCCCTGTCAGCAGCCAATGACTCTGATCCGCTGTTTTATTACACCCAAAAGGTGTGTGTGCGGCAGAGAGAAAGTGAGGAAACTAGTGCGAAAGTGTGGCTGAGTGTGTGTGCTGCTCAGATTAAGCTCGTGTGTTTGGCAGAGGGAAAGTGTATATTGGACAGGAGAGGAAGTGGTGTGCATGTGTTTGTCAGAGGAAGCCATAATGAGGCAGCGCCCAGATGAAGATATCTTGCATTCCTCCCAGAGGGTCTGCTGGGTAAAGAGCAGCGCCACAGCCGCGTGACACTGTTTGCGTTGGACAACCTATCAGCCCAGAGAACAACATTACCTCCACGGGTGATGACAGTAATAAAGATGGACTCAAACACCGACCGAGGTTTGCCTGTTTGCTTTCCGTCTAACGTGCTGCCCGCCTTCCTCTCACTTTTTGAAGTTGGCATCAGAGCAAAGAAGAAAAAAATCCAACTTGCTTTTTTTTCCTCCATCAAGTGAAATCGACATCCTTTCCACGGTGCCCCTACCGCATGGACCTTTCTGCAGGTTACATAGCAACAGAGCATACAGTGAATGCCGTGTGGATAAAATTAGCTGGACAAATATCTAGCAGAAATAATCACATGTAATTACAAGATCACAATATAATGTCAAAAGAAGGATGGAAGGGAAAGAAAAACAGCGCCATCTGACAAACATACAAAGCACAGAGAAACTGCTTTTAGTGCTTCTCATTACTTTATGTTATACGCTATGTTATACACATTTACATTTCATCTAAATATGGGGGGAGTTTCACATTATAAGGTCTGGATATCCAAAAGATCCAAAAAGTTCAGGCTCCTCCAAACACCCAGTTTCAGAGTATTTTTTCTACTTTTTGATCTGTGTGATGTCAGTGAGAGCAGATACAGCTGTAACCTGCCAATTCAAGCCAGCCAGTTAGACAAAAAGGTGGCTCCTGCCTCGCTCACACAGGCCTAGAGACTTGTCGGTGACCCCTTGGTGACCTTTGGTTGCTTGGAAAATTTTCTATTCCCTGACCTGGAATGCTGGCAGTGAAAAACAGCTGAAATCAGTCACATGACAGACGCTGATTCATCTGCAGACACATTCATCTGCGCTGTAGTGCAATTTGAAAAAGCGAGCTCACCTTTAAAGTAAAAGTTGTCTTACCTCTGCAACGGAAAAAGGTGCTTTCTGTTTTGCATTACACTTTTCACATTTTCTCTGTTGAATTCAATTCAGTTCAGTTTTGTTGATATAGCACCAAATCACAACAGTTGCCTCAAGCTACTTTACATTTTATAGTAAAGACTCAACAATATTACAAATTACAATCATACAGGTGTATACACCATCAAGCACATTTTATTTAGGCAAACACTTGGTGACAGTGGGGAGGAAAAACTCCCTTTTAACAGGAAGAAAGCAGGTTCAAAAGGCGCCCAGAGCAATCACGAGGACGTTTTGGGTGCAGCACTTTATACCTCTTTGCACCCACTTGAAAACCTCTCACAAATACACACTTCTCCCTAGCAACCAGTGGTTGCCAGGGGAGATTTCTAGGACCACTGGCTCATTTCTGGGCTTGAGTGAATTTGGCTTTAGCAAACAATTTAACAGCAAACTCTAGCAGCCACTCACCAACTGGGCGGAGGAAGACCTCTTCCCTAACAACCATTGGTTACCAGATGGTCATGAACTGATCTCTAGGCCTGGGTTACTTGAGCCTTAAGGGGAGGGGGAGGGGCTAAAAAAAGGCTTGATGGAAAGCACCCAGGGTCAGTATAAGAAAAATGACTAAGAATAAAAATATGAAGCTGGAATTTAGCATATTAGTTTTTTTCCCCTTTAAACGATTATTGGGTTTAACATTTAACACGTTTCTTTTCTGATTTAAAAAAGATTATATTAAACCACCAAACCCAGCTTAACTTTTCTTGAAAGTTTTGTGTGTTTATGAAAGTTGGATACATAATTTCTTTAGGCTGCTGTTTTCAAAACCCGAACACATCTGGGGCGCCTTTAGCTTTCACAGTGTTATATCGAATCTTTTAAAGTGGTGTTAATAAATAAACCTAAAGGTACGACTATCGCTACAAGCTAATGTAGCATGCTTTTATTGCTGACCGGTGTCGAGGGTAACACATTACTGTAATCACATTCCATTTGTCTGTAACATATTAGTTTCTTTATACAGCAATCACATTACAGCTACTAATTATACAAATACATCAGTTGTGCTCTGTAGGTATTTAATCTGCATCACTGGCAGGTAGAAATATGCTGACCTCGGTTAGTGCGGCAGATAACACACAGAGGGGAGAGCAGTCTACAAGTTTGAAGAACTGTTTTGAATTTGTGTTCAGGGACGTTTTCAGGATTGCGCAGCTGGAACCAAGAGCAAAGCATCAGGGGGGCGCGGGAAAACAGAATGGTTGATCAGACATAAATATGGTGCAGAAAATTGATGTAGAAAACAGTGAGGAAGGTGCACTTTCCAGCCTGTGCCTTCATACAGATGGTATTCATGAAAAGCGGGACCGCACGAGAGTTTAAGATGCTTTTTTATGTGTGTCAAAACAAGGATTTAGACCTTTAAGACTTCATAATCCTGTTTAAGTAGCAAAAAATTACAAAGGTTTAATACATTATACGTAATAGCCCTTTTTTCACACCCATAATCCTGTTGGTTCATAATTCCTGATTAATTATTTGTGTATGACTTTAACGTGCAGCTGGAGATGATTTGAATTCATTCTATAAAGCTGGATAGCTTTATCTGCAATAATACAGCATATATGTATATTTTAAAATCTTCAAAAACCATAAATAACTAAAGCTTTCAAATAAATGGCACAGAGGTTTCAGAGCAGAGTTGCAGAGATTACGACATGCATATTCATCCACTGCTGGAACTAGTCCTCCCCAAAAACAGTATTTACCTGTGTTTCTGTAATCGTGTGATGTTGTGATTGTTGGTTTTGGTCTCAACTCATCAAAATGAAGAAGCCATTACTAGTGTGAAAACAGCACATTTCCTCTGCATGTTAAAGCTGCAGTCACATTGGTATTCGTAATGTGGGTCAGAGGACCTCCAGGGGCTGTGACAGGGCTCCTGGGGCTCCTCGGCAAATTGAGAAATAGATTAATATCACTCCAACTCAATTCCATAGGAACTTCTGCAATTACAGATGTTACATTAAGTGTAAGGATGATTATTGCAGTTTTAGCTTTTAGTCTCAGTTTCATCTCCCCGCAGGTTGAGGGGGTGGGGGGGTCTGTGACATGAAAATGTTTGGCCACCCCCCCCCCCCCCCCCCCCCCGTTCCAACCAGGCCAGACTTTACGCTAAACTACACAAATCATTCGTAATTCAATCACGATTTGCATTCAGACAGCACGGCGTTATATTTGGCCCCATTCCACTGGTTATTCCATTTCAACCTCGCCTGCCCCCATAATCTACTTTGGCCTTTTCAGCTGAAGGAAGCGCTTCTACAAACCCAATCATGTGTGACAGGTGTGATGGAGAAGGGCCAATAAAAGCCTGCACAGCGCACTGCGTGCGGCCGCCGGCTCTCCAATCCGTGGCTGAATCCTGCTGTGGTTTGATTCCTGGCTGCCATGCTCGCCGCTGTGATCCCTCTGTGTCTGTGACCCTCCCTGCCCTTCAGCAAGGAAAAGGAAATAGATGTGAGGGAGGCCGTACCCCGCTGTTCTCCTTCAGGAATGAAAAACAGCCGCGGCACAGTCTCTGTCTTGCCAAAGCACCTCTGATATTCTGTCATTTGGTGGAATGTGAACTGCAGAACCTCATTATAGAAAAGGAATGAACCTCGAGTCAGACCTCCGCAGTGTTGTGTTACAACACCGAGGAAGCTTGTATTCTAAAAGGCTACACCCGTATCGCCTAATTGAACTCTGGAGTCGGCATTTAGGAAGCGGTTCTTGGCTTTAAACAGCCCCAGCCAGAGAGGCTTTTGTCTTTATTGTCATATTATCTCTTGGGATGGTGATAAGATGATTAATCATTTCCCGCTGCAGCAAGAAGGCTGGCACCGCTCGGCGGAGCGCGACGCCCTGGGTGGAGGAAAACGGTATTATGGCCCAGGTAATTGGTGGAGGACCATCACTCATAAGCGATCTAATTAATCTCATTAAAACACCCTCTCTGCTTGCACAGAGGTGTTTCTTGAGGAGCGCTGCAACAGAAGGCGTTTTCCCCCCGAAATGGGTTTATCCATCCTGATAAGTGTCATATACGCACATGATGTTCTGAGAGGAGCTGCAGCTGAAGCGAGAAACAGAAAATCGATACAACAATTCCATGTAAACCTCAGCCGGCTATTTTCAAATGTCATTCAGCATAGTAGGAGATGTGCAGTGGTAAAAGGATGCTTTCTCATTGCTCAGCTGGAGGTGGCTTTTGTCAAGTCCAAATTCTATTTATTCAAGATGGCTCCCTGGTTGTCTCCCAAGATGCATGGCATGCTGCGGATTAAGAGCAAAAACGCAATCAATTCACCCAGTGGGAGATCAGGGGAAATAACAGATAAGGTTCTTAGCATAATTCATACAGTCCCCAATCTGGGCTAGGATTAATGTATGTCTTGGCTGTAGTTGGCTCTCATTTGTATGTTTGGAGCTTGCGTGGGGCTAAATTGGCGCTTCATGTGGCCCATTACAATCAGGCTTTGTTTGGAAGGGCCCCAGCGAGGACTGGATCTGACCGCATTGTTTTACAAGGCATCTGTATCTAATGCAATTTAGGACTGATGTAATCTCATCTACATTTCAGGATCTGTTACACAGTCTTCCATCTTTTCAGCAAGCCGTGTCAGCAATTTAATCTGCGCTCTACCTCTTAGCATCCACCAGGTTGGCCATGACCTGACTAGGATTAGGTTCACTGCTTACGTCACATATGCTAGTAAATCTACCCCATAATGTATTTATGTTTTTTTTTTATGTTCTGCCAGAGATTTCTTCCTGTTAAAAGGGAGTTTTTCTTTCCCACTGTCGCCGAAGTGCTTGCTCATAGGGGATCATATGATTGCTGGGTTTTTCTCTATGGTCCCTCGCTGTTTCACGGATTTTTTTGTGCAATTTTGCATGCTTTTTTTCCCCCAGTGTATTGTTTTCTGCATCCTGATTGGCTGTAGACCATTGTCTAATAATAATAATAATAATAATAATAATAATAATAATAATAATAATAATAACTTTATTTATAAATTGCTTTCAAACAAAATCTCCTCTGTGCCGGTACAGAATGCGTTCAGCTTGTCAAATTTACATAACTCTTCGATCGCTACAGTGTGACTCTGAAGTGCTGTACTGTGTGTTTGTAGGTTTTCTCCCCAACAAACACAACAATGTCGACAAAATGTTTTGCACTATCAGAGGCACATGCAGTAGCACACAAAAGGCAGAGGAAGATGCTAACCATCGCACAAGAAGTTGGACTTCTGGACATGCTAAAGTAGAAGTTACAGTATATTTCAGATTATAAGGCGCATTAAGCGAAACAAAACAGTCAGATAAGTCAAACTTTACTCAACTCATTCTTCTTGCTTCGTCTTCTTCCGTACCATTGATTCATTAATGTTGAATTCTCTGGCAGCTGCTCTATTCCCATGTTCTGGACCTGAAAACAAGGTTTGATCTTTGGTTTCATTCTCTGTTTAAACAAGAGAGAAAAGTGTGAAAATGTTCACGCCTGTCTGAGAAAAGTGTATAAAGTGTGTAGTGAGAGGTTTTTCAGCCTTAAAACATCTATAATAATTGTAAAAACAAAACCTCGCTACTTTGCGGATTTCACTTATCGCTGGTTATTTTTGGAACGTAACTCCCGCGATAAATGAGGGACCACTGTATTGTAGGGTCCACCTTACAATAAACAGCACCTTGAGGCGACTGTTTTTGTGAATTGGTGCTGTATAAATAAAATTGAATTAGAAAACTGAATTGAACTACAACATATAAGCACGTAGCTCAAATGTAACCCCTCACTCAAACCAGCGAAACTCCCCTTTCTGTCGTTTTAAAGATGTTTAACTACACTTTTAATCCAGATTAATAAGAAACAGAAGTGCAAGTTCAACAGTATATCTCAGCTTTTTTACATGATAAAGAAATGTTGCACGATGCCAGCCCAAATAGAGAAATCTATATTCATAAAATAGTTACAGTTGCTCACTGCCCAGACTAATTCACATTAATTCATTAAAAAAATGTTCATGGTTAAAAAAAAAGCAAAGATATAAATCTGGGTGATACTGAAAAAACAAGAATTTTGCTGTGTTTTAATTTTGTTTATCTAATAATTATAACTAATAATTGCTTTGGTGTAGCATGAATGGCAGTGTGGGAGGTCTTTCTCAGTAGGAAAAGCTGTAAAAGCGATGAAAACACATTTCCCAAGGGCTCTCTGCTGGGCCGAAACTGGCCCCCGGACCTTATGTTTGCCACCCCTGCTCTAAGTGGTTGGTGATCAGATGCTAAGAGATTAAGCAGGATATTTAACCTCTTGAATACCCAATGAAATATATTCCCCGAATGCATAAAATCCTTGTTTAAAAAAGGGTTTGAGTCATTAAAAAAACATGCATTTCATACATTAAGATGTCACATGCTGTCCTGGCAGCACTTGACACAGGGGGTAGAAAGCCGCAGGAGGCTACGGTATTGCTATTTTCCCCTTTCATGTAAAGCTGCATTCAGAAGATTGAGATTGAAAATGGAAAGCCGAACAAAACGCCCTCCAACAAGTTCCCTTTTCATGAAGCCTTAAAAGACATCTTTTCATCTCCCATTTCGTTTGGCGGTCATTGATCAGCCATCTTTCACAGATTGCTTCCAGACATCTATTCAGCCGCTCTGTCGCTGCTCAGCGTGCCTCTATTTCATAGGTCTTAATGGCAAGGTCTGGCTATTGTGGAGAGATTAAAACCTGAATTGCAATCACTTAAATTGACAATAAATTCACAGGAAATCATCTCTGTCGGCACTTGTGAAAAGTGAACCGGCTGCAGAGACGTTTACACAGAGCACAGTGCTGCAAAGCTGGGTTCATTTCCAAATTTAAAGGGGGGCAAAACAGGACTTCTCTTGCCTCATCCTGTAAAATTAGGATCTCTCTCTTTTTTTTTTTTTGGAACAGCGCATGAGCAAGAAAAAGGTCATGTCAGTCTTGTGACAAGAGTGACAGGTCTGGGGCATCATTACTGAGACTTGGAAGGTCTGCGTAAGCACCTCTGGTCACCTCAGGAGAATAGATCCCCATCGTGCTGCCGCCGGCCTAATGAGCACAGTCAGCCCTGCATCTAATGAGGAGAGGGCGATTGCGACCGTCTTCCATCAGCCCTCTGCTCTGTCGGTACAACATCCCATAATACCTGAACACACGGCGTGAGCAGCTGAACAGCACCGGATATCTTGTCACACATCAATGAAGAAGCAATACGGAGTCGGAGAAGGGATCTGCGAAATGGCCTTATCGCAGGTCCAGAGCTGAAAACATTGTGACTAGGTTTTTTTTTTTCAGGTTAACTTGATATTCGTCCACACTTCTACGCGGTCAACAATATCATGTAATAGCAAATCTGAGCAGGCTGCAGGAAATATATGGAGCCGCTATTCAGTTGGAGGTCTGTCCTGCTTGTTTTCAGTTCACAAGATTATATCTAGTCCCTTTTTTAGGTTCCTAGTTGAAGAGTTTGTGGATTTTTGGACTGAGTGTTAGAAATGTCTTAAATACATTTTTTGGGGGGGTTGTATTTTCAGCCTCTTTGAATATGTTAGTCTGGTTCCTATAAGTGAAGCTGGACTACCTGACTTGTGTTCACAACACAGCTTAAATTGTGTATTTTATTGGCATTCAGCGGCAAAATGACCCCCACATTTAAAGGTTATGTTTTCATCGGGGTGTCTGAAGACTGGAGGAGCATCTTTAGGTTGACGTTGGTACAGACATTGGTTTTGGACTCGCCCTTGGTGCTGATCCAGATCTACGATTATCCCCTCATAGACCTAATTATAATCCTAGCAGGAAAAAAAAGGCCACACAGTACACACTTCAGTTCAGAAGTTTGGGATGAGTTTGATGAGACCAAGTGGCAAGTTTAACTTGAGTCTGAGGTGTTAGGAGGATTTCTTTGGGTGTTAGTCTGAGAATTGTTTGGTGTTGGCAAAGGTTTTAGCGCTTTGTGGTGAGAAAAAAAACTCCAATAAAATGAGAAATGATCTTTTTTTGGTCAAACACAGTTATTTCCATTGTGTAAATGTATGCCTGTTAATACAATGATGAGCAGTTGGTGTATTAGGGGAACTCACAAAGAGTTTGCCTCCTTTAGTGCGAAGGGTTCATGAAGGAACACACAAATACTATGCTCAAATTAGTTGGGGGCATAAATTCATCAGCAGTGGCTGAAAATACGAGTAAATGAAGCCGTGAAACCGGTCTGTCATCAATCTTTCATCATATATCGTAACGTGACTTCCAAGTCTTGCAAAACCAATTATACCTGTATCACAAATGTCCGCAGAAATTTATTGATAACTACTTTCACAATTGGCTGTTTGAGTGGGTTGCATTTGGCCACTCAAGCATGGACATCTACACACCCACACCACTTTGTGTGTGTGTGTGTGTGTGTGTGTGTGTGTGTGTGTGTGTGTGTGTGTGTGTGTGTGTGTGTGTGTGTGTTCAGTTATGCCAGTTTTTCCAATTGCTGTGTGAGTGGGCTGGTGTAAAAAAAAAAAAAAGAAGAAAAAAAAAAGGGGTGGGAATGGCGGCAGGGGGGGATAGCAATCTTAGCCATCATCCCACACAGAATTATTCTATGTGATGGTATAAATCTTATTTAATTATGTGATAGCGGCCAGGTTTGCCAGTCGGGATGAAAGGAGTGAGGTGTTCAGATATACCTGGAGACGCGAGGGCTTTTTCAGTAACTTGGACAGTTTTAAGATGCGGCGCGAGCATCGGTGCTAATCCTGCGAGTGTAAAAATCGAGTCAACACCTTGCCAGTGTTTATATAAGTCCTCACTAGCAGATAATTCATTTTTTAAGTAATTTTTCAACACATGATGTCCTAGATTCGTATCTGGTATATTAGAGGTAACAGCAAGGCTAGAAGCAAATGACTAACAGGAACTCTGGTGTTCGCTGCCTGATAGCAGCTGATCCTGTTCGCTGTCTGACATGTGTGACTGAGTGTGACTGGATGGAGTTTAGTGTGATCAAATGTCTGTGTGTAACAAAAGAAAAAAATGTGCAAAAGAAAGAAAGCAAGAATTTCTATTAGAACTGCAGTGACGTCGTTGACAAAAACTGAAGAAAATAAAGCCGGATGCCATAAGTGCCAAACAGTTCCTTTAATGGCCACATGAGGGCTTGCACCAAAAGCAAGTCACTTATGTCAGCCTCAATGTTAAAAGAACTAAATACACATAATTAAAAAGCCTGTTTAGAGTAAAATACTTTAGTTTCTCTTTTCATAACAACCAGCCAATCGTCTGCTAGGCCTCAACCCCGATAATTCCAGTCAATGAACTGAACCTCTATACTTTGGGCTTTTGAAGCTTTGTTGGGGCATTTTAATCAAATTATGGGACAAATTATCAACTGCTATGATTTACAAACCAAGATTGTTATCAGAGAACTTGGAGAACCCCCAGTCTCTGGGTTTCCTTCAGTTTTGTAGGTGATGCACACAAGTTGCGTTGGGTGTCTTTAATGTTGGAACTAACAATAAAACCAGAACCAGTACTGGTAACTGGAATTCAGCAGCCGTACCCAATGGTACGTTTGTTTGGTACTTTTCAGCACTCATTTTGGCACAATCAATTCAAATAATAATAAATTCAATATAATTAATTCACATTGCAGACATTGTGGACGTCAGGGTCACAGTTATGTCCGACTGTAATTGGTTACGGTTAAATATTTGTTTGCCTTTTTTTTTTTTAAATGCAGCCATCATAGTAAAAGAGCTTGTGGAATACACCAGGCACAGACACACGCACACACAGGTAGGTACAGCCAACTTCCACATTTATTCAAGTGTTGTTGTTTTGACAGCTGACTCAGTCACACAGTCTGACAGCTCACGAGCCCAGCTGATCTCTCTTCTGGCCGCTCCTCCTCGTCTCACTATAAACACAGCGGAGGGAGACCATCATCAGTCCATAAACAACATCAGCTGTTCTTACCGGCCTCGCAGCGCCGCCCTGTTGAGCCTTCCGCTCCACTCCTCCCCTGCAGCTGCGCCCGGGGCCACGCCTCCGCCACACACCCCCACCGCCCGTTCGAGGCCGGGGAGCCGTCCGGCCGAGCCAACTCCCCCCCCCCCCCGCGAGCGAGAGAGGAAATCGGCCACTGCCATCTGCGCCCCCGGCCTATGGATCATCTTGAACTTAAAGGGCTGCAACGCCAGATACCACCGGGTGATCCGGGCGTTGGCATCCTTCATGCGGTGGAGCCACTGCAGCGGGGCGTGGTCCGAACAGAGGGTGAATGAGCGTCCCAGGAGGTAATAGCGCAGGGAGCCGACCGCCCACCGGATGGCCAGGCACTCCTTCTCCACGGTGCTGTACCGGCGCTCGCGCTCTGCTAGCTTCCGGCTGATGTATAGGACAGGGCGGTCGGCCCCCCTTACCTGCTGGGACAAAACGGCTCCCAGCCCTCTGTCCGAGGCGTCAGTCTGCAGAACAAAAGGGAGGGAAAAGTTAGGAGTGTGAAGCAGCGGCTCCCCACAGAGAGCCTTTTTCACCTGCACAAACGCCGCCTGGCACGGCCCCGTCCACTGGACCAGATCCGGGGCACCCTTTCGAGTGAGATCGGTCAGGGGGCTGGTTAGCTGCGCAAACCCCAGCACAAAGCGACGATAGTAACCCGCCAACCCCAAGAACCGTCTCACCTCCTTTTTCGTCCTGGGGCGCGGGCAGGATGCGATAACCGCCGTCTTCTCCACCTGTGGACGCACCTGCCCGCCCCCCAGGTGGTACCCCAGATACTGCACCTCCCTCCGTCCAACCGCGCACTTCTTCGGATTGGCCGTGAGCCCCGCCCCCCTCAGGGACTCCAGGACCGCGGCCACCCGCAGCACATGCTCCGCCCAGGTGTCGCTGTGGATGATCACGTCATCCAGGTAGGCGGCAGCATACGCTGCGTGCGGACGCAGTACCCGGTCCATGAGACGCTGGAAAGTGGCCGGGGCCCCGAACAGGCCAAACGGAAGTGTCACGAACTGGTACAAACCGTACGGAGTGGAGAAGGCCGTTTTCTCCCTGGCCTCGGCAGACAAGGGAATCTGCCAATAGCCCTTGGTTAAGTCCAGTGTCGTGAAAAAGCGGGCCGTGCCTAACCGGTCCAGGAGCTCGTCGACCCGAGGCATGGGGTAGGCATCAAAGCGTGACACTTCGTTCACCCTGCGATAGTCGACACAGAACCGTATAGACCCATCCTTCTTCGCCACCAGAACGATGGGGCTACACCAGGCGCTGTGCGACTCTTCTATTACTCCCATCCTCAGCATTTCCGCCAATTCCCTCTGCACGATTTTTCGCTTGTGCTCCGGGAGCCTGTAGGGCCGTGAACGCACCGTCACGCCGGGCTGCGTCACGAAATGGTGCTCGATGAGGGACGTCCGGCCGGGCAGGGGGGAGAACACGTCCGCAAAACGCTGTTGCAACGCGACAACATCCGCTCTCTGGGCCTGTGTGAGATGGTCATCACAAGGGAGGGAGGTGGGAATGATAGAATTTGGCACCTCAGGCCCCAACTCATCTCTCTCCTTCACCAAGCTCACCAGAGAAGCGGTTTCAACCTCTCGCCACAGTTTGAGGAGATTGAGGTGATAAATCTGCGTGGCTCCTCCCCTGTCCGACCGAGCGACCTCATAGTCCACGTCCCCGACTCGCCGTGTGACCACAAAGGGTCCTTGCCACTTGGCGAGCAACTTCGAGCTGGAAGTAGGGAGTAACACAAGCACTTTATCTCCCGGTGAAAATTGCCTGAGCCTAGCCCCTCTGTCATACAGGCGTTGCTGACGCTGCTGAGCCTGGAGCAAATTCTCCCGTGACAACCTCCCCAAAGTGTGGAGTTTTGCTCTCAGGTCCAACACGTACTGAATCTCATTTTTGGCGGGGCTCGGACCGTCCTCCCAGCTTTCTTTAATCAGGTCGAGCACCCCACGTGGCCTCCTGCCGAACAGCAGTTCAAAGGGAGAAAATCCCGTGGAGGCCTGGGGCACCTCCCGCACTGCGAATAACAGAGGGTCTAGCCAGTGATCCCAATTGCGTTCATCCTCGTTAATGAACTTCCGAATCATGGACTTTAAAGTCTTATTCAGCCGCTCCACCAGCCCGTCAGTCTGAGGGTGGTAGACGCTGGTCCGAATAGATTTAATGCCCAGTAATTCGTACAGTTCCCGCAGTGTACGAGACATAAACGACGTGCCCTGGTCAGTCAGTATCTCTTTCGGGATTCCGACTCGGGAGATGACCTGAAACAGTGCCTGCGCCACACTCTTTGCAGAGATGGTGCACAGCGGAACTGCTTCCGGGTACCGCGTTGCGTAATCCACCAGGACTAACACAAAGCGGTAGCCGCGTGCACTCCGGTGAAACGGCCCGATGAGGTCCATGCCGATGCGCTCAAACGGGACCTCAATGAGGGGGAGAGGGCGCAGCGGCGCCTTCGGTATGGCCGGCTGGTTAACAAGTTGGCAGTCCGGGCAGGACGCGCACCAGCGGCGCACATCCGCTCGGATGCCCGGCCAATAAAATCGGGCCGTTATTCGCTCCAGAGTTTTCTCATAGCCCATATGCCCTGCCATGGGGTTATAGTGGGCCGCCTGGAAAAGCGTTTCCCGGCGGCCCTGCGGCACCAACAACTGGGTGTGTGTTTCCTCTGTCTGAGTGTCACGACTCACTCGATATAATTGGTCGTTTAATAAGACGAAATGCGGGTAGGTCTGCGCGGCCTCAGGGCGCACCACGTGACCATCAATAGCCATCACTTGGTCAAAGGCTGAGCGTAGGGTGCCGTCACGAGACTGCTCCAGTGGGAAATCACCCATGGGGGACACTTCCGGGGCCGGCGGGACGTCCCGTGAGGGACCCGCCGGCTCCTCCCCCCCCGGAGTCAGTGTCGGACGACCCCGCGTCACCGCTGAACGCCGCGCACACGCTACACCCCGCTTCCGGTCGTGATCGCACCCCCGCGTACTGTCCCAGTAGCTGATGAAACCCCGGCCAATTGGTACCCAGAATCAGGGGGTGCGACAGGCGCGGGCTAACCGCCGCCGTTACTCTATGCGTTTTGCCCTTATACTTTAATAACAGCGGCACTATGGGATACCTGTGAACGTCACCATGCACACACCTCACCTCCACCCATTCTGCCTCCAGCAATGCCCCGGGGCGAACCAAGCTTTGGTGTACGAGGGTCTGCGTGCAGCCCGTGTCCACCAACGCCTGGCGTATACCCCCTCGAGTCCTTATCGGAATACTGTATGTCCCTCCTGGACCGGGGGAGGGTGCTGGGGCGCCAGCAACACGAAACACCTGCCCCACTTCCATAAGCGGACAATCCCTCCTCAGGTGCCCCGGCTGCCCGCACTTCCAACACTCCGGTCCCGGCGTCTGTGCTGCTCTCCGTGGCTCGGGGGCGGCTCCACTTGGCTCGGCTCCCCTGGACGGCACCAACGCCGCGAAAGGGTTAGTGGGGCTCAGCGCCGGCAGCCGCTCTGCCTGCCCTGGTGCCGGCACACGGCGCCTCGGGGCCGGCACTGGGGCCTGTTTGTTCGGCCTCCGTCCGGCGTCCCCGGGTTCCCCTGCTCCAGCGGCAAGGTGGTCCTCCGCCAGCGTCACCGCTACCTCCAAGCTTGCGGGCCGGTGGCACCGGACCCATCTCGCCGTCTCCGCTGGCAATCCCTCCGTGAACTGCTCCAGCACCACCTTGTCCACCAGCTTCGTCTCCCCCTCCGATGTTCCCGGTTGCAGCCAGCATACCGCCGCGTCGCGCAGCTGCCGGGCCCAGGCGAATGGTCGGTCCGTTGTAGCCAGCCGACAGGCCCGGAACCGCCGGCGGTGGTCTTCGGCGGTGAGCCCTAGCCTGTCCACCACCGCCCGGCTCACGTCCGCGAAGCTGCTCCTCGACGCCGGAGGCAGACTCAGGGCCGCTGTTTGTGCCTCCCCGGACAGCAGGGGGAGCAGCCGCGGAGCCCACTCCTCCCGCGGCCATTGGCAAGCCTCCGCCGTGGCACGGAAGGTCTCCAAAAAAACCTGTGGGTCGTCCCCGTCCCCCATCCGGGGCACCGCCACCGACAGTGGCGAGGGCTTCGGCGTGGCAGCGGCCCCGACCAGCCGCTCCAGAACTTGCGTCTGCCGGTCCGTCTGCTCCCGCAGCGCGGCCAGGTGGGCACACTGGTCGGCCGCCTGATCCCGGCTCATCGTCGCCATCTCCGCCAGCATCTGCGCCAAGAATTGCAGAGGCTGGGCAGGTGGCGCGGCCTGTGGGTCGGACATTTCCCCACCGGCACTTTCCTGGGTTTCGGCACCACTTGTGGAATACACCAGGCACAGACACACGCACACACAGGTAGGTACAGCCAACTTCCACATTTATTCAAGTGTTGTTGTTTTGACAGCTGACTCAGTCACACAGTCTGACAGCTCACGAGCCCAGCTGATCTCTCTTCTGGCCGCTCCTCCTCGTCTCACTATAAACACAGCGGAGGGAGACCATCATCAGTCCATAAACAACATCAGCTGTTCTTACCGGCCTCGCAGCACCGCCCTGTTGAGCCTTCCGCTCCACTCCTCCCCTGCAGCTGCGCCCGGGGCCACGCCTCCGCCACAGAGCTTTTATCTGACCACAGCCTATCCAACAGCCTGATAATTTAACTGAAGATGATGATGAAGCTGTCGATGTCTCACTAAAAGTTTCATCATCATCTTTGGGTTCAACTTATACGTTAAACAACGCTATTACACCAAGCTGCTAACATCACCTGCTGATGCTTTGGTGAAAGCGTCACATGGCTTTGCTCTCTTGCTTCCTCTAACCCAGATGTGCTCTGATACTGAAATTTGGCACAGATTGAGCTACTGCGAATCAATACTTGCTCATACTGACATAATAAGGTCAGTACTCTGAAAAGTACCGAGCTCGGTACACAGCCATAGTCACAGGATAGCCCTACAAATATATATATTTTTGTCCTGATTTTGATAGTAGGAGTTGTTTCAGCTCTAGTAGAACACCTTTCTGTCAGTATTAAGGTTGTAACAGTACCAGCGGGTACTGGTAGCAGCAGGCTTTTAGTTTCCCTAAAGCCTTAATGGACTAAACAACATCAGTTAGCAGATTGCTAGCCTTTTGAAGAACTGGCTTTCCCCCAGAAAAAATTAAAGACACCTATGTATAATTTTATTTAATTTGATAGATAGTTTTTAAATGGCTTATTTCGTTAAATTTTTTAATTTCACTTATTTATTGTCTAGAAGCTGATGCAAACAAATTTCTTTAGCCATTTGTCTGCATTCGCTGCCATTCTCTCTGGACCATCTGCCAGTTTTTGTACAATGGGATTAATGGAACGGCTCTGGTGGTACAGCAGCCCAGCCTCCTAGAAATTACATTTCATAATGGGTAATTATGTAACCAGTAGAGCCTCAAAGAAGTAACAGTAGTCCAGAAACCCTTGCGAAACCACAACTTGTCTAGTTGTAGTGCAATTGAAACAAATGCGATGTTTGGAAGCGCTGGTGGGCGGATTGTTTCAGACAGACTGTGTCAGCGTTTATGCTAAGCAACTTAGCAACCTGCCAGATTCAGTCATCAGAAAGGTGTTGAGGAGATTTGTTTCCTGTTCCTGAACTAAGAGTCACTCCTTGAGCTCATAATCATGTTGATCAGTACAAATATATATTGGTGTTATTATAAAATACATGTATCAGCTCACATTTGCCTGCTGTTTCTCTTCACCATATCCACTGTCAGAGCCACTGCTTCTTAATAGATTAGCAAACTTCAGATTAAATTTTTATATTGTTTGTGGCTTGCGTTAGCTACACAGGAAAGGAGTCAGATGAAGAGTAAAGGAGGTGAACACAATAGTCAAAAGACATTCAGAGAAATTGAGAAAATAAATGAATGCACTATTAAAATGTCGTGTGTGTAAATGAGTCCAAACAGGCATTTATGCTTCCAAAGTTCTTTAATGTGTCACTTATGTGAAAGCACAGAAGCTGGAAATGAGTGAGTGAGTCTTTGTTAAATTAATAAGGAGCCGATTCAAAGAAAGAAAATGAAGATAAGAGGACGTGAGCACATACTGGAGGAATTACCCTGCAGCAGGTGCATCTCTCCGTTATTTCTCTCAGGCGCACGAAGAGGATTAGCTTTGTTGCACCCACAGAAGCACACACACACTCAGAAGCATGAATCACTGACACACACACACAGGAACACATACTGCTGCTGTTAAGGCCGTGTTGATCGAAAATTACAGATGTTTTGGCAGCAAAACAATATTTTGTCTTCATTACCTCAGTGTCGGAGCTGTAATATTTGACACAGCATTGAGGCATCGCAGGCAGAGAAAAAAAATGTAATACCTGCTGTGTTTGTCTGTCACATCAGGTGTAAGGGTATATCGTTTTTTTATTATGTGTAGCACTGTATTTATGCAGTTTTTACACAATCGAGACAGTGTTGCTGCTTCTCAAAACCCCAAACCCGAATCACTGTTTTCATCTGTGCTTCATCACCTTAAAATATCAATAAAGCCTTGGCAGCACCCCCACTGCTTCGCCCTGCCGCTGCGAACACAGAAAACCAGATTTCTATGCTCTGTCGACCTAAATCCAGCTTTGGAAAGCCTCGACTCCTACCTTTCCCATTCAGCCTTCTCAATAACCAACTCATCCTCCTCCTCATCCTCCCACTCGGCCTCATAATCCATAACGTTTTGTTTCGCTGCTACACCGATGACACCCCGCTGCATCTCCCACAGAAACCTGATGATCCAACTAGCAGTTTAAGTACAGGATGTCCTCAGACTTCTCCTTTGCTGTTGTGTTGTTTTGTTGTTTTTTTTTTACTGACCATCCCTCCACATGTGCCAATAAACTCAGCAAATTAAAGTCAGCAAGGTTAAGAGGAGCAGACAAAGATGGAAGAAAATATACCTGTGCCTGTGTCCCATTTTAATGAGTTATTTCAGCTTTTATATAATTGTGTTTTGTCTAGACTTTATACACCCAAAGAAACATCAAAGCAGCTTTGGAATTTATTGTAACATTTTACTGATTATTCTCAAAAATCTGAACGCTCTGACCTCACTGTATTTCTGTTCTAAAGCTTTGTGCTTCTGCAGGCTGCTTGCGCAACAATAGATGCAGTGTATAACCAGTCTTCAGATAGACATCAAAGCTCATTTAGTCGCACAAGGCTGTCTCCTTCTTTGGTGTGTGTTGTGTATTTGGGATAAATTACAACTCTTTGCTCTGCCGAGAAGCTTCTTCCAGAGCAAGCAGCACAAGAGGACAAAATTAATCAACTGGATGTTTCCTGGAGGTTACTGCAGCCTCTAACAACCTTTCTTTTTACCCACTTTAAAACTTAGTTAGCAAATATAAGGCAAGGAGCCAGGTTCCTTCTTGTTTTCAACAACAAGCTCTGTAATCTGGTTCAAGAAGTCCAGATCTCTGTTTTTATAGATATAAACCAAACTCTAGTATTGGCTTATAAAGCTTGTACAGCAAATCAACAATATGGTTTATTTGGAGTTAAGTTTAGTAGTTTTAGGTCTGTTCAGCTCTATAGCCGGTTCTGTCCTTTATACTGAGCTGCTGAGAATGAAGAAAGGCGTGAGATTCTCCCAAAACAAAGCAAAAATTAACTAAAAATCTTAAGCACTGTATAGAGTTGAGGAAAACCATGTTAACGTGATAATTCTCTGTGAATCCCTGTGAGTGATTCATATAACACTGAACACTGATCTGTTCTTAAAATGTGAATTAATTGCAATAATTTGATGGCAACTGACTAACTTCAATTATTCTAGCATTTGAAACAAGGTCATCAATCTACATTGTAGATAAAGATGTATTATATATATATATATATATATATATATATATATATATATATACATATACATATATATATATATATATATATACATATACATATACATATATATATATATATATATATATATATATATATATATATATATATATATATATTAGGGGTGCAACGATACACAAAATTCACGGTTCGGTTCGGTTCGATACTTTGGTGTCACGGTTCGATATTTTTTCGATACAAAAAAATGTTCATACATTTTTAATTTGTCATTTATTAAAATTATAAATATATATTTTAACTCAAAAGTACAGTTTTTAAATTTAACCCTAACCCTTGTGCGTGTTTTTTATTTTGACAGCGAATGCGCACCTGCGGACCACTTATGTGCAGCCCTGGTTATTTAGCTCATCATATCGCAGCCACAGAAATTCTTTTGTCCATGAAACCATAAAGCTGCACTTTCTTTTTGCCTTATAGTCTGATTTGTCATAACTTCTCCGTTTTGTGGTAAGCTTTTCTTTGGCTGTCACTTCTTCACCCTGACCTGTCTTATTTGGCTCAGCAGAACTGAAATGCTTTTACACAGGCACTCACATAAGCTCAGCGATTCTCTGCGCGATCAACCTCTCACATGTTTAAGCTTGCTGCGGGAGATTTCACTTGTCATGTTTGCATAGTAAGCTAACGATTAATAAGACGATGTCAGAGGAATTGGTGCACAAATTATCATCACTCACAGATCAGTGCTGTCGCTCTCTATACACAGTTCTCACGATTGCAAAGTGAAAGCAAAAAAACAAGCGCAAATTCAAACGCGACTTCAATATGTCACATATTGACAGTGGCTCACCGATGCCAATGACATAATTACCCAGCTACATTTCTGAAAGAATGCAAAAGCATTGACATATATTTTTCCTACAATAGCCCGACGGGCAGGGAAGAGAAAGATTTTGGTAGCCCGACTGAAAAAAAATCGCTAGCTCCAGGACGTCGGGCTAGCGATATTGCAAGCCCTGTATCTGATTGAGGAATCACTCATCTTTGGAAAAGAGAGTTTATTACAGAGAAATGGCTCTTTCCAAAATAAAAGCTATACTATCCGCTTCTTCTGGGCTATATTCTCAGCAGCATAAGGAGAATCATGTGCTAACAGCTGTCTAAATGACTCGGCTAAAGTTAGTAGCATGCTTGCTTTTTTTTGTCTGCTTCCACTTGTCTTTGCACTAGGATGATGTCGGCGTAAATGTGCAGTCATATTCGTTGTGTTCCCACTAGTGCTTTCAGGTTAATCTCGTTGAAATGACCTTAACGCCACAACACGGCAAATCTCCGTTAACGAGCTACCGCCGATCGCTCCGTGCATGGGGCTAGACGGCCAACACGTTAACGAGCTAACTGCGCTAACACACTAGTTCACACCAATGTAATTGAGCATTGCATGGCACATCCAACATACTGTTTTACTTTAGTCCATGACTCGCTTACCTTCAGGGTCATACGTCACATGAAAACCAAAATAATTCCAAACGCCAGATCTGAATGAGGTTCAATTTGCCTGTTGCAAGTAGAGCTTAACTTCTGTCTCGCTAGCTTGCCCTGCGCTCTTCCTTCTGACTATGCTGTCTGTGTTGAGCGCTCAGTGGATCTGCGCTCGACAGTGCAGCCTAGGCGGAGTAGTCGAACACAGATTCACTGAGCGCTCAACACAGACAGCATCGTCAGAAGGAAAATTGATAAAATAAATTACAAATGTTGTATTGTTCGATACATATGCGTACCGAACCGAAAGCACTGTATCGAACGGTTCAATATCGATACGAATATCGTTGCACCCCTAATATATATATATATATATATATATATATATATATATATATATATATATATATATATATATATATATTAGTGCTGTCAATAGATTAAAAAAAATTAACTAACTAATCTCACAATTTTCTGTTATTAATTGCGATTAATCTCAATTACTTTATTAATAGCCTGGCTCCAATTACATTTTTTTATTCTTTATATTTTAAGTAATTATCGTTGTTCACCGAAGTCCAGTGGTCTCCGGTGAGAGCGACATTCCTTACTTGCACAAGCTTGCTGGACTGCTGAGCCCTCTGGTCCCCATACAAAGTGTGCAGTCTCGACACAATGGTTCCTCTCGAGGGCAGATTGTAACACTCATCTCCTGATGCAGCACGAATGACTTCTCTCAGTCCATCATCTTCTACTATGCTAACTGGTCGGCAGTTTTTAGCTATCCAAACAACCAAGGAATTGGTTACCTTTTCTCTCACATTTTTTGTTATTCGTCCACAAGCACCATACTCCTGAAGCGTAGACTGGCGAGGTCCCGTAGAGGTGGATTCAGTTGGGTGTTTTGCTCTCAGGTGATACACCAGTGATGAACTGCTTCTGTGGTACTTGAATTCAGCGTTGCAAATTGTGCATCTTACTCTCGTTTTGTCCAACAAGCCATCAGGCAACTTCTTAAAGAGAAACTTTCCACCCAAAAGTCCGCCCTCGTCCATGCTTGCGTGTGTTAGCTAGTGTTAGCTAGATAGTAGCATGGTGTCACTTCTTCTTCTTCTTCTAATCATTTCTGTCAGGCCAAACGCCAGCATAGCACACTGTTGCCCCCTCCTCCAGAGGTGCTCATGAATTTAAAGGTCTTAGATTACAGGAAATTAATAAAAAAAACAAAATCAGCGTTAAATTTTTTTAATGCATTAAACATTTCGCGTTGATCTTAACAATTAACGCGATAATTTTGACAGCACTAATATATATATATATATATATATATATATATATATATATATATATATATATATATAACCCTCACATAGACTGTTTTGCCAGAAGGAGTTTTTCCTTTCCACAGTCACCAAGTACTTGCTCACAAGGGTTGACTGTTGGGGTTTTCTCTGTATTATTGTAGCGTCTTTACTAACCTTAGTGCTTTCAGGCGAATGTTGTTGTGCTTTGGTGTTATATAAATAAAACTGAATGTAACTGAATAAAAATTTGAAAACAAAAAAAATCATACTTAGTCTAAAAAGACTTTAGGAAAATGTTGTTGTTGTTGTTGTTGTTTTTATAAATCAAGTGAAAAAAGTATCATTTTTATCACACACTTTGAGAAAGTTGCCCCCTGCTGGTTATGAGAAAGTATGCACATTTAGGGCACTTCCACCCAGAGGGCAGGTCCACCTTTTATATGCAGTCTATGTTATGGTAGCATGTCTTCTTTCTCTCTTTTTTAAAAATCTGTAATATGTTTGTGTTTCATTATTACTGTAGATGGTGTCAACATTGATGCTTCTTTCAGTTTCCTTATAGTTCTCCTTTTGAGTTTCCTTCTTAAAAGAAAAGTAAACATTTTTGGAAGTACTTAAATCCGTCGTCTTGTGCAGAAAGAAGATTCCACATGTGCGCTAAATATTAAGCTAAAATAAGTCAAGTGATAATTTCGGCTAGTGTAAAAGCTAAAGAGGAAAATATCTAGTGAATGGTGTCTTACATAACGTGAATAAGTTACACTGTGTCAATTATTGCACTTCAGGGAAGCAAATAAGTGATTTTTTGCGGGGACATCCTGTTTTCCCTGCTTCCAAGCTACGCTGTGCTAAACTAAGCTAACCTAAGCTAATCAAAATATTTAGTAAGCCTAGATTTGCAATTGTGGAATTGATCTTCTCAGGAAAAATACACTTAAAACTTTCCTTTTAACTTACATCGTAACACTCCACTCAAAGACCTCAGTGATATTTGGCATTAATATTCTTGTTACATTTTTAGCATTGGATTAATTCAATTTGACTCAAATGAAAGACAAAACAAGGAATTGCATGTGATTATTATCATTAGCATTATTAATTCCTTCCACTGCTGTGGCGCTGATGACAAAGTCACAACAGAGTATAAACTGAACCATTAGGAGGAAAATATTTATTAGGGTAGGTATTTTCTTGGTGTTGTGATTGCAGGGTCATTATGCTCTCCCTAATGAAACAAACCAGCGGAGAGCCTCCATCTCGGCTGTAGCCGTTATCATCGCCCTTCAGAGAATATAAAAAGGAAAACACTTCAGCAGCAGGCTAATTAAAACCAGAGAGGTCTGGATGAGGAGGCCAAACAACCCACACAGGTGGCGGGAACGTCACTCTCTGTGTGTTCGTGTGTGTGTGAGCTGCTGTAGCACGTAATGTTTATGCATGTCTGTGTGATTGTGTGTTTGCATGAGGTAGCAATTCAGTTTTCCCCTTTTTTATTGTGTGTGTGTGTGTGTGTGTGTGTGTGTGTGTGTGTGTGTGTGTGTGTGTGTGTGTGTGTGTGTGTGTGTGTGTGTGTGTGTGGTACACTTGTAACTGTGTGTATGTGTGTGTGTCAGGGCTGTATGATTGTTAGAGGAGCTCTCCATTCATTTTAATGGCTTCAGCCTCCACTGCTGTCGCCTCATTCTGCTACGTCCGCTGCTGACAGGAAGGACCTAGAAGCTTTCATCTGACAGGACCCTGCTCAAATAGGCCATTGGTGCACCATAATTAGTTCAAATGTCGAAGCGGGTGAATTATTGATGATTGGGGACGAGTAGGGAGGAAGACATTTCACATCAACTGTTTTTTTCTTCTTTTAGCCTCCCTTTTTAAAGGACAGCTGGTGCTGTGCGGTTCCCGCCACAAACACAAATCTCTGGTGTTCAGGCCACGAGAGGATGCATTTGCATCCGGCTGAGAGATAAACTAGGGTAGTAAGGGGAATAATTACAAAGGAAAACTCTAAAATAATGTCTTGTTTTTCACTGAGAACAGCTGGCTGAAGAGAGCACTACAGATATTTTTGTGAAAGAAAAAATACCTTAGCAAGGGTTGGGAACACAAAGAAAACCACACTATGAAGACAGGGGCTAATTTATGCTCCTGCCAATCACCGGATATAATTGCGCTACCATGGTATAATGGCAGCCCGGGCCCACTCATTTTCCCCCTCCGGCTCTATCTCAGGTACTTAGAGGGGTTTCCATCAGCTCCTGATTTTTCAAGAGAGACCTCTCAGACAGAAATGACAATGGACTTTCAATGGCTTATAATCATGCCACTTTCCTGCACAATTTCCCGGGCATCATTTGCATTAATACTCATATGGGTATAAGTGCACCACATGCTGCTGCGCGAAGGCCTTTTTGATCAACTCCCCGCTCAAATTACCAAGTGCCTTGGCATTTCCGGGAATGTCTCCGAGCCCCCGCCGTCCGACGGTTATCTGAATCTGTTAATGAGATGGATCGAGTCCAAAGTTTGTAGCAGTACGAGCTCACACATGTGTGTGTTTGTGTGCGTGTGTGTGTGATTGCTTTGGACTGAAGATCAGAAAGTGTGCAGAAATACTCCTCGGATTTATGCCGTGAAAACCTGTGTCCTTTTCTCAAGGTTATTCAACACTGCATCTTGTTTGCTTTTTCTCCCCCCGAATACATGTAATTCCTCTAAAATCGAATAAAACGACGCTGGATATGTTTGTGCTGCTGAGCTGCCCCTGCTGGCATTCAAAGCCAAAGGTAATATTGCCATCTAGAGGATCAGAAGCAATAAAGCAGCAGCGATGAATCGGGCGTGCCTCATAACGTGAAGAGGGACGGTTCACCTCTACATCTGTCATATAAGAAGTGACTGTCATGACTGATGGTTTTCTCCCTGATATCTTTATTTAGCCACATGCGCTTCAGCGGTAGATCATGAAGGAGCATAAGATGAAAGGGAAACCTTAATCATCCATTAACTTTTAATCTGCTTTCTGAGCTGCCGAAACAATCAAAGTGATTTAAAAAAAGGTATGTGTGGGACCTTTGCCCGTGGGCAGCTATATACAGTGTGTTCCTCTTCTTTGACTTGTAATTAAGAGCTTGGATGGTGTTTTCCTTTCAGATGGCTCTTAATTCAGGGATTTGTTGCTCACAAAAGCTGCTCTCATATCTCTTCCTCTCTGCGGATTTTCAAGCGGTAGGCGTCTCTTATTCAGCTCGAGAGGTTGCTGAAAATAAATCATCACCCTCCCACCAGTATGCGAGAATGTCCAGATGGTTGAATTTTCACTGACGTCCTCCCGCTGAATTTCCCCATTGTCTTCCACGCTAAAATTAGAAGGTAATACTTGGTGAAAACGCTGCGTCTGCTCCGAGGGTGCTGGTTAATTATCAAGAACTGGATTTCACAAATGAGCCGCTGAAGCTGTGTTGTGAGGGCAGCCGGAGCTAAACCTCAAAACGAGCCCTGGAGGTTTGTTTGAAGGGACCGAAAATGGCAGGTTTCACTGTCAAATGCGGGCTTTTCTGTTTGTTCCCAGTGCAAGAAAAGCAAAAGCGGAACGGCAAGAAAGACGACAATTAACACACAAAGAGCGACTCTGCTCGTGCACCGACTCAGCGTGCGTTTCCGTGTCTCATTACTCCCATTAACATTACTAATTCAGCAGCTGAGCAGCCCAACTACTAATCACTTCAGCACTCTGTTAGAGCCTGTACTAAAAGACAAAACTGTGGTCAGTTAATGTAATCAGTGTTGTTTGTTTGTTAGCCTATAACAATCAATTAATCACTCTGCCACATATAAGCAGACAGACAGCAGGACACGGTCATTATGTGCTCCCGTTTTGACGAGAATTTTCTTTGGCGGCATTTGACAAATGACTGTTTTATCTTCAAATGCAGTGAAGGCTTAAATTCAATGGGGAATAAATCCAATGTTATGAGGCTGGGATTAAACCATCTGCATGATTTGGCAGTTCTTTTCATTTTCCATGCTATGTGTGCTTTAGAGGCCAAAATTAAAGGCTTGAACGCTTTAAAAAAACTGCATTACTATTTATTTTTTGTAATTCAACAGTGAGTCAAGGCCATCCCGAGTGCTTCGTGTTGATTTAATAACATCAGACGAGGTTTTAGGGCTGTTTGGTGTTCTTTCAAACACTTTGATGGGTAAAAGGAAAAAAGGTGGACTTAGACTGGTCAAAGGAGCTTGCAAAGAAAAGCGTCTGGACTTCTTTAAGTTACTTGAAGACGTTTCACCTCTCATCCGAGAAGCTTCTTCAGTTCTAAGGTCAAATGGTGGAGAGTCCCAGATATAACCCTAGTGGGAGTAACCCCCCACAGAGGGACAAAAGGACCCCCTGATGATCCTCTAATCGCCTGAGCCAAGGTGTGAAACTGGGTGTGGGTCCCAATCAGCCAGAGTTTCGGGTGTGTTCATTGTGAAACCTGGCCCCACCTTATCATGCGAATTCCTGAGGTCAGATGGCCCAGGATGTGAGTGGGCGTTAAGGCGTCTGGGAAGGGATCTCAAAACTGGATTATAGATGGCAGAGAGTTGGTGTCGTAAACCCCCGCCTCTGTTCAAAGATGGTCGCTCACAGTGGACATAGATGGCTTCTTTCACTCCTCTTTCAAACCATCTGTCCTCTCTGTCCAAAATGTGAACATTGGCATCCTCGAAAGAGTGTCCTTTATCCTTAAGATGCAGATGGACTGCTGAGTCTTGTCCTGTGGAGGTGGCTCTTCTGTGTTGTGCCATGCGCTTGTGAAGTGGCTGTTTGGTCTCTCCAATGTAGACTTAGACTGGTGTTTCAGCACTGCCTACAAAACTGAAGATAAAAACAGATCCAGGAGGTTGGTGAGGTAGAGCGTTATCAGCCTTTTCTGAAACTAATAGGAGCCAGGCTACCTACAAACAGACTCGAAAGGAGCAACTGAGGCCATGAACTGATCAGGAAAGTGTTTACAGAGCCAAAGAGTCAAGTGAAGCAGAATAGTCGCCCCCTGCTGGCCTTCCAGGAAGAGATTAACTTCACTTTTCAGACCCGGGAGCTCCATCCATCTTTGGTTTTACAGTTTGTTGAAATAACGAGTTGTCATCACTGTGGTGCCATCGCATCATCTCAAACTGGGTTCTTGAGCATGACAACAACAACGCCACTCAAATGGACACTACAATCACCTGATCTTAATCCAACAGAACACCACCTCACCACAGCTTCAACTGAGTCCGGCTTGCAGAAACAAACATTTGTCGGAATATGTTTGTAAGCACACTTGTTAGGTCCAGGTAAAATGCAGCAATTAGTAACCCTGAAACCCTGAAACTACAGATTGCTCTGGGACATTTCAAATCCCAGTTTGCATTTACAATTCCAATTCAGAGAAACGATCATCTCAAGGTGCTTTATAGGGTAAAGACCCCACAATGTTAGAAAAACCCCAACAATTAGAAAGCCCTCCTCGAGCAAGCACTTGGTGACAATGGGAAGGAAGAATTGGCTTTTAATAGGAAGAAACCTCCAGATTCGAGCTCATGGAGGAGCAAGCCGTCTCCCATGATTGTTTAACAGGGATTTAAAATCCTATAAGATGAGAAGTCATCCTAAAGAACGGGATGCTTCCCTGCACAACTACTACTGTTACTTTAGGTTTTGCTTTTCTGTAATTTTACTTAGTACAACAGCTCAATCTGAATGTGCTGTCTGTACTTGAGGTTAAATATTCTCGTATTTGCTGTGATCAAAATTTAACTGATATTTTTATTTAGAATGTATTTAGCTATTTCTTAAATATAATACATTAGTATCTGTGAGCCTGATAAGTTTTGAGACATTTTTAGAAGTTATTGGACTCATCTCGGACGGGGATGAGTCTGCCTACAGGAGGGAGGTTGAACGTCTGGTGTCCTGGTGCAGCCACAACAACCTGGTGCTGAATGCCCAGAAGACAGTGGAGATTATTGTGGACTTCAGGAAGCACACAGCCCCACTCCCCCCCATCATCCTGACTGACACCCCCATCACCTCTGTGGACTCATTCCGCTTCCTGGGTACCACCATCACCCAGGACCTGAAGTGGGAGCCCACCATCACCTCCGTCATCAAGAAAGCCCAGCAGAGGATGTACTTCCTGAGGCAGCTGAAGAAATTCAACCTGCCAACACGGACGATGATGCAGTTCTACACTGCAATCATCGAGTCCATCCTCACCTCCTCCATCACCGTGTGGTACGCTGGAGCCACTATCAGGGACAAACAGAGACTGCAGCGTGTTGTGCGCTCTGCTGAGAAGGTGATTGGCTGCAGACTCCCATCTTTGCAGGACCTGTACACCTCCAGGACATTGCGGCGTGCAGCTCGGATCTCAGCTGACCCTTCTCACCCTGGACACAGTCTGTTTGACCTGCTCCCCTCAGGCAGGAGGCTCCGGTCCATTCGCACCAGAACCTCTCGCCATAAGAACAGTTTCTTCCCCTCTGCTGTTGGACACATGAACAATAACCATATGACTGTTCCCGCTACTAACACATGACCCTACGCTGTGTTCACTGCATCATTCCATGATTGGCACTGATCACCACCTGCACTCATGTATATATCTTTCAACGTAGCACTCTTAATTCTTATTCTCATGTATATATCTCATGTATAGCTCATGCACATATCTTTCTACGTAGCACTTTTAATTCTTATCCCTACTTTTATTTTTTCATGTCTATTTAAGTGCTATTTATGACACTATGTTTGCACTGAAGCACCGCAGCAATTTCCTAACGTTGTAAACCTGCTCAACATTTGGCAATAAACCCCTTTCTGATTCTGATTCTTCTGATTCTGAAGTCATTTTTTGTTTTCTCTTGGTTTGACGGTCTTTGGAAAACTCTGTAATATTGATAAATGGTCCAACAGAAGGGCCAAAAAGAGATGGTGAATATAGAGCCACAGCAGTGTTTTGTACTGTGGTGACCCTGATGTCTTTTACACAGGCTGGTGTGACCACATCAAAGTCTTTTCCTGGACTCGCTGGTTCTTCTGCAGTTCCAGCACTGTTTAAAGCAGTAGCAGCAGGAGCCGCTGGAATGGGAACCTCACCAGAATTAACTTCTTTTGTGGGTTTGGGGTCCTTCTTAGGATTGGATAATAGACTTTACCCTCCCTGGCCTGAACCTGAGACATGGATGCATGATGGTATACCTCTTGGTCACTTATAACATCATTTATTTAAAAACACTGACATCTACATTTTGAACTGCTCAAAGAAGTCCTGCTATTAATTAATTCTTCGATCTTAAATATGATCAACCTATCTCTAATGATCGGCTATGTACCACAGGCCTTCAAGCTGGCTGTAGTTAAACCTTTACTCAAAAAGCATCTCTAGACCCAGCAGTCTTAGCTAATTATAGGCCAATCTCCAACCTTCCTTTCATATCAAAAATCCTTGAAAGAGTAGTTGTCAAACAGCTAAGAGATCATCTGCAGAGGAATGGTTTATTTGAAGAGTTTCAGTCAGGTTTCAGAGCTCATCACAGCACAGAAACAGCTTTAGTGAAGGTTACAAATGATCTTCTTATGGCCTCTGACAGTGGACTCATCTCTGTGCTTGTCCTGCTAGACCTCAGTGCAGCATTCGATACTGTCGACCATAATATCCTATTAGAGCGATTAGAACATGCTGTAGGTATTACAGGTACTGCACTGCAGTGGTTTGTATCATATCTATCTAATAGACTCCAATTTGTTCATGTAAATGGTAGGGGTGCAACGATACACAAAATTCACGGTTCGGTTCGGTTCGATACTTTGGTGTCACGGTTCGATATTTTTTCGATACAAAAAAATGTTCATGCCTTTTTAATTTGTCATTTATTAAAATTATAAATATATATTTTAACTCAAAAGTACAGTTTTAAATTTAACCCTAACCCTTGTGCGTGTTTTTTATTTTGACAGCGAATGCGCACCTGCAGACCACTTATGTGCAGCCCTGGTTATTTAGCTCGTCATATTGCAGCCACAGAAATTATTTTGTCCATGAAACCATAAAGCTGCACTTTCTTTTTGCCTTATAGTCTGATTTGTCATAACTTTTCCGTTTTGTGGTAAGCTTTTCTTTGGCTGTCACTTCTTCACCCTGACCTGTCTTATTTGGCTCAGCAGAACTAAAATATATATCCTGCTGCTTTTACACACACACACACATAAGCTCAGCGATTCTCTGCGCGATCAACCTCTCACATGTTTAAGCTGCGGGAGATTTCACTTGTCATGTTTGCATAGTAAGCTAACGATTGATAAGACGATGTCAGAGGAATTGGTGCACAAATTATCATCACTCACCAAACAGTGCTGTCGCTCTCTATACACAGTTCGCAGGATTGCAAAGTGAAAGCAAAAAAACAAGCGCAAATTCAAACGCGATTTCAATATGTCACATATTGACAGTGGCTCACCGATGCCAATGACATAATTACCCAGCTACAAGAATGCAAAAGCATTGACATATATTTTTCCTTCCTACAATAGCCCGACGGGCAGGGAAGAGATAGATTTTGGTAGCCCGACTGAAAAAATCGCTAGCCCCGGGACGTTGGGCTAGCGATATTGCAAGCCCTGTATCTGATTGAGGAATCACTCATCTTTGGAAAAGAGAGTTTATTACAGAGAAATGTCTCTTTCCAAAATAAAAGCTATACTATCCGCTTCTTCTGGGCTATATTCTCAGCAGCATAAGGAGAATCATGTGCTAACAGCTGTCTAAATGACTCGGCTAAAGTTAGTAGCATGCTTGTTGTTTTTGTCTTTGCACTAGGATGATGTCGGCGTAAATGTGCAGTCATATTCGTTGTGTTCCCACTAGTGCTTTCAGGTTAATCTCGTTGAAATGACCTTAACGCCACAACACGGCAAATCTCCGTTAACGAGCTACCGCCGATCGCCCCGTGCATGGGGCTAGCCGGCCAACACGTTAACGAGCTAACTGCGCTAACACACTAGCTCCCACCCATGTAATTGAGCATTGCGTGGCACATCCAACATACTGTTTTACTTTAGTCCATGACTCGCTTACCTTCAGGGTCATACGTCACATGAAAACCAAAATAATTCCAAATGCCAGATCTGAATGAGGGTGGGGGAGGTCCATGTTGCAAGGAGAGCTTAACTTCTCTCTCGCTAGCTTGCCCTGCGCTCTTCCTTCTGACGATGCTGTCTGTGTTGAGCGCTCAGTGGATCTGCGCTCGACAGTGCAGCCTAGGCGGAGTAGTCGAACGCAGATTCACTGAGCGCTCAACACAGACAGCATCGTCAGAAGGAAAGTTGATAAAATAAATTACAAATGTTGTATTGTTCATACATATGCGTACCGAACCGAAAGCACTGTATCGAACGGTTCAATATCGATACGAATATCGTTGCACCCCTAGTAAATGGGGAGTCCTCTTCACACACTGAGGTTAATTATGGAGTTCCACAGGGTTCAGTGCTAGGACCAGTTCTGTTTACATTATACATGCTTCCCTTAGGCAGTATCATTAGAAGACATAGCATACATTTTCACTGCTATGCAGATGACACCCAGCTCTATCTGTCCATGAAGCCAGATAACACACACCAATTAGTTAAACTGCAGGAATGTCTTAAAGACATAAAGACCTGGATGGCCGCTAACTTTCTGCTTCTTAATTCAGATAAAACTGAGGTTATTGTACTCGGCCCTGAAAAGCCTAGAAATATGGTATCTAACCAGATTCTTACTCTGGATGGCATTACCTTGGCCTCCAGTAACGCTGTGAGGAACCTTGGACTCATCTTTGACCAGGACATGTCCTTCAATGCACATATTAAACAAATATGTAAGACTGTGTTCTTCCATTTGTGCAACATCTCTAAAGTTAGAAATATCCTGTCTCAGAGTGACGCTGAAAAACTAGTTCATGCATTTATTACTTCCAGGCTGGACTACTGTAATTCATTATTATCAGGATGTCCAAAAAAACTCACTGAAAAGCCTTCAGCTAATCCAAAATGCTGCAGCAAGAGTACTGACAGGGACTAGAAAGAGAGAGCATATTTCTCCTGTTTTGGCTTCCCTTCATTGGCTTCCTGTTAAATCCAGAATTGAATTCAAAATCCTGCTCCTCACATACAAGGTCTTAAATAATCAGGCCCCATCTTATCTTAATGACCTTGTAGTACCATATCACCCTATTAGAGCACTTCGCTCTCGCTCTGCAGGCCTACTTGTTGTTCCTAGAGTATTTAAAAGTAGAATGGGAGGGAGAGCCTTCAGTTTTCAGGCCCCTCTTCTGTGGAACCAGCTTCTAGTTTGGATTCAGGAGACAGACACTATCTCTACTTTTAAGATTAGGCTTAAAACTTTCCTTTTTGCTAAAGCATATAGTTAGGGCTGGACCAGGTGACCCTGAATCCTCCCTTAGTTATGCTGCAATAGACGTAGGCTTCCGGGGGATTCCCATGATGCATTGAGTTTTTCCTTTCCAGTCACCTTTCTCGCTCACTATGTATTAACAGACCTCTCTGCATTGAATCATATCTGTTATTAACCTCTGTCTCTCTTCCACAGCATGTCTTTTATCCTGTCTTCCTTCTCTCACCCCAACCGGTCGCCGCAGATGGCCCCGCCCCTCCCTGAGCCTGGTTCTGCTGGAGGTTTCTTCCTGTTAAAAGGGAGTTTTTCCTTCCCACTGTTGCCAAAGTGCTTGCTCATAGGGGGTCATATGATTGTTGGGTTTTTCTCTGTATCTATGAAGCGCCTTGAGGCGACTTATGTTGTGATTTGGCGCTATATAAATAAAATTGAATTGAATTGAATGGAGCCTTGTGAGAGTGAAAAACATCAAGAATGCACAATAGATCAGGCTGGTGTTAGACAGGCTGCTATGAGAAACTGTTCAGCTGCTGGAGTTTTCTCACACAACCATCTCTAAGATTTACAGTGGATCATCACAAAAAGAGAAAAATACCCAGTAAGGGGCAGTTCTGCTTCAAGCTGATAGGAAGGCAACAGTCAAGAAGAGCATCTCTGAGTGCAGAACACATCAGATCTTTAAGCAGATGGGCTTACAGCAGCAGAAGACCACAGTGGGTGCCACTACTGTCAGCTAAGAACAGCAAACTGAATTTGCAGACTCACCAACATTGGACAATAACATTATCGATGCATGGAGTCATCCTGCCTTGTATCAATGGGTCAGGCTGATGGTGTAATGGTGTGGGGGACATTTTCTTGGCACACTATGGCTTCTTGCTACCAACTGAACATTGTTTAAACACCACAGCCTAACCTGAGTATTGTTTATGTCCATCCCTTTAAAACTACAGTGTACACATCTTGTGATGGCTGCTTCCAGCAGGAAAACGTGCCATGTCACAGAGCTCACATCATCTCAAAGACATTTCTTCAACATGTCAGTGAGTTCATTGTACTCAAACCAATAGAGCTCCTTCTGTGTGCGGTGGACTGGGACATTCACATTATGGGTGTGCAGACGACACATTTGAAATGATTGAAACTAGTGACTGCGATTAGCGGTTACCTTAAAAGAGTGCAGACTCGAGGTCGTGTAGCTTAGCTTCCTTTGCATTTTTGGACTGTTAGGATGCAGCTTTGGTTTAGTGTTCCTGCACTGATGTGAGGTTGGTGGGTGCAGGCCGCTTGTAGGATCTACATTTCGATTTGTATCAGAGGCTGAATCTCTTTCATGCAGAGCGCACTCTGCAGTCTGTGTTCCAACATGTGCGTAGCTTATTCCAGTGTTTCAGAGTGCAAGAGTATGCTGTTTTCATGCTACAAATCAGTTTTGATGAAAAGGCATTGTGGCAAACTCTAACATAGCAGTTTTCCGTACTTAGACTTGTAGCCGCTTGCCTCCCCCGCAGAGCACGGCTCTTTGGAGGCGTCTGCTATATAAATGTAGGCTGGGGAGTGCAGTACATCACACAGATAGCTCAAAAGGGTGTACTCGTATTCTTTGGCATGCTTAAAATTTTCAAGTTGGTCATACTTAAACTTTTGCTCAGAACTGGTACTCCAGTTTGGGCCACTGGTTTGTCGCAGCTATGCCATTTTGGAGTGGTCATAACTCACTGTCCCACAGTAACAAAATTTAGTCCCATCGTAACAACATTGTAACAAACAAAATGTCAAACACTTCCATAATTCAGCATGTTATCTTTTACACCTTTATTTGGGCTCCCAATACACAAATCAAGGATATGTTCATCAATACAGAGTCTGCTTTAGATCTCATGATACATTGAATGGAAGGAGGTCTGGACTGATGCAATAAACCAATAACAGTTTAATTCTGAACTACAGTCCTATATACACAATCTTATTTTAGAGATCTGTATTTTCTTGTAGTTAATAACATTTATCATACTGAATAGTAATTGACAAGGTACAATCACACGGCCTTTTTTTTTTTTTGCGCTTTCAGCCGCTATATCTTAAATGCACTTTCACAGCAGATGTAAAGTAAACTTCATTTTAGCTCTATAGTGAATCTGCACAAAACTTCAGGCACGGCCCGATAGGCAAATGGAGTTCCCCTCACATTTTTATTTGTTCGGAACTGTTGATGCGCTCTTTTAAATATATGCAGACCGTGTTTCCTAAGAGAGACGCCAAAGTTTTGCTTTTGTTTTCGTCAGCAAACCGACGAGGTGATACATCTCCACAGATACAGGTAATAAACCCAAACAGAGGAAGATTCGTTCTTTTATCAAAAATTCAAGACCTGAGATTTTTAGTGAAACAAAATGTCTTAACATACAAAAACGGAAGAAAAAACAAACAAACAAAAAAACATGAACTGTAAACTGTCACAATGGTTGCGTTGCGTCTTCCCTTTTGTGACTAAAAACATCCGTGTTAAAAATAGATGTCAGCTCAAGTTAAGAGAACATTTAAAAACCTCTTTTTTCAGCCGCATTTCAAAAACATCCAATTTTTGAGTGTGCGCTGCACGCTAGTAGTACACAGCTCTATGACATTTGACAGTTTGACAAGAATCATCAATGATCAGTGTGTAGACACGACTGAGGGTGATGCAGAATTCAGATAACTTAAGACAAATAAAATCATTTTTAAAATTTTAATAAACATGGTAATACCTTATTGTAGACAACACTGGGGACTCTCTGGGTTACAAGTTCATCCCTTGGGCACTTAGTAAAGAGTCCAGCATGTCAAAAGTGTCTTTGTAGTCAGTGTGCTGCCCGTTAGATGTCAGCATGCCGTTGGTTCCGTCATGGCCGTGGTGCTCCATCATCCTCTGGTTGCTGTCTGAGTAGTGAGACGAGCTCAGGCTTCCTTTGGAGGTCCTGCTGCTCTTAGACGAGTGGTGGTGGTGGTGGTGGTGGTGATGGTGGTGATTGTGGCTGCCGGCATCAGGGTGGGGTCTCTTACGAGACGAGCCAGAGGAGCTGCCCTCGATGCAGTGGTTGCCGGGAGTACGGGCAGATAAGGAAGAGTTGTCTATTGCCCCTCTGTTGTTTGCACTGAGGGAGTACGAGTGCGAGTGGCTGTGTTTCGAGTGGCGGTGGCTGCTGTGCTCTCTGTGTTTGTCTTTGCCTGGCAGAGCCCCACCCTGCTCCGAGCTGCCGTGGCGCTCCGATGAAACTTTGATCCGCATTTTGAGCTCCTCGCTAGTGGCCGAGCCGTTTTCTGCGTATGAGGCTGCGAGGCGAGGTTTTTTAGAGCTGGGCTTTTCTTTCCTGTCACCCGGCTGGCTGGCCTGCTGCGGCTGAGAACGTTTCTTGTGGTGGTGAGAGGACAACGGCGGAGGAGTGTAGACATCTGTGCTTGGCTCCTCCTTAACGCCGTTCTGCAAGGCCAGCTCGGCCGCGTGTTTCTCTCTGTACTTTTCCAGAGTCAAGACTTTCTGTGGCCGCGAAAAAGCGGCGGTGTTCACAGCGAGCTCGCTGCTAGTCCCGCCTGCAGCTTTGTGTTTGGGCTTCACCAGGGTGAAGTCTGAGTGGGCGGGCTGGGAGAACTGGTCGTACCCGCAAGCCTTTGATTGGTCGTTTAGTGGCTGGTATGAGGCGAACGGGGTTGTGATGGTATTTAGGTTGGGCATATCTGTAGAGTCTGATGCTGAGGGGAAAAAGGAGTTGGTGACACCAGGAAGGCTTTCTAAGGATGTTCCCTGGAAGGCAGTGTCCCCAGTTGAACCATCTGTCTTTGGCTTCTTAGCAGCTTGAATCGCCTGCAGACAGAAAAGGCAAACTCAGCATGACATACGAACAATACAAATCTCCACAGTACCAGCTGTGCCCTATGTTCTGGGCTGTCTGATGTTTTTCACCTACCCTCCAGTTTCGTATCCTCTTCAGCTTGCTGGGTGTCTTCTCCAGGATTTGAAGAAACTCATGGGTGAGCTCTGAAAACAAACAAGGCAGCCTCAGCTCTACCAGCTCTCTAACAAGGGCTCAATTGTAACACACAAGGTGGACAAATCCACTGAGCGGGACTCGCTATAATTATCAAAACAAAACCATCAGCTGGCTCTACAGAGCTCTTGCAGATGGACTCCAGGACCCAGAGAAGGAAGACGACCAGTGTCACCATTTGCAGTGAAAGACTGTATAACTGCAGTTTGAACATACGACACTAGATGCACCGAATAAGCAGATGAACTATTCTAAGGACAGCAGTAACGTGGCCATTCAGATCAGAGCTCGCTGTTTAGAAGAAACGTTTAAAGTACGAGTAAGACGATGGTCCAGTGTCAACTCTGTTCTAGACGAGGGATAAGGAAGGAAACAGGTAACGTTGCTAAAATTTAAAGTCGGAGCCTTCAGACTATGAAGAACTAGGGCAACACATTTTCAGATTAAAGGTGAATTACAGGTGTGTGCGACTACTAGACAAAAACAGTCACTATTCTCAATCCTGGGTACCAGATGTACTTGTCATTTAATCTAAATGTTAATAATTAAACATTTTAATTGATACCCAGTGCTGGTGTTGTGTCCTAAATGTTATGCAGCCATCTGCCACCAGATAGAGCTGCAGCTCCATAAAGCCTCAGTGTTCCCTGTGAAATAAAGTCAAACCTCATACTAGAAAGTAGTACATATGCAGGGTTTTCCTGGCTCAGAATGGACCTTTGGTTGAGGGGCGATTTTATATGTTAACAAAGCAGAAATCGCAGCACAGCCAACATTTTAATGTGTGTTTGGGGATTTTTATCAGATGACCTCTGTGCTGTAAAATCAGGACAAATAAATTACTGAAAAGCAAAGCCCGATTTGTGTTAAGTCTTTGTGGGTGAGGTCACTGTTACGTACTCGTGCAGCAGTCTGACAATAAAAAGAGAAAAGTGTTTATCGTGATCTGATCTACAGTCTGCACAGAAACAGATTCCTCAGTTCCTCTGATACACAAGACATGGAAATGTGCTGGTGCTAAAACTTTGTGGCCCACACAAAGCAAACACTTGTGTCACACCCAATTTAGTGTTGGCAATGCCGTAATATACTACTGCTGGAAGCTCTGGGAGAGCCTGGGCTAAAAGTGAGACCCAGCTTATTCACCATCTGTCTAAAACACAGCAGCTGTGGATGAAGAGAGACCACACTGTTGGAAGGTGAACACAGTGTGTTTGAAGTTTATGTTGCTTTTTTAAACACATTTAAAGATGCTTGATCAGAAAGAAGAGTTTGTAACTTTTTTGTGCTTTATGAAATGCTGAGAAGACACTTTCCTTGTACGAACTGTGTGACTTTACTTTGCTGGGATGTGAATTTCTACAACTCAAAATATGCTCTTACCGTTAAGCAGCTGTAACGTTACTGTGCGGTCCACATACTCCCACCAGTGTTTGCCATCTGTAGACACAGGGATCTCCCATTTGGACCACTTGCAGGCCAGGTGGATGCAGACACATGCGACGACTGTGGGCCTGTACTGTAGGCAGAAGGTGGTGAGGTGCAAACTGCAGGAGACAAGAAACGCAAAAGACGACTGTCAGCTGACGGATCTGCGCACCAACTTGCATGATCTACTATATATTTTACTGTTTAACAGACAAACAGTGGTGACTGTCAGATTCAGTTATCTTCGTATCACATACACATATCCTTACCTCACAGGACTCCCTGTCTAAAACCTATATCTGTTAGATTGTGTTCCTAAATGTCTCAAATGATTACATAAATATAGACGTACTGATTTTTATTATTTGTTTTGTGTTAATGTAAAAATGATGGAAATTACAAAACAACAGCGTTTCTTAATCTCTTAAGAAAAATAAAGAGTTTCAGTTTTGATATTTTTACACAGCGCTTATATACAGTATAAAATTAGTGACGATTCAAATGTAGCCACGCTGAGACTGAGAAACACTGATGTTGATAGCCAAGACAAGTGATTACGCTTTCAGTTTTCTACAGTTAATTTCTCCCACACCCTAACACCCAAACTACACTGCAAACTGCCCCACAAAGCCTGTGGGCAGCTTTGAAGTCATCATGTCACAGCAGTTTAATGTCACAACCAGTCTGTGGGCCACTCTTGCTTGTGCTCTTACGTGTCCTTCAGCCGGCTGCAGAGAAGCGCAAAGCCCACTGTCTGCGCTTTTCATGCCGTTTCCCCTGATGATGTTTCACACCTCTTTCGTGGTGACCTCAGCTGTCGCTCCCTTAAAAGTTCAGGCCAATAAGTAGTCCACACTGAGCTACAAGTCGTTGTTTTTGTTGGAAGAATGTGTCAAAGCTAGTTTATGTACCCCTGTGTGTACACAGCTAGCTACACACCAACAGTACTAAGTACCAACAAGCTTAACAAGTCATTCATCAAATGTCTTTGAATCACTGGAAGCTAAATGAACAATGACGTCTATATTCTTCCAAGCAGAACACACAGGCCCAACTAACAGAAGCGTTTAAATATGGGGTTGCAAAGAAATGGGTTATGTCACAGTAGCAATGTCCATCTTTTATATACAGAGTGTGTGCTTAAAAAAATAGAGGCCTATTGTTGCATTTGAAGCCCACAGACAATATATATTTGCACTTTATTATATGTTTCAACTCTATTAGCCTTAGTCTAAAACTTTAGGAGAAAGTAAGTAAAAGATGTGTCTATTATTCATCTGTAAAACAAAAAATCTTGAATAACTAAACGTTTGCTATGTCGAGCTTCCTATGTCACAACAGTGGCTGTCTTTTTACCAGGCTAAATCACCATGGTAACATAAAACCAGGAGACTTACGTTCAGAGGTTTAGTTTGAAATCAGCTTAAATGCCCTTTGTAATATACTTTCTCCCCCAATCAACATGATTTTCACTTTGATATGTACAAACCAAAACAACATCCATGTCTCCAAAATTAGAGTATGGGACAGTTTTAATGCTTAGGTAAATCCAGTTTAAAGCGAACCCTTCATCTGATTAAGACTGAATGGAGAAGACAAGACTCACAAATATTTTGTGTGGAAAAAGATTCACGTAACGCATGAAGTGCCCCTTGTTATGTGAGCACGAACAGAGTCTGAAGGAAGAAGGGATTTAGGTTTTGTTGAGCTAGCTAATATTCCTCACAGTACTCCGTAGTGACCCTCTGGAGTCCTCTAGAACAAAAGCATTCAGTTTGCAGTATAGTTTGGCGTTTCATTGTTAGCTCCTCTGGATTTAAAAAAAGATCAAAAAGAAACATTTAAAAAGAACAGTAACCGTACTTACCAAGAAACTCTAAAAGTTTAAGAATCTTTAGTGGCAATCTATATTCAGGCTACCGTTTGAGACTTTTTTTTTTAAAGACATGTGCACTCGGTACCAAACAACTTCGAGAGGTAAACAGCAACACTACACTCCACATTGTGCATTCAACCCCTATGTGCCAACACAGAGCCCTTGTACAATACACCGCACACAGCAGCCTGGTCGGTACTTCCCCATTGGGGGTTCCCAGGATCCAAGTGCAAACAGGGCGTTGGACACAGGAAGGGGTACCCTGCAGTGCAGGAAGCTATAGTGTGCCATTACAGTGCAATAATGGGAACAGGATAACAACCTGTTGGTAGCCATATAATAGGAAGTCTGTGCCAAATCCTTGCTTGCTGTAAAACAAGAGAAAAAACTGGTTTTAGAGCAAAGCTGATAACACACAGCAGTAGTTCTTGAAAAGTAACAGGTGAGGAAAAAGGTAATACCTCGCACTAGCTGGGAACATCGCACAACATCTGTGTGCGGATGATCAACTGTTATTTCAAAACCTGCAACCAGGAAGGAAGATTGTCAGGCAGAGGTGCAAATACAGAAGCAGAACATCAGTGAGATAATGTTTTGGGTTTTTTTTTTACATTTGCTCAACAGAACGGGAGGAAAAACGCTGCATCAGAATATGTGAAAAAGTGTCAGCATGCATGTGTGGTACTTTAGTCATTTTCTTCTGTGTGTAACCCCCCTCTTGGTGTTACACTGGTCTATTGTAGAAACCAGGAAAACCAAGGACAGCAGAAAGTGTGTGCAGTCTGTGCAGCGCAGCCTGTACTCACCCAGAGTTTGTAGCACGATTGTTTCCAGTGCTACAAGCTCTTGTGCCTGCTGCTGGAATGCCTGAAACAGATCAAGCCGTGAAGAATTAAAAACGACCCTCGACAACCACAAACAAATCCATTTTTATAAGCGCACACACAAAACAAAAATACAATCAGTGGACAGGAATGTTAATGGAGCAAGCCTGTTAGCATTATACATTAGGGATGTCACAAAACTCGAATTTCAAACTCGATACCATTTTCAATGCCATGGAAAGGTGTCGACACCATGCTGCAACAACAGGAGCAATGGCGCAGAATTCATTTCTGCTGCAGCTGTTTACATCCCCAGTTCTGCTCATCAGACCTGAAACCCATCTGATTCCTGCTCTGCTCTGGATTTCACTCATTATTTGCTCGGATTAGTTCTCCACACGCTGAACTCTACTCAGTTCAGCTACGGATCGCCTGCTAGTTCATAAAGCCAGCGACCCGTCAGTGTTTGTAATCTACTCTGCCACGGCTCAGTACTCCAGCACGACCTGCAGTCTACCAGCTGTTACTTTAATGCTAACAGATGGCTAATGTGGCTATCAGATAACTGCTAAAAGGTAAATGGCTAATGCTAACGTGTGCGCCTTCCAGGTTAACATTTATGAAAACTGTTTAATACTTTAATGCTGTTGAAATGGAAACTTTCCTGACCTCTGAAATTCCTCCTGAACTCTTCTTCAGTGTTATGAAGGTTAACTACTTCAGCTGTTAGTGAGAGGAGGAGCTGTGTGAAGTTGTGTGTCGAAGGCTGAGGCAAAAGACAGCACTGTTGGTATCGATGCTGTTGTAAAGAAGTTTCGTAATTCAGTAGGAATTTTAGTATAAATTATAACCAAGTATCATTTCTTTGTGAACTCTACTGGATATAATTGGTTTAATTTGGTGGACACACACGCTGACATACACAGACACGTTTATACAAAAACTGAAAAGGTTGATGTGTGTCCGTCTCCGTTTTGGATGGGTGGAATTTTTTCTGTATACTTGTGGCGGTCACCTTGTGCTAACAGTCAAGACTGAATTAAGCCCACCCAATCATCATTAACAATTACATTTTCTTTTAAGTAAATGGAAGTTTAAAACCTCAAAAAAGCCAATATGGCTTATGACAGAGGAAAAACAAAAGAAACAGCCATGCTGCAAAACATGAAAAAATTTGGATGTAACCAAATTATCTTTGTCCTTTCTTGTACAACAAACTAAGACTGAAAGACTTTTGATTAAATTAAGAAAATTCAGCATGCAACTCACGTTTAACAGTCTCTGATACTCAACATTATCTATGATGACACTCAGCGAACTGTAACAGAGGCTACTTCTGTGAAAAGCATTTGATTAAATTAAGCAAATTCAGTAATTAACTCACATCAGTCTCTGACTTCAGAGTCAGCTGTGACAACAGATACGTTTATTCTAGACATCAAACTGCAGCTGCGATTACTTTACAGACAAAAAGCTGCAGTTTGCTGCCTGCCATCGCTGCCTCCAGTCAGAGGTCAAACCTAACAAATGGTGCGATCCACACAGACTCCAGTACACATCTCATGAGTGTCGCCTGCTTTTCACCAGACAGCAGAGCTCAAAGTAATCACTTTGTTAATCAAGGCCTTTCCAGCTCATTTTCACATTAAATTATTATTATCCCGATCTACTCAGCCATGTCGACATCTGGCACTTCTGACACACAGGAGTGGGCCTTCACATGCAAAGAAAAATAATGGTTATGCATCTGCCCTCTTTTATATAAATGTGGTTGTGGGGAACAGTTGTGCCAAACCAATGAAAGACTCTAGTACAGGCATGGGCAAACTACGGCCCATCAAACGTTTTGATCCGGCCCGCCAAACTTGAAAAAAAATTAATAAATTAACCTTGTTAATGTTTTATTTCCCCTGCAATTCTGATGTGATGAAGCTTCCCCGGAGTAAGCTTGTTAACGTCACCACAGATGGATCTCTGAATTTAACGGGAAAAAACGTTGGCCTGCTGAGGAGAATCCAGAATAAAGTGAAAGATGAAAACCCTGACCAGGATGTCATTTTTCTCCACTGCATCCTCCACCAGGAATCTCTATGTAAATCGGTGTTACAGCTGAATCATGTTGTGAATCCTGAGGTGAAACTTGTCAACTTCATACGCGCACGGGGACTTCAGCACCGTCAGTTCATTGCATTCTTGGAGGAAACTGATGCGGATCACCAGGACCTGCTTTATCACTCCCGTGTCCGCTGGTTGAGTTTGGGCAAAGTGTTTCAACGAGTGTGGGAGCTCAAAGAGGAGATTGGCGTGTTTTTGGAGCGGCAGGGGAAGACTGAGGAATTTCCTGAGCTGAGCAACAAGAGCTGGATGTGTGACTTTGGGTTTGCTACGGACGTATTTTCACACTTGAATGAGCTCAACGTGAAACTGCAGGGGAAGGAGCACTTTGTGCATGACATGCACACAAACGTGAAAGCCTTCAAATCCAAGCTGGCTTTATTCTCCAGGCAGATTTTGAACACGTCATTCACTCATTTTCCTACACTAGGCACGCTGAAAGAGGCCGGAGCAAAAGTAAAGAAATACAGTGAGTCACTGGATGCACTGCACGGAGAATTCTGCCGTCGGTTTTTGGATTTCGATAAAATTGACAATCACTGGCCTTTCCTCTGTCACAAGACCCTGAAACAGCTCCAGAGGAGCTTCAGCTCGAACTCATCGACCTTCAGTCCAACCCTGCCTTAAAAGAGAAGTTCAGCTCTCTGAAACTAAATGACTTCTATGCTTCACTCAATGATGCCGCGTTTCCAAATCTAAGACGAAAAGCGCAGATGATGTTGGCTTTGTTCGGCTCTACCTTCGTGTGTGAACAGACATTCAGCGTCATGAACATCAACAAAGCCAGCCACAGATCCAAGTTAACAGACCTACACCTCAGATCCATCCTGAGAATCGCCACAACAAAACTAACTCCAGACTTTGATGCGCTGCCTAAAAAAGGAGACCAACAACACTGCTCCCATTAAAATGTGTGTCTCCGTGATACGCACGTTGTTAAAATGAACAGTGTGCGCAGATCAAATATAACGCTTCACAGACTGACTTGCTGCAACTGTTTCGTTCTTGCACTGGTCGTTGTTGACTTTTGGCACCGGGGAAACAAATTGAATAAAAGGAACAGGACAAGTACATCTGCATCTCCTACCGTTTTTGAAAAAAAAAAAAAAAAAGAGTCAGGAGGAGAGTGATGTGATATCCTGAAGGATAACAGAACTTTCAGTGCTTTAAAATAAAATGTTCATTTATTTGATTTTCAGTGTTTAAAGACTCATTTCGAAGTCAGAGATTTTATTGTAATGTTCTTCTTCATTTTCATTGGAAATTAAAGCACATGTTTTCTCCATATCCCAAGATGTGTATTTTCCCCCCCAATGAGGTGATGTTTTCAAAGCATGCCATCTATCTGCTCCTGTTCCGGCCCCTTTGTCAAATGTTAGAACTCAATGTGGCCCACGAATCAAAAAGTTCGCCCACCCCTGCTCTAGTATAAACATGGTTAGAACCCGATGAAGAGAAGAAGGACGGGCAAGTTTTTTTTATACATTTAAAAAGGGTGAAAGGTCCAAAAGACAAATGTTAAGAGCCATTTTGTCTATTTAGCTGATGTCATCCTACGCTTTGGAATTAGTCACCAACCATATGTGAGCAAGGCTTTCCAGCAAACATTCACTTCACACTGGGAGTGAGATAACTTCCAGGTATGTCTCCGCCTCTCCTTTCTCTAGGAACAGCACCGTTTTTTGTGCTTGGGGCCACGTAGTATGCATTATAAAGGATAGCTAGCACTACCTTAACGGTCACATAACCCCCAAATGACCCAGGCTCACTCCTAGTAGTGGTATTGTTATTTCCAATCTCACAAGGTAATGATAGGATAATCAGACCATGGAAAAAGGTGCTCAACCTTTAAGACTGTTTCCTTTCAGCTCATGGCACAAAGTTGGTTTAGAAGATTATATACTGGCATAAACCGAGGGATCGTAAAACCTCAGAACTAGTGATCAACATGTGTTAAAGTTTTCCAGAGCTAAATAAGAGATCTGAAATAAAATAGATCAGCAGGACACATATCGAAAAGAAAAACAAATAGACCAAAAACCTCGGCTTCACGTTTCTACTAGTCGCAGCATCAGTACAATCCATATGTAACCTCTAAAAACCACACTGTAAGGTCTGTGAAACATTAACTTACAAAGTATGGAAAAACATAAGCTCCAGAGCAGTCACAGTTTACTCACGTTGCTTTTAGTGTCCAGGGGAGGATCTTGTGGGTTAATCCAGGCATGGGCTATTTTAATGACGTGCTCCAGCTTCCTGGGCTGCTCCTCAACTTTAGCTGCCAGGAACAACGTAGTCTGGGAAATTATCTATACAAGGGAGGAAAGGAAAAACACAGTTTTGCTAGTCTGCGGCAAAGGTGATCGTGATATCAGCGAACAACGCAGCGATACTTACATTTCTATTGAATTTGGTGAAGGAGTGGATCATATAAAACCTGTGCATATAAACTATAGCAGTGTTGATAATTAATTGAGAGCTGAGTGAACGGTTAAGGAAATCACATGGATGGTTCACAGGCAAATAAACAACGCCATTAGATTAGAAAGCTTAGTACTGAGTTAAGGCCTTGGAGATCGCAAAACGTGAGGCCGCGGGTTAAAACCCTGTCAACACACTCATAATTACACAAAGCCCACATTTCCAATGTGGGCTGGAATCGTGTATAGAGTGGCAAAATGTTTACAACACACATACGACTAATATCAGTATCTCTGCTTTTAGTAGACAAAAGCTAACAATAGAAACAACAGACTGACGAGCCAAACAATAGCTAAGCTAGCTAGCGGGCCTCATCACCTCCGGCGGGTCACAAACGTCCTGTGAGAGGAGTTAAAATGGCTCATCTTATCAGAGAGGCCTATGTATACAACACCGAACCATTGGACACCTGTTTACACAATCACAGGATAAAATATAACAAGCATTTCATTTCGAGCCGCACTCTATGCTAATGCTAACTACAGACAGCCCGCCTGCCGTCCGGCAAGACTCAGCGTTTCAGAAAGGATACACGTTGAGTCTCTGGCCAATTTCTTGGATTAAGTTGGCAGCCTGCTGTCGGTAAGCGAGCTCTTTGTCTGCTTCTATTCCACAGCGTCGAGACGGCGTATTTTCGAGCTGCTCCCGGGTGAAGAGCCATTTCGTAGAGGGTCCCCGGTGGACCGCCATTACGCTCCCACTGCCAAGCCCGACGGTCTAGCACCGGGAGGGAGTGGGGCAAGCGGGGCACCGGAAGGAAGAGAGAAGACGCGTAAACCGACACGAAACCGGTAATATATTCTGTGAATAGCGCCCCGACGGTCGGTGGTGCAAATCGCACGCCGTGTAGACAATGCGTTACTGGTGTTCCAACCCGATTTTGTTTACAAATAAAAAACAAACAAACAAACCCAAAAACTAAAGCTGAATTATGTAATTACTCCAGTAGGTTGCTTTATTTAGCCCAGAAACACTAACAGCTTGTCTGTGTAGTTTCGCAGTAACCATTTAAATTAAGACTAGCGAGAACGGGAGTACGGACTCGATTTAAAAAATAAAAACGAAAATATTTATATTATTAAATATTACCCACTACAGGTCACAACTGTACTTTGGGCATTGCTGCTATTATATGTATTATATGTATAAGTGTATATAATGATGCAAGTGCCCTTTGACTGCTTTACCTTTGTGCCGATTTTTATTAAAATCAAACATAAAGTACAAAAGACTTATGAAAGCAGGCATGCGGGTTAGTTTTGTTTGTTTGTTTGTTTATTAACAATTTTACTGTTATGGATGTTTACACATCCAAAAAATGATCACTGTGCATTAAAGTAGTTAGCACATGTTGATGATGTCATCAAGCTGCGCCTGTTTTGGTGAAAGCATCGCAGCAGCTAAAACCATTATCATCTGCAAATTATGGCATGCGACAGTCATAGCAAAGAGATGAAGCACTTTTGAAATATGGGGAAAGCCAAAAACTACGCTTCCTCCATTTCCGTAACATTGATTCATTAATGTTGAATTCTCTCGCAACTGTTCTATTCCCATGTTGTTGCAGTATATTAATAACTAACCTCGTATTGTGGATGAGTAATAACCAGTTGTTCTCCTGACTGAAGTTTGGCCCGTGTATAGCATCTTGCTATGCGATTGCATTTGTCCCTGACCACCAGAATCCCTCACGTTAACTTTTAATGAGTGGGAAAAAAGTTGGCGTTCATCCTCCAGCTTCACTATGCTAATGTTATGCTAACATAGCTGTGTCGCTAGCAATCACATAGCACATCATTATATACCAGATAATCCAACTTCAGTGTTGCCCTATCATATATGTATGTGCTCTTAATCTGAAAGGTATAAATACGGAAGTGTGTGTTCAATAAATGTTGGCGCAGAGGAAGGCGTGTGCCTCTGATGTAAAACTCTAACAAGGTGTATGTGGTTTATTCCTCCATGAGATGTGCGAGTTACCACGGTATTTCTGCCTTAGAAAATGGAACATCCAACAGGTTATGGGCCCAGAAGGGATGTGGGAAGCCGGTGGAACCGTCTGTGCTTCGACGGAGATGAGAGAAACTACGAATTGTGGGAAACAAAGTTCCTGGGATACATGCGGCTACTTGGGCTAAAGGCCGCCATTTTGGACGAGCCCGGCGAGTCGGAGGAAGAAGACAAGGACTTGGGCTACGTTCACACTGCAGGCGAAAGCGCATCAAATCAGATTTTTTTGACCCTATGCGACCCATATCCGATCATGGTGTGACAGTGTGAACGGCACAAATCCGATATTTTCAAATCCGATCTGGGTCACTTTCGTATGTGGTACTGAATCCGATCAGTACCACATACTGAATCCGATCCGATGTCTCAGAAAGCGACTGCTGTGTGAACGGTCAAGCCGCATTAAATCCGTCTTTTACGTCACTGATACAAGACAGACGCCAATTATCAGCGCCAGAGAAGACATCGCGAACGCTTCCTGGCCATCCGGTGAAACTGCTGGGAAGACAACGTTGGAGAAAAGTTAACATTTTATTTGTACTGCATAACCTGCAGATTCTGACAGAAATCTGCAACTATCCTTTGAAGCACCGCTCCTCTAAAACAGCAATGAGGATAATTATTAGGTTATCTACATTATTATGTAAATAACAAAATAACTTAAAGCAAAAATCGGGAAACATGAAGTCCGAAGTCTTTATATTAAGGCCATCAGTCAAACAATATAGTTTGTTCTGGGTCTAAACAGAGCGCGTTGTGTATGACGTCTTCTTTTGCGCATGCGGGCCGCTTTGAGCGTTCACACTAGAGAGCGTTTGCTGTCGCATTTTATTTGTAGTGTGAACGAGCAGACAAAAAAATCGGATTTGATCAAAAAAATCGGAATTGAGCATTAAGACCTGCAGTGTGAACGTAGCCTTGGATGAAAAGAATGAAGTAGCTTATGCAGAGCTAATCCAAGTATTGGATGATAGAAGTCTTTCACTCGTGATGAGAGATGCCAGGGATGACGGACGGAAAGCGTTGGGAATTCTGAGAGAGCACTACGCCGGTAAGGGGAAACAACGTGTGATTAGCCTGTATCCGGAGCTAACGTCGCTACAGAAAACGCCCAGCGAGAGCGTCACAGACTATATGATAAGGGCTGAGACTGCCATTACAGCTCTGAGGAATGCAGAAGAGACATTAAGTGATGGACTGCTTATTGCAATGGTGTTAAAAGGGTTGCCTGAATCTTTCAAGCCGTTTGCCATACATGTAACCCACAGTGACAAAGCAATGACATTTAGTGAATTCAAAGCTAAATTAAGAAGCTACGAGAGCACCGAAAAGGCCACATGTTCTGAAGACAATGTGATGAAGGCAAATAACTGGAAGAAAGAGAGAGACAATGCAGAAATCATATGTTACAACTGTGAAAAAAAGGGTCATATAGCACGTGAGTGTTACACAAAGGCCGAAAGGAAAGAACAAAAAGAGAAGCAGTGGTGCGGTTACTGCAAAAGCTCAACGCATAAGGACAGCGACTGTCGCCGACGAAAGAAGATTACTGCTAAACACGTAACCGATGCAGAAGATCATAGTTTCGCGTTCAAAGCTAAAGACTGTGGAAATCAAGGGCTGAAACAGAGAGGCCTAATGGTTGATACAGGGGCCACTTCTCACATTATTACGGACATTCAGAGATTCAAAAGTTTTGATGAGACATTCGCACCTGGAAGACACTTCATGGAGTTAGCTGACGGGACGAGGACGAGTGGGGTCGCACTGAAGAGGGGAGATGTGGAGGTCTATCTACAAGACAGCGAGGGACGAAAGGTGAAGGCGACACTGGAGGGAGCCCTTTACATTCCCTCTTACCTGCAAGATATCTTCTTGGTCCAGGCGGCGACGGCTAAAGGAGCCTCAGTAACCTTCAAGAAGGGCTGCAACCAGCTTATCCATAAGAACGGGACAAGGTTTAAGATAAGTGAATATGAACGCCTATACTATTTGAACAGTGTTACATCTGATCATTATGTTGACAACGACGAATGCAATGGCTGTCATGATGTAGAAACTTGGCACAAAATCCTCGGCCACTGTAACTATGAAGACTTGGTTAAACTAGAGAACATTACCGAGGGTATGAAAATAAAAAGGTAAAGCTAAACATTACCAAGATTGTGAAGTGTGTATAAAAGGGAAATTTATCCAAACCAGGAATAGAGAGCCTGACGAAAGAGCAGAAGAAGCATTAGAGCTAGTGCACACTGACTTAGCTGGACCGATAGAACCAGAAGCTAAAGACGGGTTCAGGTACACGTTAGCATTTACTGATGATTACTCAGGCACAATGTTTGTGTACTTTTTAAAGGCTAAAAGTGACACCGTAAAAGCAACTGAAAGATTCTTGGCAGACGTCGCCCCTTATGGGCAAGTAAAGAGAATCAGGTCAGACAATGGAACTGAATTTACATCTAAAGAGTTTCAGACATTGTTAAATAAAAACACGATAAAGCATGAGACATCAGCGCCGTATTCACCTCATCAGAATGGGACTGCTGAGAGACAATGGCGAACACTTTTTGAAATGGCACGGTGTATGTTGATCGAAAGTAACCTGCCAAAGAGATTATGGACTTATGCTGTTATGACTGCCGCAGTAATTCGTAATAGGTGTTACAACAGACGTACAAAGCAAACCCCTTATTACATGCTGACAGGAAAGAAGCCAGACATGTCGAGGATGGGGATTTTTGGATCAGTTTGCTACGGTTACGGACACAACAAAAAGAAGTTAGATGCGAGATGTGACGAAGGAGTTTTTGTGGGTTACGATAAAAACAGTCCGTCATATCTAGTCTACTACCCTAAAACAGGACGAGTTCTTAAACATAGGTTGGTTAAGTTCCTCACTAAAGGTGTAGTTGAGCACCAAACCCAGACCACTCAGGATGATGACGATGGAGATGATGATTTGACTCCAGGGGACATCTTGAAGTACCCCGCTAGAATGGACAAAACAGGGAATGACCAGAGATCAAATGAAAGTATGATCCTGGAACCTGAAAGTGACATTCAGGACAATGTCATAAATGACACACAAAACTCAGACAAACAGAGTGACAGAACAGAGTCTGAACGATATCCTAAACGAAACAGGAGAAGGCCAGATTACCTGAAAGACTATGTCCAAACTGCAGAAGACGACCAAACATCGCTGACTGTAGATTACTGTTACAGGGTGATGTATAACATACCAAAGACATTTGAAGAAGCTATGCAGTCATCGAACTCTAAGTGTTGGTCAGATGCTATGGAAGATGAAATGAGATCCTTGAAAGACAATAATACGTTTACTCTAACCACGCTGCCAGAAGGTAAAAATGCAGTGGGAGGGAGATGGGTGTATGTGATAAAAGAGAACCCGAATCGGACTAAAACATTTAAAGCAAGATATGTTGCTAAAGGCTATAGCCAAGTTCAAGGCATTGATTACAAAGAAACCTTTTCGCCGACTGCAGATATGACATCAGTGCGTACTCTGATGCAATTAGCAGTACGGTACAACTTTAAACTCCATCAAATGGACGTGAAGACTGCTTATTTGCACGCCCCAATCGATTTTGAGGTGTATATGCAGCAACCAGAAGGTTTTGAAGTAAAATCAGACACAGGTGAAAAACTGGTCTGCAAACTAAACAAATCACTATATGGTTTGAAACAATCTGGCAGGAACTGGAATAAGATGTTACATGACCATTTATGTGAAAAAGGTTACAAACAAAATCCTGTAGACCATTGTGTATATTCCAGACAGACAGCGAGTGAGACAGTGATTCTTATCATCTGGGTTGATGATGTAATCATAGCTGCCAACAGTGAAGACGCTATCAGAAACGTGAAACAAATGTTGAATGAGAAATTTAAAATGAAGGATCTTGGTGAGCTCAAACATTTCTGGGTATTGACTGTATACAAGAGAACCATGAGATAAGACTAAACCAGACACGGTACGTCACAAAAATCCTGGAAAGGTTCAAAATGTCTGACTGTAAGCCACGTTCTACTCCTTGTGAACTCAAAAATGACTTTGATGCACATGGTGAATCAGCTGATTCAGGAAAATATAGAGAATTAGTGGGCAGTTTGATTTACCTAATGACATGTACAAGACCAGATTTGAGTTGGATAGTGAGCAAACTGTCACAATCCCTATCTGAGCCAAAAGAGCATCATTGAACAGCAGCAAAACATGTATTACGTTACCTTAAGGGGACACTAAACAAAGAGCTGTGCTATAAAAGGACAGAAGGAAACCTAAATCTTATAGCATACAGCGATGCAGATTGGGCCACAGATTTGAGTGACAGGAGAAGTACAACGGGTTATTGTTTTGTACTATCCAAAAATGGGCCAGTGATCTGCTGGAAAACCAGGAAGCAAGCTACAGTAGCTTTGTCAACGTGCGAGGCAGAGTACATGGCGATGGCCGCCACAGTACAAGAAAGCTTATACCTCTCACAGCTACTTAATGGCATGGACATTAAAAGGCAATATTCACCAGTTACCATTCTTGCAGACAATCAAGGTGCAATTGCATTGTCCAAAAATCCTATAAACCGTCAAAGATGTAAACACATCGACGTCAAGTATCATTTTATTAGGTCTGCTATAACTGAGAAGGAAGTACAAGTTAAATATTGTGCAACAGAAGACATGGTAGCAGACATCATGACTAAGTCTGTAAGTAAAGTGGAAATAGATAAATTTACGCATATTTTGTTTGGAACATAAATGTTGATATGTGAATATCATGTAAATATGTATATCATGTAAATGTGTAATGTACAGTGTTAAGAGCAAGTGGGGGTGTTGCCCTATCATATACAGGGAGTGCAGAATTATTAGGCAAATGAGTATTTTGTCCACTTCATCCTCTTCATGCATGTTGTCTTACTCCAAGCTGTATAGGCTCGAAAGCCTACTACCAATTAAGCATATTAGGTGATGTGCATCTCTGTAATGAGAAGGGGTATGGTCTAATGACATCAACACATATATCAGGTGTGCATAATTATTAGGCAACGTCCTTTCCTTTGGCAAAATGGGTCAAAAGAAGGACTTGACAGGCTCAGAAAAGTCAAAAATAGTGAGATATCTTGCAGAGGGATGCAGCAGTCTCAAAATTGCAAAGCTTCTGAAGCGTGATCATCGAACAATCAAGTGTTTCATTCAAAATAGTCAACAGGGTCGCAAGAAGCGTGTGGAAAAACCAAGGCGCAAAATAACTGCCCATGAACTGAGAAAAGTCAAGCGTGCAGCTGCCAAGATGCCACTTGCCACCAGTTTGGCCATATTTCAGAGCTGCAACATCACTGGAGTGCCCAAAAGCACAAGGTGTGCAATACTCAGAGACATGGCCAAGGTAAGAAAGGCTGAAAGACGACCACCACTGAACAAGACACACAAGCTGAAACGTCAAGACTGGGCCAAGAAATATCTCAAGACTGGTTTTTCTAAGGTTTTATGGACTGATGAAATGAGAGTGAATCTTGATGGGCCAGATGGATGGGCCCGTGGCTGGATTGGTAAAGGCCAGAGAGCTCCAGTCCGACTCAGACGCCAGCAAGGTGGAGGTGGAGTACTGGTTTGGGCTGGTATCATCAAAGATGAGCTTGTGGGGCCTTTTCGGGTTGAGGATGAAGTCAAGCTCAACTCCCAGTCCTACTGCCAGTTTCTGGAAGACACCTTCTTCAAGCAGTGGTACAGGAAGAAGTCTGCATCCTTCAAGAAAAACATGATTTTCATGCAGGACAATGCTCAATCACACGCGTCCAAGTACTCCACAGCGTGGCTGGCAAGAAAGGGTATAAAAGAAGAAAAACTAATGACATGGCCACCTTGTTCACCTGATCTGAACTCCATTGAGAACCTGTGGTTCATCATCAAATGTGAGATTTACAAGGAGGGACAACAGTACACCTCTCTGAACAGTGTCTGGGAGGCTGTGGTTGCTGCTGCACGCAATGTTGATGGTGAACAGATCAAAACACTGACAGAATCCATGGATGGCAGGCTTTTGAGTGTCCTTGCAAAGAAAGGTGGCTATATTGGTCGCTGATTTGTTTTTGTTTTGTTTTTGAATGTCAGAAATGTATATTTGTGTATGTGGAGATGTTATATTGGTTTCACTGGTAAAAATAAATAATTGGAATGGGTATATATTTGTTTTTTGTTAAGTTGCCTAATAATTATGCACAGTAATAGTCACCTGCACACACAGATATCCCCCTAAAATAGCTAAAACTAAAAACAAACTAAAAACTACTTCCAAGAACATTCAGCTTTGATATTAATGAGTTTTTTGGGTTCATTGAGAACATGGTTGTTGTTCAATAATAAAATTATTCCTCAAAAATACAACTTGCCTAATAATTCTGCACTCCCTATACAAAGACCCGAAAGAAAAGCCTAGAAAAGAACAAGCAGGATTAAAAGAAATGGAGCAAAGATGCGAGCAACTCGAGAAGCAAAATGCAGAAACAAACGATCAGTTGAGAACCCTTATCCTGGAGAAAAAAGCGCTCATGGAAAAATACCTGGAAACGAAGAAAAGAGGCTTCTGCTGGTTATTCAGATGATTTAGCCTCGTCCTCCTCCACCTGTGATCCATCTTAATTTTCACCTCTCCTGTCCTCCCTCTCCCTTTCTCTCCTAACACATATTCCCTACCTTCTTAATCTTTTTTTCACCCTCACCCCCCAACCAGTCCCAGCAGTTGACTGCCCCCTCCTGAGCCTGGTTCTGCTGGAGGCTTCTGTCCGTTAAAAGGCAGTTTTTCCTCCCCACTGTCGCCTAGTGCTTGCTCAGAGGGGATTGTTGGGGTTTTCTCCCCCCCCCTTCATTTACTTGTTTTAATTTTTTCTTTACTTTTTTCAACTTATGTAACAAAATAATAAACCAATTGAATTTATCCTTTGAGTATTTTTCATCTAATCTTTACAGAATTAAGCTCTGTCTTTTATTTGCTTGTTAAAACTCCATAAATGGTGAAGTAAAAACCCTGGGATATGGTTTTAAACATTGAAATAGACTAACCAACTAGTCTAAAACTAAGAAACACTTAAATATTATGTTAAATTGAAAACAGTTAAAAAGAAATATCCCCGTTCAAAAATGTCATGTGATAATCTCATTGGTTTATGGAGTGATGATGACATCATCACTCCTGGAGGGAAAAAGGCGCACAAAAGTGGCAGGCAGACGAAGAAAAAACAGCATAATGATACTTTTACGTTTTGAAATCTACAAAGGTTTGCACTGTGAGAATCAACTTGTGAGAACTGTGACTAATCTTCATGTGTGTGTGTAAAAAAAAATAAATGAATAAAGTGAATAAAGTGTATAAAGTGTGTGGCGAGGGGCTAGTTATTCTGAGAAACCCTACTGCAATAAATGAGGGACCACTGTATATACTTTCTCTTTGAGTCTCCAGGTGAAGGCACAGCCATGAAGTCATCCACTAGACAGTCCCAGATGGCCGTCGCTACCTGGGGGATGATCTGGCTCACCGTGGACACACCGACTCTGTAACTGAACGCGATGGTCCTGAAGGAGTCCCTGGTGGCAAGGAACCTGGACAAAATTGTTCAAAATTAGTATTATGTGTACTGCAGTTACAAAATACATTATTCAACCTCCAAAATACTTTTGTGATGTCAGATTTAAATTACAAAACATAAATCTTACATAAAACATTTTGTAATTATAAGGATAATAACAAAATGTATATTAGATTTAATATAAAACAGTCAGTTGTGTTTTGTTTTAACTTTACCATATCATAATTTGATTGGTAGCAACTTTTACCACTACAGTGAGCCAATCACTCATAATTCCTAAACATGTCAATCAGGTAGGAATGAAGTAAGACATTAATAGAAATAAAGAGTTGTACGTAGCCTTTTCCTTGCATAAATCATTGCTAATATTTTTGAAAAATTAACCTGTGATAAGACAGCATATCAAGATAGAATATGCTGGATAGAACCATATAACTAAAGATGAACCAAACTGTTCACAGTTTTATCTAACTCTCAGTTTTAAGAAAGGCTGGTGACCCCTGTTATAGAGTCTGACAGCTGCAGGGATTATATACAAATATTCAACTATACCAGAATTAAACCAGGTCTAAATAAAAAGGAGTGAGTATCACTACAAAGATTAACCCACAGTGGTCCTCATACCACAGTTTGATATCAGCAAACACCGAGAGCATACACTGATACGACACCACAGCCATGCTATCAATGCAAACACTGATAACAGCATAAATCGAATTAAATCAGGTCTTGATGAGACCTTTTGAGTATCACTAGAAATATTATAAACAGTCGTCTCCATACCACAGTTTGCTATCAGTAAACACCGACAGCATTCACTGTTAGCATAGCACATCCATGTTAGCAGTGTATAAACGATAGTTTAGCATACATTAGCACAGGCATCAATAAAGGACTACCGTATTAAACACTTTTACTAACCGCAGGCAGATGGATAGGCGACAGGGATTGAGCGCCTGTAGTTGGTGTCTAAGCGGGCGATGCTTGAACCAATGCGGGACAGCAGGTCCTCAAACTGGGCGAGGGAAAGACGGTGGTACCGCTGAAAGCGGCCGTCATCCAGGCGCAGCTCCTGGACCAAATGGTGAAACTCACCAAACTGCTCACGCTTCTGGAGGACCTGATGGACCCACCGAGGTACGGCGAGGGCGGCTTAACAAATGACAGCATTTGGCATCCTTTTAAAACACACATACCTAGTAAAGATATAAACCTCACTGTGGCACATATATAGTCATTTTAATATTTCGAATCAAAAACAGTTCTTATTTAATTCAGTGACAGCAACGGGGACAAAGCTATTTTTATAACGCTTTGTCCTGCATCTCGGGAAATAGAAACCTCCGTTCTGAGGGAAGAAGCTGAAATTCACCCCTTAGACGATGGGAACCATTTTTAAGGATTGATAAAGCCATCCTCTGTACCTGCTTAGAGTACAGGGAGGCTAAACAAGACTGTGGCTCACCTATCAGACGACTGGACCATCTCACTATCTGATTTAGAGAGTTTTTCTCTGTGACAGAGGTCTGACCAAACCATGCCACCAAACAAAAGGATAAAACAGACTCAATAAAAGAACGATAAAACAAAGTTAAAATTTTTTGGTCAGTGTGGAAATGAGCAAGTGTCCTAAGGCAATAAAGGTGCTGGTGACCCTTTTTACAAACTGATTTTCAATTTTGATCAAAGTTCAGTTTTTCATTGGTTATGGTCCCAAGATATTTATATGATTGTACTTGCTCTATTTTCTGACCTTTAATTAAAGTGACTACGTCCCCATTTTGTTGTTTCCTAAAATCAATCACCATATCTTTTGTTTTAGATATGTTCAGCTGGAGATAAGACTCCTCACACCACTGAACAAAGTCAACAATGACTGGACCGTGGTTAGTTTCACCCTCTTTCAGTAAGCTGACAGTAACAGAGTCATCTGCATATTTAATAATGACCCTGTTTTCATGTCTGCTCTGACACATATTTGTATAGAGAATGAATAATAAGGGCGACAAGACGCACCCTTAAGGAGAACCTGTAGAGGAGAACACTGGGTCAGACAGAATCCCATTTATTCTCACTCTTGACCTGTCAGTTAAAAAATCAAAAATCCAGCCCACCAGGTTTTTCCTGATGTCAAACTGTTCTAAAAGTCTTTTAATTAAAATATGGGGCTGTATTGTATTAAAAGCTGAAGACAAATCAATGAAAAGAAGACTTGCAAAAGTCCCTTTACTCTCTACATTTTTAAGAATCAGATTTAGTAAAGTCAAAAGTGCGTCTTCCACTCCTCTATTGGGCCTATATGCAAACTGCATTGGATCCAGATGATGTTCAGTCTCTTTCATAATCACATTTCTGATGATTTTTTCAAAGACTTTCATTACAACTGAAGTGAGGGCAACAGGCCTGAAGTCATTTAGAATTTTTGGACGACTAGATTTAGGGATAGGAACCACGACTGCTTCTTTCCAAAGAGAGGGCACATGTTGTGTTTGCAAGGATTTATTAAAAATAACCTGAAATATAGGACTGAGTTCGTCAGGACAAGATTTAATTAGGCGGCCACTAATATTATCAGGACATCACTGAGTTCAATGATAAAGTGCTGAGTATCTCTCAGTTTCTGTTTCAGTTCCAAAATATCCTCGCTAAAATCAGAAGAACTAAAACGAGCATAAAACATATTTAAAGCATTTGCAAAATCTCTGTCTGAATTAAAACCATCTAAAATGATCTGACTGCTGCTCTGGGGATTTTGAAACCCTGCTATGGTTTTCATATAAGTCCAGGCAGACCCAAAATTTTATATATCTATATATCTATATATGTATATGTATATATAGATATAGATAAATATATATCACACTCAGTAGAACACAAGCTGTATTACTCTACATCCTCCACTAAAGGGAAGCAGAGACCAAGAGATAGAACTGAAAGCTCAGGCGTGTTGACTCTTCTGTCAACTTAAATAGGTTATATCGTTGATGTTAGTTAAGCAGATTAGACTGAGAGAAATATATAATAAAAATGGAAATATTAATAGATTTACAAATATTGTTAGGAATAGCATTTAGCTCACAGAATGCATAGTCTTGTTTTAGTAAAAAGTTAACAAAAATAAAAACAAATAGATAAAACTGTAATGTTCATCCAAACATGCTGCAGCGATTCTTTTTTTCTTTCAAAATAAAAGTCCAACAACTTTACTATAATAAGTCTTTTATGTTGTACATGTGCTAAACTCGCAATAGCCTATATGTTAAATAAGTTCAATAAAATAAAAGAAAGTATGACCAAACAAACATCTTGATAAGATCAAAACTAATCAAAAAGAAAAATAATTTCAATGAAAGTAAAATAACTATTTATTTAAGAGCCAGTGGTTGCTAAAGAAAAATGTCACCATGATTGTCACACATTCACAATGGCAAACAAGTACTTAGTGGTCAGATTACCCTGACGAGAATATGATTATATTTCTACTTAAGTTAAATGTGAAATCCAATCTTACACAAACAGGCTAAACTGACTACTTCTGACCCATACCTAAATATTTCTTACGTGTGAGTGGCCGAAAGAGCTCATACGGTGGGAACTGCTCTATAAACATATTGTATTACATATTTCTGCTTTTTCCTGAGCATGAACGCATTAGAGGCATTCCCGTTATCATTTTGAATATGAATATATAAATACGCACATTCTTTTCCCAGTTCTCGGTTACAAATAAAAAAACAATATGGAAAAGCAAGCTTGTGTTATTATTTTCTTTTCTATGTAGTGTACGTGACAGGTGTGTGACAGGGGCACCACTATCTGCACGCGCTCACATCCGTCAGCTCGTTGAATCCACATGGGACAGATGTTTTCCTCGCGAACGCGCAGTGCAGAGCGCGGCGGTAAGTGCACTTTTGAGCTGCAGCACGAGCACTGGTCTCGTGACCTCCACTAGACTAGTAATTAGAGTCCAGGTGCGGCTATCTGTCACAAAGTCGCGAATCGGAGCCTGATGTGAATATTCCGTCTCCTACGTCTCGTCCAGACTGTGCGCAACATCTTTCTGTCAAGTGTGTCAGCTCTGACACAAACCACTTCCGGCAAACACTTTCGAAATAAATCTCATCTCTTGTTTGGGAACTAACTTATAAGGCTGAATTAATTAGCAAATACCTACTGTTGCTCGGTTAAAACTACCTACCTAAACATGGCTTGTTAAATCATGTCAGCAAACTAAGGGGCTAAAGCTACATATTATTATTACACAGCCTATTGTAGCCAATGTATAGGAAAAAGGAAAAACAGTATTTAAGTGCTTCTAGGCGAGGGCGGGTTAACGTTAACCATTTCATCCCCCCAGTATAGGTCAGTTTATAACAATGTGTTATAGCGTAGGTTCAGTGGCTTTAATGCTTTAATCTGAAGTGCTACAGTAGCTAGCAACTGCTACTTATCATATTTAAAAAAGTGAAGTAAAAAAAAGTACAATATTACCCTCAGAGATGCTGTCGAAATAGTGAAAAGCACAGCCAGGAAATAAAAAAAAGGATGCTTCAAAAAGTAGCAAATCATTTGTGGAGCAGACTGTAGTCTAAAACAATAGCATGATGATAGTTAATTGATATCAAATAAAAGAGTATATGAAATATTCAACGTTACTGTCTATTTTTAAACCAAAAAAATTTTTTTTTTCTCCAATACGGTTCAAAAAAGGCTTTTGTTTTGAAATGTACAACTTCTAATTTCCGGTACGATTTCGCCTGATTGTATGTAACTTGGCGCAACTGGCTCGGCACCCTGTGAGAAGTCTCCCTCCCTCCTTGTCTGTCTCTGGGTCTCTGTCTGTTTGCAAGCCTGCGCTTCTCACCCAGGTGAGACATTTGTGGAGTGCCTCAATGGAACCGCGACCCCCCACCGAGAAGATGACAGAGCCCACACCGCCAGACTCCACCACTGTCCCGGACCCGGCTGTAGTTGTGGACCCCACGGCGGTAAACGGACGGTGCGAGCAGGCGGACTCTATACAGCAGCAGCCCAACACAGAAAATCACGCAGAGGGCTTTAAAATGGACCAAGAGATGAAGATAAATGACAGCATAGACGACAGAGGTAGGCGGCTTGAATTTTGTTTAAAGTTTCTCTGGATGCCCCGTGGCCAAGACACACACCGTGCGTAATGCCGTGTAGACCGGTGCTTGTTTTACTGTACACGCACTGGAAATACACTTTAATTCATTCAACTGTAGCCTGCTCAAAACATTTCCCTAAATTTTGCCCCCAGATGTTCCACACTGTCCGTGAATCATGTATGATTTCTGAGGGAAAAGGCTGCTTCATAACTGCACTGTGTGGTGACCAATATGCATGCTAAATTATTCACAGATCTGCGTAGTAATGCAGTGCAGAATGTGCAAACAGAGTGTGCAGACATCTTACGTGAAATAGTGGTGCCTGCAGATTCTGTAAATGAATCAGTGGAGGCTTGTCTTTGGGAAGGCTGATGACCACAGGCAGCATTTAAACAGTAGCAGGTGTTTCACAGCTTAAACCAGCACACTGTAGCTTTTCCTGTGCATTTTCTGACATTCACTTTCACCAGGTTTGTGAAGACGTTTTGCATCTCATTAATAGAGGCTTCATCACTTCTGAAACAACCAGCGGAGAGCCTCGGGTAACACCCCCTAGATATAGTGTACCTCTGGTGCAAATTACTGACCTCTGTCATCATTTTAAGTGGGGGAACTTGCACAATCGGTGGCTGACTAAATACTTTTTTGCCCCACTGTACAGGAGAGCATAGAAGTCTGGGTGTGTGCCATCACTTCAAGTGAAGAACAACTTTTTCCTTCACAAGAGTGTGAAACAAAAACAAAACATATTTACAGATAGACATAGTTTGTAACTGTATGCATCCAGAGAGAGGACATTCGAGTAACAACACCATCAGTAGCAGATGAGGGCATAAATAGCATTAGTACATGTTACTTTGCAAATTAAGCCACTCTAATGGTGGATAGCAGCGATATCTGGCCTTATAAATCCCGCATAGTAGAGCCATTTTCCCCAGGGGTTTATACATTTCTCATACTCTAAATTCACTAAAAAAAGTAATCTTTTCCATCTTATAAATCTCTAGTGTTACATTAATCCAGCTGTTTAAGGTTGGTGGATCCTGTGTTAGCCATCTTTTGGTCAGTGCCTTTTCACTTTCAGCCAGCAGGACACCAAGTAAGTATTTATCTGTACCCTTTATGTCTGAGGTTATGTATCTAATATTTGTTTTAAAAACAAAACAAAATTCAAACTTGGTTGTTTAGATGGATAGATTGTATTAGCCTGCGAACACTGATCAGTGATCACATGATACACATCATCATGAGTTTATCAGTCAGTTTCATATCATCATCATCAGTTTATCAGCAAGGCTTTGTAGCATCTATCAACTCGGTGCTTTACTTTTCCAGCCTCTAACATGGCTGTTTACAATACTGTCTGCAATAATACAGAGAAAATCAACAAGCAGGTGATCTCCTCTGGGAACGCCTTTGGTGAAAGTGGGAAGGAAAAACTCCCTTTATTAGGCTCCAGGCTCAGATTAGATTTTCCACCATATTTCGATTCAGTCTTGAAAAAAGCTCCACTGCACATCACCTGTTTCATACCAAACAGCAGACACACACAGTCAAAGTGTTCACAAGATAAGTTCATAAGATGATGACAAAAACAAAAGTTGCTTTGTCAGTATATAATTTAAGTGGTGGCGCAATCATGAGCACTGCTGAATCCCAGCAAGAAGGGTCTGAGTTCAATCCCCCATCTGCCTGGGACCTGTCTGTGGGAGTCCTCTCTGGATCCTCTTCTCTTTAGGTAAATTGGTGTAAGTGTTAGCCCTGTGATAGACAGTCCTGTTATGCTTATTTTCAGTTTTATGTTTTTATGATTGGACTCTACTAGTGTAGCTTTGCATTGAGTTAAATTCAAAATAGTCCAGATTAATCTTATACTGGACCTTAATTCAGTCAGTCTCAAACAAGCCGTTTTCGCTCCTTCTCGTTAAAGTTTATTCTTCCTTTAAACTAAATTATTTCTGAATAATTGCAGCGTTTTTTTGAGTCGCAGGTAGTTTATACCCAGGAGTCTCTCTCTCGGTGACATCCAAGAGTACAAAAATCAGTTTGAAACGGAGCGCTCAGAGCAGTGTGATTACTTGCACACACCTCATTTGTTTTAAAACTAACACGAGCAGCTGTCATTGTAAGATAAGATAACCTTTATTAGTCCCACGCGTGGGAAATATGTAACAGTAACACAGTATATACACTGTTACACTGAGTAACAGTGTATATGTGGCACAACATTTCGAAATGGATTAAAGTTCCACTTTAAAAGCAACTCCAAACCCTGTTTGAATACTGTGGGTCACTGTGCCCTGCGACACTGTCTGCAGGTCTCCTGGAGAGCAGTATGCGTCTGAAGCCTCACGAAGCACAGAGTTACCGCAAGAAGGCTCTGTGGGTGTCCTGGGCGTCCATCGTGGTCACCATCATCCTGGCCATTGCTGCGTTCAGTGAGTAACACATTCCCGTCTTTTCCTTTGATGCCACATTTCTTGTGCGTGCGAAAGATCTAAAGATGAGTCAAAAGAGAGCTTGCTGTTTGGTTTGTCAGTCGAAGGACAGCATTGCTAATTACTGCAACACCCTGCTGGTAAATGTGACACCCAACAGATTAAACATTTGTTCTCAAAATCAAAGGCAACATGTAGAAAAAGCACTTTAGCATGCTAACTCGTGCCAGGATCCTGTTTCGTTCAAACTTTAGCCTTCCACGGCTCTTGTTTCTCCCGGTTACAAAAGCAACGTGGAGCATTTTTGCCGTCAGCACCTTTGTGAAGTCGACCTTCACGCTTGCTGCATTTATTGAAGTTTTGCTTCTTTTGAGGCAGAACATATTTAATCACCCAACACTTTGTGCTAAACCTTTGGGTTTCTCTTTTCATTTATCCCGAGTGTGTCAAGGACGAGACTGCTGGCTGGATAAATAACTCCTCCTGTGTCTCTTTTTGTTTGTCCGGGATCTTATTTGTTGTAGTAGTGAGACACTTTATCTTTCAATAGGAAAAACTGTATTTAAAGCCCGCTTTAGAAAGCTGTTTAGATTTGACAGACTGCGCCTGTGTGTGCCAGAATATGATGTTTGCTTCAAGTGTTTGATTGACATTTTTTATTGGACAGATCTGTCACCTGATGTTCAGCTTACTCCTCCCCCTCTGCACTAAATGCATTTTGGTGCTTAACTTAAGTAAAGAAACAAGCTTTTTGCATCTGTGATCCTTATCACCTCCACACTGGTTTGTATGTAGAGATATGAGTTTCCTGTAATACTGATGAGGGTCAGGATAACAGCCTCCTTCACCTTGTTTTTCAGGGTTCTTGTGTTCATTAAGCTTTTTCTTCACTGAATATTTTTCTTGTATTGTCTTCATTAGACATGTTTGTCACATTTCTGCAGTCCTGCTGTGGGACTTTTCTCATATTGCCTGCTCTCACGCATAAATAAACATGGCGCCACCCTCAAATCAGCTGCAGAAATGAGCACAGGAAGACACGAACGAGGCCGGCGTAGCAGACGGATTCCTGCGACCAGTGATCTGACAACGAGAATCACGACACACAAACAGAAGAAAACGCTGTGGTTTGGTGATGTGCTGGTATTTGAGATTACAGAGTAACATTAAATATCTTGATTTTTTTTTAATTTTTTAATTTTAATGATGATGATGATGATGATGATCCTCTGGGTACTCCGGCTTCCTCCTGCAGTCCAAGCTTGTTCGGATAATTGGTGATTCTTGGTGGTTGGGTACGAGGATGGGAGTATGAATATTTGTTTGCCTCTCTAATTATCTGTGGCAGTATGCACTGCAACAATGATTCTTCACCCTCAATAAGCATGACACAATACATAAAATCAAAGGTTTATTTATTCAGAAAATGTGCTCGGTATAAACTGAATGTAAACCAGTACGTTTCATTTGATCAGATTCCAATAAATGTAACATTTTAGATTCTACTCATGTGATAAAAATACATGGAAAATGTAATGAAATTACTTAACATTAGTAGAGTGTAGGGGTGTTCCCGGTGATCAATTTATTGGGCATTTACACAAGAGAAACAAACATTAGACTACTCGTCTACCAGTAACATATTCCATGTTAACTTTTTACACTAAGTTTCCCAACATGACATTTTTCAGTAACACAATGATGTAACACATTACGCTGTTAAAATCAGTAATTATATTCCTTCACAAGTTCTTCTGTCATCTGCTTGATGGGTGGATAGAAAAAATAATTAAAAGCACAAAAAATATAAAATTGAATATAAAAGTTTTTTGAAGTGCATTTTCTAAACATCAAGATGCCAGTGGACTCCTGTTGGGCTTCATGACAGCCTCTTTAATCAAAAGGTGATGGCACAGGGCCTCTGTCTGTCTTTTATATAGTCTGTGAGCAGACTTCACTATGCTGGTGTTGCTGTGGGTTTGATATATTCCTCTCTGAACGAGGCATAGTCATTGCAGATTTAAGGATGTAGTCTCCAAAACAATGAGTCTTGTAGTTTAACATAATAAATTGGATTTCACAACCACACCTCGATACACACCCCTATATATGACCCCCCGCCCCACTCCACTCTCCGGCTCTACAAACTGTTCTCTTTTTTGTGCCCCACCCTCCCTCCATTTTTCAGTTCATTCACTTCTCATTAGTACACGGGGCTCTGCCCAGGAGCCGCCGCCAGTCCCCTCTGAGGCCTTCCATAAACTGCAGCTTCAATTCATTCTCAATCCATCTTCCATTATCTACTAGAAATGCTATCAAACCTGAAATGAGGATGTGGTTCCTGCTGGTGAATTACAAATTATATCACTGGTCAGAGAGCTCTCTCGTTCACTTAACTTGAAATTGATTAATTTAAGTTGTGAGTTTTACAGTTTCGTTTGTTATTTGTGAAGTTATGAAAACGCTAAATCAGTGATTTCAGATAGCGGTTGACAGTGTTGGTCAAGTTACTTGAAAAAAGTAATTAGTTACTAATTACTGATTACTTCTCCAAGGAAGTAATCCTGTTATTTTACTGATTACTTATTCTCAAAAGTAATTAGTTACTTTATTGCTTAGTTACTTTTAAAAACTTTTGAAAACACGATACACAACCTGAACAAAGCAACAGACCTTTCAGCCCAATTCAATTTTTTCTGCTTAATCCGTCATATAAAATTGAATTAAATGAAAAAGTCTCGTTTTAAAACTTGTTTTATTAGTTTTAATCTTTTAACTTTATGCACATTACATCAAGCAAAAAATAAATTATATGCAGCTGTCTTTGACTGGAAGAAATTTGTTTAACATTTAAACCTATTTTCTGCATATTCCAGCATATAAAATAAAATAAGTATGTGTGTTTACGCTCACTCTTTCAAATAGATGCAAGTAAAAGACAGAAAAAAAAATCAAAGACTCAGCAGGACTGAGTCCTGTCGCTCTTAAATCTATTGTCACCTGTTTAGCAGGAGTGGAGCAGGTGGAGGTTTGCCCGGTGGAGCAGCGGTCATGTCAGTGGGAGGATCCGGGGGTTTCTCTGTGAATTCCACATTCCTGTGGCAGTGTGCTTGGTACTTGCTCAGGTTTGAAGTTAAATTTTTTGCTGTAGAAAGAAGTTTTCTTCCAACGCAGAGTGTATAGCGAACGCTACTGTTTTTGTCACTTTTCACGGAATCAAGCTCAGTAATGTCAGTACGTCCATGCTTTAAATGCTGCATGGTCGTACTCTCTCCCACACTGTTGATCTGCACACGTCTGCTGCAGCCACGGACATTGCACTCTCGTACGTCATTGTCATGAGACCCTCTCACAAACAAAAGTCACGGTTTAGTAACGCAGCGTGCTTACGGGAAAGGAACAGTAATCTAATTACTTTTTTTGGAATAGTAATCCCTTACTTTACTCATTACTTGAAAAAAGTAATCGGATTACAGTAACACCCTACTGCCCATCTCTGGCGGTTGATTACCACATCTGTAGAGCAGCATGGATTCGATTCACTCTGGTCTTATTCGTGCTCTGCAGAGTCTGTTTGATCGGTACTGTAAAGAACATCTGTTAGGTAACGATCCACTGCTTCAGTTTTGTGACCACTCATTAAACACTAAGTAACCAGAGTACACTGAAATCAGCCACATTAAAACTACTGACAGGCAGACAAAAATGTTATTCATATTCAAATCCAATGCTCAGCCGAGAAGCCAGCAGTTCTGGCATTGTTACGTGCCACCAGCCAAACATTGAGGAGGAAGTATCTGTCTAACCCTGGGACCTTCCTCAGCAGGGTTTTGAAAGAGACAAAGACGCTGATCTGGTTTCCAAACTTACCAGGTCCCGAAGAACAAGCTCTGGTGCTAACGTGACTGATCACTGTATATTCTTAGCAGTGAGCTCAACTGCACACTTAAACATTTTAATGCACACAGACTGTGTGAGCATTGCACCGTTAATAAGCAAATTCCATCTTCTTTTACAGGGAGTGCAGAATTATTAGGCAAGTTGTATTTTTGAGGAATAATTTTATTATTGAACAACAACCATGTTCTCAATGAACCCAAAAAACTCATTAATATCAAAGCTGAATGTTTGTGGAAGTAGTTTTTAGTTTGTTTTTAGTTTTAGCTATTTTAGGGGGATATCTGTGTGTGCAGGTGACTATTACTGTGCAGAATTATTAGGCAACTTAACAAAAAACAAATATATACCCATTCCAATTATTTATTTTTACCAGTGAAACCAATATAACATCTCCACATTCACAAATATACATTTCTGACATTCAAAAACAAAACAAAAACAAATCAGCGACCAATATAGCCACCTTTCTTTGCAAGGACACTCAAAAGCCTGCCATCCATGGATTCTGTCAGTGTTTTGATCTGTTCACCATCAACATTGCGTGCAGCAGCAACCACAGCCTCCCAGACACTGTTCAGAGAGGTGTACTGTTGTCCCTCCTTGTAAATCTCACATTTGATGATGGACCACAGGTTCTCAATGGGGTTCAGATCAGGTGAACAAGGTGGCCATGTCATTAGTTTTTCTTCTTTTATACCCTTTCTTGCCAGCCACGCTGTGGAGTACTTGGACGCGTGTGATGGAGCATTGTCCTGCATGAAAATCATGTTTTTCTTGAAGGATGCAGACTTCTTCCTGTACCACTGCTTGAAGAAGGTGTCTTCCAGAAACTGGCAGTAGGACTGGGAGTTGAGCTTGACTCCATCCTCAACCCGAAAAGGCCCCACAAGCTCATCTTTGATGATACCAGCCCAAACCAGTACTCCACCTCCACCTTGCTCGGCGTCTGAGTCGGACTGGAGCTCTCTGCCCTTTACCAATCCAGCCACGGGCCCATCCATCTGGCCCATCAAGACTCACTCTCATTTCATCAGTCCATAAAACCTTAGAAAAATCAGTCTTGAGATATTTCTTGGCCCAGTCTTGACGTTTCAGCTTGTGTGTCTTGTTCAGTGGTGGTCGTCTTTCAGCCTTTCTTACCTTGGCCATGTCTCTGAGTATTGCACACCTTGTGCTTTTGGGCACTCCAGTGATGTTGCAGCTCTGAAATATGGCCAAACTGGTGGCAAGTGGCATCTTGGCAGCTGCACGCTTGACTTTTCTCAGTTCATGGGCAGTTATTTTGCGCCTTGGTTTTTCCACACGCTTCTTGCGACCCTGTTGACTATTTTGAATGAAACGCTTGATTGTTCGATGATCACGCTTCAGAAGCTTTGCAATTTTGAGACTGCTGCATCCCTCTGCAAGATATCTCACTATTTTTGACTTTTCTGAGCCTGTCAAGTCCTTCTTTTGACCCATTTTGCCAAAGGAAAGGAAGTTGCCTAATAATTATGCACACCTGATATATGTGTTGATGTCATTAGACCACACCCCTTCTCATTACAGAGATGCACATCACCTAATATGCTTAATTGGTAGTAGGCTTTCGAGCCTATACAGCTTGGAGTAAGACAACATGCATGAAGAGGATGATGTGGACAAAATACTCATTTGCCTAATAATTCTGCACTACCTGTATGTTTGGCCACATGTTTACATTCCCTGGAAAGATCTGTTTTTATAAAGGAGCTTCCTGCATAGGGCAGCATACCTAAACCACACCAAAGAAAACACTGTTAAAAGGAAGAGGCTAAAGGACTTGTGATGCACAAAACACACAGAGAGAAGGCGTGGAAAAACCCCAACTAAACCCCAACAGCAGGGTTGCTTACTCAGGTCACCAGCCATATATCTGCAGGTTTCAATCAGATTGGTTAAATTGTTTCTGGAACAGGTGAAAAACTGATGAATGGACAGAAAGTGGTTCTTTAAATTATTAGTATTAGGTTAGACAAAGTCACAGTTTAGTTGGTTAAGAGATTTAACTAAATTCTGTCTGAAAGTTCGGATTATTACAAACATTAAGAGGTTAAAAAAGACCCAAAAGAACAGTAGTTGTACGTCAGTGCGAAGGGCTTCATTAGGATTCAAACCCTGAGGTCCAACAGTGTTTCACAGACTTATCAGAGCTCTGCGAGGAGTCAGTCCACTCCTCACCACCTGCTGCTGTTCTCTGTGAGCTCTACATGATGACAGAATGAAACAGTCTCTGGGTAACATAGATGCTGTAAAACATTAGCATTACTCAAACATGGAAAAGACCAAGTGCGTGTGACCTTTATTGTAGGCAGGCAGGTGCGGCTTTTTAGTTTACAGAAAAGAACATCTCAGTGGGGAAAATGTCACGGGACAGTTCTCAGCTTAAAAGCTTTACTACACTGAGTGAAGGAAAGGTTAACGTTAGACTGGGTTCATAGCAGTTTGGCACCTGGCTGTAGTTACAAATTCACAGTGGCAAAAAATATCAATTGGTTTGGTTGAACTGGTGTTGTGAGGATTGGCTGAAGAGTTCCCTCAATTTGCTAGAGCCAGAAGTCAATAGAACATCAGATTAGAGCCTGCATGAGTTCAACGAGTGGACACGTGTCAACATCAGCTGCTGGGAGGAGACTGTGTGTATGAGGACTCCAGGGATTGAAAATCATTACTGAAGATGAATATTAACATAAAGAGAACTGCTCACAACCGGCTAACACAAAATAAAAAAGTCCAATGAAGTGTGAAGTAACAGATGACAGCGGTGCAAATTCTTTCTTTTGATGTGATTTAGCGCATTATATAAAATACAAAAGTGAGAGTTTATTTGAAAGTGAACTGCATGTTTGTCAGGGTTTGCTTTTAGCTCATGTTTTATTATCAAGAAGAAACTTGTAACTGAGCCACTTGCTGCTGCTTTAATGACAAGGCCTATGCATTGGTACACACGGGACAATCAGACGAGCGCCATCACTGCACCAACTAGAAAAAACAACTTGACAGTGAAGCGTTTCATTGATATGCATAAAGAGCTCGGATAGCGTTTTATCCTTTCTTCCCCTGCTCGTCTTGTTAGATGTGACAAGAAGTAAGGAAGAGGGAGAGTAGAGTAGCACTGTGCGTACATGTGTGTGTATGTGTGTGATAGCCTGACGTGCTTGCAGGTCCGTCCCGGCTGACACCCACCCAGCTTTCTTGGGAGCCAATTAGTCATCGCTGGGCTCGGCTTTGACGACCGCAGAACCGCAGCAGATTCATTTATACACAACTTGTTCTCTCTGCGGCTAATGAAGGTGCCAGAAAGAGAGGAAGGGAGGACAGAGAGGAGAAGGGAAGAGGAGCAGACGATATATATTACAGTCAGATGTGTGGGGTCATTATCACAAAAGAAATCTTTAAACTGACATGGTAGAATGAGAGGAGGCTGCACGATGAAGGAACGTGAAGTCTTTTCAGCTATCTGGAGAATTTAACTTGAAAAATAGATGCTGTCAGCTCTGTTTCGTAGTCCTAGATACAAATCTGCTCCCTTGATGTTGCAGCAAATGGTTTTGGATCAAGCTTGAGTGTGCAGGAATGCATTTGACAGCTAAACTAAGGCACTTCTGTGTAATCCTTGCCTTTGTTTCTATCTTTTTGTACTCTCACATACAGTGGGCAAAAAAGTATTTAGTCAGCCACCGATTGTGCAAGTTCCCCCACTTAAAATGATGACAGAGGTCAGTAATTTGCACCAGAGGTACACTTCAACTGTGAGAGACAGAATGTGAAAAAAAAAATCCATGAATCCACATGGTAGGATTTGTAAAGAATTTATTCGTAAATCAGGGTGGAAAATAAGTATTTGGTCAATAACAGAAATACAACTCAATACTTTGTAACATAACCTTTGTTGGCAATAACAGAGGTCAAACGTCTACTATAGGTCTTTACCAGGTTTGCACACACAGTAGCTGGTATTTTGGCCCATTCCTCCATGCAGATCTTCTCGAGAGCAGTGATGTTTTGGGGCTGTCGCCGAGCAACACGGACTTTCAACTCCCGCCACAGATTTTCTATGGGGTTGAGGTCTGGAGACTGGCTAGGCCACTCCAGGACTTTCAAATGCTTCTTACGGAGCCACTCCTTTGTTGCCCGGGCGGTGTGTTTTGGATCATTGTCATGTTGGAAGACCCAGCCTCGTTTCATCTTCAAAGTTCTCACTGATGGAAGGAGGTTTTGGCTCAAAATCTCACGATACATGGCCCCATTCATTCTGTCCTTAACACGGATCAGTCGTCCTGTCCCCTTGGCAGAAAAACAGCCCCATAGCATGATGTTTCCACCCCCATGCGTCACAGTAGGTATGGTGTTCTTGGGATGCAACTCAGTATTCTTCTTCCTCCAAACACGACGAGTTGAGTTTATACCAAAAAGTTCTACTTTGGTTTCATCTGACCACATGACATTCTCCCAATCCTCTGCTGTATCATCCATGTGCTCTCTGGCAAACTTCAGACGGGCCTGGACATGCACTGGCTTCAGCAGCGGAACACGTCTGGCACTGCGGGATTTGATTCCCTGCCGTTGTAGTGTGTTACTGATGGTGACCTTTGTTACTTTGGTCCCAGCTCTCTGCAGGTCATTCACCCCGTGTGGTTCTGGGATCTTTGCTCACCGTTCTCATGATCATTTTGACCCCACGGGATGAGATCTTGCGTGGAGCCCCAGATCGTGGGAGATTATCAGTGGTCTTGTATGTCTTCCATTTTCTGATGATTGCTCCCACAGTTGATTTTTTCACACCAAGCTGCTTGCCTATTGTAGATTCACTCTTCCCAGTCTGGTGCAGGTCTACAATACTTTTCCTGGTGTCCTTCGAAAGCTCTTTGGTCTTGGCCATGGCGGAGTTTGGAGTCTGACTGTTTGAGGCTGTGGACAGGTGTCTTTTATACAGATGATGAGTTCAAACAGGTGCCATTCATACAGGTAACGAGTGGGGGACAGAAAAGCTTCTTACAGAAGACGTTACAGGTCTGTGAGAGCCAGAGATTTTCCTTGTTTGAGGTGACCAAATACTTATTTGCCTACTGGTGTTGGCCAGAGGGGCCGATGGCGCGAAATGGCAGCCTCGCTTCTGTCAGTCTGCCCCAGGGCAGCTGTGGCTACAACCGTAGTTTGCCTCCACCAGTGTATGAATGCGAGAGTGAATGAATAGTGGCATTGTAAAGCGCTTTGGGTGCCTTGAAAAGCGCTATATAAATCCAATCCATTATTATTATTATTATTATTATTATTATTATTATTATTTTCCACCCTGATTTACGAATAAATTCTTTACAAATCCTACCATGTGGATTCATGGATTTTTTTTTCCACATTCTGTCTCTCACAGTTGAAGTGTACCTCCGGTGCAAATTACTGACCTCTGTCATCATTTTAAGTGGGGGAACTTGCACAATCGGTGGCTGACTAAATACTTTTTTGCCCCACTGTACATGCTCACTTCTGTCACTACAAGTCATTTACGTGTAAGGAGTGTTTACCTCCTACTTTTGCCTTGTTATGTCAATTCTGGCCGATGACTGATACTCGGTGCCCCTCCCTTTTTATTTACCTTAAGCAGCTTTCAACAGCTGCCAGGTTCTGTTTGCTAGATCGTGTATTGTTGACACATGGAGAGATGAGGCCCACAAGCTCTGACTTTAAATATATCTCGCCACCCTGGATGTTTTAAAAACATGCGAATGCTGTATTAGCTGAGTCAGAGACTGTGTTTGTTTTTGGTGGTATGGTTCTGTTCTGGACCTGCTTTGCAAAGCCAGCATAGAACACAGCAGACATCGATTTAACAATGATTAAGTTAGAAGTAGAATTAATGGAGGAAACGGCGTCGATGTGGGTTGCAAAGAGGCTTGTACTGAAATCCGCTAGCTTGGATGTGGCTTTCCAAAATTAAAGCTACACTTTATTTTTTTATTTTCATCCTAATGAAATGATTAAAGTATAGAGAGGTGAAATAATGGGAGCCACTGAGAGACAACCTTTAAGTATCCTTTGTGTAAAAACAGCTGCTTTAAGTGAAATAAAACTAAAAAAGAGCAACTAAAAGCGTCAAATCTTCAATTATTGCAGGAAATATGGAGCTTAAAATTTCAGTCTGGACCATTTGACTCCAAAGAAAATTGATATTTCCATCTGCATTAATTTATATTTGTGAGGAAGGCCAAGTTCTAGTGAGCAACAGATATGAAAGCATGAAAGGAGGACCTGGGGTGCAGGTGGGTTGCAAAGGAGATTGCAGATTTCTTTTTTCTATATTTTTATTACTGCTTAAATTTATTTTAATTTGATTACTAAGATGCATTTAATCATTTTGATGTGCTTGCTTTTGTAAAGTGCTCTGGTCATTTGATGTATAGTAAATCCATAAAATGGGAGTGTGGCAAGCATATGTAAGGTTATATAACCTGTCAGGGAGCATTTGCTTCAACTGAGGGCATCATCAGTAAATACATGCCAAACTGCATTAGTTATAATGCAGTTTGGAGGCCATACTTTTAATGTGTGAGCCATGTTCAGTATTTTTTGGTGAACATAAAGTTACACACCAAGAAGGAATGACAACAGGTCTGCTGCTGATACTCTGCATCTCTGTCAGAACAGTATCCCTTCCAATCATTTGTATTCAAGGGTTGGCGATGTTTGCTTAACTGCGTGCAGGAGAATGTGGATGCAGCATCTGTTTCTGTTCTCGTTTCAGTCTGAGCTGTTGCAAGCGAGCGGGTGATTGTGCCTTCAGCCTAGAGAGAACAACCGAATGTAGATGAAACAATAAGAGGAAAAGTGAAGATGGATGAGAGGGGAGCTTGGGAGGCTGGAGGGGAAAATAAAGGGAGCTCAGACTGCAAAAAGGGATAGGAGAAAGAAAAGATTTTTGCTGTTTTTGCAGCAACTAGAATGTGTTGCTAAAGGGGAAAAGAGAGAAAGTGATACCACACAGCGCTGTGTTTCTGCATGCAGGGCTGAGGCGAGCTGCTAGCCCCCTGTGAGTCTTGCTAAAAATAAACGTGGGAGGAGAGGAATCCTCCTGTCTATCTCTGTGCATCTTTCTCTCCTTTGTCTCTTCTTCCTTCTCTCCTCATTCACTCCCGTTGCAGGTGTGTGTGGATGCATATAACTGTGCTGTTTAGTGTTTGTTTTGACCATTTCTACAGCTTAGTTAATCCAAATAAAAAGGCAGATGTTAAATTAACCAGTCAAAAACGGTGCTTGTTTTTCAATCCAGCAGGTTCTCTGCAGAAACTAGAAATGATTATAATAATAATCATTGCTGCAGTTAAATAGACTGGAGCAAAAATCAGATATCTCTGTTTACTTTAAATGAAACGATCACAGACTGACTCTGTGCTTACAGCAACTACAGGCACTCAAATGATTATTTCTGATGTGAAGATGAACGTGAACAGTGCAGTAAAAGTTTTTCTCTTTTCTCTTTAGCTGTTTCTATGATGCGCCACAGTGCTTCAGCTTTTGGATTTGCCGTAAGTCCAGAGTAAACACTCTACTTCATTAAAAGTAGAAATTGTAGTGACAGAATTCCCAATTACCAATGTTTACACTTTGCAGTTTGATGCCACGCTGGATGTGTTGTCATCTGTGATTGTATTGTGGCGATACAGCAACGCCGCAGCTGTCCACTCGGCGCACCGCGAGTACATGTAAGTATGATCACCTTTCACCCCGATCCACTCTGACCCGGGCTAAAATCCCCTTTATTTATAATGCTCTGCATAAGCCACAGACGGTATAAAACATGGACGTAGCTTCTGGGTCAGAAAAATGAAGCCAGTGTGTCTTAGCCACCATATGGCTACAGGTGTTGCTGCAAAAAGGCATTAGGTCTCTGCCCCCTCGCATCACCAAACACAATCAAAACAGAACTTCAGAGAGCAAACGGACGGCATCACGGTAGCGACATCAATCGTTTGTACTGTCTGTGGCATACATGGTACTTTGATTTAAAATGAAAACTTCCTCCATCAAAGAAAGCATACATATCCCAGGCAGAAAACTTTCCCCAGCCTGAGATTTTAATGCTTTTTTTGCTGGAGGAAATTAGATCAATTAAGTTTTTAGTAGTTTTTATTACTGACATGTGCTTTATCAGTCTCCTTAGCAACGCTAACATTTGTTTGTGATCGAGGAATCATCTGCCAGGCTGCTCCTCGTACATTTTTCCTTCACCACCAAATTTATTTGTAGCGAATGGTCTGAAGCAGTCAGAAGGTCTTAGCAGAAACATTTTCATATACTCAGTCTGAACAACTGTTGATGCAATAACCAGCAATTCACTGTAAAGTGCTGCACTGTATAAATATCAGATTGGCTGCACAAGTAAAGTTGTTTTGACCAGATATGATTAATCTTATTTTTATATACTTAGCTCGGGTACTTCCAGCCCATAAACAGCAACAACATGAATTCATGTATACTTAAAATTAAAGTTCAAACCCAAATACAGCTTTGACAGCTTTGCTTCTATATATAGTTTTCTTTACCCCTCAGGCATCAAAAGGCTGATGAAGTATTGTCACACTCAAGTTTGACTCAGAGGTCCTGTGAATGCGATAGCTCCAAGGAACCCACCTACGGTTTTCAAATTGATACTATAGGTTAGGGTGACCAACCGTCCTCTTTTCCCCGGACATGTCCACTTTTCACATTTCGTTCGGGACGTCCGGGGTGATTTTCGAGATTGATAAAAATGTCCAGGTTTTCCGACAGAGGACCCATGTGTGTGACGTCATCCCTGAACTGCTGCTTTGTGAGTTGTTGTTCTGCGCTCACAGACGGGACAGAGCGCGCAGCAACACACCTAATGATGTTTGAAAGATCCCAAAGCGCAAGTGCATCTTTTCAGATGAACTGCAAAAGAAATTTCCCTTGTACCGACCCAGTACTGGTAATTTTTCTTATGCAGATGAGGCCTTATTTCTGTACCATTATTTAATTCCAGAGGCTTTTAAGTTATTTGTTTGCACTTGTTGACTTGTAAAAGCCTATATGACATTTTTGTTTCACCATTCATTAACCGCACAGAGAAGGCATCGTTTAAATATGTTAAATATGTTTCTTTAAGCAAGTTCTTCATGACTGGGCCAAGTGTCCTCTTTTTTGGAAATCAAAAATATGGTCACCCTACCATAGGTGTAGCTACACTGCAGAAGCCTCGGTATGGTCTCATATATACGACCAATAAGACAAAAGAAGTCCAGCAATGTGATGAAATTTATTTCAGTGTGTCTACAATGGCCTGTGTGAGCGAGGGGAGAGATTGTGTGGTCTGCTCTGTCCAGCAGAGAAGTGTGTCAGACAGCATGCCTCTTCAGCTCCGTCAAGCTCAGCCCAGTGGGACCGATCACAGACAAGCGCCTCACATCTTATCTCTACCTGGCTGAGAATAGAGTGTGTGTGAGAGGAGGCTGCCCTTTCAGAGCCTGTTGAATGGTCAGAGTGCTGGCAGCCAGCAGGAGACTGAAAGAGAGAGACGAGCCAGTCATCACTTTACTTCTGCTCTGAAATAGTTGAACGGTGTTGCACCAGTTCATCCAGCATAGGATGGGTTGCAAGCAAAGCAAGTAAAATCTTTAGGTTTGTCCGTACTGGCGATTAAGTGAAACTTTCACTCCCTGCGTACACACAGACTCACACTTAACAGTGGAGTTGTGTCACGGTCTCACAGGAGTTGCTAATTGCCTTAGAGACGACAGATGAGCTCATATCCTCTGGAGACCAGACACTGAAGTGCATGGAAAAAGATTCAACAGCAAAGCATCTGCTTTAACATGAAAGCCATGAGGAAGCTAATAAAATGATAAATAATAAAATTGTTATACTTTAATAATTATATATTCTAGTTGTAGTGTCAGTGAGTTCTCAGACCACACCCATCTTTTTAAAGATCTATTTAAATATTTAAATAAAAATACTTCATAGGAGGAGATATAAATGTGTTGCGAATTGAAAAGAAATTAGGACATGAATCTAAGTGTTCTCCAATAGTCTCTTAGCTCTGCTTTGTCCCGTGTGCATCCATTTACATGATAAATGGAAACAAAAATGGCGTCTTCCTTAATCCCCAGAGTCTGAGCGTATCATAGCCAACCAAGCTGTCTTTGTGTTGCTCTTTAACTAACAGCTGTTTTTGCTATCCATACAAACTGCTTGTGTGTGTGCATATTAGTTAATGAAAATATGTTGCGGTAATGAGTGAGTTTCAGCTCTTAGATACACTTTTAACTTAAAGAGCTATGTTAGCTATGTCCATTTGTACCCTTTATGTTAAGCTAACTAGCTCCTAGCTAGCGACATTGTTCGCCTCGACGACTCTCTGCCAAAAAAGCTGTACAGTTTGCTAAACACCAACACACAATTTTCAATTTTCACCAAAGTTGTTTGCAGATAAAATTTAAAAATTTTATGGTTGAGGGTTTTGTGAGTTTATCAGAAAGAACTGCTAAATTTACCAGACAGACAACATAAAATGATCAGAGTAACAGGAAGTGTGCGACTAAAGACCTGTCTGATTAATTCCAACTGTATTTTTAATATAAATATTTGACAGCTTGCTAAACCATCATGTGAAAACATCTACACAAATCCACTTGAAAGCGGTCTTCATTGTGTCATTTCAGCACTGCTAAATGGAGAATCTGGACAAAGTTGAGGAGCTGCTCAGCCAGTAATTGGCTTCGCTGAGAAGACAGCTTCCTCTTGATCACACGCACACTCACACAGTCTATGACAGCTATACACAAACACACCCACACACACACACACACACACACACACACACACACACACACACACACACACACACACACACACACACACACAGACATGTTTCTGCAGACATACTCTGAAACAGTAAAATGAGAATCATCCGAGAGCAACAAAATCTAAATATAAAGCTATTTTCTGTTGCTGTCTTATACATAGCCACCACAGCGTGTTTGATTTGGGAGTTTTGTACACTGATTGGCCTTCTTGACACAACCCCAACAGGGATTTGTGGCTCTGGCTGGAATTAAACCTGTGACTTGCTTGCCACTATAGTACTTGTACAGATGCATAAAATATGGATCCATGTATTTACACCTTAACTGTAGCCTGGCGTCTTCCTCCTGCTGCAGTGTTTGTTTGTTAGATAGCCAGCGGCTTTGAGCAGACTGAGTGAGAGGGCTACTGATGCACAACGAGAGCCTCTGTGTTCTTTTTCTTAGTTTTTTGATCTGTCTGGGAATGATAGAGAAGGTGCGGTTGAACAGCAATGCCCAAGTACCGAGTGGTTGCCAAGGTAACAAGCTTTAGGTGTCAAAGTAAGACAAATTGGGGACTTTTGTTTTCCACGTGAAAACACAAATACCTCCATTGAAATCACCAAGGTTAGAGATGCTGTTGTTGTGAGCGTGTTGATATTAATAAGTGATCCACGTCTGTGCATTAAAACAGAAGCTGCATGCAGCCGAACACTTTGCTGGTCTTTTTGCTGTTCGGTTGTTCTGCTGTGGAGTAAACACCAGCTCGGAGCGATGATGTCATTTTCCAACCACAGGAAGCGATAGAGGGCTGTAGTGGTGGATACGGCGCTCCATTGTGTGTGTCTACGTGTGTTCGTGCACCCTGCTGTGGACTTCCCGGAGTGATGTTGGGTTGCCTTGGTTACCTCATCCGGTCAAAACCCAGGATGCTAAGTGTGGCTCAAGAGCAGCCGTCAGATTTGAACACATACACTTGGGTATTCATCCATGACCAGGACATATGCTCCGATTGGTTTTTGTGTCCCTCTAGACTTTGTTAATTGGGTAAAGGTGCTTAAAGGACATCTGCTGCTTCCAAATGAATCCTCCGGATCACTCTGAATAAATGTTATCCGTCATTGAGGATCGTTTAGGGTAGCAGGAAGCTGTAGCTTTATCTAACACTCTACAGTTATCATAGAAGTTGATGCTTCCATGTTCAGAAAAACATCTACTACTTATACTTGGACTTTAGTTTTAGCCAGGACCAGTATTTGGTAGTATGGCTCTAATCAGGGATACCGTTTTCATACTTGGAATGCATGCAAAGTCAGGGAGGAGGAGAAGCTTGAATGGATGAACCGTGTAAAATTGCAAAATCACTTTTCTCCATCTGATATACAGAAACTCCAGCTAAAAATGTCTTTAGATGAGATCAGTCCAGCCATTATTTCCCACTTATCCAGTTCAGGGTTGCAGGCATACTGAATCCTGAGCTGTTACGGAGTTAGAGGCAAGGCCAACCCAGAGAGCCCTGCCTGTCTTTGACTGTAGAGGAGAGCCCACATGCACCCAGGAACAACACGCAAACTACACACAAAGTCCTCAGACTACAGCTCTTTAGATGAGATGTTAGATTCTGGGTTTTTTGGCAAGTCAAAATTATAAGCGAGTCATCGATTTTATGGTATTTTTAATTTGGTAGTTGTTTTGATCTGTGTTGTTCAGCACTTTGGTCTGCCGGGTGTGTTCTTAAAGTGCTATACAAATAAACGATGATGATGATGATGATGATGATCGATTGGAGGTCTCCTGGAGAAATTTGAATTTAATACCTCATTGTTTGTGAAATCGTGGCTCGAGCCCTGCAGCCATGCAGCACCACTTTTATTGTTTGGGTTGGCCGTCGCATCAGGATCTGCTCAGAAAGAAAGAATGAAGAAACTAAAAACACTCTGTTTGTTGGTTACTGATCGCCTGTGTCTTCTTTCCTTTCCTCTGCAGAGCTTGTGTTATCCTGGGTGTGGTTTTCATCCTGTCCTCCTTATGCATTATGGGTAAAGCCATCCACGATCTGGCCACCAAACTGCTACCAGAAGTGGTAAGAATTCATCCATCACACTGTTCTGTGTTTGCTTTTAGACAGATTTGTGAGGATTATAATCGGACTGTGAAAAGAGACCAATTCTGCAGAGCACCATGCTTTAATTGTTACACTTATTGCACAAAAAGCAGCGGATGAGACAGGATAATAGTAGATTAGTTTACTACCACATGCTGATTTTCCTACATGGCAGGCAGGAAATGGCTCTGGCTGAGATGCAGGGGTCAAAACTGGATTCAGACAGAAGATGGACGAGAGCTTTGGATTAAGCGGCTTCCATATGGGATGCATAATGTTCTCCATTTAACATTCAGGGGAAACCCCCTAAACATACTAACATACTGCACACCATGGCAGCTGTATAACCCACAGCCACGTTCATCTCCCTGAACTCAGGCTGCCAAAGGTTTAGTGTGTAATCAGATTTTTCTGTGGAATTTGCAGTTATTTTTAAAGCTTTGGCAGATAGTAACCGCTCCTGTGTCTGGCCAGGACCAGGGCTCTGCTGTCCCTGGTGTAATACAGACAGCGAGCCAGAGACGGGGATTTCATTTAGAAGCTAAGAAAAGGCCAGCTGACTTTGCTCCCATATCTAATAATATCTTTACAAACAACATGCAGGATGTTTATTTGCATGAAGCCGTGTGTAGCATGGCTGACTCTGACTCCATCTTTGAGTAGTGGATCTGATTGGACGGCATACTTTCATCTTTGGTTGGTAGCTCAGGATGATGAGACCAAGACACAAAGAGGAGGGTGTTATGAACACAGAGATGCTATTGAAGATGAAATGTTAGGGACTCAAAAATGTATTAAGATCGTTTGGTTTTAAATATTTTCTTTGCTTCAGTGTTGCAGTAGATGCTGTGTGGTCATGTAGACGATGCAGTCGGACACCGTGTGTTGCCAAGTCTACAGCTCTGATTTATGATTGTCTTTTATTTCCAATGATCAGGTTAAAAATAGACTTACCTTTATTAGTGTGAATGCTTGAAAAGCATTCACAGTATTGTTCTTCTAATCTTTATTCTTCTATTTTATTATCTATTCCGTACGTTTTTTGAAAGCCTACTCCTTCAAAACCGTTCAACTTAGAAAAACCATTCAAACACCATTAGATTCCTATTCTTTTGGACATGATTGCTTGTATTTTTCTCATTTTTAACATTTATATTTTTAATTTTATTCAACTTTATTCAACAAAAATTTCCCATGTATTTCAATGGGGAGACCCTTCAAATTCTCATTCAACTTACTCATTTTTAAACTCTTACTACTTCAACATACGTTCACATAGAGCCACCATTCAAACTTTAAAACGAAGACAAGACATTCAACTATTCAACTTGTATTTATCTTTTCAATATCTATTATACTTTTTCTTCAGTTCCAGTTTAAGTTTCATGATGTTTTTTCACCCGTTTCAGAGTTTATAATGGGTGTGTATGGGACGGAATGTTGGGGCTAGAGTGAGACAGCTGAACTGCTAGAGTGAGAGGAGCAAAAAAATTAATCTTAAAATCTTTTTTAAAACTGCTGCTGTGTCCGCAGCGTTTGCTCTACAGGTATGATTTTACCCTCAAAACGTAGCCATCGCTGTCCTCTTTCATCCAATGTGTTTACTATTGTACTAGGTGTTATGGTTCTTTCATAAATGTCACCAATGCACAGCCTCCTCCCTCCAACTCTTCCATAGACTCTAATGTTAAAATGGCTCAGAAGGTTCGTTTGAAAATCAGAAGAGCATGGTGTCTTTCCACTGTCACCACGTCCATATAATAAACTCCACAGACATGAAAACTGAGAATTTGGTAGACTAGACATTGCTGTCGCTCACAGTGAAAGAATTTTGTCAATACGACTTTTACTTTTCATTTGGGAGCGATTTGTTTCAGCCTGACTTTTCTGTTCATTTTAAGCAGCAAAAGTGAGGCGCATGTCTGTGTACGTGTGTATGGAGCCATTGGGTGCAGTCACTATAGCAACCAGGCTCACACCTGCCTGCTTAACGAGCTCTCTCTGCCACTCTGCCAAGATTCATCTTAAGCACTTCTCTTTCAACTGCTGCTGTGTCCACAGTGTCACAGCCATCATTTTACCCTCAAAACGTCGCCATCGTTGTTCTTTTTCCAACATCTTGTCTTTCAAAGCTCAGAGATGTAAACTTTTTAAACTGTGTGGGTCCAAGTGGAGGGATCACATTTTAGTCATTCAGTGATTCAAAGAATATGACCTTTTAATATTCTTTCAGATGTTTTCTGACTCTAAATGTTCTTTTCTCATTTCTTAGGTTTTTCTAATTTAAAATTAAAACATTTTCAGCTTTTTTCCAACTTCTTCTTCTGTGTAACCTTCAGCTTTTAGCAGTTCAGCACTTTTGTTTTCAGGTTAAATTCGGGTTTTTTTTTTTTTTTATCTCATTCAAAATTTTTAACTTAAATTCAGTAATTATTTCATTTCAATGCATACATTCAGATTCAAGCATTCACACTGCAGTTTCTTCAGAAAATGCACTTTCTAGTTAATGTATTACTTTCCTGTTACTCTATATCACCTGTGCAATTGCAAGGTAACAATGTAACAAATACCTGTTCTAAAGAAAGGAGGAGGAGATGCGTGTGTTTTCTCTTTTATGTCCTTTCAGCACCTTTTACACACGAATGTTGTGATGACAGATTCTAATGTAGGAATCGTGCAATGCTGCTGAAGTAGTTTTGTGTATTTTGGCAAACATGAAATAATTTATGTAGGTAGGTGATAGTGAATGTTAAAAAAGTATATTTCACTGCAGTCCACACTGTGTGCATCTGAAGTGAGATCATTTTTATGGTTAAAATATTCAAGACTAATGTGACTCTAAATGTGCACTTTTGGTAGTCACTTTACTTTATTCTCACAAAAATATTTCAGAATCAGAATTAGATTTTTTTCCCCCCTGTTATTACTGTCTGTAAGTGTGTGTGTGTGTGTGTGTGTGTGTGTGAGAGAGAGAGAGAGTGTGAGTAAACCAAGTGTAATAGTGACGCTCACAAACCTCACGTGTGAAGACTCACAAGCTTTCACACTTCTGCAAATAGCGTTTTCACCTAGTTGCCAGTCAGTATCATCCATCAGCTGCTGTTTATTATTTTTCCTGCCTAAGTCATGTTCATTCAGCTTTGTCTGTGGTGGATCTCAGACGCAGCAGTAACTCGTGGCTGGTATGAGATAAATAAGAAATATTAAAAGTAGAAGAGATTAAGAATAAACTTATGGACACGAGTTTAATCCATCCTCTTAAATTCTGAATTAATAAAATGTGTAATGCTGTTATGTACCGTAGCCACTGTGTAGCCACTTCATTAGGTACACTTGTTGATGTGCTCATTAACACATATCTATTTAGATAATACATTGGCAGCAACTCAGTGCATTTAGACATGTAGTCATGGTTAAGATGACCTGCTGAAGATCAAACTAAGCATGAGAATGGGGATGAAAGGTGATTTAGTTGACTTTGAAAGTGGGGTGGCTGTTGGAGCCAGATAGATCTACTCGGATTTTCCCGCGCAGCCACGCGAAGGTTTAAAGACAACAGTGCGAAAAAGAGAAAATATCCAGTGAGCAGCAGCTCTCTGGGTGAAAAGGCCTCGCTGACAGACTGCTTTAAGCTGCCAGGAAGGCAACAGTAACTAAAAAAAGAAGAAAAAGCAAGCTCTTGTTACAACCAAGGTATGAAGAAGAGCATCTCTGAATGCACAGCACATGGAACGTTGAAGCAGATGGACGAGCAGCAGACGAGCCGCATGCCGCTCCTGTCAGCTAAGAACAGGAAACTGAGGCTAAAGTTCAGACCGTAGGACCCAAATGTTGCCTGAGCTGATGTGTCTTGATTTCTACTGCAACATTTGAATGGGAGTTTTATTAATGGTTCAGACTTCTGGTGGTGGTGTAGAGTTGTGGGGGATTTTCTTGGCATACATTCGGCCTCTTAGTACCAGCTGAGCATAGTGCTGTTGCTGATCATATCCATAACTTTATGACCACAGTATTTGTTATATAGCACGTGTACCTAATAATAGTGGTCAATGAGCGTATACGCGTGTATATGATGTTAACATAAATGCAGGTTGCCTGTCATGGTGACATCTTTACCAGCTTACTTACTCACTAACTCCTCTGTGTGCTCCTCACATTGTTGTTCCACATGTGAAGCTAACCGAGCTGGATGCTTTTCAATGAGACGAATCACATTGTTGGATCAGCTGCTGAGCAAAAGAAAGATTTTCAGATAATCTCCACAACTGACTCAGTCTCAAAATCCAATTCGTTTTTGAAGCCCTTTACAGCTTTATTGACCTAACTGTGTTTTCCTTCTATTCATGTGTGGCTGCGGCGAGGGAGAGAATGGCCTGTCGCGAGCACTAAAGTGGAAACAAAGGCAGAATGTGAGCGTGCCGAGACAGACAGATTGTGTTTTTCTGAGTCGACCCGCTCCTCTGCTGTCGCACACTTGGTTTCTACCAGACTGACTTCTGGTGCATCACAGTTGGAGATCTAAAGTTTGTGCCTCGCAGCCTCCCACCTTGTGCCAGTGTTGAAAAAATAAGATTTATTTTCACTTCCTTCCTCTCTAGAAAATGTTAATAAGGAAAGCAGCTGCTCAGGTACGCCAGGGTTGGACAGAGTGGGAGGTGTGAGGTGTGTGGAGGAGGATGTTTGGTTTGACACCTGACTGTTCCTGCTCTGCAGGTCCTTTGTGCCCAATTAATGTCAGTTAGCATCCAAAAACAAACCGTTCTCTGCATGACACAGATTCTGTGAAAACCTTTTAACTCCCAGCAGGGCTTTTCATATTGCAAATTAATTCTGACCTCTGACAGCTGAGAGAGTCTTACATTCTTGAGGTTTATGTAATCCTTTGCAAGGCCACAGAATGACGTTTAAATACAGCACAAAGACAAACTGCCTTAGTTACGAAGTTAAAAGCAAAAGCAACCAGTGCAGTCAGATTTGGCACCCAATAAAAATCTAATTGTTCATCAGCTGAATATTAACACTTTCTATCGTGTTTGTTTTAATCCACACACAAATTTAGTTGTAGTTTTATGACAAGCTACATGCTGACATTGAGCCTCAGAGGTGCAGGCTGGCAGATTCTGCACAGAGATCTATAGTAGTTACACGCAAATGTCAACTGCTGCATTCATATTATGGGCAGAGGCTTTTCTCTCTCTCTGTGTGTGTGTGTGTGTGTGTGGGGGGGGGGGTTCCCTCTGCCATTGGTCAAAATGCCAGCCTGCAACAGTCATGGGAAAATTGATTATAAGGTCACTGGGGGATTCCCTGTGATAACAGAGTGAGTCGCAGCATGCAATCCTTCATTTCAGCTGACTGGAAACAAAACTTTCCAAAATAACCAAATAAATGATCGACAGTGTGTGCCTCTGTTAGTACATTCACTCTTCTCAGCTCTTGACCCTAGCTACATCTATACCTAAATGTGTGTTTTTTATTGCAGTGATAGATATAATGCACTGTCATAGACTATATAAAAGATGGAAGTAGCTTCTGATTTTAGTCAAAAGTCCTAGACTTGTAAATAAAATGTCATTTCATTTTAGTCATACTTGAGGCATCTAAACATTTTTTTAGTCTAGTTTTAGTTGACTAAAACATAAAATGTAATCAGCTACATTTTATATTGTAGCTGACTACAATATAAAACCAATTGAATTGGTTTTTAATTCAATTCAATTTTATTTATACTTTATATTGTAAGGTAGACCCTACAATAATACATACAGAGAAAAACAATCATATGACCCCTGTGAGCAAGCACTTTGGCAACAGTGGGAAGGAAAAACTCCCTTTTAACAGGAAGAAACCTCCAGCAGAACCAGGCTCAGGGAGGGGCGGGCATCGGTTAGGGTCAGAAGTGTCTCTTCCTTGACGTCAAATGTGAAATGTATCCATGTGTCGTTTGCTCCTCTTTTCCTCCCAAACTTTGACATTTTGTCGAATTTTCATGAGATAAAGGGAGCACGGGAGCTAGTTGTACTGTATCCTGGAGGCAGTTCAAGTGTGCACATCTGACCTTGCTGCACAAGATTACTTGTGATTGGATCACTTTCAAACTCTTCCCGCCTTTCTACACAACTAAGTTCTGATCTCGTCTCTCCAGAACGTTTTTATCTAGTTTTTATTCACTGACAAAAATATGGATACGTTTAATAGTTTGTAGTTTTTGTCCTTGTGGGTTAGTTTTGTTTTGTTTGTTTTTTACTAAATTATCGTCTCGTTTTTGTCAGAAAAAAAAGGTTGTTGAGAGAAAAAAATAATTGGTCAGTTAATTTAACACTGCTTTAGGGTGGGCTTACCTTGTGACTGACAAGGTTTCGCAGTCATGTCTGCACCTCACCCACCACACCGTTTCAAAGCACCTGGACGGCGATGGTTAAAACACTCGGTTCAAAGCTTCACAACAGGACTTTGCTAACAATTGGCTGAAGGCACAGTGGCTATGTCCATCGTTTACTTACAGCCTGTGTGTAGCGCCTTTTTTGTTTGTTTTTTTACAGCCTGCAGCCAGGCTTATTTTTTGCTTTGAAAGACTTTAAGAATTGTTGTTAAAAGTTCACATTAAGAAGCATTTCTTTTAAAAGTAACTCACCTTATGAGGATGTCTAATGAACCAAAATGAGCTATGTCTGGTTTGAATACGTTTCCTGTTGCTGAAGAATGGTCAATGCTTTGTAGATAAACAATTAAAATTTTAGTTTCAAACCTGAGTCACAGCATTGACTCAGGTCTATGCAGCACGCTGAGGTTTTCTTTCCATCTCCTCTTTGATGTGCGCGAGCTTGCCAAAGTAGCTTTTCATGGCTCCGAGGCCATAGTACAATATTAATGTTGCTGCAGAGGCTCTGAGTGCTCTGCAGCTCGCTTTCTCTTCTCTAATCCATCTCTCCTCCTCCAGCCGTCCTCTGTGCATTTACATCTCAGGCATTTAGTGATGTGGCCCTCAAAACAGATGTAAGTAAGTAAAAGTAAGTAAAATTTTATTTATATAGCACCTTTCAAGATAAAAATCACAAAGTGCTTCACAGAAGCTAACAATTTAAACATGTAACAACAAAGTCATGTTTAAATTGTTGAAAACCAAACGGATAAAGCGCAGGAAGCGAATCTGTGGCTCAACACTAATCAAAAAAAGACTTATCAGGAAGAGCAATTACATAAGAGCTACAGGGAGCAGTGGAGAATATTGTTGGACCATTACTGGAGGTAAACGATACTGAAGGGAGGTGGTGATGATTGTGGGGGTGTCAGGGTTGTCAGAGATAGTGTCTGTGCTGTTTTGACAAGGAGGCAGAGCAGCTGGATTCATCAGTTCAGTGTGAAAAAACTTGTTACTGATGTAGTTGTTATTAGACTCACAGTGTTGGTGAGCTTGGCAAATGTGACGTTGTGCTAAAATGTTGCTTTTCTGAATAACCTGTAGGGATTGGAAGGTTAAGTTTGCTAGAAGGCAGCTACAGTCCCGAGCTGTGTGCTGCCTTGTGATTGTAGGTGTATTGAAAAGACCTTGTCTTTGAATTTGAACGAAGAGTCTGATAGATAGGGTTTGGTACACAGTGAAGTACTGGTTGTGTCTATAAATACAGATATTACCCTGCATGAGCTGACTCACTGAGTAGTAAAAGAAACCTCAGCAGTCAAGGCCATAGACTGTATATAAAGGATGGACATAGCCATTGGTTTTGTGACCTTTACATTATAAAGTATCAATGCTAGACTTTTGCCTGTTGCTCCTGTGTGGGTGGGTGGGTAGTTTTTATTTGTTATTTTTATTGACCTAGAATGTGCTCTAGGAAGACCAGATGGTGGACTCCTAAGTAATCAGCTAATGCTAGCAATGCTAGCAGCTAACTTTGTCTAAAAACATTCAACCCTGTACAAGTTGCTGTTTGGTAAAATTTCCTGTTGTGAGCTGATAGTAATCACTGTCTAAAACAAGTCTTGAAGTGTTTTGAACCAATGCTGCACTTTTAACAAGGAGATTGAATCCCACTCTTGGTCTGTTGTTTTTGTTTCTCACAGGACGATTTCCTGTTCAGCGTGTCCATTGTCAGCGGTTTGATGTGCATCATATTGGCTGTAATCAAGTTCATGCTCGGCAAAGTACTGACAAGCCGAGCTCTCCTCACTGATGGTAGGTGTGCACGTGCAGAGAGATCATAGCTTTTTAGAACTTGTAAACTTTCTCAGCTTTCCATAGTGATGCCATCACAATCGTAAAAATCATGGGTTTGTCACTCTGACATGTCTGTCAGCTCCAATTGGTTTCCTAAAGTTGCCTCATAGTTGATGAGATTACAGGTGCATGGAGCCAGCTTAAACATCTGTCACACTACTGGGTTCTTGGTGAAAACAGTGGTGAATATCACAGTGACACTAGCAGGTTTCTGGGAGCTGACCTCTGAACCCTCAAAGCCGACTTTGACTGACATTTGTCGTCTCTTTCCAGGATTCAACTCACTGCTGGGGGGGATCATGGGCTTCTCCATCCTGATCAGTGCTGAAGTCTACAAGAACGAGCCCAAGGTGTGGTACCTGGATGGAACAATAGGTGTCCTGATAGGTCTGATCATCCTCGCCTATGGAGTTAGGTAAGTGGCTAGTACTTGGTAAAAAAAAATGGCGTACCTTTTATTTGGTGTCATGAGATAATTGTTGATATTGCAGCAGAACATATCCACAGAATGAATAGAGGAGCTGGGGTGGAGGTGGGTTGCAAAGCAGCTTGCAGAGCATTGGTTTGGACATTTAGTGAGGAAATGGTATAAACTAACTACCCGAATAAATACTCTGTGGTGTTTTAAGATAATAAAAGCACAATGAAGTCAGAATACCTCCATCTGGAGTCAGTATTCATAAAACCAAAGCTTACAAAGTGATTTGGTGTAATTACACTGTGTTAGTTCTGTGTGGAAAACCAATTTCAGTGTGTGCAGTTTTGTCACTGGATTCATATAAAAGCATTGCAAGTTATATTTTGTACACGGGAATGATGAAAAAATAAAATAGTGACACCTTTAAAGGTTGAAATCTCGAGGCTAGAAAATTTGTATTCTAACAGCTGGTAGGGGTCTGAAGGTTGCTGTCATCTCCATTTTCAAATCCCCCAAAACGACCTTAATGTTTAAGTGCAATATTGAGCCGAGATGCTCAGATGTATCATTAGGTGGATCAGAGGTTGATCTCTTTGCCTGTTTTTTTTCTGTGCCGCAGACTGCTCCTGGACATGGTCCCCCGCGTCCGACAAACCAGGAACTACGAGCGCTTTGAGTGACGGATCACAGAGGGCGGGTTTGGGAGTGACTGGCAGGATGGGGACTGTAGAGGCCCTCCACAGACAATCACAATCAGTCCTCGCGGTGCCAGCGAAGGCGTCGCTGTCTGTGCAGTTCTCCCATTCAGAGCTGGAGTGGAAGATGGCGTCAGTGGCATATTTTTAATGTTTTACAGTTTAATGTACATATGAAATGTTCACCTGTTTTTCAGAAGTCAAAGGCACAGTCTGCTTTTTCATGTTTATTTCATCCATATTTAAAGAAGGTAACAGAGATAAGACTGTGGGGGAGGGGGTTAATGTAATTTTTCAAAAGTTGTACACAGCTCAGACTGCAGTGTTACGGATGTTCAATACCTCAGTTACATGTCATCACCCCGTCACGACAGAGCAGCTTGTTTTTTTCCCATGGTTCCACGAGGCCTTTGCTCAGCTGTGCTATAAAGCTTTGCAGCACAGCAGGTCAGAGTGATTGATGCAGCTGATGTAGCGGTGGAGTATTAATGGTGTTTACCTTTTTATGACTAGAGAGAAGATAAATATCAATAAAAAGTCCATTTGGCACAAGGAGCAGGTACATAAGCACACACATGACAGGCTCAGTGACGTGTGATTAGCCGTTTATAATATTTATCCAGACTGCTGCAGCAACGTCCTTTTAGTGCCAGCTTACAATCCTGGAGCAAAAAAATAATCTTTCTTGGCACTGAGAGTCGGGATCTGACCCTTTTCCACTGTAACTCTAACAGAAGGAAAACAAAACGGCTGCGCTGCCTCCCAGGAAAAGCATTTATACAATTAACTCTCGCCATCTACTGACCAAAAGAAAGGACTACAAAATGTAGGTCATTACATGAGAACGGTTATCTAATATGCAGTTGTGCTCAGAAGTTTACACACAGTCATCATGGGTCTGTCATGGTAATTTGGCATTTTGAACTAGGGTGGAATGATTGTTCAGGATACATGTGCAATAATTCAAAAACAAAAACAAGAACAGGCTGCAGAGGTTTCAGTATATTTCAGATTTTCTTTACTCCACGCGGGGTCAAAAGTCTACAGAGGATCAAATATGTGCAAGTTGCACCTCGAGCCGCAGAATTTGAATTTACACTATTATTTTATCCGCTTTGTGCAGTGCACGTGTATCCCAGTAAAACAGCCTGAGAGCATGATGTTACCACCACCATGGTTGACGGTGGGTACAGTGTTCTTCGGTTTGAAAGCCTCACCTTTACTCCTCCAAACATACGTCTTGTCATTGTGGCCAAACAGCTCAATCTGTGTCTCTCTGACCATAAAATATTCCTCCAGGAGGTATTTGGCTCGTCCATGTTGGCAGTCACACATTTCACTTGTGCTTGAAGGTGTCGACTTTTTTACCAGGAGGTTCTTTCTTGTTTCAGTGATCCTTAACATCTCAACCAATTTCCTCTTTCCCGAGGGTAAGAGTTGGGGTTTTCTTCCAGACCTTGGAAAAGTGGTGACACGTCTGAATAACTACGTGAATAACTACGATTCTTTGAACCGATGATCTTGCCGTCTGAAGTTGTTTAGAAATGCCTCCGAGAGACCAGCCCAACTTGTGTAAATCTACATAAACTTGTGACCACCAACTGTAGCTGAGTGTTTGAAGCCTGACCCTGAGACAAAATTCCCCACATGAGACGCATGTAAAGGTCAAAGAAAATGACCGTCACACTAAATGCTTCCACACTGTTGGCACTGAACTCAATGCAGATACAGCTTTCATACTGACCAGTGACACAAAAACAGATTTATGGCTGAAGCTAAAGGCCCCACACGTACACAGGTATCAGTAAGCTCAGCTTGTTCTTTACCCTGATGCAGTTTTAGGAGCTGAAGACTATGAAAGAGTTCCAGACAGAAGCTGTTCACAAACTGTGCTGTTTTTATGAGTGGGCAGCAAGAGCTGAGTTCTTACCTCTGCCAGGGAAGTGATCTGTTTCAGTTTGTCTGTTAACAGGTGCTGGTCCAAAAGCTGCAGAGAGATTTTCAGGAACATGTAATCAGAAGGTGATTGTAGCGCAGTGTGCAGGTTTTTAACTGTCAGGGGTAATTGGATGGATTCTTCAGATACGTCACAAAGTCGAGCATTATAAGATCGGAAAACCTGAGAGAACATGAACCAAACTTGTCTGGATTTTTCCTCCTGGGTTCAGTTCATGCATGCTCTCTGCTCTTATGTTTGTAACATTGTCGTGTCAGCGCTCTGACGAGCCAACCTGTGCATGAAGTAGGAGTTCTGTTGGTTTGGGCCACAGTTGTGTTTTTGCAAGTTAATGTGGGCAGGTATGTAAAAACACACACAAACAGACATCAGTGTACACGTGGACAATGAATCTCAGTATTTGTCAAATGTGCGTGTTACAAACAGACTAGACCTTTAGACACGTGAGGTTACTGCTGCTGGAGGAGCAAATCTTAGACACTGTGAAGTTCTTTAAAAGAATCAGAGGTTGAGCTGGTTCAGGTTTGAGTTTATCCAGGTAACTCCAGGGTTAACCTGACTTTTCTGTATTACGAAGGTGGTTTACTTCTTACTGGGATAACTAATGCTGCAGACCTAACGTGCTCTGGAGCTGCAAGTATGAAATCACTACTCCCTGACAATTGGCTGGAAAATAGCGTCACCATTCCTGGAGCATCCCTGGGACTGCAGTGCATGGACAGTAATGGAAAAGTCTTTAAAGAGCATCTAAAGTCTTTGTGTTTTCCTGAAGGACGTCAGTAATTAATGTAGATTAGTAGACAGAACTTTAGTTGTTGATTTTTCAGTTTTATTGAGCTCTAAGGATTTATATAAGATTCTAAAATCAGCACATACACAAAGTCTACATTTGTATTCTGCTTTTTATATTTATCCTTAACCATAAATAGAGCGTGGCTGAAAGAATAAACTTACAAAATGAATTTATTGAAGTAACAATTATAATCTGTCTGATTCTCCTGTATGTGCTTCCTTTGGAGACTTCTTTAATGTTATCGTAGTTGGTGCAACCACCTCCTCTGACACAAAAGCAGCTGGATTATTAGTCTATTAATCACAGACTCAAGTGGGTTTTGTTTCGTGTACGCTGGAAGATCAACAGCTTCTGTTCCCTGTTTGTTTGCATTCACCCTAAATGGATCTGACGGGTTGCTGCTCTCTGTGAGTTTGAGGTGCTGAACTTTGGACAGCAGCCGGTGGGTTCACGTGTTTCCTGTGTTTAAGAGGAGGTCTCCAGCACCAGTGAAAATGAGGAGCAGGACTGGGAGTAGTTACTGGGGTCAGTTAGGGCCTTTGTAGCAGCTCTCCTTGTTACCACCTTTACACATGTGTTTGTTACCTACTGGCTGGTGAAATGAAAACAGTGTCTGTCCTGCACTCAGAGCTCACAGTACTACAGACATACACTGTAGAGGCTGCCATACGGTTTTGGGTCAATGGCGACGCCCCAACAGGGAAATATTTTAATGAAATTCAATGCAGTGATGATTGTGGACATTAAGTGAGTCGCTGTTTATCAGGAGTCAACGCGTTTCCTCTCATATGTGAAGCTGCTGTTTGGTTTTGGGCCATTTAGAAGGGTCGCAGCTACATTTTCAGGCAAAGTCCTTTTTGGTTTTAATTTAAAGAAGCTTTCACTTTCTAGCTGTCCTCCTCCTCCTCCTCCTCCTCATCGTCGTATTGAAGGACTTACTTTGTACAATAGAGCTCCTCTCTATCCCAAAGCCTTCATTTTCAAGGTGTTTGTGCAACTTGATCAGGGTTTTTCTTTGTTAGTTTTCATATCTCCCACATTTTCCTCAGTCTGTGCTTGCTGCTGTGACCGTAACTGAATGTACATGCTGTGCTGTGATACTAGTTTTTATGAAAAATCTGTGACTGTGCTGTTTGGTTTTATTTATTTAAATACAAGTAAGGGATCGATTCTGTTCCTGAGCTTGTGGAGATACATGTGTGCCTAAAATCGGTGTGAGAAACAAAACATGCAGATAACAGAAAATTATTTTGGAAGGCCATAATATTAAGAAAAGATCACAACAAAAATACAAACAGCTTATAATCACTAATTTCCTGTCTTGGACATGTCGTAAACACCGAGAGACACATTTAACTTCATATCAGCTCGGTTTTCTTAAACTCTGTGACACAGAGTTTGAGGCGCTCCTCAGCCTGCTGACTGTACACTTCTTTGCTCGTGTAAATAATCTGTATAGCTGTAATGTAAAACCAGAGTCTGAGCCATTTGTCACAGAAAAAAGGTTTATTTAAAAATAAAGTTGTATCCCTCTTACTCGTCAAGAACAGTGAAAACAAAACCATTGTGTTACCACTTTTCACTGCTGTCCTGGGGTTTCTGACTTTTAACTGAGAGCAAAACAAATCTTCATCCATGTTGGTGTGTGTGTAGCAGAGTTCATACAATGGAGACATTCAATGCTGAGGTCAAAACAGATGAGATACGCTGATTTATTCTGTCCAAACTTTGCTGATGGCTTGGCGCTCTGAGCAGATTCCTCCAGAAACCAAACATCCTATGATCTGATCAAAGATGTGCTCTGAACAAGCCCAGCTAACAGAAAAGAAATAAGGCTCTGGCTGCAGCAGAAGGGGTTTAGCTAATCACTTAAGCAGGCCTCAGAGTCATGGTTATTAAGAAGCGACTGTGAAGGGTTCAAAATATTTGCTTATTCGCTGAAAAAGGAATCGTGCTGGGTATCACTGTTGGTTTAGCACGAACTCAAGCATTCCCACCTTGGATATGTACGAGCTTTAAACGCTGGTGATATTCTACCTTTAAAAAATAAAAAAATAAATCATGACCAAGTTCCATAAAAAGACCAAAACCATCAATGAACAGTTTGCTCCAGCAACTCTCTTATGCATGTGCCGTTTAGTTTGACTCAGTCCCATCTGCTACTCTGTCCTCATGTTTTAAGAATGGCTGCTAAGCGCTACAGTCCAGTAATCATCCTGTGAGTCACTCAGTGCTTGTGTGCACTTGTCATCAAGTGTGAAATGTGGTCCTGGAGATACTAGTGAGACTATTTTGACGCCGTTTAAATGTGCATTAAAGATGAAGAACCACGGGTGCACGGTTGATTTAAACGATGTGTGTGATCACACTGGTCTAAACATTGACATATTCAGTGCTACTAAAATACAAGGCTTCACTTACAGCCCTGATTTTCTTTTTGAATTCTAAAAAAACCCAAAATGTCACCATCCAGGCTGATCTATTAGCTGACAATCTTTTATTCTGAAAGTTACTTCAATTCAGTTTCAGTTATATAACCAAATCACAACAACAGTGACCTCAAGGTGCTACAACACAGAGAACCCCAACAACTTCCCATGGGCAAGCACGGCCCCCCATGGGCAAGCACGGCCCCCCATGGACAAGCACGGCCCCCCATGGGCAAGCATGACAAATGGCTCCTGGCTCGTCTTTCCTAGCAGGCTCGATAATGGTCAGCTGCTTCTTGACTCAGTCAGATGTACTCTAACTCCTCTTGGACTTTCATTTCAAGTAGAAGTAAAGAAGTACCAGCTGTGGTTTGACACAAACTGAGTCGTCTGCTCGATGACAGAGTCACTGGAGAGGCAGCTGATTATTGCTTCATTATTTATTGTAGAACAGCACATGCTGTGACGTTTCACAATTCACTGATCAAACTGTAGGTATGCCCCCTTTTAAATGTATGCCCCTGAAACTGATTACTGGACTCCAGTTTTACATTTTTAACAGGAACCAATGCGGAAACTAGCGATTTGCACTAATGCACTGTTGGTTTTGGGTTTTTTTATGGGATTTGTTTTGAAGCACCACCAGATGCTTTTCGTGAAAGTTTAAAAACCACTCTTTTTTTTTTTTCTTTCTTCAAGCTTGAAGCCACTTGTGTATCCATCACATGTGCTGCAGGTCACGTTTAGAAAGGACCAGACAACTATGAGTAATCAGTTTAAGGCATTCAAAATCAGACATCCCATTTATTCTACATGTGCTGTGATCATCTGATTCCTCTTATTACTGACTACTCAACTGGTTAATCGCATTACTATCACACATGTGAATCCACTGCAGAGCTTGACTGGTAAACATGATGAGCTGACACTGCTTTCTTTCTTTTTGACTTTAGTTCTGAAAAACAAAGAGCCTATCAGTTTTATCACTTTCCCAAATATCTTCATCAAAACAATCTTAAGATGTGGACAGCCAATTTAAATTTCTTAAAATTAATATAAATCAAAAAACAAACAAAAAAACCCAACCTGACTCTGATGTTGCAGAAGTAAACATGTATAACAGAGTAACGTCACCCTGCCACAAATAGCTCACCAACAGTCGTCAAACAAAAGCAGAACTGAAGTTAAACCACAAAAAGGCACGTCATGTTTTTTGAAACACTTAACTTGGCGGCAGATCGGTGACCTGCTTAACAGGGTAAGAAAAAAGAAGAAGAAAAAGGCGCCATTCAGGCTGAACTGAAACATGTGCAAACAGAAACAACAGTGAAATGAAAGCAAAGCACAAAGTGTACGAGGCTCATTTCCCCACAAAACAAGCATGTTTGTCCACTACTGTCTGCCTTACAGAGAGCGCGATGAGAGTTACGTTTAGACTGGAAAGTTTAAACCAATCTTTGTGTCATTTAAGCTCTTTAAGGAATAAATAATCAAACATTTGATAAGATATTTTCTATACTATACTTTCTAGAATGATCACAAAGCAGCCAGCCAGACAGACACAGGCCTGGCTTAGGTACGTAAATCCATTTGAGACCAAATTCTGGTGCAAAATAAAAATGCTCCAATATTTTATTTTTCTTGCTTTTTTTGGTCTCATATCACAGCTGAAAGCAGGACAGCAGAAGACAAAGTCTCCTTCTCTTTATTCATACACCTAGAGACAAATATGCTTTTTTTAATTACATTTAAATTACCCTCCATAAATAAAAGTCAATAAAAAGGGAAACAAAAGAAAAGACACCCATCCTATAAATAAAAAAAGAAAAAGATTTCCAGCCGAACACAGCGATAAAGATCTGTATACAAAATAAATACAAAAGAAAACCTTTAAAACTCATATGAACAATATACAGTGTTACTAATATCATGTTAAACCTCTGATTAACTTAGTGCATTTTTTCCATTCACCACAAGAAATACAAATCTCATCTTTTTTTCCTTATTTATATTTTTTTAGCAAATAAACAGGCAAATTAAGATCCTAACGATAATCGAAAGAAAAGGAGGAGATGCAAGGCGTAGCGCCCGCCGCGGAGCTCTTTGTTGACATGTCTGTGGTGCGTACAGTATGCTGCAAAGGATTTACAGCGGTCGTGTGGAAGATGGGAGACGAGTGTGAATCTGTGTTTTGTCTTTTTTTTTTTCTTAGTCTTTTTTTAAAATCAGTTTACTACACAAAGACATGGACGAACATCTCTGTAAGTAAGGATTTTGTGTTTCTCTGCGAGTCTTCGGAACAACGTGTTGACAGTAAGGCTTCCCAGCCTTTTGCTGCAAGGTGTTACCGCTGCTACTGATGACGGCTATCGTCTACGACTCGACGTCACAACACAGAGAACGAGCGATGTCATTTTGGTGCGTGCCTAGTGCCGGATGGTGTGCTTAAAACAGGCAGACAAACAAAAAAAAATTACAATTCTCTACTGGCCTTTTGCAGAAACACTCACAGACACACACAGTCCCTCATCTTTACAACGTTTTAAAACACGTGTGCAACTTAAATGTATGAAAACCGAACACGACAGTCTTGAATTTCCTCTCTTTTAAGGGTGGGGATGAAGATCACGGAGTCTGGTGAGGATGCGTCAGGAAACGATCGAAACTGCCAGGATAAAAATCTAGATTTCTACTTTTACTTGTCCAATCTAGTCAAGAGATGAATGGGTTGGTTACAGTGTAAATCTGATTACAGCCCACTGTGTTTGTGTGTGTTTCTATGTGTGTGTGTGTGTGTGTGTATGCTGGGGGATGTGGGCCTTCAGCGGTGCCGGTCCAGTGCAAACCTACCTAAAAATAACAGTTTCAGATTAGAGCAGGGGTGAGATGGACGGAAGGGTGGAGTGGAGGGGTGGAGGGTCACCGATATGTGCAGTCCACCTCATCTGCTGCGACTTCGTACGACTCCCTTTGTTGATTCAAGTAAATCCACGCCACTTCCAGGCCTCATAGCGCCACCTGCTGATGAAGGTGAGAGTTGGCAGATGCTCCGGTCAGCTGCAGGAGTGCTCCTCCTCCAGCTACCGGAGGAAAACAATAAATATGAAGAGCGAGCTCAGTCCTGTGATTGTTCTTTTTGTCCTGTTGTTGTCACAAAGGAGTCTGGTTTGTGTGTTTGATAGCTGCATGACTGCTCGGGAATGTGCGTCTCCCTCAAGCACACTCCTTGAAGCTGCTGTACATCCGCCCACCACCGCCCACCACCGCCCCCTCCCCGATCACCGCAATCCCATCTGATTCCTGACCCTCTGTCAGCCTGGGTGCTGCTGCTATAGGCAGTCTTTGCACAGCGCCACCTGGCCCTTCATGTAGTCACGGCAGGGACAGATGCGCTGCAGTGTCGAGTGGGCGCCGGCGCAGCTGAACAGCAGCAGGTCCGACTGGAAGATGCAGTGATGGCGAGTCTCGCTGTATGCGGGCACAACGGTGTCGGCGCTCGACTCCACCGTTTGACAGTCCATGCCAAACCTGACGGAGAGACGGACCGCTTTAGATTTTATTTTTAAACACTTTTTTTAATGTGAAGGAGAGACAAGAAGAGAAAACACATGCACACACTGGTGTCTTTGAGCTGCAGGCTTGATAATCCATTTTTCTTCTGTAACTAAACTCAGCCCACTAGTGGTCATAACTATAACTGCAGGTTTCAGCAGCTCATCAGAGAATGATAAATGCTCACATGAGCTTAAGCCTGTGTCGTGCTGCCACCTAGTGGCCACTAGTATTGAGGCAAAGTATGTGTCCCACCTGGCCAGGTCTTTGTCCTTGTTAAGGTGCTGGAAGAAGGAGGGCTCACAGATGAGCTGCTCCTCCTGACAGACCTGCTTGCAGGAGTGCCCGGGCTCTGCCAGCTTCACTTGCAGGGCGCTGAGGGGAGGCCACATGACCTGACCGTGACAGAAGTCCTGAGGACACAACATGATGTTAAACAACAGGAGTGCAAAAACGAGGAAAAAAGAAAAGGAAAAAAAAAAAAACGTAACTCTGTAATACCTGTATGCTTTATGTAAAGAAAGTAAAAATAAGTTAGCTCTGCCGCTCTTTAAACTAACTTTCATATAATTGGTTGCCACATGCAAGCAGGAGGTTTAAACGGGAGGTGGGCGGGGCTTCTGTGCTCGGAGATTACAGAGATCCAAGAGCTTAAAAGCTGACAGAAATGAAACGTGTAGTATTCTTCGTACACGTGCCGACCTCATTATTTAAAAAACATGTCCGTCTTTAATATGATCTTCCAACACTGTAACACAATATGACAGAAAATAAGAGCAAAATTAATCTGAATAAAAGCATTTTGTTGGCATGTTATACCTTTAATTTGAAGATAACAGGAAATGATCAGGGAGATGACAGAAAGGTGTTGGCCTACCTGTCAAACTCCATTAAATTCATCTTTATTGTAGATTTTGTTCATTTCATGGGATGTTTTGATCGCTCTTATAGCTTCTGCTTCCTCTCATATTTCATTTTGCTTTGATGTCTACTTGCTGTAAATGCTTATGTTGAGTTATTTCAACAGGCTTTAATCTTTGAATTTTAATCAGCGGCAGCTGAACTTGCTGGTTTTGAAAATCTATACGGCCCTGGGGACGCCAACCACAGCTGAGGGTGGCATGAATTAAAGCCCGACATGATTTCATTCTGACTTGTGTGCACGTGGAAAAGATGGAGAGGCGCTCTGCAGAGGCAGTACCTGGTTCTCGATGAAGGCGTTCACTCTCTGCAGCATCCCCTCGCAGGTGAACTCATAGGGCAGGTAGGGCTCAATCTGAATAACACAAAACACAGACTGTTAAAACACGTGCAGGGCGAGGGAGCTTGTAAACTCTTGTGCTCGACAGTGTTTCTATATGATGACGCTCAGAGAGCTCCTCCCGGTGAAGCGTTAGCTTGCTGTCTGATCTTTGCGCCGCTGAAGGAAACTTCAAACGGGGGACAACCAACAACTGCAGCCTTTGTTGCTGAACTGAGTCGCTCCGTGCTCCATCTGAGCTTTTGGCTGCTGGGAGGAAGCAAGGATGAGGAGAGGGGAAGGGAGGGGGGGAGCAGGAGGAGAGCCGGAGCCTGGTAGGCTGCGTCTCGCCACGGATCACGGCGCATATGAGGCTCTGTGGGCTCGTCCAGTGAACACAGGCATTGTTCTGACCAGCTCGGCGGAGTACAACAACACAACGAGGTCCTGAGTCCAGTTTTAAATATGCATGGGCCCGGACCAGGAGACGGAACACGATATCTCCATCAATCCTCCTGCGGCTCCAACAAGGTTTTCCTTAACGACTAACCAGCCAGGACGCCATTTACACAATCACACCCTCTTTTTTGCTCCGTGTTAAGACATGTGAGGCACACTTGCTTTTTAACTTAGAAGAAGAAGATTTGAAGATTTGAATTTTTCAGATTCATTCACTGCAGCTCATCATATAAGAAATCTATGAAAGCAGCTGTCCACATTTTTATTCAGTAAACAAATTCATTCCCTCTTCACACCAAATACTACAGCAAAGGGAATGGAGGCATTAATGTTAGTTAAAAAAAAGCTAACTCACACTCTTTTCAAGTCCAGCCACAAGTTCTCGATCAGACTGAGATCTGGGCCAATCCAGAACATTCACCTTGTTGTCTGTGTATCATTTCTCTGCTTTGGTGCATATTTGTCTGCATTCATGTCCTTCTCTGCCTTTACAGGCCTTCCAGGGCTCGCTGCTGAGAAGCACCCCCAGAGCATGATGCTGCCTCCACCATGCTTCACAGTGGAGATGGTGTATTTGTGGGGTTGTCCATTAGACTAGATGCTACAGCATCTAGTCTAATGGACAACAAGCTCAAATTCTGTCTCATCAGGCCAAAGAACCTCAACTGGACAAATCATCCCAGCAGTTGGAAATCTTTTTGTAACCATGTCCTGACTTTTACTTTTCAATCTGTTCTCTGAGTGGCTTAGAGCACTCTTTTGTCCTCATGTTGCAATTGTAGCAGGAATACTAAAAAAGAGACTGGACCTCCCAGACACAGGAGGTTTTATGTCACAATCACTTGACACATCAACACAGGTCCATTTCACTAACAGTGACACTGCTGGAATCAATCATGTTTATGTAGAGCAGCAAGAAGGTCTGTACAACAAACAAGTGTACACTGAAGCTCATTTAACTTCTTTATTCATTAACCCCCAACCGGTCGCGGCAGATGGCCCCGCCCCTCCCTATTGTGGAAAAAGTGGTGATGCTTAAGAGAGAAGACTGGCAGCTTAAAAAAAAAGCACAAGAATTTCACAAGTGAAGAAATTGAAAGAATAGTGTCAGAGGATGAAACTGGAAAAAGCACACCTTTGGGAAGTGCCTGCGCTGCAATACAGATCAGGTGAATGTTGTGTCCTCTGAGATTCAGACAGCGGCTCGGATGGAGAAAAAAAAAGAGAAAAGGTCTGACATTTAACTTGATAAGGGGGGTAAAAAAAAGAGTAACTGAAAGAAAAAATAAAGAAGGAAGCAGGTTGAGAAGAAGGCGCATCAGATCTGTCAGCTCATGATGAGAGACTCACTGCAATTACTGACTGAACACCCAGGAGCCAGGCACTGGCAAGAAATGAAGGTGAAAAGTGCTGAAACCCAGTGAGGATGAAAGGGGCATAAAAGGGAATTTGAAGATGACTTGTTGTGTTTGTATTTAAGTTCATTTAAGGTATTAAAGTCTGTCAGTTAAAGCTTGCTGAATGTGCAGCGAATTTAGTTAAAAGATGTTTGCAGCTATGCAGCAGTAGGGCCGAAAGCTTGTGTGTCTGTATAGCACCTAAGGGGCTTCTGCCCTTGTTGTAGAAACAAATATGCAATAACATTTGTGAAATTGCACCAAATTTTAGCTTCTTTCAGTCGCCCGCGGTTACCTTTTGGCTGAGGATGGAGCGGATGGCCCTCTCTACTTCGGCAGAATTCTCGATATCCACCGTCCACACGTGGGGCCGACCGATGTACACCTCGGCGTATGGGTGCTGAGAGGTCAGCTGCAGGCGGCAAAGCAGAAATGAGAGGGGGAGGGGGGAGGGGTTAGGAAAATCAAACGATTTAAAAGTTATGGGTCGAGCTGCGGGGGACAAATCCTGCACTCCTCTCACCTCTCTCAGGGTGGGTTTGCCCTTGAAGAAGTCTGTGTTCTTGCTGCTCTTCGAAGGGTTGAACTTGGGGTTGAGGAAGGCACAGCCGTTGGCAATGGCCTCCAGGGGGGCGGGACCCTCGTAGGGGAAGGAAAGACCCACAAACAGCTGCAGAGGAGAGAACACACACGGCTGTCAGGCTCCATAGGCTGGATATCAACACACACAAGTCAGTAAGGAGGAGGCATGTGTGAACAGCAGTGTGCAGGTCCTGAAATAAGCACAACTAAAGGTGCCGGTGGGAGGAGGCAGAGGGGCGCCGAAGTTTACTGGCTGTGTTGAGGAGTCGCCAATAGTGCCTTGTAGAAACAAATCTCCCCTGTTATCAGCACAAATTGTGACGGAGGCAGCACATTTTCGCCATGAAACAAGGGAGGGAAAACAAGCCCGATAATATGAAGACATCACTTTTACGTTTACTCCTCCCACGGGGCTGAAGGAGTTTGATATCTTAGGCGTGGAGGTACATAACAGCTCAGCAATCAAATCAGATAGTAAACGATCATGGAAACTGGCAAAGACACCTTAGAACCGCCTTTCAGCTCTGAAACGACTCATTTAAACCAAGGTTTATGTCTTTTAGGTGTTTCTTCGGCTTGTTTGGAAGCACATTAGCCATTACTAACACAGAAATACGTAATTTTTCTACTCAAACCTCTAAGCCTGGTTCTGCTGGAGGTTTCTTTCTGTTAAAAAAGTAGTTTTCCTTCCTGCTGTCGCCATGTGCTTGCTCAAAGGGGGCCATCTGACAATTTTCCACCACCATGTAGTAAACATGTAGTTTTCCATATTAAACAAAAAAAAAGAAGGCTCTGTACAAGGAACGAGTGGCTTCTCAGCACTGAAAGTAAAACTGTGACATTCCACAAAACCTGACGGCCGACCGGGACTCTGGAAGTTTCTGGGTGTTTATGCTACGGTATAGTGTCTCCACTGTTTGTGCTTAGCCAGAATCCCAAACATTTATTTCAGTAAACAGTGAAAACGGGTGGAGGGTTCTAGAAGCAATTTTTCTTCTCCTGAGTGGAAAGAAAGCAAATATTTGTGGAGCTCGCCTGCATGAGTAGTGAGACAGCAATCGAGAAACTGAGAGGGGAGGCCGGGTGCCAGCTGAGTGGCTTATTGAGTGGAGCCAGCTGGCTGACACAATGGCTTATCTGTGTGTTTGAGTCGGTGTTACATACACACGCTTTCTTTAAGTGCACAATGCAGCGCTGTGTCATGAGGTATGCCTGTAGTCACATGAATAATCAGACCTGTGGAGTGAATTCTGCTCTTTCAGCTGTGAGTGTTACTGAAATATTTCTGCCAACAGGTGGCAGCAAAGCACGTGCGTTCTTTAATCGCATGCATGCAAAGGCTCCTGAAAGCTGCAAACCAGTCGGCTGGTACTTGTAGGGAGAGGACCCAGAGGGGAGAAGAGCTGAGATAAACACACTGAATAACTCAGGTGGGAGTTTATGACTAACGCTTGCAAATTGATTGTAGCTAGATGTGAATGGATTTAAAAAACAAAAACAAGTTTATAGCACTGACCCACAATCTGATGAGATTGTGGGTCAGGTTAGTTTACAACAGCTCTGGAGTCCCGTGGTCATGGACAGGCTGACTTCAACACCATGCAGCTCTCCACATGAAAGCTGCTATCGATTTGGACCCCTGAGGAAACATCCTGCCTTACTCATGCAAAGGACACACACCTACGACACGAGAAGATTTCATTTCTGCTCTCATCGCTCAGCGTTAAAGTCGAGGGATGCAACTAATGATTATCTGCAGAACATCTGAAGGAAAAAAGTAGCATCAGTGCTAACAGTCAAATATGCATGAGGGCAATGCGGGAGTCTGTAACAGCAACTGTACAAAATATACAATTATTGTAAAAATAATCAACAGAAATCAATCACATTTTACCATGAGTACTTTCTTACTTAATAGAAATGATTGCTCAGTAACTATGCGCTCATGATAAAATATTGATATTGAATGAATAAAATATGATTGATTTCTGTTGATTTTTTTTTTTTACAATAATTGTGTATTTTTTGTGTGTATGCTGTTAATGAAAAATGTGTTTTTGTTGTGTGAACATCCTGTAGTGTAATCACTGGAGCCTCAAAACTTTGCCTTTAAGCAACCTGACTACATGTAAATGTTCTGTAAACGCAAGTACATTCAAAAACTTTAGATTCAACTAGAATCTGGTCAAATTTAATGGATTTCATTGGTATACATATGCATATTTTCCTTAAATAAATAAACCTTGGATTTCATATATGTCAGCTGCATTTTACTAAAAATATTAATGAGGGCCAAGAATAGTTTTTTTTAAATACCAGTAGCCGTCTCTGAAAGCACTTAAATGTTGTAGGGAAGAACAGCAGTTACTGTAGTACAAGTTACCTGTAGTTATTAAATATCAAAGATCACTTCCTTTACCAGTTTTTTTTTTTTTTGGCTTGTTTGTTTTAAACACTTTCAGAAGCAGCAGCATAAACGTCCTCAGGGTTTTTTGCAAGCCTTGACAAAATGATCAGAAAAACAGTTTGAACGGGTGAGTGAAAGTGAGACTGTGCATATAAGAAGTTATATAGATATGAAAATATCATGTATCACCTTGCAGATGTGGTTTGAGGGCGGAGGGAGGGGATTTTTTTTTACTAATAAATGTGACGCGCTCACACACTAAAAGTTAAACTCTTATGATCAAATAAATGTTCTACTCTTAGAATTTAGTCAGGAATTAAAGTATCTGCTCTCTTTGACATCACACAGAAACATAGTGGATGAAATGGAGACTAACGGACACTTTAGATCAGCCTGAGCTTTCGGCTAACACCTTTATGCACTGAGCACATTGAAGATTTTTGATGCAAATTTGTCGTATAACATCGAAACAGTTGCGATTTTACTAAAGTTTTGCCAAAATCCACCCAAAAATGCACTATGATTAAACTGGAGTCAACATCAAGCGATGGTGAGCTGGTCCTGATGCTTCTAAACACTAATCTGGCTGAAGAGTTGGGTGTTCGTCTTGTAATCGGAAGGTTGCCGGTTCGAGCCCCGGCTCGGACAGTCTCGGTCGTTGTGTCCTTGGGCAAGACACTTCACCTACCGCCTACTGGTGATGGCCAGAAGGGCCGATGGCGTGATATGGCAGCCTCGCTTCTGTCAGTCTGCAGCTGTGGCTACAACTGTAGCTTGCCTCCACCAGTGTGTGAATGGGTAGATGACTGGGTGTGTAAAGCACTTTGGGGTCCTCAGGAGACGGCGACAGTAGGGAGAATTTCATAGTTTGATCCAGGAGTTGATGCTGTCTCGCACGCTTTTGTACGAATTTCAGGATATTCGTCTGTGGGGCAGTTTGAACTCTTTCTGGCAGAGTAAGGATCACATCCGAGGTGATCAATTCAGAGAGATTGGGTCAGTCATTCGACTCGAAACTGCATCTAGCTGTGTGTCTGAGGTGAAACAGTATTATTCTACCATCTTTATATCACTGTATATTCATTGTATATTCAGTATTGTTGGTGGTCAGATCGGTTAATTTGCATAAAAAACAAAATCAGAAAAATACAAGAGGTGAAATTTGTCCGTGGAAACCAAAGTGCTCTATAAATGATGTTTAATGTGTTCTTCTTTACATTACGGTGTCTGTCAAATGTCAGACATCACCTGAACTTTCCAACATTATCTCATGCAACAATAGCGTCTTAGTTCTTAGCCACAGTAGCAGCAGGTGTTTTGCATTTCTGATTATTTCGACTGTCTTTCCCTGGAACAGTGAGCAGCTATTAGCCAAAAGACCTGAACACTCACAGGTGCTACAACTTCCACAATCTCTTAGTAACTTGCAGAACTCAACGCCAGATCAAGATCATATACAAAGGAGAAGAAGCTGCTATCTGCACCTTTGTCTAGCATGTAAATTTAAGCTAACGAGGTATCTGGAGTGAAAGTTGTCATGCAAAACGTGCTGGAACAACATCAGATTTCTGCCGTTGCCACGCAGGGCTTAAAAACACGGTGGCTTCTGAGTGTAATGACCCAGCGAGTTAATTAGGCTGTTTGTTCATGATATTTCTAATCCCAGCACCTGCCATGGGATGTTTGAGTTTTCCCTTTATGCTGATTACAGCGGCATTAACGGTGGAGCAAGACAAACACCATTACCATACTAACACCATTTCTTATTTTGCACACACTGCATACAGTAGCATAAATTGGTTGTTGAAAGCATGGTGTGTGCAGAAGGTGGAAAAACAGAAGCAAGAGAATCTAACAGGTTGAGTTAGACAGGCCTGTGAGACGGATGTGAGAAGGCAGAGAGAAAAACATCAAAAACCTCTGACTCTGTCAGTCTGCAACATGACGCAGCAACGTTTTGCTGCATGTCAGCGGTTTGATCATCCACGCTATTCACCTGATAGAGCGCAGCACGTCACAGTTTATTTCAGGGAATTTGGAGCTTGAACAACCTCCCCCCTTCCTTCAAATGTCACAAGGCAACATATTCGCAAAAGCGCCTCAACGCGGGAGCACTTTTAAAGCTAAACCTCACGAGGCCAATTAGCTGAGGCAGTCTGCTCGCAGGTAAGAGTAAACGTGTTGTTTAAGCGACGAAAGGACGAGTGCCTATAACGCCCCTTGTTTTGCTTGTAAACTCTTAAACAAGAATGCCGGAGAAATGTCTGGTTTTGTGCGATTTAATTGGCCGTTCCCCGATGGGTTTCCAGCCAGGAACGCATGTAATGAGAAGATATGGAGGTTTATATTATATCCCGGTTCTGTTGTGTGTTTACCTGCCAGACTTTGCTAATAAAGCTCTCGCTCCAGCAAATCATAATTCACTGCACTGTTGGTGGAGCGTTGTTTGCCTTCAGTCTTTAATGATCCGCTCCACTGCAGAATGCATCGTTGTCTTTCTGTGCCTCGGTGCCTCGAACATCACCGGATCCTTGGTTTCAGGTGCTCAGGACAGAATCACTAATGTTTTATGGCTAAAGCAACTCTGCAGCTCTGCTAAGGACAAAGAGGTTTAGATATATATCCATCTTTTTTTCTATAACTGACTGTATCGTGAGCTGTGGCCGTCTCGCTCTGATGTCCCTCCCTTGCCTGAAAGTATCTAGTTTCAGAGGCTAAAGAAAATCGAAGCCTCCCCTCACCTCATTTTTTCCTGAAAGGGATGAAGACTGAAGCCAGAGAGATTCTTAGCTGAATTAGTGCCAGTTTGCACCTCCAGCGGATGTTGCTGTCAGCTATGTGAGGATCTTGTCATTTTCATTCTGTAGCTCTTTAGAAGTTTGCAGCTCGGTGGGAATTTTTTGGATACGTTTTCAAAGTGGGTCCACAGACCGTTCAGAACACCTCCCCTCATGACCGTGCAGTCTTAGCAAAACCATGACAGGTCATGGCAGACCTCACAGGAAATCGATTTCTGCTTCTTCTCCTTGTATTTCTGTTCTGTGTGGCAGTTATGGACACTATCAGGGTTTAGGCTCAAGTGAGAAGCAGTGTCCTGACCTTTAGCAGACTTCTAGGGCAACAGGTATGTTTGTGTAATGAATGTGTCCCAAGATAAATCAATCACAAACATACATTGTATATCAAAGATGAACCTGCACAAAGCTGCAATAACTCTAATAATGTTTAACTTTAAGCCTTGAAAGAACTAAAGCGGACAGCTAATTATAGATATAAAGCAACTGCTTTTACAACAAGAGGGGACTGCAGCTTCTGGGAATTATTTATTATTTTTACCTACAAGTGTTTGTTTTAATAGGTGTAAAACAAAGTGTTGTATGTTTAGCAGCCATGCATACATTCGTAAAAACCTAGAAACCTGCCTCTCATACGTCACTGCCTCTGAAGAGCTTGCTCTACACAACACATTGCCATGTAGTTGTCTTTGTCAGTGCGAGTGGTTGGAGTATGAATGGGGAAGTACCTCTGTGAACGGCCAGGGTCAGAGAAAGCACAGCCACTTGGCTCAAGGCTCTTTCAGAAGAAGACCTCTATTCACATAAAGACATTTTTTCCACCCAAACCTCCAATAAGTCTCAGAAGAATCACATATTTACTCCAACTTGCCTGTAGATTTATTTTTGTAGCACTGATATGTGCTTCAATATTTCTTTTTTCAATTTCTTTTGACAAGCAGACTAAATATAAAGCAAGAAGAAAAACATTCAGAGGTGATTTTGTAGTCACGGCGCATCAAAAAGTCCAAGGTTAGTAAATAAAGATACAGCGTTTCTTCGATATACTGCAGGTAAGCCTCGCTACAATTTCTTCATTATTTAAAAAAATGTCAGTGTGGCAAAGTGTGGGAGTTGATCTGTGGCTTTTACAGCCACCTAGTAAGAACTGCAGCCATGTACTTTTATTTCCCTCAAGGCTCATTTTTCCATGTTAGACAATTTAAAGTGAGGATCTCTCACCTTCGTTTCTCTCAGGAGGAATTGAAGGTCTCGGCCGCTAAGGATGCCGTGGTTCTTAACGTAGCCCGGGAGGTGCACGGTGCTGGTGCCGTGTACTGTGCCGTGAACCTCCATGTAGCTGTGAATGATGTCCAGGTACTTCTTCTTGTCCTAAAAAACAAATGGGGAGGAAATGAAGCAGATCAATTTAAATTAGGTTCAAAGCAGCATTCAAACGTCAACCTTTTTAGGTTAAACTGGTATAATTTAGAGACAAAATCTCCTCTCCTGCAAAAGCTCTTTGAATAGCAATTTCTGTTTGAGGGGATCAGTATCAGTATTTCATTTCGTGTCCTGGTGAACTTTTGTTCAGGCTACTCGACAGACCATCTGGCTTGAGTGGTGGGCTCAGCTAAAAATAGCACTGTAAAAGGAGCATCGGTGCACACAGTATCTGTTGTTAGTAAAGTCTACCTGATCTGTTATGCTCCTAAAGAAGAAGACCCAAAACCAAGTAATCCTGCTACTTTTACACTTAAAGTCATGCCTGGCCTGTTTCTACTGCACAGGAATGCTGACAAACTGATTATCAGGTCAAATGTGAAACATGGATAGAAAAACAATCTAATCTAATTTAAAGGGGCGTCTACTGATAACAGACAAACACATAGTTCCCCTGTGTTTTTGCCAGTGTTGTTACTTTTTTTTTCTTCTTTTTAGCAATTTTACAATGGGGGAAAGGAGTTTTAAAGACAAACAGCTACAGCTATCCAATTGCATTGTGGTAAATGTAGGACAATTTTTTTATTTTAACTTGAGACAAATACTAGGCACTGCAAGTTGAGATATATCAGCTCCTTTTTCGGTAATTAGTTAAGCAACTTGCAGCCATACTTGCAGATGTTAAAGCGAGCCTGAACTGCAGATTCTCCACACTGGAACGAGGTTTAACTGTTTGGTTGGTGACATTTCACACCTGTTATTTTGAATCAAACAGACAGCACAAAGAGTTTGCGGTTTGGAGGTATTTCACACAGGTTTGAAGAGAGGACGGATATGACAGGAAGCAGTGCCGCCTCACAATAAACAGCATTCAAAGTGGTTTTCACTCTCTGTGTTTATACATTACTTTGCATTTAATCAGTTACTGCCTCTCTTCGGAGCCTCTTCATGTTAAAAGGGAGTTTTTCCTTCCCAGTGTAGCCAAGTGCTTGTTTGGGGGAGGGGGGGCTTGTCTGATTGTTGGGGTTTTCTCTGGACTACTGCAGGCTCTTTACCTTTCAGTGTAAAGCATACTGTTGCTGTGATTCAGTGCTACATTAATAAAACTGAACTGAATTTTCTCAGTTCATTCAGAGCAATAGAAGTCTACCAGCTGACATCAGATGCATGCCTCTCTACAAACTAATGTCAAGTAGAGGGACATGCAGCCCACAAAGGTGTCGTGGTAGATCATCCCTAAGCCTTGTTAAAGATCTCTTCCTGTTAAAAAGGAAGCTCTTCCTCCCAACTGTCACTAAGCCACATCAGATTGTTGTTTGCAGATTTAGATATGCAAAAGGTCTCAAAAGGACATGTGTTAGCTAATGATGAACAGAAGACACGGCAACATGTGAATTAGAAAAATGGGCTCTTTAAAAACTCCCAGTCAAAAGTTTTCTGGACTTGCTTTTGACATGGTTCTGCACATTATTCCTTATTTAGGCTATCATATTTAAGTTTCTCCCACAGAGAAACCCGCAGCAGGTGTTCGACTTTTAAAAACAAGGACATAACTGTTGTATAACCCAGCAACACTCGAACATAAAATGCTGAACTGAAGTGCAAAATATGTTTTTAACTGTATCCTGTGCCTTCTAAGCACTGAGCCCTGTGGGAGCGGGGTACAATGCAGCTGAGCGCTCTTAAGGTAGAACCCTTCAGGGAGGCAGTAAGATGAAAGCTGCCACTCTTCTCCATCGTGATGTGAAGCCACAATTACCAGTATGTATGTGTGCGTACACACACACACACACACACACACACACACACACACACACACACACACACACACACACACACACACACACACACACTTCTATAATGGAACATTATTGTTTACAAGAGCTTTAACACTCATAGAGAGGCAAGGCTTCACTGTTGTTAAAAGTATAAATCAGATATCCTACACACGAGCCTGCCTTTGAATCTGTTCTACCTCCAGGATCTGTTCCTGCTCTGTGCTGTTGTGTGTGTGTGTGTGTGTGTGTGTGTGTGTGTGTGTGTGTGTGTGTGTGTGTGTGTGTGTGTGTGTGTGTGTGTGTCTCCCACAGTACTTCCTTTTGGGGGTTAAATTTCAGGTAGTCGCTCGTCAGGGTCCCTGGAGGCCTGGCTATCAGATGCCTCCAGCCAGCCTGCTGTAACTAAAGCAGCCTCTGTGTGTGTGTGTGTGTGTGTGTGTGAGATGAAGTCCTAATTAGAAGGTGAAATCACTATCCTGTAATCTCCTCACTCAGGAGGGCTGAGCCAGGATTTGTGTGCGTGCCTGTGTGAGTGTGAGAGGGAGTGAGTGAGAAGGTCTTTACTAATCAAGGTTACTGGTAGGTATCTGAAGAGCAAGCAGAACAGCGTTGAAACTCTAACGCGATGCTGCAGGAGCTCAGAAGACGCTAAGGAAAAAAAGACGAGCAAATAAACTGCTGGTCTATAACTCTGATATTTTACAAGTTTGTCTTATTTAAAGCAATAACCGAAATACGTCTAATGCAGTCTGGTGATTCACATCAATATTTTAATTATGTACATATGCAACATATTTTTTACTTTTACATCAGTTTATGGTGCACTGACTGACTAAAAGAGCTGGGATTACTTTAAAAGCAGAGTTTTTGATGTTATGTTCATAAACTAATACTCTGAATATTACTGCAGTCGGTTGGCAGTCACGTCTTTTTTTATGACCAACAAACCCTATAATAAAAAAACGACTCTTGCAACTTTTACACAAAAAACCCTCAAATGCACCAAGTGTCACAGTGTGTTCAGCAAGTCAATGTGCAACAGTGATAGCTCCTGCGTGACTAAATCATGGTTTAACTGTCTGTATGAACTGTGAAACCAAAGCTAACTGCCTTAACCGTGCATTGTTTCTAACGGCTAGCAGGGGGTGACGCAATGGCTCTCACGTTCTTGATAAGTGCATAATCAATTCAGTTTGTCTAAATTTTGTAGCTGATGGTCCCCATTAGAGTTAAAAACCAGGAAAAATCCTGTAGTGCAAGCCTACAGTATTAAAGTGTTAACGCCAAGCTGTCAGCTTACAGTCGCGCACTGTCCCTGGTCTTCACAGTCACATCATGCTCAGCTTCAAAACACCAAACTGATATGTGATGTCCCAGCGGTTACTTCGCTGTTTGCCATTCCAGGAAGCATGGGTGAGTATACGTGCTGTAAAATAAGTGTGCGACAGGTTGCGTCATCTGTAAGAGTGATTTGCAAATATGCAACTAAAAAAAAAAATCCACACACAATAGAAGGAAGAAGTCTGAAGGCAGCAGGATGTGAGCTTCTTTCTTTTTAATAAATGGGGACTGCTCCAGTAACCCTGATTGTATGCGGAGGATGAATACGCAGTCGACTGCTGCGGCCCTTCAGGCCACACTCAGCTTTGTACTTACTATCCAGATGTCTTCTAGAGCATGAAGAACATTACAAAAACAACGACGAGCTAGAGGAGCGTGACTGCAAAGTGGATCAACATTTTTTTTGATTTATCGTGGATTTCCTTGGCTTTGCTTTCCTGTAATGATGTTATGTCAACTTCTATTCATGATCCTATCTCAGCTGTCAGCACGCTGTGAATTACAAAGAAGTTATGACTTTAGAGCAGGCTCAAAGTCTTCCCCCTCTGACAGCCTGCGTGCATTTGGGCGAGCAGGGTGATGGGCGCCCGTCCGTACTGTACGTATATGTGTAGGTTTCAGAGCGCGTGTGATATGCAACGTGAAACCAGGGAGCACATCGATTGCGGCGGCCTTGAACAGGAGCACGTGCTCGGGGAGTTATAAAATAACTGCCTGAGCTGGCGAGGCTGATTGAAGCAGGGGGAGGAGGAGGAGGTGCGTTTTATGACCTTGTAAATCAGAGTGAATTTGTAAACCTTGGCTCAAAGAGGAAACAGGAGAGGAGGCTGCTGCTTTCTATCGGGCTGAGGGATGAGTGTCTAGGGATGGAAGCAGACAGCGTGAGCAACACAGAATCGGAGAACAGCAGACCCACACACATTTTTGGTTTAAAGGGAATCTATTATGCTTTTATCTATTTCCTTTCATACACATGCACAGTTAGAACAGTGGCTTATATTAAACATGGATAAAAAAATAAGGCCAGTGTAAGTACAAGTGATCTCTGTAAGCCAAAAAGCTCAGGCTCAGGGTTTTTTTCTACTCTTGGCTCGCAACATCTCTACAAACCTATTTACAAAGAGGCAGCCAATCAGAAGAGGTTTTCTTAAAGGTAGAAGTTAAATTGCTTTTTTTCCAGACAGGTATAGGATAAAAAGAAGGATTATTTCAACTGGTAAAACACTGAGCTCCATACAGGGGTCTGACATGTTTAAAAAAGAAAATCATTGAAATACATGTACACAACTGTATACAGTCCTCCTAAACTTGATTTTGTTCTCAGGCCTCAAGTTAAAGAAAAGAGAGCAGACTGTTGAGTCGAGCAGTAACCTGAAGAGGTGTGGGGAGCTTGAGCCTCATCAGAATGCAGACAGATGCATGCGCTTCGACTTACATGACCATCAAACTGCCTTCAACATCGAACATCAAACGCACCTCAGATCGGCCCCCTCCCCAATCTGAAATTATTTACAACTGAGAGACTCTGGGGGCCCCAAAACTGCAAGCTTGTCAATCAAAGCAAAGAATAAAATGAAGTTTAAAAAAAAATCACTTCAGCCATTCTTCAGAGAGACGGGAAAAATCATTTCCCTCCACAACACTCAGACCCATTCAACACACATACTGCAGTGATATACTGAGCCTTGGAGAAAGGCTGCAGTTTAAGTGTGATGTGTACACGGTGCTGCAGAGAGGTTTATCTCTGTCGCTGTATGTTTTAAAAATCAACCATGGAGTCACTTCAGGGAGGACACAGAGTCAAGCTCAGCATCACATCTGCTGATGGCTCAATGATTCCCTTTCACACATCCCAAAAGAAAACATCACATACACAGATATGTAAAGCAGATGTAGTGGCCGACACAATGACTTTAGTCACCAGGTACCATTCACACAAGCACTTTTTTCTATGCTTTTTCTAAGTGACTGCTTTTTATCTAACATTTGTAGAACTTGGGGTTAATATCTTCCCAAAGGATATTTGGCATGCAGACTGGGAGCAACCAGGAACTGAACCACCAACCTTCCGATTAGCAGATGACCTGCGCAACCTCTCTGCCTTAGTTCCACTGAAAGGAACTCCTAATGGTTCAGCATTCCAGCTCTGTGAGTATGGCTGCTTCCTGTTCCAACATGACTGTGCACCAGTACAAAAAGCAAGGTCCACAAAGACATGGATGAGAGTTTGGTGTGGAAGCACTTGACTGGCCTGCACAGAGTCCAATGTCAATGTCAATGTCATTTCCTGACCTCACAAATGTGCTTCTGGGAGCATTCCTATAAACACACTTCCCTGAAGAATTGAAGCTTTTACAGTTGCAAAGGGCGGGGCCCACATCATATTAAACCCTACAGATTAAGAATATGATGTCACTCAGGTTCATATGAGTGTGAAAGCAGACCAGTGAGTACTTCTAGCTTATAGTGTACATACCAAACCCCTGATGAGTTATTAATTTAACAGCTCACCGTTGCTGCTCCCTCTGCTTCTATTAGTATTTCAAATTGGCCTGCTGTTGTTTCCTATTGTAGATGCATGTGTGGTTAACAACAACGGCAGGTGCAAAGCTTGCAAACACTGCTTCTCTTGTGATGATTTCATAACCTTTAAATGCTTTTAAACCATTGCTGTGGCAAATATTAAAGCACACTATAAATACTGGAACACTTTTATCGGAAGGCTTGATCACCAGTGTGTTGGCTCATTTGGCGCTGCTACCTTCATGGACAATCTGGAAAATTCAATAGCTAGCTTGACAGATGCTGAAGGAATAGCCACAGGAATGCTGGTGATAAATCTGCATCCAGAGATGCTTGGGGTGCAGTCAGGAAAGGTCATTACACTTCAATACCCTGCAATGCCCCATTAGGCAGAGCAGTCTCTAATCTACTGGAGGAATCTGGTAGTTCCACCACACGGAGCATGTTTTTGATTGTGAGACAGTAGAGGAGGTGCTACATGACTGCCACCCCAGCTGTGTGTATAGGCTCTGCGTTAATCATCCAAGTGTTTCAGCCTGGACTGGTGTGTGACAAAGAGTTGAATTTCAAGTCCTGTAGAGGAGGACTAATAATCATAATCATATAAAAAGCAAACAGAAACAGAGAAACCGCAGCTATAATATCCTTGCTGTGATAGAAACACCTGTATCTGTCACACGCTTCAATGGGTGCTATTAAAGGCTTGTATATGGTAGCTCAAGGCACAGGGGAATACCATTTTTCCACACATTTAAAGGACAAAAATGTGCAGGGAACAAAATAGGTGCTACTGGGAGGAGTTTAAGCTAATTCCTGGCTAAGAAAGGTACTCACATTCAGAATGGATATGGTGCTGGGTAATACATTTCTCCTTGTTAACCAAATGGAGCTACTACAATTTACTGATTTATTTATGGTTTCTGTGTGTTCTCCTTCTCTGTCCTTGTGCTGTCTAAATTAAACACCTCTCCTGTAAATGTTTGTGGAAGCAGAGCGTGTCAATATTCAATGCGTGTTTCCTCTTTACTTTTTTAAAACCAGGACATACAATGACAAATGACCCTGCCAGCTTCACTTGTCTCTTTAAATCACAGAGATGACAGTTCAACTCTTCTCACTGGTTGAATTATCAATTGCCACTGTTTCACAATTTCAGTGATTGAAATCAAATTTCAATCTAGGGTAGACAAACATTAAGAATTACTAAAGACTGCGTTCTAATTGTCTGTGTGCTCCTCAAATATAAGACTGTATGCACAGTGTGTGTGTGTGTTAGTTCTGCTAGCGTTGTAGGTACACACCCATGGTTTTTATTGGTTTTATTAGCCTCTTTGCTACACTACCAACAGAGGACGTCCAGCTGATGGTCAGGTTAAATTTTTACTTTGAACCGAAATGGGTATTCTTCCTTGTCCCATATCCCTCGTCCTGTAGGAGGTTTCTACCTGTTAAAAGGACGTCTTTCCTTCTCGCTGTCGCCTAATGTAGAGGGTCAGCTGATTGTTGGGGTTTTCTCTATATTATTGTAGGGTCTTTACTTTGCAATATATAAGTAGATAAGTATCACACATGGGGCCTGAAGGCCGGAGGTGGAAAAATGTGTTCATAAAAAAATAAATAAAATTGTAGTCTAGCCTTCATTCATTGCAGTGGTACTAAAGTTAATTCATGCATGAACTGTATCATATACTTGTATTTGAATACTAACACTGTTGTCTATTATATCTGTTATATCTGTATTTAAGATATAATTATATATACTGTATAAAAAGTATAAAAAACGTTTATCAGAAAACTGAGTAATTTCTAAGTTTTTGTTTTTTCGAAATACAGACCCAGGCTTAGTTAAAGTATTTCATCATGTGTACCAAAATTTTATGAATTTTTGTACATTTCAGCACCAAATGCATGAATTTCGCTGCTAAGTATTGTTTCTTTTCAGGATGTCCTGCTTTTCCAGTTGCAAAATACTACAAATGGCAAACTGAATATTTAACACTGCAGATCAACAAAGAAAAGCAATAACAGCTCCCACCTTCTGGAAATGTCTTGAGCCTAATTTAATAAAACATCTGTGACAGGAGAAGTCAATTTAATAACCGCAATAAAAAATGTTTCCAACCCAGCCCATCTCTTCCCTCAAACTTCATATTGAGCTTTAATGTTCGACTCAACTGGATTATCATAGAAGGGGAATCACAATGCTGTCTGCTTATGAGCCTACAAGGGTTAGAGTGCTCTGACTGTGCTGCTTGTGTGAGCTCCGTGTGTGCGTTTGTGTCTCTCTCCCTGTCAGCGCGGTGCGATTCGTCTTTCTTCACCATGTCCTCTGATATGCCGCCAAGGGCCTGCAGCTCTCCTCCCTGTACAGCCCACTCATTCTCACCTTTCTCCATGTTCCCTTCTGTCTCATCAAATGCTCTCGTACACGCTGAATGCTGTGAAATAGGAAAACCGACTAATGTAGCATGCTGCTGCTGTAAGTCAAGGTAAAAGCAATAATCACTCGTTGATGTTTTTAATTAAACCTAGACGCGTTAGAGAAGAATCCTTCCTCTTTAATATATTATAAATCTTCTAAATGTATCATTTTTACTTTTATTATTACAGTTACAATTAATATTGAGTTACTGAACATTAATGGTATCATCACTGCCTGTTCATTGCCCCTTGGTGAAACTGTATTGCCATTACATTCTTAACATTGACCTGCCAGGAGCCACCGACACACAGCTCGATTGTATAATGTGTGTGTGTATGTGAATGAATGGGAAAAGATTAAGGGGGGGGGGGGGGGGGGGGGGGGGCATTTGGTCACTCTCAGCTGCTTGGGTCTGCATTTCTACTCCTCCAGCTATGGGTTGCTATAGAAACAGCTCTCTCAAAGGAAGTCTAGCCATCTTATTTCAGGTCTCAAAAACCAGGACCTCCCTCGCCGTTTCACGTCCAGCCGTGCTCGACCTCGAGGTCAGATGAGCCACCTGCTACCGTGTGCTTTTCAGAGGTCACACACAGCCAAATGAAAAACAGCCAGTTTACTATTAATGAGTAGAGGCTTGCTACTCATCACTGTTACAGAGCCAAGGACTCAATGCAATATAAAAGAACTTGTTTAGTTCGCTCATGTGTTAAAACAACACATTTAAGTGTTATAAAACAAATCCATAAAGCTATACAGATGCTGATAATCCTGGTACCTAGTACGTTTCATGCATGTTGATTAACAGACATACGATCAGCTACGATCCCTAGAGTAAGATTTTTATTAAAGAGATCTACTCATTTCCACCGCAGTTTTCATAATCCTGGTCAACACTAGGTGCAGCACTCACAGCTCCCCCGACTCTAAACTGCTCCCAAATAACCTGTGACATGTTTTAGTTTTACACAAGACTTCATATTTCTGTTGCCCAGGGGTGTCGTCTGGCAAACAGCTAATAGGAGCATAATTGTATATGTATATGCCTTGGTGCCACCCTTCCAGTTCATCTCCACCTTTTTCGTTTTTGCTCACTTTCCTCTCTTTGAGACAAATTTCTTCTAACATGTAAAGAGTTGGTTTGAACAGTGGGTGAATGGGGCTTCTGTATTTGATATTACTAATGTCACGTAGAGCCAAGAGTAGAAAAATACAGTGTGAAATGGAGCATTTAGAGGAGTATATGCGTATATAAACTGACCTTCTTATTTAACGTGTTGGCCATGCTTAATATAAACATCCAACATGTCCAACAGAACACATAAGATAGAAAATGAGGAGATATAATGATTGGTTTCTTTTAAGGGACCTTTGCTGTAACCGTCTCGGTCACTGTCTGCACTTAATGAGCTCACAGTTATTTCTATTTGCAACATTTCAGCCAGACAGACCTTATCACGCATGAATTTTTCATGACACAGGGAATCGCTTCTGACACCAGTGTTCAGGCTCTGAGTATACATCCTCTCTGGAGAAGGATGTAATGAACATGGAACACCTCCCCCTCTGTAAGCTCCCAGCATGTGTGTTTTTTTCTAATTAAATCTCTGCGGGGTTTCAGAAAGACTGCATTTTTTTGTTCTGTACCCCGTGTTCCCACCAGATTCCCGTTTGGAGGTACAAATATGGCACATGGGTATCGCTCTTGCCCACGTGAAAGGTTTAATAACGTGTATCTTGCAAGATTTTTTGGAAAATAGCTCAAATTATGTAAAAAAAAAAAGACAAAAGAAAAACAAAAGTACGTATAACATTCAAATAATCTACACAAACGTTATATAAGAGAGAGCGTGCGTCCCTGTGATCGATCTACTCCACACACTGCTTCCCATCACACACCTGTGGGATGAAAGTGACCATACTTTCAAACAGCTCTGTTTTACATAAAGTCTATTACCCACCAAAACCCCACATTAAACCTGCCTGTGCAGGAGGCTGGCTCCTGTTTGGGCCACACATTTTCATCCTCAGTGTCCACTTTCTTCACGCTCCTTTGCTGTTTTGGCTCAATAAAACAAAAACATTTGATAAGACTTGTCTAGAGATCAGCTTTACGCTCACTGAGAGCAACAAATAAATAAAATAAACGTGAATGTACAAAGCGCTGCTGTTCAGATGACGCATAAGAAGCTTTTCTTTTTAAAGCAGTGTGAGCTCTGAACTAGTGTGGACATGGGTTAAAGGGGATGCGAGAACAGAAGCAGAATTTCACCACTTCCTCTTCCCGTCTCCATTAACAGCATCATTATACTCCTTATGCTTCTATGGCAACATTTTCCACCAGTGATTTAGTGGGCCAACGTAATCTATAACAGTATATTATGATGGGTTGTTTTATACTACAAATTAATTCTGCAACAAAATAATTTTTTAATAAAAAAACAATTAAAAAGTAGAAAATAGTGAGTGCAAGAAGTACATCTTTTATATACAGTTTATCATCAAACCCTTTCCTTTAGTTGCAGTCTGAATTATTTCACTGTTAGTTAAATAAAATCGTGTTTTTCACAGGTTGAATTTACCTTTAATTTGACTCAAACTCATAAATCATACATAACAGGTAATAATAATAATAATGAGAAACACTGAAGAAAGGAATCGTAATGATAACAAAAAGTAGACAGCTCTTATTGGGAATTGTAATTTAACGCCAGAAATCATTATGCCTCTTCTTACAGCAGGTCTCACTTTCTACTTTAAAAAGACGATACGTCATTTTGAAATGAAACCTCTCGAGTACATAGAAGGAGATGGCAGCACCGCACGGTTTAAGCGAACAAGGAAGGGAAACGCAGTAAGCCAGTCAACTCGTTATCAGTCAGCCCTAAAACGGCCCTTTAATTAAAAGCAGGAGGTAATGAACGCGCTCGGGAGTCTGATTAGCAGCTAATGCCCCTTGCTGGGAGCTGATGGGCTTCCCCGTCTGCCCTTTTAAAGCCAGACTGAATGGCACAATACTGTGTGTGTAGTGACTCACCAGAAGAAGCCATCAACCGCAGCAGTACACCTCTGGATTAAAAACTGTAACGCCTCGGGATTTACAGACTTATAAAGTGGCTTGGAAGTGTAAGTGTTGAATATGTTTTACATTAGGAGGGCTCTTTTTTTTGAACTTCTTCTCACTATCCTCTCTGAGGATGAATCACCTCAGTGGTTGGCATAATAATAAGCCAGTCAGCTACTAACACCCTCAGCAAGCCAGCAGGGAATAATAATAATAATGATAACAATAACTAGATAGATAGATAACGTCAGTGCTAAGATGAAGCTCAAAGTGTAATTAAAACTGTAAGTGCAAACAGGTAATTACATCAATACAAACGGCTAAAATTGTTAGCTAGATGCATTTAACAGAAATGAGCATGCTAACAACGTCACATTCTACCACCGGATGTAGCACGAATTCAAACAAACACAAGTTTCTTCGTATGAAAACATGACAGCGTGAACATGTCATTACTAACCAGTTGACTGTGTAGCAAGAATAGGCCAGCGTGCTCTGCTAGAGCACCACTGTGTGGAAAACGAGGACTGTCAGTTACCGATTACTGTACTTTATTTGGATTGCGGTGTTATATTTTGTGCGTAATCTATTTGTGATGATAACTTTGGGGGATATTATGCTGCCTTTGCTAGAGCAGCTAAAGTAATATTTAACTAATGCAACACTTAGTTGATTATTGCAAGTTAATTTAGGGACTAGACAGCAGCTTGTCCATGAGTTAGGTAGCTAAGTAGTATTAATTTAGCTGATTTAATATTTCACCACAAATATTAACTTCAAATTAATAATCACAGTTTTCATTGTGGTGCATAACGACACATCGTGTTGCTGTTCTTAGGAACAAAATCCTTTCCATCAATATCCTCTGCACACAGTGCAAAGTGTATGCTTGCAGACAGGGTCACTCTCTGTCAAGTGAAGGCTGTCTGCGCTCTGTTTTATTCCAAAGCTGAAGTCTGCCGACGCAGTAAGAGCTGCTGAGAACTGTTCTCTCAGATTTTCCGAGACACAGTAAAGGTATGAATAAAAAAAACAAAAAACAGTACGCATATTTTAAATGAGCTTAAAGGCAGCAAGTAAAGTTAGATAAAAGCAAGTGGAACAATCCACAAGAACAGTATTATTTCCAGAGTAAGATCATTAATCGGTTAGGTTGGGCTTATTATTTAATCCTCCACATCTTTATCACACTGCCTCCTACACGACGACAGTTCTCTTTGTAGCATCTATTATTATCCCATCGAGTTCAGACATCTATAGAGTCAGTTGGATCTGGAGCAACCCACTCAGAAGCATACGTGGTGTCAGCTGAAAGCTCATCAAGGCCTGGGTACTAATCCAGCCATCCATGTCGAGCCAAACAATGTTCAAATCTCCCCAAAGTCTCCAAGCCATTTTTGTCTAGGATACAGTAATCCCTTGGTCTCTGTGCTGCAGAGTGAGCATGCATTTGAATATATTAAAACCTCCACCAAGGAGGTGATAAGCGGAATTTGAGCTCCTAAACCAGACTGCTATTAAGTTTCCTGTGAAAGTTTCACCCAAGGTTGTTCAAAGAGTTTCACTGCAGAGCTCTCAGAGGGCTGACAATGGGTTATCCTTGGTGCATTGGGCTTCTCTGGCATGCTTAGTGAAGTCTGTCCCTGTCATCTTCACAGGGAGGACATACATATCTAACTTTGTGCCCATTTGTAACTGTTAAAAAGGTGGAATCTGGAGGTGTATAGACACAGTGACTGCAAGCAGTGAATGTAGATCATAAACATGTGCAAAGAAAAACATAAAGGCACATATAAGTAACAATATAAATGAATTTAAGTTTAATATAAGAGCATTTAAAGATGATGTTACCTTCCAGAAGTTGTCCACCTTGCCATAGACTAGTGACTGATTCTGTCTCTTAACGTCATCGATGTGCTTGATGTCACTGGCGTTGAGGTGCTGCTCCACAACAAAGCCCAGGAAACTGTTGTCTGGGGTGTGAGCTGCGACAGAACGGGGGAAAGAATATGTGAGCAATTCTACAGAATTGGTGTCATTTGTACCTGACAAAGGTCAGCTTTGCATTTACGTGTAAAGCTTTTTTGGTGCCATGTGACATCTATCTTTGTCAGCACACCACGTGGCATCGTTCAACATTAACCATGAGACTTCATTGTTAACTGTCCTGAAAACCTGAGACTGACTGACTGAAAGACCACGTGCACCTAACAATAACTAAACAATAAATTTTATTTAGAAGACTCTGATGATGTCACTGCATCAGGGCTTGAATATGAAAAACAAACAAACAAACAAACAAACAAGGAGGACGATAAATGTTTTAATTTCTCTAAAAATAAAACACACTTAAATTGATCAGAGGTGAGCTCTGCCGGGAGAGAGACCAGCGAACACTGCATCCTGGTTCCTTTCATTCCACTTCTACTCAGCGTTGAGTGCGGAGCCTGAAGCTGGCAGCGTTTTACCTCACTAGCATCTGCCTTGTAAAACAAGTGTGAAGACAAGGGTTTGGAGCGCGGACAGGAAAGGCTCAGTCAGGAATTAAATGGCCTAATAACATCATTTAAAACGAAATAACGGAGCACTACAAAGCAGCCCGTGCCTTCACCTCTGGAAGCGAACGGAGCGAGGTTGTGTTGGGGAGGCGGTTGGCTGTGCATTTGTGGTTTGAGCTGGAGCTCCGGGGAGCCACTGCGGTCAGAGCTTGTTCTTACCGCAAGCTTATTACTACAAAGGCAAACTGAGGTCAGTCAGTCAGGGGAGACGGAATGAGCTTCAGGGCAGTAAATAAGGGAAAGATTGAGAGAGGAATTCAACTACCTGCCAGCACTTAAACAACTCAAGTTCAAGCGCTGCAATTAAACTGTGGATTAATAATACTTTATGTAACATGAAGGAATATATTGTGACTTTTGACACGTGATGGCAGGAATACAGAAAGCATGACTTTTCTCAGTTCTACAAGTAAAACTGACGTGTTCTTTGTCATGGTGATGGGTGGATTGGTACAGCATCCCGCTTAAGAAAGAGACAGTGTTTGCTTTTGCCATCTCACCGGGCAGGTCACATATTGGCTCACGCTTAATACGTTTAGGCAAACAAAAAAAAGAAAAGGGAATGGCTATGCAGAGTAAAGCAACAGTCCACGCAACTCCTGAACGATGGCAAAAATATGCAGTCACATCCTTTTCTGCAATGACTTGAAAAGGGCGCAAGGAGACAGCAGTTGTTACGGTCTGCCTGAACATAAAGCAAATACAGATTTCAAAGTTTCCATGACTGTGCTGAAATATTTCATTTGGGACAGTCATCACACGCGCCTCACCCGTTACACGTCAAACTCTTCACTTTGGGGAGATGCACAGATAAGCAGCTTATTCTTTGGGCAAAGTGCTGCTTGGCGAGGGTAGAACACTATCATGCGATTTCAATTCCTGTCTATTACAGTCAAAACTATTGCTCTTCACTTCCTAACATGAAAACACAAAGGAACCTTTGACCCAACATTACAGGTGATTCACTTTGTGTGAGGAGTGTGGGAGAGTGCAATAACGTGGGAGTAGCTGTTGTGGAGATATTGCCACGTCTGTACGAGGTGTCAGTGTAGGAAGGAGTCAAGCGCCACTCCCACAATACACAGTGTAAGGTCAACATAAAATTGCTGATAAGCACCGATCTCTTTAAGCATGAGAGCCCTTCCCTGTGACATTTAAAGGAAATTTGACAATAGATGGAAACTGCCACATCCCAAAGACTTAAAATTCAGGATTTCACATCCTGTTACTTCAGTTGTGACCTTTTTGTGTGTTCATTTGTGAGTCAGTCAACATTATCTGTGGATTATCCCTTTAATCTCTTTTACTCAGCTAACTGTTGTCTGTGGGAGGGAAAGAATCAGAGAATAAAATGTATATTTTTGATCATCGTTACTGTGTTACGGTCATTGTACTGCTCCTTGTTTATTGGTGTAATCCTTTAATCCTTTGCATATATGTTTCCTGAGTCCCTTCCTTTTTAATGTCCTCCTATATTTATGGGCTCAAAATGTGGTCATAAATATTTTGTACTTGTAAATCAGTTTTGTATGTGTAAAAAGAATTTGTGTGTGTGTGTAAAAAAGATTTGTATGTGTAAAAAGAATTTGTGTGTGTGTAAAAAAGATTTGTATGTGTAAAAAGAATTTGTGTGTGTGTAAAAAAGATTTGTATGTGTAAAAAGAATTTGTGTGTGTGTAAAAAAGATTTGTGTGTGGACTGTGTGGACAGTTTGAAGCTGGAGGATCTCTGTGTAAATGATAGAAGCTAGGTCCCGTAACTTTCAGCAGTTGTTGAAAGGATAACGTTGTGTTATATCAGTGGTTAGAAATACCATTATTACTTTAGGATTAGTTTAACACAAAGTCAGGGCTGACCCAGGACCATGGCTGTGAGTCACAGTGGGCAGCATAAAAGTCCTTTCACATCGGACGCAGGATGTGCTGCTAATGCTAACTAAAAGCAAAGGATCCAGAATTTGTTGCGCTGGCTGCTGAGCTCTGTGGGTTTTTGCAGCAGCTCTACCTGTACTAGATGCACCTGCTGCTTGTCTTTTCTATCTCTGACTTTATGTCCTCTACAAGAGTTTCTGGGGTTTTTTTGCTAGTTCTTCAAATGTTCAATAAAAACATGTATGCTAATTCATAACGAAGAAAGCTTTGTAATGAAGACCCCCCCCCTCCCCCGCGGTCCACAGTGCTGTTGAAAAGGCTGTGGAAGTCCCTGTATTAAACACGTAGACCTGTGACACACCACCAACCTCGGACGACCACAGACTGTTTTCCTTCGTGGTGATGAAGGAAAACGCTGGGTTGGCATGTAAAAGGGCATTTATTCCCTTCAAAGACCTGCAGTTCAAAAAAAGCGCCCCTCCGACAGCCAAACCCGTCTGTTCTCTGATTGGATTGTTACATTTGTGATTGACATGACCATTGAACAATCAGAAGGAAGGAAGAAAAATAGGGTCAAAATTCGTACAAAATTTGGCATTAGTAACTTGCAGTCCACACACAAATCTTTTTTTACACACACACACAAATTCTTTTTACACATACAAATCCTGATTTACAAGTACAAAATATTTATGACCACATTTTGAGCCCATATACAGGGTGGACCATTTATATGAATACACCGTAATAACATGGGAATGGTTGGTGATATTAAAGTCCTGTTTGTGGCACATTAGTATATGTGAGGGGGCAAACTCCTGAAGGTGGGGGGTGACCATGGTGGCCATTTAGAAGTCGGCCATCTTGGATACAACTTTTGTTTTTTCAATAGGAAGAGGGCCATGTGACACATCAAACTTATTGGTAATGTCACAAGAAAAACAATGGTGTGCTTGGTTTCAACGTAACGTTATTCTTTCATGAGTTATTTACAAGTTTCTCTTTGTTCACAGCCATCGACATGTCGAAGAGGTTAACACGTGAGGAGCGGATCGAAATTGTGTTGATATCTGGTGAACGCAGTAACCGGGTCATTGCAGCAGATTTCAGTGCAAGACACCCTACGAGACCACCCATCTCCCATGCTACAGTTAGCAAACTGCTTGCTAAGTTTCGTGAAACTGGTTCAGTGTTGGATTTGCCAAAATGCGGACGCAAGAAAACTGTCACTAATGAAGAAACATCAGTGGCTGTCCTAGCTTCATTCAGCAAGAGTCCACAGCGTAGCACTTGCCGCATGTCACTGGAGAGTGGCATTAGTCGAACATCCCTTCGGTGGATATTAGCTACTCACAAATGGCACCCTTACAAACTCCAGCTACTGCAGCATCTCAGCGAGGATGACCCAGATCGGCACAGAATCTGCAGAATGGGCAAAACAAAAATTGGAACAGGACCCTCAGTTCACGCAGAAGATTTTGTTCAGTGATGAGGCAAACTTTATTGTGAATGGTGAAGTTAACAAACAAAACCACTGCTATTGGTCTGACACTAACCCACATTGGATGGATCCCTCCAAGACTGTTGGAACAACAAAAGTGATGGTTTGGTGTGGTATATGGGGTACAACGGTAGTGGGTCCATTCTTCATCAATGGAAACCTCAAGGCCACTGGATATTTGAAATTGCTACATGATGATGTGTTTCCCTCTTTATGCACTGAAGCTGGCACGTTCCCTGAGTTTTTCCAGCAAGATGGTGCACCACCACATTATGGGTGCCAGGTCCGAGCATTCCTAGATGAACAGTTTCCTGGAAAGTGGATTGGTCGTCGTGGGCCAGTTGAATGGCTCGCAAGGTCTCCCGATCTGACCCCCTTAGACTTTTATCTTTGGGCTCATCTGAAGGCAATTGTCTATGGTGTGAAGATACGAAATGTGCAGCACCTGAAACTACGGATACTGGATGCCTGTGCGGGCATTTCTCCTGCGGTGTTGCTATCAGTGTGTGAAGAGTGGGAGAAGAGGGTTGCATTGACAATCCAACACAATGGGCAGCACATTTTATAAGTGGTCAGAAACTTGTAAATAACTCATGAAAGAATAACGTTACGTTGAAACCAAGCACACCATTGTTTTTCTTGTGACATTACCAATAAGTTTGATGTGTCACATGGCCCTCTTCCTATTGAAAAAACAAAAGTTGTATCCAAGATGGCCGACTTCTAAATGGTCACCACCCATCTTGAGGAGTTTGCCCCCTCACATATATTAAAAATGTGCCACAAACAGGACTTTAATATCACCAACCATTCCCATGTTATTACGGTGTATCCATATAAATGGCCCACCCTGTATAGTCCCTCCAATCCTTCTTTTACTTTACTTCCTACTTTTTTTTTTTGCAAGTCAGCTGCTCACTCTCTCTGTTTATACTTCCCTCCTTTGTGTTTTTCCTGCCCTCAGTAATGTTTTGACTAAATTTACATGTGCCTTACTATCCATGTCCCTGGAGTATTTAATTCAACTGATTTGCCACTTAACTCACCTCTTTTCACTCTGTTTGTTTATACACTCCCTCCCCTTATCCCCAACTGGTCGTGGCAGACCTCCTTGAGCCTCATATTGTTAAAATGGAGTTTTTCCTTCCCACTGTCACCAAGTGCTTCCTAATAGAGGATTGACTTGATTCCCAAGGTTTTCTTTGTCCTATTGTAGGGCCTTTACCCTACAATACAAAGGGCCTTGAGTGACTGTTGTTATGATTTTGCACAATTTAAATTAAATTAAATTGAAAGTATATTTAGTCGGGCTGTGATCTGGTGTCCTGTTGGCTGCTGAACATCTTCTCTGTATTTGGAGCTACTTTACAAACATTGTTACCGTCGTGACAGTAAAAGATTTTTTGAGAAAGCAGAAACATATATTTAAAGTCATTGACAGCTGTTAGTGTGGAAAGGATAACAAAGCTAGCATGGTAAAAGCTAGATTGGAGAAAACCTTGGAGCAGAGGTCAGTCTTCATAATTACTCCAAGAGCTGATTGACGACAAATCTCATATTTAACATTATATTTAAATACGTATTTTAATATAATGTATTTTTACATAGTCAGATCCAAAAAGATGCCCACTCAGATGATAACAAGAGACTATGATGGTTTTCTAATGCCAAAGAGGCGGAGGTGTCCTGAGAACTTGGAGGAGACTGAACTAACACTCTTCCATCAAACTGTGTAAACAGGACAGGCTATTAATTAGTGTTCAGCCTTCTTGATGCACTTGGTAACAGATGCTTCTTGTCCCACAAGGGCCGCTACTCAAAATGTCACTCAACTTGCCACAGCATCATTCGCTATTAGCTAACAAACAGCCTGGGAGGACAGCGCTGTCGGAGAAGCACTTGCTCTGAGCGCCAGAGGTGAGGGAGCAAATTTGCTTTCTAAGGAAGCCTAGACTTACTCTGTTAGATTAGCAGTCAATATAGGACTCTGAGGAGAAAGATATCTTTCTGGGATATTTATTGCCTAAAGAAGCAGTAAGATCTCAGTAAATTCTGACTATTCGTCATCGTACAATGGCTCCTGCACAAAAAATATCAGACAAATGTAATCCCAAATTATAAACTAGGGATTGTGTGATTAGTGTTGGCCGAACAAGAAACTTTTATTCTGCTGGCCAGACAGAACTGCAAAAATGCAACATCAGCGCTTAAATCTCAGACGCTTTGAAAAACCTACATCAAAGACTTCAGGGTCTTACAGCATCTCTGAATGGCCCTGAAGGGGGAAAATAAACAAGCTACATCTGCAAGTTTGAGATTTTAAATCTCGAGTAGAGTTTGGATCTTTTTGAATTCAGTGAGGAAAACTGAAAGGGTCCCTAACAGCCTTTCTTTCTCAGCATATTCTATTTAGTGTGATTGAATGGAAGGATAACATTAGGAAACCATTAGTATAAATTGATACAGCAGGTCTGCAAAGTAAATCTCTGCTTCTTAGTTAGGTGTTCTTTAACTACCAACCACTTACAGTATAGGCAGAACAGAACGAAATAGCCATATTTGCGTTTCTCAGCAGCATTCCTATATTGTCTGAAGCTTCTCCTCCACTGATATTATAGAAATCCACTACAATCAATCTAAATGATCATCTGTAAAGGTTTCAAATGAAGCAGGGTAAGAACACACTGTGAGGCGCTGAATTACATCAAAATAACACCCTCAGTGTCCCCTTCACTGCGAGCATTGCTAAACAGAAACAGGCACACGGATTCTACTTGTCAGGAATTACATTTTCTTGTCAGGGACAAACATTTCAAAGTAATGCAAATTTCGTTGTACATGTCTAATGACAATAAAGGTCTATTCTATTCTGTTCTATCCAAATCTATTTTGACATAGCGACGTGGTGTGATAAAGTATTTAGCCCTCTTCCTCGTTTGTTATTGTTTTATTTTACCAAACAAATTGTAATTTTACACAAAGACAACCTGAGTAATTCCAATCATGCTGTTTTTAAATGATTTTTTCATTAATTAGGGAAAAAAATTGTCCAAATCTACCTGGCCCTGTGTGGAAAAGTAATTGTCCCCTAACCCTAATAACTGGTTGTGCCACCCTTGGTAGCAAAAACTGCAATCAAGTGTTTTTATGATAACTGGTGATGAGTCTTTCACATCTTATTTGCAGAATTGTTTTAATTTAGCATGAATTGCCTGTTAAAGGTCGTGCCAAGTCCAGGCTTTGATTAGTCCACTTTAAAACCTTCATTTTGGTGTTTTTTGGGCAATTCAGATGTGGATGCCTGGTGTGTTTCACATCATCGTCCTGCGTAACCCAAGTGCTCTTAAATTTTCAGACGGTGAACTGAAGGCCGGACACATTGTAAGTGGTCCAGGTGGTAAAACAGCTAAGCAGGCCCAGACAATCACACTACCACCACCATGTTGGTATGATGTTCTATTTATGAAATCCTGGGTTAGTTTTACACCAGATGTAACGGGACACAAAAAGTTCAGCTTTTGTCACTGAATGTTTTTTTTCTGATGTGCTTCCCCTCATAAACAGGACGATTTGATTCATTTACTGCACAGCCACTATGGCCTAACCGCTGATTAGAGGAGTCCAGCTATGAAGCTGAGAGTTTTTCCTCTCATCATCTTGGTATTTTGAAAATGAATGTAATGAGCAAGGAGTGGCTTTGACTGATAAACTGCACGTCATCAGCTAACGGCTTGTGATTGACAAGTTGTTAGCCAATGAGCCAATCAGCTAACCCCGGATAATCCTCCCTTCTGATACTGACTGACTGGAAAAGCAGGTGCGCTGGTTTGACCGAGGGCTCTCGTTTCATTGTTGTAAACAGATGCTCTTGTACTTTTGATGCCATGTAAAGTAGGCGTGCTGAGAGGGAAAGTCAGAGAGCAAACAATAGATTAAAAGAAATACTTAAGACAACATGTGTGGCAGCGCCATTATCAATCAAAGCTCTCAGGGCACTCCCGGCCAAGCAGACATCAGGGTCAATTACGTAGTTGGCAGAGGTTCAGAGATAAATGCTATCATCTGCTACATTTGACCTCTGACCAGTATTAATCATGATTTCCATGAAGGATTAAACATTCGGTAGCAGAGCAACACAAAGGAAACTGGGCATGAACATACGGTGGATAAGAACCTATTATAGTGAATGCAAATCTGAGGGATCACCACAACACAGGAATAGATGAACCTCGCTGCATCTGAAGGCTTTCTTTTTGCTTTGTTAAGCAAGAACAAGAAATGTGCTCAACAATGCAAATTACTTATCCTTGCAATGTTTAACCAATTAATAAAATCCCCAGTAGCGTCAGCAATGTTAAGTGATTTAAGCCCAGAAAAAAAGAGATCTAAAGCCTGGCTATACTCAATCTATCTGCAGTCACTTCAGGCCTATGTAACTTACAAAAATGTGGATTTCTAAGCTGATGAATCCATGAATAAATTACACGTGAAAGACACTAATCCTGCAAACATGAATTCAGATAAGTTGTATTGCCACTTTTTCCTCTCACTGCACTTAAACATGACACTCCTTTTGGCTACATTTTCCACTGCAGAGCTGGGAATACGTCATGGGGGGACACACCTGTTGGCGTTGCGTAACACTGGATCACCACCTCACTTGGCTCACTGTTGCTACTTGTGGAGGAGCTGGTTAGGCCTTTCAGAAAAAACAAAAAACCTCCCCATCTCTCTGTCTTTTTAAAACCTAAAGACTTCCAAACAGCAAACGCAGCTCATCTCATTGCTTCATCCTCCATCTTTTTTCTCTATTCTTTAATAGAGCGACAAAGCCCCGCCCACCTAATAACAGGCTGCTCCGCTACCTGGCTAGCTGAACACAGCAGCTGTTGTGTTTTTGTTATTTATGTGAGACGGTGCACATCCTGGGATGCGAGACAAATTTCACAAGTTTTCCCTGACAAAGTGAAATCAAATCAAATGTCACTCTTTTGCGCTGCATGGATCTACATAATTATTCCGTCAAATCTTCAGATCTTCCGATTATTAATGACTCGTGTTAGGATACACAGCCTATATGAATACAATTTGTACACTAGAAAACTCTCTCTGCTTTCCCAACTCTGAAATAGATTAATGAGTTCATTTGGTCTTGTCTTATTGACCACAGGCCACACACTCCCAATCCCCCCCTAGCCAATGATTTATCCTTATAAATGAACCAATCCGAATCTAGCATAAATTATCGAGCCGAACTCAATTACTCCGCTGTTACATCTCCCTTCAATATGTGACACGGAAAAACAGTTTGATACAGCAAGAAATGCGAGTAATCCATTTCAGAGGAGTTCTGACTGTTGGGCTATGAAGCTGTGTTCACACTCTGAAGAGCTAATCTGAATCACCATGGTTACAGATTATGTTTAGCAGTGAAAATCAGTACTTCTTAGAGAGCATTTTAAGACAATGAAAAAGTCAAAATAAGGTCACAAATGTTTTGGCTTTCAAGTTAGTATTAAGCCTACATTACTTTCTTTTCATGCAGGAAAACTGAAATTAATATCAACAGGAAAATGTGGGCAACTATAAGACTTTTTAGAACCTTTCTTCATTTTAATTCAAGGTTTAAAGAAATAAACTAAAAATAATAACCCAAAGGAACGCTGAGAAACTCACTGAAACGATGTGAAGCTGACGACGCCACTAACTGTAAAGCTAAAACAACGTGATGAGCAACAGCAGCTCCATATGCAAAAACAATGTGTGCATAATGTGAAAATATTAAATGTTCAAAGTTTCAAACAGCAGACTTCAGCCTGAAGGCCGGTGTAACGCAGCACAATGTTGTTCTTGTCTCTCATGTCTAGAAGTGAGGCAATTCTGTGGTTTTAACACTCAGCCCAACTGCTGTGCACTTGTTTCACCAGCGATATCATCTAACCCAGCGACTCTCGACTGGATTTTGTGCAAAGGCTCCAGTGTTTTATGAGAAAGACATACCCTATTCAGTGCACAATGAGCTATTCAGGTGCAGTGGCATTCTGGATAGCTCCAGGCCTCACCTCGCAAACGGAGGATTTGTAGGGGTAACATTTCACTTTCTCTTAGCTATGGGGAAAAGGTCAGTACTCCGGGGATGCTGGCTCCCTTTCCTGCCGCCGCTCATCCGTCTCAACAAATGCGGCTGATTACACAGTGATCCCACAGCAGGAGCGATGCGCCACACACACACACACACACACACACACACACACACACACACACACACACACACACACACACACACACACACACACACACACACACACACACACACACACACACTACGTCCTACATTCATAATCACAGCAAAATGGAGAGCTGAGTGCCTGACCTCTTACTTACTAATCTGCTTGATGAGATTCCATTAACTCGCACTGTCCTGGATGCTCAGAGTGTGTTTTATGCCTCTTCTTTTTACAGAAACTTCAACATCTAACTGACCTGTAGACACAGATGACAGCCAGGAGTGCTGAGCAGTTAAACTGATTTATGTTGCAAGCGGCCTCCTACGGCAGCTTGACTTTATTTAAACAGCAGTGTGGGTCACTTGGAGAGGTGATGAAATCTTTCATGTCTTAGTGTAAAGAAGACCAGTGTTATTCTCAAACACTAACATTCTTAGATGCACATGATTATCCTGCTGGCTCAGAGATGATGGGTTTCATTACATTAACTATTTTATAAATCCTGCATTCAATCAAATGGCTACAGCTTTCTAGTCCTCTCAGCGACCGTTAACAGTCGGCTTTGCAGAGAGCGGGTGTGCTTAAAATCTGCCGACTTACGAAACATGGTGTTGAACTGCTGCGGGTTGAGGTTCCACTTCCCCCAGGGCGTCTTGTGGCCCTTGGACTGGGCATAGTGAGCGTGGTTGAACTCTGGCTCAGTCCCAAATGAATCCAGCACCCGCAACATGCACCTGTGGAAAAACAAAACAAAAACACACAAGTTTTAATGACGGTCAGATGCACAGATGTATGCATGCATACACGTTGTGTAACATTAAACAATATCAATCACATAAATCCACCCTTGATCTTCCAGAGAACAATACACTAACAGCACAGTGCACGCAATTAAAATTACCAATTTGTGTTCCTGCCCATTGTTTTTAGTGAAGCACACAGAAACAAGCTCATAATTATTTATTTGAAAGGGGACATGTTAAGCTACTCTACTGAGAAAGAGCATGATTCAAAATTTGTCAACATTTGAACTCCTAATCTTTCCATTTAAGCCACCTTACTGAAGAAACAGAAGGCTTTACTAATAGTAGTGTTTAGCTCAAGAAATAAATGCTGAAGTTTTTGTGTTAGCTTTTGAATGACACTATATTTAAATTTGGAGCTTTAAAAAGCTAAAAACAGTCTTTGTCATGTCAGCGCTTGAGACACATATCATCCATGTAAGAAAATGAAATCACAAATATAAATCCTCAGACTATGATACTGAGGTTTGTTCTGAAGGTGTGGCTGTGAGGGAACATCATGGCTGACTTAAAGGTCACAGTGTGGGATTAATTAGACCAAAAACCAGGGGAGGGAATTGTAAAGCACTTCCTGACCTTTAGTGAATGCACAGCACGGAGTTAATCTCCACAAACAGATATCTGCATATAAATATGGAGAATCTGTAGGAAAGAAACAGTTTTGGCCCTAGAAGCTTTCTGGTTTCCAGTTGTAGTGTGAGTCACGACTCAGCAGACTACACCTGCATGCAAGTAAACAGTCTGTGTGGAAAGCAAAAGAGGGGGGCTCACTGCTTTTATTACCTTCTTTTAAATGTATTTGCTTCAGTGTTCTCATTATAAACAATGCCTGGTACATGAAAGAAGAAGTGTTGGTTTAGATATCACGTATACATTATTTCAATATCGGGTAGCTACACAGAAGTTTCCAAAACAGCGATCATTGGTCCCAGAGGCTAAATCGAGTCAATGATACAGACTGTATAGAAAAGATGGATGTGGCCAATGTGATGTTATTCATTGGTTTTTAAGCCCGAGTTGGCATTTCAGCAAATGCCATGTCATTTATTTATTTATTTTTTTAGAGCTAAACATAAACATATTGGACGCACTCAGCTTGACAAAGCTACTTGCTAATTCAGAGAAAGCTAACGGGTCAACCACGCGAGTAAAAATAGGACAGCAGCTTCCTCGTATCAACAAAAATGAACAAACAAAAACAAAAGCATTAAAAAAACAACAACTGGTGGCTACATGCTGACTGTATTGAATTTTTTCACATTCTATGACTGATTGTAACTTGTGGTGACTACATGGTTGCCCAGAGCTTGATAGCATTGCACACTTTCGCCACTTTTAATTGCGATTTCACAGGTTGCCTGAAAGGAAACAACCTTTCTGCAATCGCTCCAGAGACGTTTTTTTATGAATGCAGACATAATTCCAACATGTAACTATCAGTCCAGATGTAATTGTAATAGCCATGTGAATCTGAGTTAAATGTGAATTTCTGTCTATGCAGACAGCAACAGATATGTGATTGTTGATGATGTATCACAGTTAATTGTTATATTATCAGAAACATGTTGCATCTAATCGCAATTCAACGGCAGATTGAAAGCAGACTGACTCTGTCTTATAGGAACACTTATGTCACATTTAGTGACAGTGTTGGTATGCCAGACAATTTTGCAGGAAAAAAACAACTTAACTGAGAACTTAACTTTATATTAGGGCAGCACGGTTCTCCCCGTGTCCATGTGTGTTCTCTTTGGGTACTCTAGCTTCCTCACACAGTCCAAAGACACAGAGTTACTGGGGTTAGGTTAATTGGTATTTCTAAATTGCCCATAGGTGTGAATGTGAGTGCAAGTGGTATCTGTGTTAGCCCGGCAACAAACTGGTGTTACCGCAGTTACCGCAATACTAACAATAATGCAAAATGTTAAAAATTATAGTAACATTGCATTGTGGGGTATTTCCACCTCTATTATTTGGGTTCATTTTTCATTAGTTAGGCATAAAAAAATCATTGAAAAACATAAAAATTAATATCAAGCTGCTAATCTTGTCCCCACTGACTAAACCCCCCTTCCTCTTTAGACTGCTATGTTCTGGTGGATTTTCTCAGAGGTAACTAAAGTTAAGTGACTTTCACTTTTTGGTCATGGTACAAAACTCAGCATTAATAACTATGATAACAAGAAGCCAGGTGCATATATGGAAGACACACAACCACACACACACACACACACACACACACACACAGACTTTGATTCAGTCACTGATTGCCTCTCCGCCCACCCAGACGCTGTGCAGCTGGCTGTGTGAACTGTGAAACACCCTGGGAGAGTGAGGAGGTTGGAAACAGATTCGCCAAGAGGAAACTTTAAAATGAAAGCAGCACAACAACATGCCCACATGCTATCTCTAGTCACTCCAGAGGAAAACAACCCTCATCCGTCCCTGGTAGATATACCCTTAACAGATGGGGTAGTGCTGCTGGAGCTGTAAAACGGTGTAAATATGGCTGTAGCGAGGCCCGTGAGTTGTGGGCGTCATAATGTGGCAGGAGATGAGGCTGTTTAGCTGAAGAAGTATGTACTTGGTGATACTCGCTGCTTTATTTCAAGCTGGGCTATTATTGTTTTTGTTTTTTACAGTATGAGTCCGATTTCCCCATAAACACCAGCCAAATAAATAAATTATGATGATCGCTGTAGTAAATGTCAGTTTCCTCTCATATCATGGTTATCTCAGATGCGACACAAACACATCCAACAAACACAGTCAGTGAAACATTTGGTCTTCAGCTGATCTATCTGACGGTCTGTTACAGGTCTGCACATGCCTGAAGCTAAACACAAGAGCTGAATGATAAACAGAGATATGAGTTAATGGTTTGTCTAATAAAAACGTGAAAATTGTAACACTCTTAACTAATTGTTATTATTTTGGGGTCCCACTGGCTGTGAACCATTAATGTTCCTTTATAATAACATAGGCTCAGTTCATCCTTTAGTTCACTGTATCCAGTAAATATTAGGCCATAAAGTAATCGCTATAACATTTCTGACATGCTAAACAAGCTACAAACTGACCTAGTAAGAAGAAAGACAACTAGTTTGATTTTAGTTTAATTTAGCTACCTGTGTTGAAGCTGTACACACAACATTACAAATGATATCAGGATAGAAAAACCAAAATGCAACGCTGTCGCCCAGTCTATGATTGTGTCCCTCGATGTTACACAGTGTTATCAGATTAGGATAACATTAGCAACCCAGTCCTGAGATAAGATTATGACCTGCAGCCAGTCTTGGTAAATTCTTGTAAGGTATATTTTGTTAGACTCAGCCTTTATTGTCTCACTCAACACAAAGTTGAGTTAGTTTGACTCAGTAAGGTCTACATTTCAAATGTTAACTGAAGTAAATGTGAAAAACCTGTTAAGTCTCGATTTAAAGACTAGATGTTTCCATAGATACCACAAATTCTTGACAGTGGCTGTGTGTGAACAATGCTACGATGGCACGCCAAAAATGTCAACGTCTATTACCTACATGTTTCTATTTAAGGACTTGCAAGTCATACCTCTGCACTGACACAGTAGAGAAGGTAAACAACAGCATGAGTCACAAAAAAAACAAACTTGCCTACAAAAAAAAAAGTTGTCAAAACAATAGAAACGGCAAAATAAATTGAACAAAGGAAGAAACAGGAAATACTTGTATCAAGACTTGAGTCTTTTGTCCCATGTCTTTCACCTCAACCCCAAACAGTTGTGGCAGATGACTGCTGTTTCTTCCTGTTAAACGGGAGTTTTTCCTTCGCACTGTTGCCAGCTGCTTGCTAACAGCAGGTAGTCTGATCGCTGCGGTTTTTTCTTTATTATTGAAAGGTATTTACCTTACAACATAAAGTGCTTTGAAGCGACTATTGTTGTGTTTTGCTGCATTATAAATGAAATTGAATTAGATATTGTGCTTGAATAAACAGGCTGCTCCCTCGCCACAGGGCTCACTACAGCAGGTGGCTCTGCATGTCTAATTTGTCAGAGATTTAAGCTGGACTCCCTTCGTGACACAACCCCAGTGAGGAACCATGTCTCTAGCTGGAACTAAACCAGTGACCTGGAGCGAACGTGTTAACCACTAGATCCCTGGAAGCGTGTCTGATTAAGCAAGGCAATGAAAGTATTAAATTAAATTGAACGATAGGCAAACACCTGTTCTAGTTTTTACCAAGAAAATAACAACTTGGAGTATTTTCATTACAGAGTAGTATGAAACATAAAGACTGATGGCAGGAATAACAAAACAGCAATCACAAACAGCTTGGACAGACTTGTTTGCTTTGTCCCATCACACAAAAAAAATGTGTTATTATTAGAGTTTATTGCTTTTAAGAATTTGGGGTCTTAAATGAAAAACAAAAAACAAATCTGGCTTCTTCTGTACATCGGGTACCTCCCTGCATGAATATAAAGAAAATAAAAGGGATTGTGGGATTCTCAGGCCTTAAAAGGAAGAGATATTATTTCCCAGACTCTAAGGTTACACTTAGTGGAAAATAACTTTTCAGCCTGCACTCCAGGTCTTCTTTCACAAAAGTGCATATGAAGTATACAGTGACACAAAGCGCTTTGACATAACTGTTCAATAATGGTGGGAGAATTAACACCAATAACATCATCTGGACCTTAATTATACCTGAGGCTAAGCCAATTTCCTCAGGGCATAAAGTGAGCGGATGCAGGTTAAAGTGTTCAGTCTCACACAAACAAAACCTGGTGACAAGCAGGAGGAACCGACAGAGCTATTACTGCCCCAGAGTTATTGTTCCTTCTTTTTTCCTGTCAGTCGGCGCTGACAGGAGGCTCTTTTCAAAACAAACCGGGAAGGCCTAATCTACAGTCCTCAGTGGAGCAGTTGGGGAGACAGAATAGAATTGGTCACAACATCATGAACAACAGACGCTCCTTGGGCCTTTTGGGAAATTGTGGCAATGTATGAGCAGAAAATAGACTCTTTGTCACAACGAGTGCCAGACAAACCTCGACCCAGCGACATGTGCCTACGTGAGGGAAGCTGCTGGCAGCCACAGTTGGCAGCAGTGGTGTCCAGATTTTTACATGAGGAAAGAGAAATGATATGAGAGCCCTCGATAGCTATACATGATATTTAACTGATAGCTATAACAAAGTAAATGACATGAAATCTAGCTGTTTAATGTGACCGATTTTATTTTCTCATTAATATTAAGCCCGCTGAGCCAACACACAAGCATGCTGTTTTATGTTTTACTTTGGGATGATTGTTAGAAATCATAATATAAGTTAGCAAGCTAGCAACTTTTAAACTTCTGAAAGTAAATATTTAACTGTAATACATCAGACATCTCTACTTATGAAGGATCGGTACCGATATTCGGTGCCGTAATTGCACCGGTTCTGACATAAACGGTAGTAACCAGACCGAAAAGCAGCGCACATTCTGGTGCTTTATTTCAGTGGTTTTTTTCTTGAGAAGTCATACACTTTGGATTCTAGCCAATCATTTTACCTTTCCAAGGATAGTAAGCGGGCCCAGGTATGTACGTTCTTTTAGAGCAGAGCTACAGATTAAAAATGCCCAAGGCGAAGTGGTCAAAAGTCTGGCTGTACTTCACAGCAAAAGATGCAAACTCAGCAGCCTGCAACAAGTGCTTTAAGGTGATACTGTGCAAAGGAGGTAACTCCTCGAATCTGAAGAAACACCTGCTGACGCATAGCGTTTTTTTAAAAGCCGAGAAATGCACCGTATTTGATAGCTTGCTGCAAGACCTCACACCGAGCACATCTACTGTGGGTGGGTTGCCTGTTATCGGACCCGAGTTAGCAACATCCCCCAAGAACCCGAAGAGGAGAGTCCTGGCCCCTAGCCCTGTCAGTGTAGCAGAAATGATGACGGATGATGATGGCAGCAGCAGCCGTTCTTTTCTGGGCGAGTAGTTTAATGTTGTTCGTGTGTAATTTACGTTGAGTAGGCTAACCACGTTATTACATTAATGCATGTAAGGTGAACTAGCAAACACTGTTGTAGTTACATGCGGCTGTCTTCTTGTTTGATGGCAGATACTCCCTTCATGTTGTATCAACAGAAAAGGCTAACTTGGTTATCATTTTGCAGAAAAAAGAGACTGCTAAAAATAAAAACATAAGAGGTTTTTGGACAAAGTTTGTCTTCTCCATTCTTTAAGCACCGGTTCGAGCACTGTTTAAGCACCGGCACCGTTTCAAAAGTACCGGTTTGGCACCGGTATCAGATAAAACCTAAACGATACCCATCCCTACTTATGAATGATTTTTAGAAATCACAATATATTATTTAAGGACACAAGCTAGCAAGGTAGTAAGCTAGCAGCTTTTAAATTTGTACACTAAATATTCTACTGTAATACATGTTTTTCTCCAAGATTTCTAGTCGTGTTTGAAATAGTCTTACCATTCACAACATATAACACATATGTATACTCTGGAATGATTTTTTTTTTTTTTTACAAATTATAATGCATTACTGGAAAACACTACTTAGGAAGCTAGCAAGCTAGCAGCTTCTAAACTTCTGGAGCTTAGCAAGTCAAGAAATTTTAAAAGGAAATAATCTTCTTCCTTCTGGCACCTCCAAGATTATCAATCTGCCTAGGTGTACGCCAAAGGCAACCTCTAACTTGGAAGTGCCCAAAACTGCTGCAGTTCCTCTAATGTCCACTTGAGGTTGGTTAAAAGGCCCAGCTTTACTGGATTAAAAAGCATGTTTGCGACATGGTGGTGCAAAGCACTTCGGCCTTTGTAGCCAAGGATGGAACGAGCCATATGGATGTAAATCCTGGATCCAAATCCCACAGTGTTTACGTTCATGTAGAAACCTGACAGTCAACACAAGGTGATGTAGAAAATGAAGTTTAATGGCCTTCAAATGTAAAATACAAATATACTTACTGGTAGTGGACCCAGGAAGGCCCCAGAGTCTTCTTAAACTGGGTCAGACCCACGATGTCGATGTATATAAGCTCTACCACTTTATCGCCCTGCGTGGGGCAGCTGGATTTGTTTCCCATAACCTTTCGCATGATCCTGTAGAAAAAAGAAAAACAACAACTCTGATTCAGCAAATTGATCCACATGTCAAACTAGTCAGCAGGCAGCCACTGCATTTAATTTTACTAGGCAGGCCATTGATCAAAGCCAAGCACGTATACAACAGAGAAAGGAATCTGTCAAACTCAGGATTAAGGATTGTGATTTGGTTTGGAAATTTTGTCTTACCATCATCATCATCATCATCATCATTATAATAGAAAAAGACAAACAACTTTGTTTAGTCAGACTGCTGACAGTTCATAATGTGAGCTACTACAGGAGTTTTAAATAAGTTTACACTTTGTAAATAAGATTAATACTAATGTTAAAGGTGTTGGTTTGACTATACAGAGAATTATACCCATATAGCTGCCTTTTACTCAATTATTTATGAACGATCATCCTCCACACGAGTGTTCTTAACATCAGTCCACCTTAAATAGACAGTTTAATAATAATAATAATCTTACTCTTTGAGCTCATTGAGGGAAGCAGAGATGCGAATGTTGTGGCCCAGCAGGTACAATGTGGTTATGAGGTCACTCCACTGGACCAGCTCCCCCAGTGGGCCCCCACTGAAAGCATTTTCTGCAATCTTGAAGCCTGACTCCTTGGTCAGCAGACCAAGATGGACCAGGATCTGACGGAGGAGAAAATAGGAAAATAAAAAGTAAGTGCAGGAACTAATGTAGCGCAGCTTTTCATTTAGAAGATGAGAATACTTTTTAATGTTTGTGAATGTGGAATAAAAGGGCGATCATAAAGTTTATGAAAGACAGCAGTAGAGCAGGGCGATATGGCCAAAAATACTTATCACGATATATATTTGAAAATTTGCGATAACGATATAACTGACGATATAATTGATGCGAGACAAAATACAACTCCACAACATTACTAGCGCAAAAAGACAACCTTCCATTTATTTTCACTTAAACAAGAAGCTGGTTTTTATGTACATTAAAGCTTTATAAAAATGTAACAGTGCAAATGCAAATTCCTTGCTGAAAGTTTAACCAAAAGACATTTCCAGTAGAAATGGGCTGACATATCCTGAGCATAACCATGTATAATATCCACTGAAGTTAAAAAGAGGTGCTTTGCAACATTAAACTGCAGTGTGCAGTACGCATTTTTCGGACCATAAGGTGCACGGGATTATAAGGCACATTAAGCGAAACAAAGCAGTCAGATAAATCAAACTTTATTAAACTCATTCTTCTTGCTTCCTCCACTTCTGTACCATTGATTCATTAATGTTGAATTCTCTGGCAGCTGCTCTATTCCCATGTTGTTGCAGTATATTAATGACTAACCTCATATTGTGGATGGATTATCTCAGTTGTTCTCCTGACTGAAGTTTGGTCCGTTTACAGCATCCTGCCATGCGATTGCATTTGTCTCTAACTATCAGGAACCTTAACGTTAACTTTTATAAGTGGAAAAGTGTTAGTGTTCGTCCTCCAGCTTCACTGTTTATGTTATGCTAACATAGCTGTGTCGCTAGCGATCACGTAGCACATCATTATATACCAGCTAGCCCAACTTCAGTAACCCTACAAATGTCACTGCTGTTTAGTTTCCTGTCTTCATTTATGTTGGAAGTGATAGCAGAGCTGTATGTTTGAATTTTTTCAGAAATCTCTCAGTCAGAACATGCAATATCATGCTTAGGTAACTAGCGAAACTAACGAGCTAACTTCCGCTAGCTTCCTGCTAACTTCTAACTCCGTTAAATGTAATAAATTTTGTTTTCATGGATGCCTGGAAGTTAAACTTCATAGTTACACCTGGTAAAGCAGCAATGCTGATCGTTTTATTAAAGATGAAAGAAGTTTTTAACTCTCAGTGATGCTGCAGTGTTCGTTTGACCAGAAGCATACGGAGTTTAGGACCCAGATTACTCCCAGATTTAAGAGCATCTTAGTCCGACAAATACGACAATAACGACGGCCCGCTTGCATGTTCTGCAAAAAAATGTGCTTTGTCGTGTATCTGACGGACAAACACCAAACCAGTTCCACATCACTGAAGTTGCACCATTTTTACAAACCAATTCTGGTTCATCTGTTTCACTCAACAATTGGCCATGTGCATATGAAAACAAAGGCACTGCGCATGCGCGTGTTACTCATATTCTATCGCGATATTTCATTTTCCTATCGTTGCCTAACATTATACCGGTATTACCGTGAACGGTATAATATGGCCCAGCCCTAGACAGCAGTGACTGAGCCATTTCTTTCTTTCTTGTTTTGACTGTTTTGAGCCACCGTAGCCCACAAGCGTAGCCCACAAGAAGAGTGGACAAATAAAAGACATGTTACTGGTTTCCTATCTAAAATAACTGGTTAGATTATTAAGAGTGCAAAATGTTTACAGTGCTCATTATAATAAGAGGTTTTGCTGTAAAAGCAGTTCTAGTTTTTCCTATGCTGACAGGTGAGCAGTGTCACATGCTGAGAAAACGCACACAACTTAAGTAAAACATGAACACACAGGATGGTTTTCAGCTGCCGAGCGGGAACATAGTGTTCCACAGTGGGAGCTGAAAGTAATAGAAGGCTTTGTTTGAAGTGACCAACACACATTTCACTGCTGACAGCGTGAATTCCTGAACAAATCAGAAGCTGAAATTATCACGAGAAACTGTTCTTTGTCTCATTAGAGACTGAACAGATTCAACAAAGTGGGTGGAAAAAAGCAACGGCCGGGTAAGATTGTGAGATTTCTTGTTTCTTGTACTCTTGAGTTTCACATGAAGGGGACGCTGCCTCACTTCAGCACCACGGTATCAAGGGAGCACGATGTGAATTATTCAGAAGGGCCAAGGGAAGTGTGCAGTTATTCAGAGCTGGGAGCAGCTTCTAGCTTGGGACACAATGGAATATCTGTGTCAGTCCTTTCCCAGCATCAGCTCTTCTCTGAGCAGAAGTGAGGCGGTCTACAAGTGTGTCAAAGTGTGTTTGGGTGTATATCGGTATTGGTATACATAAAGGTGGTGCATTCATTTCAACTGGCTGGTTGAAAGCTAAAAAAAAAAGCTGCATCCTGCTGACTTTTAGGTAGATAAATATTAACATTTCACTTATTCAGCTAGAATATTTTTCTGAAAAGCACCAGTCTTCCCTTTTAGCTGACTAAACTTGGGAGTTTCACTGCATACTTTGGTATTGTGCCTCCATCTTCTACATATAATACACAAACAGGACACTGAGCTCACAAAAGCTTTTCATCCATTACTCTGAACGCTGTCTAGAGGGCCTTTCCTGGCAGAGAGGAAGTGACACATTTATGTCGGAGCCTGCAGTTACTCTTTACAAAACAACTGTAGCACAAAAAACAAACAGCTTCTTTTCGTCCCTGAAAACAAAACCTGAGTGGACAAAAGCTCCGGCAAACGACATCATCATCTGTCATGCCCACCTTCTTCTTCCGCCGCTTGCCCAGGTTCTGCTTTGCAGCCAGCGAGCGGATGGCGCTGACCCACGGCTCGGCCATCCGTTTGATTCTCAGCATCATCCAGCGGAACTCCTCCCGTTGTGACATCATCCGGTAAAGCTCCTCGAAACTGGTCCGGATCTCCGCCTGTGTGGAAACGTGGACACAAGTACAGCGACTGTAATCTGATAACGTGCGCGTGTTGGTCCACAGAAAACATGAATATCAACTTCTTTAAAATCTCTCATCAAGACAGTGATTATGTTCACTTTGTTATCTGCTTCACTTGTGTTTATTCATGGCTGCTTGGTTCTCCTGCTGCAAGAAAATCCCAAAGCAATCTTTAAAATTTTATCTAATGTAATTCAGAATTTGCAATATTGCCTTCCAAGTTGCCAAAGGCTTGTTTTCTTGGAGTGAGCTCCACTAATACAAGATCCCCAGCTCAACCCCAGCACTGTGTAGCTACGATTAAAAGGTTTATCCAAAGTGACTGAGTCTCGCATTGTATCTCCTTGGATCGGCAGATGGATTAAACGGATGGAGACAGAAAGGCGGAGCTGGTCTGCGGAATAGGGGGGTGGATGAATGACTGGTGAATCTGGGCTTTAATGTGCCCTATTTGTCCTTTTTTTTTTTTTTTTAAAAAGAAACAAAAATCTTATACAGTGAGTTATAAGTACATATAGTGAATTGAGAAAGCACTATACTGTAGTTATGGTTACGGGAACATCAGGTGCTGAAACATTTGGAGCGCCAAGTGCTCCCTGTTACAAACAAATGTCTAAAGGGAGAAGAGGAAGAAGGCTTAACTGTGCAGGGTTTGATGATTCCCACAGAAGAGACATACAAAGCACAAAGAAGGATCACTGCTACTTTTTTTCTGGGGGCACAGATTTCAAGAGACGGGACATCGTCATCAACTAAATGTTTAATAAAAAGGTTGTGAAGCAAAGCGGCTCATGCTGTGAAACGTCTATCTGCATGTTAGTAATCTTGCCTCTGTTGTGAGACTGCTGACTAACTGCTAGTCAAGCTGAAGGATGGAAATAAACGTGAGGTCACAGACGGCCACGGAAAGGGAAATAGTGTAAACACATTCAAATATCACCCCGTCTCATCTGAATATGACGCTGAGCAGAGTAATGTGCTTTGTCACATCTCCCTCCGCTCTCGTCTTTCTTTCCCTTTTCCCTCTTAACCCTCAACCAGTTACAGCAGATGGCTGCCCCTCCCTGAGCCTGGATCTGCAGGAAGTTTCTTCCTGTTAGAAGCCAGTTTTTCCTTCCCACTGTCGCCAAGTGCTGGTTTTCTCCAGAACGCTGAAGGGTCTTTCCCTTCCAGTATAAAGTGCCTTCAGGTGATTGTTGTTATAATTAGGTGCGATATAAACAAACCTGAATATAATTTTTAGGAAAAGAAGTGAAGCTGTGAGTGAGGCGGCACTAGTGGGAGAAAGATAGAGTGCTAAGGAGAAACCACAGTGCCATTACTAGCTGCTAAGGTGGCTGAAACAAGGTTGTAGCGAGGCATTAGCATTCCTCATCACGACAGGAAATCGCTTGCACGGATTGAAGCTATTAAAATCTGTGCCTGAATTAAAAACTCCAAAGCCTGTCAAATGGCATGTCCCCGCTACTGATGGGTCAGTGCTGTTGATGCTTCCAGAGAGGGGGATGAAGAGCGCTTAATATCGATTCACCCAAAGCAGAGGAAAAGGCAGGGGGAGGGGGAAGATACAGTAGACTTTGTACAAGCCAGCAAGCAAGCTCTGTAAGTGGGATTTGACTGAGCTACCGCATTGGCACAGATGCAAGATCATTATTTCAGATTTGACCCATGGTTCCATCACTCCGGCTTTCGTCTTCTAGAGGCTAAACATACCTCGATAGCATAAGCTATCATAAGCTATCGAGGTATGTTTACAGTTCAGCTCAGCCCGTTTGCTCATTCGCTGGCTCGATTTTACTTTGATTGGTTGTAAAGGCAGCTTGAAAAGCAAACATTTTAAAATGTTAGCTATTGGTGGACAGTTTTTATTGTTATGAGACTTGCTTTCACCTGACTACCAGTTCTTAGTATTTTAATGTATATTACTGTCTGCTCTGCGGCTAACGCTAAGCAACTGATATACAGTGCTGAAGAGAAAAAAAGCATTTGCCTGCTTCCCGATTTCCTGTTTTTTGCATATGTATCACACTTATACATTTGACCACATGTGTGCTTAATTTTACTAGCCATTCATTTCAATAGAGCCTATCTGACAAAATGAGGTCAGCTAAAAGGAACAGATCATCAGTATTGGTTCAGTAACTTGCCTGAGAGTACTTCGGCAACCATGCTGGAGCAGCCAGCGATCAAACTGCCAACGTTCTGTTTAACCGATGACCTGCTCTACCTGCATACAGAAACCCCTTATTTCTTAATATGAAATATCCTATAAATGAAGCATAATGGAGTAGGTCTAAACATGTAAGGAAAATTAATCCTAATGATAAAACTTGCCATCACGCATACAAGTATCCATGAAATCCATTCAGTTAAATGGACCACAGCTATGGCATCTGTGTTGTAATGCGACACCCGAACAACCCCGGCATAACGGTGCCTAATAGATATAGGCCGACCAAGTAGATTTTTTTTAATAGTGAGCAACTGCAACTGGTTACTCTCACACAAGCCTATTTTTATAACAACACGAGGGGTTAGTAGCGAGGGGAGACTATTATCTCTCCTGTCTGAGCAGTAGCTCGTGATGTGAGAGCCTCTGAAAGGTTCATCTCGAAGGGCAGCTGAAGTAGTTCAACGGTCCATTGTGTTTTCAGTTTACAGTTAACAGGAGATGTGTGCTGTTTTTCTCTCACCTGGCCTCTCTGGTCCATTTCTTCATTCAGGGTCTTGGCTCGCCAGGGCAGACGAGGACACCAGTTCTCCACCTACGGAAGAAGCCCAAAACACCTGTTCAGTTTACAGCTTTGTTTTTTTTAACCTTTTATCAGACATCCACCGGAACCGTGACACACACACACACACACACACACACACACACACACACACACACACACACACACACACACACACAGAAATGTCAATATACAAACTTTGAGTACATTAGCACAACTCTTCACTTTACTAGAGATGTAAATGGACCCTGCTGCTGTTCACTGTTGCTAAACTTGGCCTACTAAATGCCAAGAAGCAACTGCAGGAATCCTCTCAAGTTCATATATATGTGATTATATAACACTTTTCTTCAGCTCTTTGCATTAGACAGCAACTCAAGACAATTTAAAATACTCCTCTTACTTAGAAAGCATTTAATGGATTGGCTGTATGTTTCCAGCATCATTACTGCTTTACATTCTCGACACGACGGTTGTGCTACTGTTCCTCCATTTTTAGAGGTAGAAGCTTTGGCCTTCAAGCTCAACTTCTTCAGGGAAAAAAAATTCCACTGTACATTTAAGCTATGGCCATTCCTGCCATTACAAAAGTAGTTTTCCTTAATTCTCCGTCTGCCTGTGTCACTTACTGCTTTCATCTGGCTTTTCACAGATTATACACCAGTGCTAAACTTTACTTCAACCATTTAAGCAAGCTTCCCCCTCGTCCCCACCAATTATTTATTTCATACATGAAACAAACTAATAACAAGAAGAAAAGCACTGGACCAAAAAGAAAATGAAAAATGCAAGAAACTATTATTTTGTCTGACTTTCTGTTAGAAACCACACGTCTCACAAGGTTCAGAGTGCATTCACACCCATTCAAACAGCATGTCCTTCAATAAACAAAGGGTTAAACAGCAGGTGGGTGTGGCTTCTGTGTTTACGCCAACAACTGTCTGAACATATGAAGCAGATACAACTGCTTCATATGCAGGTACGCTGGTGTGATCTGGGTGGTAAATTCTAGCTCGCAGATGAGTGGCTCCTGTTTGATGACATATATATGTTAACACCTCAGGGCAGGGATTTGGTCTTCTTCATCCAAAACAGCCACATCTTGCTGTACGCTGTGTTCGTGAGCCGCTGTTTACTTTTAATGATGTCTTCCTGTTTATTTTAGCTAGGGAGATATGTTCTAGTTTTTTGGTTTGGTACTTGATAATATATGAGGGCCATTGAAGGTTTAAAAATATTAATAAAAATAATGAATTAAGGGGGAAAAAAGCAAGAAAAACCCCATAAATGTAAAAGACTAATGGCCAAACTTGTGAGGACAAAAAACAAGACTTTATAAGGAAAAAAATCTTAAACTTAAAAAGGAAAATCCCTGTTTTCCAAGAACAAATTCACAAGCTTATGAGAAAAGATTCTAAAATTTAGAATTGTGTTTTAATCATGTAGATTTACGACTTGTTGGATGACTGTTTTTTTGGGTGCGTGTGCGTCCCATATGACCCTTATGGACCATTGATTTGTTTGTTGTTTTGGCCCACTTCAATCTCCTTTTTAACTCCTCCAGCTTTGTAAATTTACTTTCATACAAACACAACATATATCAACATATCAAGGAGTTGTCCCTGTGGCTGTTTGGGGAAGAGGACTGGTTTTCGTGCTGTGTCTCTGCCCTCCATAGACGAGGGAAAAGTACCCAACTGTTAACGCTAGAGCAACACACGGGTCTGTAGGTAGGTGAAGGTGGGACACAGCCACACAGCTGAGGATTTGCCTGATGCTGAACAACTGCCACTCTGACTGCAGTCTCCATATTCCATCCTGTTCGTACGCCTGATTTAAATCACTTCTTCTTTCTCAGCAATTGCTTGTGCAGTTCCTTCCTCTTCATCCGTTTGTACATACAGATGTTTATGGAGAAGTGAAGTTTAATTGTGTCTGTGAAGGTTCTCAGTCATCCAGGTCATCGTAGTCAAAGGAGCTTGCAAAGAAAAGCGTCTGGACTTCTTTAAGTTGCTTGAAGACGTTTCACCTCTCATCCGAGAAGCTTCTTCAGTTCTAAGGTCAAATGGTGGAGAGATCCCTTCCCAGACACCTTAACGCCCACTCACATCCTGGGCCATCTGACCTCAGGAATTCGCATGATAAGGGGGGGCCAGGTTCACAATGAACACACCCGAAACTCTGGCTGATTGGGACCCACGCCCAGTTTCCCACCTTGGCTCAGGCGATTAGAGGATCATCAGGGGGTCCTTTTGTCCCTCTGTGGGGGGATACTCCCACTAGGTTTATATCTGGGACTCTCCACCATTTGACCTTAGAACTGAAGAAGCTTCTCGGATGAGAGGTGAAACGTCTTCAAGCAACTTAAAGAAGTCCAGACGCTTTTCTTTGCAAGCTCCTTTGAAGTTTAATTGTGCATTTTGCTTGTCTTGGCAAAATTTGGCTCTGTACAAGTTGCGAGTGTTTACTGTCAATCAGCAACACACCACCATTAGCTAAACCCTGACCTTCTCCCGCTGACATCCATCCGGATGCGCTGCCCCTTTGCAAGGTTAATGCAGCGCTTGACACGTATGAATTATACATGGTAAAGGGTGTATGATCTGAGCTTGAATTTTTTTTTTCCCTCTTAGCTAAGAAGAACTGTAACACTAGAGGTGAAGAGTGAAGGATGTTAGCTTAGCAGAGAGTCTTTATAAATGAATGAATATTCTTTATTGTCATTGTCACAGGTACAATGAAATTGAAAGATGTCTCTGGTCAGTGCAACATCACAAAAGATAAATACTTAAAAACTATAATTAAATACTTAAAAACTATAATGATAGGATATAAAAGATAGAAATACATATAAAATACAGTATTCTCATACCGTAGATACACCCAAGCAATCCAGGCCTAAGGCCCCATACAGACACTCAACATACGACCTAGTTGATATATCACTCAAACAATCAATCACTCAATCAATTTGTTAGCGCATCCAACAAAACATGTCTGAAAGCATTCCAACATCAAGGGCACAAATGACAACAGGGGCAATGAAAGTCATCTACTTTTAGTAGCATTGAGACATGATATTGCAATTGGGTAGAAACTGTGTTTGAGTCTGTTAGTCCTTGTGTATGTTGTTCTATACCGTTTACCTGAAGGCAGCAGTTCGAACATGGAGTGTCCAGGGTGTGAGGTGTCCTTTATGATGTTATGGGCTCTTTTGAGGCAGCGGAAACTGTGTAGGTCTTTCAGTTTGAGGAGAGGGCAGCCGATTGTCCTTTGGGCAGCGTTGATTACTCCCTGGAGTGCTTTCCTCTGAGCCACTGTGCAGCTAGCGTACCATATGCCTATGCAGTACGTTAGTATGCTTTCGATGGAGGCTCTGTAGAAAGACACCAGCAGTCTCTGTGTGATGTTGTTCTTCCTAAGCACTCTCAGAAAGTACAGTCTCTGTTGTGTCTTTTTCAGTAGCTCAGAGGTATTCACACTCCAGGATAGGTTTCCCTCTATGCTGACTCCCAAGAAGCGGAAGTCTGCCACCCTCTCCACACAGTCGTCGCTGATGATTAGTGGTTGGATTTCTGTCTTGTGTCTTCTGTAGTCAATTATGAGTTCTTTGGTCTTTTTCGTGTTTAGGAGAAGGTTGTTATCCTTGCACCATGAAGACAGCCGCTCCACCTCATCTCTGTAGGCAGACTCATCTCCCCCAGATATGAGCCCCACCACAGTAGTGTCATCTGCGAACTTTACAATGGCGTTGCTCTGGTGGGCGGGGGTGCAGTCGTGTGTATAAAGCGAGTAGAGCAGTGGACTAAGCACGCAGCCCTGTGGCGAAATTCTGACATATATTTCTGTTTGCTTCCTGCTTCCATGAATAGAAAGACGAGGTTTCTCTCAAACCTAATGGATTCCACTAATGTCCATCTCGCTTCTATTCCCATACCGACCAAGCCAGCTTTCTGCCTTCTTTACCAGTCGGCCGCTTTCAGCTCATATACAAAATTCATAAGAGGCTGCTGACCTCTCTGAATCTGAAATCCTACTTTTCCCAAAAATATAACGCCTCAAAACAAAACAAACATGGAAGAGCTCTCTAGTTGAAGCTCAATTTCCAACTTTAGAATTAGTTGATGAGACAAATTTAAGGAAAACTCGTCCAAGAGAAACGAAAGGCTCGCTGATCAAACGTAATCAGCTGCTGTGATCTGCGGAAGATCTTTGAAATGAGAAATCAGAGCGGAAGTTTAATGTGAAGCAAAGCTGGGGGTTTTTTAGGGTTTTTTTTTTTTTTTGGGGGGGGGGGGGCAGACTTTAATTAGAATTAAGGAAAAGATTAGCTCTGTCGCTACAAAACGAGTACATGTCCGTGTTTGGGGCAAAGATAAATCATGCAAAAAATTGAAGGTCTGAAAGTGTCCCTTGAAGGAACTCGTCAATAATGAATAATCCCTCCACCGTGGCTTTTTCCCCCTATTTGCCGGGACTGAAGTGAAGTCATTCTGAATCTCTTTTCATATGCTGCAAACTCATCCCTTGAAGGAGTGCCTCGCACATTACCACATCACCCCCCTCCCCACTGAATCATCTCCTCGTTCTCCCTCACCGTCCTCCTCAACACACTAATTTGCTCTCATGAAAAATGAAATCCCCCTTTTACCTCTACTTATTTTTAGCACTTCATTCTTTTGTGATCACTCTCAGTTTGCAGGAATGTTGTCAGGCCACTCTGGGTATGCAGTATCCATTTTTTACTGGTTGTCTGAGGTTTTTTGCAGCTCTTATCGTACTTATTGAATCCAAAGAGAACAAACCCAAAGCACAAACCAAAAATATACCGCAGAAAGAGACCATGCAAGCAGCGGGAAAATAGATCAAGCAACTGCAGGTTTCTGAAAAGAATGTAAGACTCTTCATTTTTCGAATATATGCAAAAAACAAGAATGTTTCATCACAACGTTCCTCTGCTTTTAAGGGAACCTGTTATGCGTTTCCTTATTTTATGCAATGCCAAGCAAATCCTATTTGATACATGAGCTTTGAGACCTCTACATCATTGTGATTTTTATGACTTTTTGAGACATATATACAATAATAGTAATAATACATATAGGGCTGGGCGATATGGCCTAAAATTCATATCGCGATATAATTTGAAGCACGTGCGGTAACGATATATATCGTGATATATTCTTTTCTTCTGTATAACGTATTTTCCACACTATAAGGCACACTTAAAATCCTTTAATTTTCTCAAAAATCGAGAGTGTGCCTTATGTATGAATTCTGATTTTACTTACTGACTTCGAACTGATTTCTGCGTGCAGAAATCTGTTAAAAAATGTTTTAGTACAACTTTGGTAAGCTGCACTGCTTGATGGATTGTCAGAGCATTACGGCTGCCGTAGTGAGGAGCTTCGTGGAGTAATCTGGGTCCAAAACGCCGTCTGCTTCAGGTCCCAAAGTCAAACGAACACTAAGAGTTAAAAACGGTCTAAATTCTTTCATCTTTAATAAAATCATCAGCGTTGCTGCTTTATCGGGTGTAACAATTAAGTTTAACATCCATGAAAACAGAATTTATTAAATTTAACGGAGTTAGAAGTTAACAGGGAGTTAGCTCGCTAGTTTACACCTAAACATTTCATACCATCTTCTGACTGAGACTTTTGAAACTAATTAAAACGTACAGCTCTGCTACCACTTCCAACATAAATGCTGGAAACGTTTGCAGGGTTACTGAAGTTGGACTACCTGGTATATAATGTTGTGCTACGTGATTGCTAGCGACACAGCTATGTTAGCATAACATTAGCACAGTGAAGCTGGAGGACGAACGCCAACTTTTTTTCCACTCGATAAAAGTGAACGTGAGGGATTCTGGTGGTCAGGGACAAATGCAATCGCATAGCAGGATGCTATACACGGGCCAAACTTCAGTCAGGAGAACAACTGAGATTATTCATCAACAATACGAGGTTGGTTATTAATATAGTGCAACAACATGGGAATAGAACAGCTGCGAGAGAATTCAACATTAATGAATCAATGTTACGGAAGTGGAGGAAGCGAAGTTTTTGGCTTTCCCCATATTTCAAAAGTGCTTCATCTCTTTGCTATGACTGTCGCCCGCCATAATTTGCAGATGATAATGGTTTTAGCTGCTGTGATGCTTTCGACCAAAACAGGCGCAGCTTGATGACATCATCAACATGCGCTATCGCGATAGAGCGGTATAGTCAAAGTCTCTATCGTTGGCCAAATTTATATCATTTCTATCGTATATCGTTTATATCGCCCACCCCTAAATACATATTATAATATTCAAATAAGACACAAGCACTTGCTACAGTAAGGAATACTTGTTGCACAAAAATGCTGAATGTAGCAAACATGAAACAAATGAAAACAAATTTTTTGTTTTGCTTTATTTGTCAGTAACCACATTAGATATTTCATTTCAGGCTGTAAATAATGAAGCTGGCTCATCTACAAGGAGCCCCAGTGAGCCAAACGCTCAGAGTGTTTTAGAGACTCTGTTTCAGGCAACTTTCTTTACTTTCAGCTCTGTAGCTCTGCAGTTGCTTGCCACGCCCACAAAATAAAATAAAATCAATAAATAAATAAAATAAATCTGCCCAGAATGCTAATTTAACTAGCATTTCAAATATAAATTCTATTTTAATTTCAGTTAATTTTGTTATACCAGCACAATATAAAATAAAACTTACTTGATTGGTTTACATTCAGTTTACAACAAGCACATTTTCCTTAATGATTAGGTACTTGAACAAATAAGCCTTTGATTTTATATATTTCAGTTACATTTTACAAAAAAATGATTGCTTCATGTTTACTGAGGTTGAAAAAATCATTTTTAGTACCGTTTCAGATGGGAAGAACTGGGGGGGTTGTGCCATGAGCCAATGTAAACTAAATAAGGATTATTTTGATCTGTCAATCATGCCAAGCTATGCTGGTACAGTCCAATAATAAAAACAGAAGGCTGGAAATAGGTTCACGTATTTTTTAAAGACAGGAAAATGAGTAACTAATTTATCATTTTATATAGTTGGTAGAAAAGCACTGCATTTAAAGGAAAACTCTTTTTATTTACCCAGGTAACAATCTCTTGGGCGATGAGGAAATGAAACAATTATGATTACAGTATGCAGCTCATATGCATCTACTTCAACTTTAAAACTGACCAAAATTAACACAAGAAACCAGTTAAAACAATTACACCATGTTTAGCAGCGTATTTATTTAAAACTGTTCTGCTCGGTGGACAAACATTTATAAAATAATATGAGGATGAAGGTGATTTCTACTCATTTCTGCTTTTTACATCTGAAGGTAGGCAGATTAAAAGAAACCAGTAAAGGAGACAGATATATATAAAAGCCAACTAATGAGAAAACATGCAGACACACAGAGACGGACACTTAGCAGCATACAGAGAACAGTGGCGTATCTGAGGTCCAATGGTGTATCTGCCATCAATAAACACAAAGCCTGTATATAAATGGTAAACAGTAACCAGCTTGTTAAGATGCTGGTCAGGCGCTAATACACCAGTGCTGCTTTTGCCATGTTGATTTTGTACCACATGAAAAGTAATCATGACGATGTAATACAATCAGTCTTTTTTATCTACATTTATTAACACAAAAAAGAAGGATTTACCTCGCTGAGGTAGATGAAGAAGGAGCAGGTGGATCCATCCACGCCGTAGTTGGCGTAGCAGCCGTCAGAGCGCCACATCTCCTTCATCCACTGAGAAAGAGGAGAAGATAAATGTGAGACGGGCATACTGACCCAACATAAACTTTAATGTCACACGTATATTGTAAGAGCCACAGACTGTATATAAAAGACCTCCACTGCTGAAACTACAGTGATCGTATCTGAATGAGAGGGTGATATGTTTGAGAGCAGCCTTACTAACTTTGTGGCAACTAGGGCTGCCACGATTAGTCGACTAGTCACGATTACGTCGACTATCAAAATCGTCGACGACTGATTTAATAGTTGACGCGTCGTTTGAAGCTTTGTAAGATCACAAAAGACGCAGGAATAAGTAGTAGGATTTAAGAGTGTAATAACAGACTGAAACAGAAGATGGCAGCAGTGCATGTACAAGGATGCCAGGTGCCGTTAAACCCCGAAGAAGTAGCTGTGTCCCAGAATTCATAGCGCAGCCCAGCTCAGTTTCCAACAATGGCGGCAGCTAGTTAGTCTTAATATTACTTTTATTACTCTTTCTGGGTCACAAAATAAACGTTTAGCATATTTTCAGGCGAGAATACTTTCAAAAGCGCTCCGACTTTTTCAGAGACGTCTGTCACCCACTAGCTCGATAGCTAGCCGGGGGCAAGGCTCACTAGAGCCCGTGAGAACGCCGGACTCCCGGCAAATCGTCTTCAAACCCACCGCCGTCTTTCGCTACTCAGGTTAAACATATATAAGTGACTTAGATAACTTAAAAATGTTATGCTGGGCTTTTTTTTTTTAGTATTTTATTTGTTCCTGAGTAAATCGGTTTGGCTGAGATTAAAGTTTTTACACAGCTGAATAAACGTCAAGCAGACAACTGATTATCAGAAGTGTGAGATGCTCGAGAATATACTCCGGTGTCCTGTTATATTTTAGATAGCAAGGAGTTTATTAAACTTCACCGAAACAATCTGCAAATTTCATTAAAATTTAATAAACCATCAACTTGTCTTTATTTTTAGTTAGCACCTTAAACACTTAAAGCTGTAAGCTAATGATAGTTATATAAGAGCAGATGCATGCTGGTGCAATAAGTTTTACGTCCAATGGATGATGATCTGATTAGTCGACTAATCGCAAAAATAATCGGTGACTAGTCGACTATCAAAATAATCGTTTGTGGCAGCCCTAGTGGCAACCTTCATGTGTGACTGAGTGGAAATCCTTCAATGTGAAAATGTCATTCTTCACTGAAATGGAAGAATGTAGAATGTCCTCAATAAAATGTGTGGAAAGCCAGGATTGATGGAGACTCTGGATGCGGACTGCGATGAGAAACTCTTCTTCTAATTTGATGTCCGGGGGGCAGATTTCTGTGGCACTGGCATTTCTGTGGAAGTGGAAGGGCTGCTGAGCTGAGATGTGGACTGACAGCTATCCTGCTCGTAGGCTCCAATACGTCATGCATGGTGATTTGCAGTAACCTAAGGGAGCAGCGCACTGGCAAACAGAAAATCGACTATTCAAAGCGCTTCATAGTTGGGAGAACTGGCAGATGGGCTCGGAGTCGTTTGGAAGGCAAATGCATAGAGATTGCGTTACTTTAAACAATGACCAAAAAGAGTTCTGTGAGTAGGAGAAAATGTATTTTTCAGATGTTTTACTCGTGTGAAATGCCAGTTTACTGAATTTTGATCCCTTTTCTGAAAGGAAAAAGGAGTTCATGTGCAGCACTCGTGTAGATGGTGTATGTGTAAGGAAAGCTTTAACATTTCCTCAGGCCAAGTTGGAAATTCTAACAGTACAAATGGAAGATTAGGAGTGGCTGAGCAGATGGTGTGTATGATAGTCCCCCATCAGCTTGAGGGACACAGACTCGCCAACACACAGACAAAAAACCAAACAAGACAATGGACAAGCATTGTCTTGTTTTACATAACACAGCATGTGTTATGTGTTTTATTTGGGTGTATGCACCTGTGTCTGCCAGTACCCGTCTGCCCCAGAATTAAACCTGGCTGTCATCTGCTCATCCGGCCTGCAGGTACTGTACAGCAGTGTCATGTAGGAGTTTTGGGAAGTATGCATTCACAACAACAGTGATGTGTTAGTTGTTTAAAAGTGAAGGCAGCAGTGTGCCATCACAGACTGAATTAACTAGATAGAAAGCACTTTCTTATTCCCAGCTCCATCTCTTCAATCTCAGACTGTACTAGAGTAGCTATGCATGAGTTCTGCTTCGAAATAATCCTTTTTTGCTTTATGATGGACTTTGGTCCAGCCCCCTCATTTCATCCACTGTTTAAAACAAGTCATTTAAACAAACTTTCTTCTGATTGGTTGCCACTTGCAAACAGGTCTGAACAGCAGGTGGGTGGGGGTAAATGTGCTCAGGTCGGGCTGAGTGTCTGAGATGACCATATTAGGGATATCATCTCTTGGTGTTGTCATACAGAGTCAAGAGTGAACAAAAATAGTCAAACTGTGTGACGTCTGAGCCAAAAGACTTCACACACCTCACAGCTTACTCACACATTGTTGTGTTCCTAAAACCATCATGAACCATCTTTGCTCTGCGGCAGGGCCCATTATCCTCCTGAAAGATCATGGATTACCGTTTCCATAATAGGGACTGTCTTCTATCAGAACCACCGTTAGGGTTTTTTTTTAGCAATTTGAGCGACAGTAACTCGTCTGCTTGATCCGACCATGACCCTGTCAGTTTTTCACAACTTTTCCTTCCTTGGACCACTTTTGATAGATACTGACCATTTCTTACTGGGAACACCCCACAAAAGCTGCAGATTTTGAGACCTGGTCGTCTACCCATCACAGTTTGGCTCCTTGTCAAACTGGCTCAAATGCTTACAGTTGCCCATTGTTTGTGCTTCTAACACTCCCTAATACATCGCCCCCATGAACAGGTGCTATGATGAAGAGATAATCAGTTATTCACCTGTCAGTCATAATGTTATGCCCGGTATCTAAACACACTGTATATACGTCATATAAGATAACATATAAATTAGCTTGTGCAAAGGATTTAAGACAAAGATGAACTTCACTGCATAACATCCTGAGTTCAAACTAAAACTTGTTATGTGTCTGAAGTCGTTGGACGCCTTGGAAAATAATATTTAGCTGTCCTGTGTACAACAGATAATTGACTAATTAACCGATTTAATTGCACTCAGTCACCAAAAAAATGCAAAGAACTCAGCTTATCAGGCTTTAGCTTCACTGACTGTGCAGGCAAGATAATTAGGTTCACACCAGATGAAAAGCATCCTCCTTCAGGACTTTAGGGGCTCTGCACTTTTGTAATAAGAGATCTTATTACGACTACATATATGCACTGAGTAATTTAATGCAAACAACTATTAAAAAAAACATTCATTAATCATTCACAATTATTCGAAATACGAGCCGGTGGTGCTCTTTTAAATCTGTGTGGGTGTTTCCAGCTTCAAGCTGCATTGCAGATTTTTCCTGTAATAAAAATGCAGAGCAACAAAAGTGTTTCCCAGACCTGAGTTGACCTGAGTAACAGTTATCCCAGTCTATCTTGTGATCCAGGCAAATTTACAGAAACAGGCTCTGAGGTATGTTTTCTCTCCTTTTGTTAGCGAGTCAGAAGCGTTACCTCGTTAACAGCAACGTGTTTATAACATATGACAGATTAAAAACGTAGAGCACAGACTACAAGGCTCATTATATATGAGATGACTGATGTTGTGTGGTGCTGAAAAGAAGCTGAGGGAATCGGTTGCGATCGGTGTGACATGTGGGTTACATAAATGGTTCTTCAGTGCATCACCATTTCAATCAAAACAGCATCATTACTAACTGACCTCAAATACCTGGGCCACCCATAAATTAACACACAGGTAGGTATGCAGAATGTAACCTGTGCCTCTTAAGGCCATGATCTGGCAGGAAACACTGAGAGTATTCACAGGAATACTCCACAGGCTACTTTTAAATAATAATAAAAAATACTACAGGAACATTAATAAAGATTACGTAGTTTTTGTGCTGATGAAAATAAGGCGTGATGATGGTGTGCATGTTAATTAATGTCCAACCTAACAAACTTCAGACCTGCAGCTCGGAGTTTTATTGGCCCTAAAATTACACCTTTTATTTTTATATTTTGAATATTAATGCAATTTAATAAACTAATTAACGCCCTTGCATCAACTCTTTTTGTCCACTGTCCATGTAAAAGCTATAAGCCAGATGCTGGTTATGTTTTGTAGATTACACTGTCATTTGTTTTCTTTTCTGTTCGCTATGAATTTCTGCAGGCAGTTCTCCTTTCAGTAACTCGTCTTTCACATGTTTCAAACCTCCTTTTCAAAGCTGTGCTCAGAGAGTGGGATGGAGAGGCCTGTTTTTAATGTATGTTTGCATGTTTGCTTCACCTTGAGCTTGCCCTCGCAGTGAGGGAAACCATCCAAAGGCGGCAGCTCGCACTTCTCCTGGGCTCCGTTTAGGAGGTCTGGATAAAGAGAAAGAGAGAGAAACTAAATCAATAAGGTCGAGTCAGTCAGCTCCAGAATTCTTTATCTGTCTGCGTGGGGTTTTTTGTTTTGTTTTACTGGATACATCACTATTACAGTGGATATAATAGAGACACAAATATTAACATCTGCAGTTCACACTGATGGTCTGAATTGTGAGGGGAAATGAAGCATGTGTGGAGTACACAAGGCCCACACACAACCGTGTCACACATTTATCTTTCTAGCTCCAATCACACTGTCAACACCTTCTTTATTTCCCCTTCTGTTGACTGCTAACTAGTTTACATTATAATACTTACAATAAACATGTACTATGTAGGTCATTAGGGCTATTGTGTGCGACTGCCTACATTCTGAATGACCTATCAGATGTCTTTACAACACACAAAGAATTTTAAATGCAAACATGTGAATACAGAATCTGTTTTTATTTTTGATCTTGTTGATGTTTATCCACTACTTCTTATCCTTAGGCTGTAATAACTGGCAATGCAATCGCAACAATTTCTGCTACTGCTATTCTGCAGAACACGATGGTAACTGTGACGATACAACTTTAAACGGATGCTAAGTGATACAAGAAAGAAAGCATTAAAGATACAAAAGAGTGTAGGAATTGTTTAGATGTGATGCTCCATGGACAGCAAGCATCATATAATAAGGAAGCAATAACAAACAATGTTTAAATTCAAAAGGCTTTGCTTTGGTTAAATGTCACCTCTTGTGCTTCTCCTTATTTGCTGTCACATACAGTAGTTAACAATCATTAAACCTGCCCAAAATGAGGTGGGTGTGTGAAAAACTCCCTTTTAACAGAAAGAAACATCCAGCAGGACCAGGCTCGGGGAGGGGCAAACATCTGCTACGACCTGCTGGCGGTGTGGCGAGGGAGAAGACACAGGGGCAATGGCAATTTTATTTATACAACACTGAATCCTCCAGCCTACATGTCAAAGCATCCTTGGGCAACATGCTGAACCCTTGAGCTGCCCCGTCTTAAGGTGATTACAAAGACAGGACTGCAGAATGTGTGTGACTTTGTGAGTGAAGCTTGTGGTAACAAGCCAGTAACCAGCTGTTCAAGCCTTTTCTGTACAAAAGGTGGCCAATCAGAAGAAAGATGGCTGAAAGTGAGCTTGTTTCAAGCTGAGTGTCTGCAACAAGGCCCAGGATAACAAACTAGGATTATTATGAACCATGGTCTATGCAAAGGTACCTTTGTAGAGTCCAATGTAAACATCAAACTGGAAAGGAGGGCCCACAAAGGTACTTTAAAGTTATTTTCTGCAAATCGAAGACAACAGCATCTGTTTGACGACTCGAGAGCTTCGTCTTTGTGTCTGTAATTTCAAAGTAGGAACTCATCACATCGTTTCATTTGAAATTGATTAAGACAGACCAGCGAATAAGAAAAATACCTGAAAGTGCTTTGAGGCTGTGCGTTAAAAGAATTTGCCACAACATGAAGTTGTACTCGCTCCTGCTCCAAATAAAACAAGAGATCACAAGGGTTGATTTTTACTTTAACTAAACTGGAAGTTTTGCACAAGTATTTATGCCCATGACATGAGTCATCAGACAATGTGACAAGAATTGCATTAGACCTATTGCGCAGTGTGAAATGAAATAAAATTACACAATCATCCCAGTGCAGAACACTCTCAGCACTTTATGTCTGGATGTCTTTTGAATTTGCAAATGGAGACTGGCCATTACCCTGCGGTCAGGGATGATGGTCATCCGATAGCATCACCTTCGGCTCTGTAGTCTTAACTCCATAAAAACGAAAAACCACACAAGGGCAAGAGCTGCACCAGCTGAAGCTGCAGTGATGCAAACAGTAGAAGAATAAAAACCAGAAGCTGCAGTTGGAGGAGAGAGCTCCTGTGAGATCTCCTCCACACTGATTTGAATGTCCCTGCAGGATTAACGTGCATGGCCCGCACGGCTCCCAGTCTTATAATCATCTTTTCTGATATCGTCATTCAGAGTCGTCATCCGCCCTGACCTTTAGTGCCAGGATATAAATAATGGAAGGCAAATGGATAAAAAGCTCAGAGGTGCATGCCAGGCTGACGTAATGAGTTTAAACTTGATATCAATACTGGAAAATATTTATTAAAATACAGCAAAGAAGTCAAATCTCAAAAAAGTTAACAATCAGCAATCGTATGGTCACAAGAAAATCAAACCTGTTTGTGCAAACACAAAGATGGAAATGAAAAAGACAAAGTAGCACAGAAGTGCAATGTTTGATCTGGACACAAGTGATGGAGGACCATCTGGTAGAACTTTGGCAAGCCTTTTCGGTGTGTGTGTGTGTGTGTGTGTGTGTGTGTGTGTGTGTGTGTGTGTGTGTGTGTGTGTGTGTGTGTGTGTGTGTGTGTGTGTGTGTGTGTAAGACAGAGAGGGAGAGCAAGAGACAGATTTTGTGTTATAAAATCTGTCTCTTGCACTGTGCATCCATACCACTTCATGTTGTGGACGCACAGTGTGAGCACTCAGGTTGCATCAGAGCATGGGGCTGTATAGTGTGAGACCCTGCATCGTGACCTACGAACTTCTAACCCCTGCTATTCAACCGTATAGTTTGAGCAGGAGCTGAATATAGGACTGAGAAAAAAAAATCGCAGTGTGTGCCCAGCTTAAGCAGATCTGACCAATAAGACTGTGGCATTTGATAACAAGTGCGCTCATAGGTAAAAACATGTCACAGTAATGAATGTATAAATAGTAAAATAATGCTATTTTACCTCGACACACAGCAAGATGCTAGTGTGGGTCAATTGGCTCATCATTGCTTGATGTCAACTTCAAGTCCCCCCCCTTAGTTATGCTGTATTAAAATAAAGTATAAAGTAATTATAATAAAGATAATAATTATAACCCAGAGCGCTCCCTGACAAATACTGAACTGGTAACGATATACAGTAACTATACTCAGGTAGAAGTGAAATTGAAACTACATATTTTCATGTCAAAATGTTTGTCTTACTTTCACCATAACAGTCATGGAATAAACCTTTTTCATTGACAGATTTCCTTTAGCTTCTTTTCTTGCAATGTTGTGCTGGGAAAAACTATAGAAAGTAAAAACTGACAAGATTACTCTGGCATCCAAACCAGTTTACTATCCTGTCAAATCCTGACTTGAAATAAAAGCCACAGATGAGTCACTTGACTCAAAGTCCCTTCTCCTCAGTACTGTGGTTCATCAATGTCAAACTTTAACTTGGGTAATCTACACACACACAAAAATAACAACACGATCAATGCTGTACAGTAGCAGTAGCTGCAATCATTTGCAGTGGAACAGATTTAACACTCACACAGTTTAGGACAGCACAACACAATCACATACAATAAATATCATTTTCAACATCCATCGATGTTGAAGTTCATCATCAGCCAATGATAGCCTTGATTTACTGCCAGAACAGACACTCAGCCTTCAAGAAGCTTAAAAGAAGAAATACCTGATTGTAGAGCTGGGCGATAGAACGATAACGATATGTATCGCGATATAACTTTTTCTCGATAGAAAAATTTAACTATCGCGATAGACCTCGCCGCTCTTGTCCTCTTAAAAAAGAAAAAAGAAAAAAAAGAGCAGCCAATCCAAATTAAGTAGCGCAGAGCCGAACCAATCACAGCCGCAGCGTCACGTCACGTGACTTGTTACGTACAGCACAAGTGCCAAGCCGCACATGTGTATTTGTTTGGGAAGCAGCCAGCCACCGTACCGCCCGGGTAATGGAGGAAATGAGTGTGCTGACTAGAAAAATCAACCGAGCGTGACCGAAGAGAAAACAGATGATGGTTCCAATGCCGGAGAGATTGTCGAACGGAAGAGCCATAGAAGTTCCGTAGTGTGAAGGTATTTCGGCTATTTCAAGTCTGACAAAAAACAGAGTAGCGTGCACTGTAAATTGTGCCAAAAGCAAGTCTGGAAATACAATAAACTGGTGCATGCGCTACGTCCACACGTGTCCGGGTATTTTTGAAAACGCAGATTTTTCTATCCGTTTGCACCTTTCGTCCACACGTAAGCGGCGTTTTTGGTCACTGAAAACGAAGATTTTTAAAAACTCCAGCCAGGGTGGATATTTTTGAAAACTCCGTTTTTGCATTTACGTGTGGACTAGAAAAACGGAGAAAACGCAGTGTCAAAGGTGTGCGCATTTTTTGACGTCACACTGTGCGCCACGTTATTGTTTCGGTGAAATGAATTTCTACAATACTGTTACTGTTAATTCTACTCTCTGCAGTGTTTAAATGCTTACATATACACACAGTTACTGTCCCTCCACACATACGACTCGGTTCTGCTTCTATGCCCCAGCTTTGTTTACTTTTTCCCACCGAGGCTTCTAGACTTCTGATTGGCCAACATTTCTGCACGGTTAGGAATCTAGCGCCACCTGCTGCTTTGGCATGTTCATAGCAGCGTTTTCCTTCATTTCTGCCTTTATGTGTGGACGGGATTATTTTTTAAAATGAAAACGGAAAATCTCCGTTTTCAAAAATACCCGTGTACGTGTGGACGTAGCCTCAGTCTCTGACTGGAAGCGCTAATTCGTCATTCGGCTTTTGTCAGACTAAAGTAACTGTTAAAACTGTTTGAAAAGCTAAGCTATACAAGGAGAGATTGAGAATTTCCTTTTAGTTCTCAGTTTATTTGATATTGACAAAAGTTAGTCAGTTTTGTCTGTTCTTCTGTAAAACAAACTAAGATTTATTTTTAGAATTAATATTTTGTTTCTAAGTGGAATTGACAATTTAGTAGCCTGTTTCGTTTGTTCTATTTTGAAACTTAAACGCTTTAGCGGCTGCCTTTTGTGTAGTTTGCAATATTTGCCTTTATTTATCTGAAAAAGTCTCATGTTCCTTAAGTACATCTACCCTGTTGACTTATGGGAAATAAATATTTAAATCAAAACAAGCTGCTGATTATTTCACATTTTACTTGTGAGCAACGGCACATTTAAATCTTACAAATATAGTTATTTGGCTGATATCGTGATAGATATCGTTATCGCCTGAAATGAAAAAAACATATCGTGATATGAAAAAATCTTATATCGCCCAGCTCTACCTGATTGTGATATGTCAACATTAGTAATGTTGGTAATGATAATACACCACAAAACAACTTCTGATCTTATGAAATGTCATTCTGCTGATAAGATTTGACATTTCTTTCATACACACCCGAAGTGCGGGACAGAAATTGGGTGCTTTCCATAAGAACGTGTCAGAACCCAAAGATAGACGCCCCTAGAGAAAGTTAGTGGGGCTGAGACACCAAAACAGCAGTCAGAGAGATTATCACACAAACAGATTCACTGTTTGGACTCCGTTACCACCCCCGATAAGGAAATGATTACCACGATTCCTACAGAGGTACAACAGCAAACCAGTCGGAATAACAGTTCTTTGTCTTGGGCCGACTAATTACACCAAACACATTATTTCTTACAGTAATCTTGAAGCACAATGCACAAGATTTTTTTTGGCAATTCATGTGAAGTTACTGCTCTGCAGAAAACTGAGGGAAGCTGTGGGAGGCCTGAGAGCCACTCTAGTATCTCACAAAAGATGGACACAATCAAAACCTCTTCTTGTTTCTGAGAACAGCAGGAGCTGAGCAACAAACAGCCAGAGTAAGGTTTGGCCTTCTATAAACGAATAATGGAGGCCGGACCTGTCTGAACTATTAAACATTAGACCCATCGGAATATCAGATTTTGTAATCACCAAATATCAGTCCTGGTTTTAAAGTACTTAAATCTCAAGGCTGGAACAAATGCTAATATTACATCATGTCCTATAGCGATGCGCTTGCCCTTACAATGAAGCTAAATTTCTATTTTTAAAAAAATAACTTTTGTTAAAATATGCAGTCACTATAAACTAATTCCCCTTACTATTTCACATACCAGAGTTACAACTTAATGACATCTTATGAAAGCAAAGCAAAACATGAGGAAAGCAAATAAGAGAAAAATGAAAAATAAGAGAGCTGTAGCTCTCAAACCCATGGGGAGGATCACACTTGTGTGAAAACATCTGGGCTATGTTTGAAATGTATCTTGTTCTTTTCATCGTTCTTCTTTATTTCCTTTGAGTTCCCTGCTCTTTTGTAAATCACAGTCTGCTGACTGTGTGTATTGAATAAGCTAAACAAATGTGACTTGTGATTTGCTATTTGGTGACGGGGCCATCTTGTGCAGCACACAAGATGGATGGGTGGAATGACAGGAACTCGCTCTGTGCAAGTTCCTGTCATTCCATCCACCCAGTCAGTCTGCCAACCAACCCAACAGACCAACCAAGCAAACAGCCAAAGAGGCAGCCTGTCATTCAGCCAGTTGGTCAGCAAGCGCCAACGCCACCAGGCAAATCTTCTCTCCTAGCTGTAATGAAGTGGAAGAAGCAGTTTCCAAAGACGACCTAAATATAGTTCCTTTCATGATCAAACGTAGAAGAGGTGGTGCTGCCTCAAAAGGAGCAATTTCCTAGTTATTCACCTCTGCTACGCCAGGGATGTTTAGGTCGGACAAAATGACCTGCTTCACAGAGAACCACGATCATTTTCAGCACAAATCATCTACTGCTGCACATTAAAGCTGGGAAAAGCATGGCCGAAACAACCCCGCCCAGCATGGTGTCAAGGTGCATCAGCAGGGCCTTTACTGACCAGAAAAGAAATAAAGAAATTCTCATGTAGAAATAAGCCTCACAGTTCCTAGCTGTCATGCAGCTTGATGCTGAATCAGATGATGTGAAGCATGATTGACGTCTATAAGCGGCAATTTGAGGTGAAAAGCCAAGCAGCAAACCACACCTCAGTCTAGTGTACACAAAACAGAGGCAGGGAAGAGGAAACCATGCATGGAGCTTAAAACAACAAACTCCTTTAAAGAGTATTCCAAGAACAACCCACAAAGCTGTTTCTAGGAAACAACCTGGCTTATTTCTAACAGAAACAAGCAACCCTGTGAGGGATGGCTATACAAACAGAGAGCTGATGGTAGAACTGCTAGAAACTAAAAAACAAACATACTATCATTTTTACTTTTGCTTTTAAAATAAAAGTGGTATGTTAGATATGTAAATAGTTCATGAGTTAACCAGAAAAAGTCAGTTAAAGCTGTCATCAAGTATTCTGGTCATTCATAACATAATTATGTATAATGTTAATAAAATTTCTTGAACGTGAGCATATTATGTACATTTTCACCTCCTTTCTTTATACAGAGACTCTACTAGAGTTGCTTTGCATGATTCACAGTTCAAAAATATTCCTTATTTCATAGACAGCAGTTTTAACTCCGCCCCCATACAAGACTATACCTCCAAACCAAGCCTGCTTTCTTCTGATTGGCTAAACCTTGCAGGAAATGGTGGGTGTGTCAGGCCAAAAGAAAGGTTACACTTTTGTACCCTTTGTAGTGAAAATGAATCCCAAAAAGGATTTATTCGATCTAGATTTTTTCTCACAATAATAAAAATACAGAGAACCAGAGGAAGAAAACAGATGAGATCACTCCAACTTGCATAAGATACACAAGAGCTCACAGCACTGAGGTCACCATTAGCCAGCTCCCAGCACACAGTGTTGGCCATCTGAGAGCCCTTAAATAGCATCATCTCTGAACAATATGTGATATTACACACAAACACACACAGAGGGTTTTTCTTCCATTCCCTGTCCCAGTGTGTATGTGTGTTTGTCCAACTCCATGAGGTAATCTGACATTTGACAACTCCAGAACTGGATTGAAGACATCTGGTTTATGTTATATGTGGTTTCTGTTATTCTCTGTATCCATCTCACTCTCAATGATTTCCCTCTCAGGCGTTCCTAACTAAAAACCCTCAGATAACGTGACATGTGCCAAGGCCCTGCTTTAATGGCATAATTTGGTCAGTGGGACTCAAATAAGTCACCAAATTAACTGGAATGCAAAAGAGAAGGGCTGTGCAAGTGCAAGATGGTAAGAATCTAACTCTCAACAATACAATTAGCTAAACAAAGACGCTGGAGCAATGAGCAATTTTAAAGCACATGATGCGTTAACTGTCACTATGGTGACAACTGAGATAAAAGCTTGAAAAATAAAAATGAAAAAAATAAATTACAGAGGGGAGAAGTGCAGCATATCCTCTGTCGCCGTGTCCTCTGATCCATTTGCTTAGAAACACTAATTTTAGATGCACTTTGCGAGAAGAAGCAGAGGTATCAGCGAGGGTACATCTCAGCAGCAGCTCATCAATTAGACACGAGGAAGGCTGACGAGCACAGTCACCAAAGAGATTCGACAGCTGTGCAGGTGGAGAGATCAGCGACTGTCATCAGGGAGTGCTACGAACAAGTTCAACTTAGCTCGACTCTCATTGGCTCGCCTGGCTTCACACAAACCTTATCATAAAGCTGATTATCCACCACCTCCTTAGGCTATGAGCCTGTTCAGCCTGTTAACAGTGCTTCTGCTCTTCACTTTTAACTCAGCTGTAAGCTGTCTACTTGGGTTCAAGTGCGGAGTTAAAGTTCAAGTTAACGCTACGGATGCCACCGGCTGACCTTAAGGGTTTCTAGGAATCAGACACGTTAAGACGTGATACAGTTAATGTTCCTTTCTGCTGTTTTCATTTACTTCCCTGTGACTTTTAGATCTGTATTTGAAAGCTCCAGACAGAGCTCACTCAGAAGAGAGGAAACTGTGTGACCTTATATATGAGGAAGTGACATGCGACATAAAACATTAAACCTGTGAAATCGAATCCTCTATCAATGCCACACTGATTCATTCAAAGCTTCCCCTTTAAAAACATTTTAATAGCACCTGTCCCTTTCCATTACAGTTAAATTAATAATTGTCTAATAAGTCAACTCAATTATATCTACCTGTTGGAAAGGTTTTTTTTTTTCTATAAATAAGGAACATGCTAACGGTTTTGTCTTACTTCCTTTTCTTGCTATTGCCTCACAGCAAGAGAGCAGATGTCAAGATTATTATAATCAACTCAAAACTGTGAGAAAACAATTAGTTAAAAGAAATACAAACTAAAATTAAAGACGTAAACTTTAGGAAAAAATAAACACTGACTGAAACAGTACAAAATAATAATACTAATGTCGTTAGTTTTTTTTAGTTTTTTTTAATATGGTCAAATTTACCAAGACAACAAGCACAAAGATGTGTTGATGCGTATGTTTACGGAGACTACACCAGTGTTCAGTGAATTCTAAATCTAAATGCAATAAAAAACATTAAAAAAATAAAACCTCTGGTACAGGATATACCAAATACACATTCATTCACATTATTAAACAAAATGTTGTATTAATTATTAAAGCAGAAAATGCCAGAAACAGAAAAGTTTAAGCCTAACTTTTGAGTACACTGTAAAATTTGATGCATTTTTTATAAACTGTGCAAACTCACTGCCTCAAAGAAAAATGGACAGAAAATACAATGATAATCAACGCATAGGTAGGACAAGGCAGCTTAATATTATCTTGAGATTGCTTGCTTAAGTAAAAAAGCTAAACAAATGTAGGTAGAGATTTACCTACATTTGTTGTACACAAGCTTTTCTTCATGTGTAACGAGCTCAGTGTTTGCTCAATTTTTCAATGTCTCATACAGGAAATTACGTTTTATTAAAAACTTATTAATAACCCAGAATAACACAGAGAGGTAGGCAATTAACTGCTACATGAGCCCTAGCTATGTTGGCGAAACATTTACACTCTCAGCAACACAAACTTTGGAAACCACAACATTCACACACTAAATACACAACTGAAGTAATAATTACATCACTCCAAAATGTAAAAAATGTAAACATTAGGATTATAGAAGGATTACGGACAGCTTTTGCGTTTACAGTGTTTGTATATATTGTAAAACTTGACCTGCACCCCTTAAATGAAACTCCCAAAAGCTACTGAAAGCCATTTCTTTAGGCCAGGCTGCCACCTGAAGGGACCACAGCAGGGTAACACACACACACCAGAGGGGCTTCCCAATACGAGGCGGCACGTGTTTGGAAGTGGTCAAAACACATGTGTCTCTCTGCCTTTGGTCCACACAAGTGTTCCACTGCAAAGTTCTGGAGGCTAAAAAACCAAATCCAAATTTCCCCACGTAACCCCAACATCCAGCCCACACCAAGTTTCATATTACTCTCCCTTCCTCTGTTGCACAGAACAGAAACTGTCTGTAATCAATCCCTCTTTTGTGCTCGAGCAATCTGATCGGTTCGCTGTTCCCTCCGAAAATAGAGGACGATGCCGATTTTGCACCAAAAGCGACACAAGGACACAGGGCTGCCAGAAAGCTGTGATTAGCTCTCATCATTGCTGAGCTATGACTAATGTTCCACTGCTGATTTCTACCAATTGTGGTTAGAGGGGCAAGGCTGTGAAGACTGGCTTGTGTCTTCAAAGAATTCACTGTTTTGATGACAGATTTTAAACAGACCTGAGAAACTAGACTAAAAATAGCAGCAAGTTTATTGCAGATGTTCCATTTCCTCTGCAAGGCCTGAAACCTTGAATTGTTTCTGACCAAGTGCTGGACACATGCACTCTCTGCGACCGGTGTTACAATGCAAGATACGGCTTTAGAGGAAGGCAGTTGCACGATGCAGGAAAATATGCAGAGAATTTGGTTTCCTGTCGTATGTGGGTGGGTGTCTAAACATGCAACCCGAATATGAACAAGCACGGGCGATAATGCAGTCGTCAGTCTCTGTGTGAAAAAGGACTGAATTGCATCAGCTCTGCGTTCATGTGCGCCTGCTGCCCTGTTCTGTCATCTGGATCCTGAAAAATCTGCAGCTGCAGTGAATGAAAACTGGAGTGAGTGTGTGTGTTTATCCGGCTATTAAAAAATAAAAAAAATAAAAAAAAATATATAAAATATGCCTGGGGAAATGGTTGATATTTGGTGGAAGGAGTCAAAGCCGATTATATTCCTATAGGGCCGGAGCAGCGGCTTGAACCAGCAGAGCAGCAAAACTGGCACAGAGGAAGAGGATGTAGGGGGGGAGAGAGAGGGCAGCATACAAAGAGGGGAAAAGAAAAAAAACATGGAGCATGAAGAGACTGAAGGTAAACAAGAGGGACGAGAATTAGAAATGGTAAAAGCAGAAAAATATGGTATGGCGTTTTGGACCTAACACCGTTAAACTCTCAGTGTTTGTCAGATTTCATAATTAGCAGATTCCCTGCAAACAGTCACTGGGCAGAAAAAAAAGAAAAAGAGGGAAGTCGTAAGATGAGAGACGAAAACAAAGAAGAAAAAGTTGGATGCACGTGTCGCAGCCAATGGCGCATCAGCCCCAGATGTTCCTTCCACTCAACCCAGTCAAGACCTCAAGGGTACATACAAGCCTGCCTGCGGCATAAAGGGCTGAAATAGAGAAATAAAAGTGTGGAGGGAAAGGAGCGACACGAGGGGATTTACACTATGTGACCTCACAACAACAAAAAAATATCTGTATCTGTAAAGAGCCTTCAGATGGGTTAGTATGTTGATGTTTGATAACTGTGAACTTTTTTGGGGGGGGCGGGGGACTTAAAAAACTGGCCATCATGACTCCCTTTTATCTAATCTAATAGAGTCAAATGTGTTATCCATGGAGTATCTTATTCATGAGACACAGATTTCAACGCGCTTTAATTTTGCAGCTGTTAACTGCTAATGATCGAATGAACTGATAGAAAGAGCAGATTGGTGAGTTTTGTGTGGCTGCCGTAGCTTCACAACAGCTACAGTGACTCCAGGCATGCTTGCAAAAGTATGGCATGAGTTTGACTATCGTATGGCAAAACTCGAATGTCCATTCATTGAAAATCAGACTTAAGTACACAGTTTGCTGCGATAGATACTATAAGGTAATGAAAGTATGCACACGGGGCAAATACAATCACAGCGGAAGAAGTTTGCTGTGCTTGACGTGCAATCATGTGCAAGTGGGAAAAGTCCTGGAGAGGCTCAGTCCACGTCAAACTAAAACAGGCAGGTACGCACAAGATGTGGAGGAAGTAGAGGAGAGTGAGACTTTCTGCCAAGAATGCCACATCAAAGCTGAACTCTTAACATGCATCGGGTCATCGCCAACACCCTTACTTACTTTACTTTATTGATTTATATAGCACTCTTGACAGGATAAAAACCACAAAGTGTTTCACAATAATATATAACAGATAAACATAAAACAGTAAAATCAAACATACAGAACAAATCTAATTAAAAGCTAATCTAAATAAATGAGTCTTAAAATGATGTTTAAAAGAATAAATACAATCCAGGCAACGTAAAGATGGAGGGAGAGACTCCCACAGCCTGGGGGCCATAGCTCTAAGAGATCTATCACCTCTGGTTTTAACTAACTACCAACAGCCTTTGATTAGATGATCTCAGGCTGCGAGAGGGAGTGTGAGGTCCTAAAAGATCAGAAATATAGAGAGAAGCGTCATGATTCAAAGCTTTAAAAGTCAGTACTAAGATTTTAAAATTAATTCTAAAATGTACTGAAAGCCAGTGTAATGAGCATAAAACTGGTCTACTGTGCTCTCTTTTTCGTGTCTTTGTTAAAAGCCTTGCCGCAGCATTCTGGACTGACTGCAGACGGTCAAGATTCGTTTTGCCTTAAAGAGCCAGAATACTGCCACTTGACTTTGACGATGATGCTAGGTTTTTAAACGCTAAAGTTTAGTCTTCAGCACTTCTGTTATAAGATTTATCGATGTCCACTCTAACCTGTGAGACACTGTAAGACATAAGATACTAACTTGCAAAGCCACCCTTACTGCTTAATGTGCTGCTATACCAAGGCTTTAGAGCAGAGTACTGACAGCCACAACCACAACTAGAAAGTAAATCTGTAAGAAACACTGAAGGGCGAAACTAAAACACTGAGAAATACAACACAGATCCAACAGCTGTAAAAGCAATGGTTCAAATTCTCGTTTATTTTATGCTGCTATGCAACATTCAAAGATTTTAGGGTGATGAAAGTCAGGATTCGTGGGAGGATTTTAGTGTGTGGGAGTGGATAGCATCTCTCTGCAACTTATTAGCAATGAATTGAATTGCATGTGTATTTTATTAGTTTTCATCTGTACACCGAGAATCCAGGCCTTCAAAAACAAGATGCTATCCAGTCTAATCTAAACCCAAGTAGAAAAATGTATTTATTATTAAACTGATAATAGTGACGTCCTGTTGTGAGGTACATTGGACACACAAGTGGCTTTGGAAAATGAAGAATATCGAGCAGATGAATAAAGAGAAAATAAGGCACAGTGAGAGAGCCACCAGCAACTCCCAGCAGAAGCACTATCCTCGTCTCTTTCCTTTGTTGATACTGAGGATTGGATCTCATCTTTCACTGAGAACATTAAACAGAAAATCAAGCCGATCGATAGCTGAAAGAGACAAAGCGGCAAAGATGCCGCGAGCGGTGAATGCAAGCATCTCTGTTTGGCCGGCGGCGTCTGAGAGACAGCGAGCTGCAAATCAGCCAAACATCACCAGTGGTGTGGCTGAGACGGAAGAGACATTGATAACCTTAAACACTCGCAAAGGGAAGAGAAATACATCGCAGGGGGAATGAAACGGAACAAGTGAGAGTCGTGGGAGAGTTAGATGCTGCAAATCACCACCTGACCGTTCGTTACATCTATCTCTATGCCTGGTGTGTGTGTGTGTGTGTGTGTGTGTGTGTGTGTGTGTGTGTGTGTGTGTGTGTGTGTGTGTGTGTGTGTGAGAAGAAGGAGATTACATAGACTCCATGCCAGGGGCAGAACTTTGGATGAAACATGGTTAGAGAGGTTGATTAGCTACATTAGCAACAGCGTGGTGAGACATGGCATCACATGCAGTTTGACCAGGCCCCATCTGCTTACTGCTAAGAAGCAATCTAAAGGCCACCATAACAGACATCTGTGCCCGTTGTCTTTGGCTGAAGAAAAATTGTACCATGTTAATGTAATTCCTCAACCTCTAATGAAGCTTGTACAACACACAACGCAAGGCAGCTGCAATCTCAAGACAGAAGGAGCTCTTCACAATGTCTAAACAGTTGGCAGGGAACTACCAGCATTGTATGCAAATCATTCATGGCCTTATGTGGCTAAAGACCTGGTTCATTTTTATTTCAGCAATGTGAGATTTAAAGGCGTGAGGAGTTAAAGACTCCTCACTCCAGTAGTTTTGGTTTGTAGTCTCTCTATGCGCCTCTTTTCTGTTCCCTCTTTCCATTGGAAACGGCGCAGTCCCAGAGCTGCTGCTCAGCTCCATCTTGATAGCAGCCTCCCTGAAAGGCAGGCGTGTTGCACTCACTGTCCAGATTCTTATCTCTGTAATTGCGTTCCAGTCAGGGAGGAGCGCCGGTGGAGCTGGCAACAGCACTGCCCCTGCTCCAAGACAGAGGACATGCTCCAATGGAGGCTCTGGAGTGCTGGGGCCTTTAGTTCAACTATCAAGAGAGACATTGGTGCAGCTTTGTCAGCTTTGACATACATTCAGGCTCCAGATGTCTCTGAAGGGTGCCACTGGTTGTTTTAGGCCAACAGGCCACTGCAAGTTCACTGAGATGAGTCACAGGTCCAGCTACGATTTCTGTGGAACAGGGCAGTTCAAGCCAAGAGTGCTCTGACAATGTTTTATCACGCTTGCCTGCAAAGGCAGGGCTCATTAACCGCCACCTAATGTCACAAAACCCGCTCCATCTAAGAAGTCTAGCCTTCCATAAACCTCTACAAATATTACATCTATTTTTTTTTTATTCCATTTCCATGTAATTACATGTAAGCTTTTTCTTCACTACAGCTGCAATTAGCTACTGATTAATCTGCTAATTCCTTGGTTTGCAAAAATGTAATTAAGCTGTAATTAATGACAAGGTTTTATGCTCAAATTTAGGACTGGGTCATAATATTACATTTTGTTTGTGTGTTTGTTTTTAATTACATATATTAATGCATAGATATATCTTCATAATGGAGATGGAATGGGACAATATTGTTGATATGGTTATGCTTTGATGTTGTATTACGTCTCCATCTGTACTTCACAGAGCAAGACAGTGCTGCTCTTTCAACAATGGATATAAATTTATATAATAAAGTTTGACAGGACACATTTATGTAATCTTAATCTGGGGCAACAGGTGCAAAGTTTGTTGATTTGCAGAAACTATTGCACACAGACTGTGGCGGCTTTCGCCACAGTCTGCTGAGTTTTTTGGGTTTTTTTATTATTTCACAGAAATCTGGCGCTGCTCGATACTTTCACTGTTGATTTGACGAGTACATTCAAATACACCACTAAATAACCAATCAAAGCAGCAGCAGACAGCTCAAATCTTTTATGAGGCGAACTTCCTCATTTTGTCAATGGAGTCTGGTGGAGCGTAACAGCTCTGCTTTCTCGTCGTAAAGGCCCGTCTGACAGCAGGTGAAGCAGTGAAAATGTTCTAAATATAGAATCCACTGAAACAGATATTGATTCCTTCTGTTTGGTGGCTAAAATTCATTTTGCTGCCAGCCGTGCCCACAGCAGAGTACGGCTTTATTTTCTGTACAGGTGGGGGGTGTAAATACTGCCATCAGCTACAGGTAACACAATAACTGCAGATCAGAACCTTATGCAACCCCAAACAGACTGCAGTATTGTTACCCCAAGTAAAAAAACAACAACAAAAAAACAATGTTGTTATTTTGAACATGAGAAAGAATATGCACAATGGTTTTAATACGCTTACTGAAAACAGCTCCCGAATGAGAAACAATATGACTCCTGGTCTAAGAAGCTTGGAAAGAAAAGCATCTGGACATCTTTCACATCTCATCCAAGAAGCTTCAGAACTGAAGAAGCTTCTCTGATCAGAGGTGAAACGTCGTCAAGAAACTGAAAGATGTCCAGACGATTCAATGCATAACACTAACTTGACAATCTTGATCGACTGAATATCAACTATCAACTAAATCAACCGATGAGTCAAACATTTCGGCTTCACTAACAATTATAACAGCTTCTTTTAAAACGATCCCTGTCTTTTTTTTTTTAAAGCCCAGAGTACTCTGGCTTTTGAACACATCATTTTGAGTCATTTCACTGTACAAACGTTTCTATTAGTGAAAGAGCAGAGAACTCATAGAGGTACAGTCAAAGGCAACCTTCCAAAGATGCTAAAGAAGAGCAGAAAATTGCTTTAGTGCCAGGCAAACAAACCAAGGTAGGTGAAAGGATGTGGCATTAGAATGACTGCAAAGCAGGCTTTGAATATCACAGAAACAGGAAGAGAAAGTGAGGATTTGTTTTTTTTACTGAGCAATTCTGAAAGTCGGACACCGTCTGGAACCGTTACTATATTGATTACTGTTTTTTCATTATCACATTTTCTTTTTTTTAATTTGCATTTGTTTCAAAATGATGCATCCAAGGTTTACCGCGGCTCACCACAGGCCTGTGCAGGGTGGTTACATATATAGTTATAGAATATAGTTAAAGCCAAAAAAAAGAAAAAGAAGATGAAATAACAGTTTTTAAACAAAATAAAAAACAATTAATCTGTTTAGTTACTCAGCCATAAGATTTTTAATGCGACGCTGCCTTTTCTTTTAGATCTGTGGGCAGGTGATCTATGTTCTCTTCCCTGGAGGAAACTTCAACGGCTTCAATTTTCTAATAGAAACTGCCCTGCCCGTATATATGACTAGAACTTAATTTCCTTGGGCAGCTCTGAAAACAATATACATTCATTTCACACACTTTGGTCATGTAATTTACTCGGTGTTGCCTTTCAAATGTTCTACACTGTATCTCTTTGAATTCACTGCTATAAGAGTGAGTGGCCTGTTTATATCCTTGACAGGTATTTTCATCACAAACACTCACACTTTCATTCAACTCTACATAATTTTGTCGTATTCTTACCGTCCTTTGTCATGTGAAATAACAAATTCACAAAGGCCTCATCAGCACTTCCAAAATGATGGCGGCAGCACAGCACAGCAGTTCTCATTAGAATTACACTAATGCCAGTGTTTCTTTGAACATCTCAATCAGTCTAATCCAATTCTGCACATACTGCTTCGCTGTGCAGCTTCACATTCCTACTGTTTAATGCTGCGCAAACAACTGAGAGCAAGTCCCTCAGAGGGGTCTCAGAAAAACCAACACCTCATTCTCTCAGCTGGGCTGAATTCATCATCTGAAAGCTGGCAGGAAAATCAATGAAAACTAATAAAAGGGTCATGCAGCGTGAACACAGGCCTTATTTGAATCAAGTCCAAGGATGCGGTCTGGACCCATCAAGTGCAGTGGCAATACTGGGAAAGTTTAGCTAGCTGCATGCCGCAGGAAAGATAGAGTAGTTTTAAAGAAATTTTCTACAGCCACAATCAGCTTATTCCCATTTCTCAGTACTGTGTATGTATCAAACACTTCTAAAAGGATGAGTGCACAGAGACATTTATAGTCTTTCTAAGTGGCACAGGATCAATGACCACTGGAGCCAGGAAGGTGTCTGATTCTAAGCTTGTACTGATAACATTTACAAATCCAAATACAAAATAAATCCTTTAGACTGCCCCCCACCTTGGCACAGCATGCACACAAACACTCTATTCCAAAGCGAAAGAAGACTGCCGCACATACCTGCCACGTTTACTTTCTCTGAGTTTGGAGCACTGGGCGTAATAGTGCTGGTGCCGTTGCTCAGGTTGGGCCCTGTGCCATTGTAGATGTTCTCCACCTTGGACTCTAGCTTGCCCAGCCTCATCATGATGTTATCCAGCAGGACTGCGAGAGTCTTCTTCAGGTCTGCAAAATGAGAATGTTAAATTTTATTTCTCTCCAGCAAAAAAAAGCGGTGTGTCAGGTCCATGAGTTGGAGTAGAGTGCTTAAGTTGTCAAAGAGCTTAAGTTGTCAAAATCAACCTTTAATCTAAAAAGTGGTGGGAAAGGCATCGATGGGGGATTTCTTCTAAAAGCTGAAAGTGTTGTGTGACTAAAGCAAACATTTTAAGGGAGAGGAATAAAAACCAGGCTAGAAATTTCTGAGAATTTTATAAAACCAAAGTTGGCACGTATCTTGCCCCTGTTTCCAGAAAACCAGTTACTTTAATGGTACAACTGCACACTTGAGGTTTCAGCTGTGTAGTGGCAGGCATACTGGTACTACGGGATAGATGTAGGCAAGTGTATCTTTGATTTTTTTTCACTTGCTCAATCCATAAAATATGATATTTGTTCAGTGCTCTTGTGGAATGAGAAAGAGAAGCTGTAACTTTGGACTGTAGCTAGCAACACTGTGAGATGGTAGTACTTCTTCTGCTCTGGTGCAAGGTGGTTCACGTGTAGCTTCATGGAGCTCAACGAAGCAGAACAAGGACTACTACCGCCAGCTGCCATCTGAGTGTGAGATAGTCACCAAGTGGCACAAGTTGCTCCTAGAAGGATTTTGACTAAAGTCCTAACGCTTTTGTTTTAAATTTGGGGTCTCCAGCTTAAGTATCATGGTCCTGGGTCATTTTGACCCAGCATTCTTTGTTTCCTTGTGTTTCTGTATCATGTTAAGTTCAATGTTTTACGGCTTAATTACCACAAAACGGAAAGGATAGTAGTTTCAAGATTACATTCTCTTTCTTTTGTTCTCCACATACTCCAAACACTGTTTATTCGTTTGCAGCAAAAACCAGCTCAAATATGGTTGGTCAATTATGATATTTCTTTAGAAATCGACACAAACGTGCCATTAAAGCTGCCATCTGTAGTATGAGCAGTGGTATTCAGCCAGGACAAGCAAGGCAAGTAGAGCTTGCCTTTCTGTAAAAGTCCCCACATGGAACTGACTGAGGAAAATTGCTCAGCTATCTCTGACAATAAATAGCTTCAGCTTCAATGACAAGCTCAGGTCCTACAACAACACATTCTTGAGGCTTCAGGGACCAGCTTCCGGCTCATTTAATTATTAATGGGGAGCACCCGAGTCTTTGCAAATGACTTCCTGTTCCTCCAGTTTTGTGAGGGTCTTTGCATTTCCACGTAAATCTTTTCTAAATTTACTTTCATAAAACACAACCATGGCAAAATGCAGAACATGTAGGAACGTTCCTGACCAGTAGCCAGATAGATGAGGCCATATTTAGATTATATTTGCACAGTCACAATGCTTAAATACTGTATTTTTGGACCCATTTATCAAGGTACTTGTCTTGATACTTTAACCTGTAACAAATGCACTGGCATTTACAGAGAAATGTTAAAGCTGCTGGAAATGCTACTCAGAGCACAGAGTATCCCCTACCATTGGAAAGCAAGGGTACATAGGTAACAGACGCAAGTCTGCTTCTATGAATACATCCACTCAAAAAGGTTATGCTAATGACTACCAATGGAGCCAAAGGCCATTACACAGCTATGCAAACAATGATAGCATTGAAGCTACAGCCAACAGTTGTTATTTATATTAGCCAGCAAAGCTAAGAGAGGTTACATAAAGATAACTTAAATGCAGCAACATCAGGAACACAAATGAATATTAGCGACAGTTTAAATGTCATGTTATGTAGTTAACAGAGAAAACGCCTACGCTTGCTAATTTTCATTGAGAGAAAAGGTCTGAGATACTCTTAAAAGCCATAGCCAGTTATATTATTTGTATATTGGCTTAAATATCTACTGAACTAATCCAAAATGACTCAGGGTTGCTTTACTCAGAAGATGGTAATTGCTGCTTGTCTGTCACATGTAAACACCACTTTTTCCCGCGCCATGATGCATTTAACACGCCATTTTTCATCACGTCAGACAGATTGGCAATAGGACAACGAGGCCTGGCACAGCACCACCAGTATGTTTCGTGTGAAGGGAAAGGCCAGAGCATTTGTCTGATTTGGACGAGCCGAGGTATGCTGGGAGGAGCAGATGTACAGAGAGCAGCTCGGTGACACCAGGAAGAATCCAAACGGAAAGCTTTGCCATGCCAAGCTATTGGGCCGAACATAATATATTCACCCCAGAAACAGAGCCCTGACTTCAGGCCGAATAACACAGAGATTCATTAGACTTGTTTCAAATTTCATTTGGTACGTCTTTCCAATAGGAGAGCAAAAGATAGAAACTTCTAGCTTATGTGACAGATGTATGAAGTTATAGTGTGCATATGTTAAATGTTCCTCACAACAAGAGTCCAAACACTGTCCATGGTCACTCCAGTTAAACCAGACTTACCTGAGCAAGCCAGTAGGGTAATTTACCAATTGTGTTTATTACCATTAAGCATGAGTACTGGAACCAGTATTAAATAGGCACACACAGACACCTAGACAAAAAGGTACAGCTATTGATATTTATGCAATGTTAATATATGCGATACCAACATAGCTGACATTTTAAAATTCCTAAGTGTCACTGGTAATGACACTTAGGGTCAAGGGATTATTCTTGATGTTGCCATGTTTCTCTGTGCTCTACTGTCATGGCTGACAGAGCAAAATGTTCAAAGGTTTGTGCTCACTTTACTGTATTTAATGAAAAATGGAGCTCAGTGTGATATTCCGCATGTAAAAGGTTAGATGCTCTGTAAAAACCCTGACACATATACAAATCTGACTTTAAACTAAATTTGAATCAGTGCAGTGTAGTTGGCTTCTTTAGGTCTGATGCTGATGAGATTTGCCAAACTGTTAAAGCAACTGTTTCAACCTCGAGTCAAGATGAGACTGTTTTGATGAAGTTAGGATACAGTTAACATTCCTTTTTTAAAGGAATGTTAACTGTTTGTTATCCTTTGTTTTTTGGTTTTGTTTTGGGTTTTTTTTTTCAGAAAACCAACAGCCCCAGCTTACACAAAGCCGGTGGACTATGTAATCAGACTCTATGCATAAAAATTGCCACTTTCCATATATCATTAGATTTGGAAGAGGCAGTAGCTATACCCTCTCTGTTGAGCAACAACACCTGCAGGTAAGAACCATAACAAATTCAGTTTGTTTGGGTTTTTTGGACATTTTCTGGAATGCACTAAAGGTTACGACATCCGATTTCTGAGGAATCTCGATCACAGCACTAGCGAGTTGGATCATAGCATGAGCTGAGAAAGTTAAATTGCAATACTTTGAGAACTTTAGGGGGATTATCCCAGCCCTTGACCCTGGAGGAACATTAATAAACACCAGCACATCTGCTTAGTAGGAAATGAAAAACATCAGTGACTATAACCACCATCATGTCTTTATTTTATAGTAAAATGTGGAGAGTAGCATCGATAGGAGTATTTATCAAGTGAGGAAGTAATATCTGTCACTATAATTACTATAGTTAAACGTGAGGCTTCACTATAATTAAATGTGAGATTGTGATTCAAAAACCTTCATCAGGCTGTGTGTTGGTGTGAATAATGCTTTGACATGTCGTTGTGTGCATTAAATGTGCTGCCAGGTAAGCTGGATGAGTAATGGCACACCTAGGGAAACATTTCTGCCGGCCTCCATCCTTCTTATTACTGATGCACTTGCAAAAACAAACCCTGCAGCAATAAACATAGTGAAATTCATTCTGTTATAAACAATAGTGTCAAACTAGGCAATGATGTGGTTACACAATCACCTGGGACATTTCATTAAGCTCGTGAGCATTAAAAAGAAGTGAAGTGATGACCTGGAGGACTGAGAACCTTCACAGACATATTAAAAAGAAGTGATTACACAGAAACATAAGCCCAAAGCATTTATCAGCAACCCCTGTTCTTTCCTATCATCCACAACCAAAAGCTCAATCCAGCCAGGCAGTGGGCTCCATCTGACTGACCGTAGCAAAGAGCAGGGAAGCACATGGTGACCTACCATCCTGGAGAGGACGAAGAAAAGCAACATACCGAGGCTGCCGGGCCAAGCACAGAGCACAAGAGCTTTATATGTTTCCCAACCATGAAAGAAATCCACAATAGCTTGATAGCTACGTGGTAACAGCAGATCGTTCCAACCAGTTCCATGGATCAGTTTTGGAAAGGCGGAAGAGTAAAGCTCATATCCAATCATATTCATTTCTAACAGCCTTTTTATTCAGGTTTAAAACTGACGCTGGCTGGTCAAGTGAGATGACATGACTGAAAAACTCTGCTTTCCCTGTCAGCTGCTCAATCCCTCATAACGTTATGTTCACTTGATGGGAAGCTTTCATTGCACTTGCAGTGACCTAACATTTTCTACTAGCATGATCATAAATGGTAAATAAAATGGTAAATGGCCTGTATTTGTATAGCGCTTTACTTAGTCCCTAAGGACCCCAAAGCGCTTTACACGTTCAGTCATCCACACATTCACACACTGGTGATGGCAAGCTGCATTGTAGCCACAGCTGCCCTGGGGCGCACTGACAGAGGCGAGGCTGCCGAACACTGGCGCCACCGGGCCCTCTGACCACCACCAGCAGGCAACGGGTGAAGTGTCTTGCCCAAGGACACAACGACCGAGACTGTCCGAGCTGTTGAATTGAAACATTGAATGAGTTGAAAGAAAACAGCAGCGCTACTGACAGTTCAGCCTATCCTTAACAACTCACTTGAGTATCAGTGTCATAAATCAGAAGTGAGCTTGTCTAACTTTTCAACTTGTATCAGACTCCTTTCATTAAGTTTTAAAGCTTCTTCCATAGTAAATAAAGCTGGACGATTCTCACTTGGCATTGACACCTGAGGTAAACGGTGGACTGACTCTGGGGCAGATCCAGGCCAAACAGCAGCAGAAACACGCCAGCTGGCGCTATGGAGTATGACATGTTTATAATGTTTTGATCTCTCTTGGATAACTAAAACATGTTTGTCCTGTAGCAGCCACTGTAGCTAGGGTTATGCACTTGAAGTGTGAGATGTAAGATAACCGAAGCCAGTTGACTGCAATCTACTGAAATATAATTGAAACATTTTACACACTGAAAACTAAAACAGAAGACTTAATAAAGCAGGAACACAATGTCCACTTTAAAGTTGCTTGAAGAAATGAGCTTGAAAGAAATTATAGTTAGGAAGCAAAACAGGGAATTCAATATACTTGTACTAAAGGGATTTCTACCAATCAGAACCATATATTTCAAATGTAATTCACAAATCCACTTTCTCATTCACTTATTCAATTTAAGGTTACAGGGTGCCGAGTCTAACACAGCTTTCATACAGTGAAACGTATTTTACATCCTAAACAAGCTGCCAGTTCAATGCAAGGCCAATCCAGAGACACAGACAATCATTCATGCTTACAGTCACACCTATGGCCAATTTAGAATCACCAATTAATCTAACAAGCATGTTTTTGGACTGTGGGATGAACCTGGAGTACCCACAGAGAACCCATGCAGTCACACGAAGAACATCTCCACACAAAAGGCCCCAGCCGGCTGATGATGTGAACCCAGGACTTTCTTGCTATGTGGGAAATCAGCTACGAGTGGTTCTAAGTACTCCCCCACTAATTCAATCTTCCTAAAAATACACTTTTACCTGTTGATGAATTCAGTTCATATAGTAGCACAGGATTTTTAAAAATCTAAATATAACCCTGAAGATGTTTTTAAACACCCGCAGAGAGAAAGAAATACCTGAAATCTTTCAGCAACTGGCTGTGTACAAAAAGGCTTGGACTCACTGATTAGATGCTTCTCAACATGTGGGTTTCTTAAAATTATCCTGACCATTAAAAGCAACTAAGTGGCCCAAATCAGCTTTCAGGAGTTACAGTATTAAAACCACATGCATTAAGATGGCATGGGTCATTTATGGGTGGTAAAGGAGGAAACGCTGTTTCCCAGTAAACTCATTACGAATTGTATCAAGCCAAACACAGGAAGCACAGAGGATCCCAGTGCTCGGCTATCTAATCAAGGACTTGAAATGGACTGTGATGGGATATTGGACGCCGGTCAGCAGACTGCTACAGCAGTGTGAAAATCAATCGATCATATAAGGGAACAAAACAAACTGGACAGGAATCTGTTCCCTGGAACGACAGGCTGATGTATTACAAATAAATCTATGGATGGGGCTCAGACCACTTTACCCCAAACAAATCACAGAGTTTACAGGAGGATAGGTCCCATGCAAATGTACTTCAAGTCTGGGCAATGAAAGCAGCACAAACAAGCAATAATAATGACTTAATATAATAATGCAGATGTTGAAATTTATTTCCTCCAAGCAGCTCAGATGACACTGCTGAGTTAAATGTTTTAAGCAGAGCCTGATTACTGGCAGTAATTTGGAAAGGAAGACGTTTTGCGTAGGGACCTGAATTTTTTCCACATTCTGCATGCACTTGAAATACATGAAATAAACAAAAGCAGTTTAATGCGTGTCAGAAAAGGGGGGGAAGCAGAAATTTGACACCCTATGCTACCAGCGCACTTGTTTCTCTTCTCGCTCTGGCTCCTTCTTCACGTTCCTAATCTCCAGGAGCTCTACTGTATCCTGTTGTTTCTCTGGGCATTAGAGAACAATCAATTCCAATCTCAGGTTTCTAATGAAGCCTCCCATTGAGCCATACAGGTCTATTAATGGCATGAATAACTTATTGATGGCTCTTCTGGACCTGTGCTATTACAGTATTATGCTCCAATGCAGCCGTATTGACGTTAAAGCTCCCGAACATTTTTTTTTAAAAATAGAGCCGATGCTGCACCTGTTCAGGAGGCAGACAAGTGGAACTATTCCATCCAATTTAAAGAAGATGTGGAAACAGAGGCCAACAGCCTAAAATAACTGTCTTGAATTTTGCTATGCTTCACACTTAAACATGTACATGTATCTGGCCTTTTACACTTAAAGTGACACATTTACAGCACTAAAATAACCAACCATACCCAACCTTAAACCTGGAGAGCGATATCAGTAAGATGGAGATGGGGGGCACTATCAAGAGAATCAGGTCAAATGATTTTCTTCAGCTCTTACATACCACGCACCAGGAAACGATCTGTTTCATATGCATTTGCACTTCTGCAAATACTCCGTGGTCTAAGCAAGGAAGCTGCTTTAATAAGGGTGTGTATAATGCCAAGTACAGGCCCACCACTTGTGAGCACTAAGTGCCCCAGACTACTTGCAAATCACAGCAGTCTCACAGAGATTCATACTCCAGAGGTCAAACACTGATTGATGACATGCACTGTCAGGTATGTCCCAGAAATGTTCAGCTCTGGAAGCATGTGTCAAACTATTTTGTGACTGATTGAGACATGGCATCCTGGCCTTGCTGAAGAGCACATTTGGCGACAAAGATTCTGTAGTAAAGGTAGAAAGATTGCTCTTGTTTGCTAAAATCAGAGCAGCCATGTCAGCGAGTCGACTACTCACCGTAAGCCGTCATGGTTCCAACATACGGACCATCCATGACACTTTGGTTCTCCTCAGCCAGTGCTTTGATGTAGCGCTTGCTAAGGTCGAGGATCTGCTGACGCAGCACGGCACTGTTCTCGTGGCTGGCTCGCTGCTGGATGGTGAAATGCAGCAGCATCATGCCCCAGATGAAGCCGAAGCTGACCAGGAAGAAGCCCAGCTTCTGAGAGGACAGTTTCCACAGGAAAGGTGTAGCCATGCTGACAGGACAGAGACTTGGAAGAGCTGGACTGACTTTGACTGGACAGGGGGAAAGATAAAGAGTTGGGCAAGAGGAATCAGGAGGGCAGGCGAGGCATATCTGTGTCAGTTGGAGCGACTCCGGCAGTTTTTGGAGGGTGGCATGCAGCTCGTCACCGTCATGATTTCCTTCTTTGATCCATCCTCACCGCTCAGTAACATCTCAGGGGGCAGAGTCCAACCTGCTGCAGAAAACACAAACAGAGAGGAAGGAGAGATCAGGAGTTAGGTAGTTGCTTTGCTAAACTCAGATAACAAGGGAGTTGCCTTCCCTACCCCAATCCCACATGACCATGATTAATTTAAAACACTGATAACCAAGAGAGGTTTGGCAGTTTGAGATATAACTTACAGTAAACTGAGGTGGGGTCCTATTACAAGCATGCACAACATACACACACTCAGCCACATGCCCATATGTAACTAGCATGGAAATACTTCACTGTAAGTGAAGATGCAAAGTTTACCAAAGTAAACAACAAAACTACTTCAATCACCCTCACCCAGATAAACATGAAGATTTTAAAAAAGCCAACAAAGGCAAAGTAGCTAAAGTGTTAGCTAAACCTATCCCGAGCTCAGAGCCAGCAGCCTCAGTATGAGCCTCGGTATTAGCAGCGAAAAGATTAAAGCAGATAATGAGCAAAACTGTGGAGATGAAAACGAGAAAATGGCCAATGTCCTGTTATTTGTTAAAGTTAAAAACTTAGTGAAAAATGATGCAACAACACAACATTTGTTTTTTTGTGCACCGCAACTCCTATTCAGTTAAATATTTGTAGTTGATTCAAGTAACAGACCACTTCAGTTGTTTCAGTAACGTCCTGGAGTTTTGAGGTAACTATGAAGTTTAAGGCATGCAATTTAGTTGAACAAATTCTTGAAAATGAGTAACTGGGTGGAGGTGCTTAATGTTAGTGAAGCGTACTTCTCCTCCACTATTAGTTTGAGAAGATCAACCTGTTTCTAACTGCAGCAGGCCACACACAACGGAGCCGGAGCACACCCAGCTGAAGGCTGCTGTGCTCAGTGTGTGGAGGCTCATTTAACGTGGCATGGTAACACACCAAATTCGACTAGTAAAAAAAAAAAAAAACAACAACAGAAAAAAAAGGAAAAAAGAAGACAAAGAAATGACTTTAATGCTTCTGCGACTCTTGAAACAGAAGCAGTCTTGTTTAATCCAGATAGTATCGTGTGTGACTGATGTTGCTGTGTGAATGTTTAAGCAAAAGGGTGTATACTGTCCCTGAAATAAAAACATTTGAATAGCTTACAATTTATCTTCCTCGCTGACAGGTGAGAACACAAACAGAATTTTAAACCCTTTCACTTTTTGTCATTGCACTCTCATGTTCGCAACACGTTTAGAGAGGGGCTCAGACTTGGTCTGCGTGTGGGGTCGGACAGCAGTACGTGAGTTTGAGGCGTACAGGTAAACACAGTAAGGCGAGACAAGCTGAGCTACAATTAATTCATCAGTTAATACGGGGCCTTGGTTTCACTAACATTTAAATTATTAATCAACCAGTTGTTTAATAATTGTCTACAACTTCCAACAGTCTGAGACAGTCTTGCCTTTTCAGCAGCTGTTTGTGGTGCTGTACTAAATGAACTACACTTTTTTTTTTAAGCTCAGTTGTTGATATTCGTTTAAAAAAAAAAAAAAGAAAGAAAAAAGTCTACTATTCAGAATAAATTCACACCTGAGTTTGGGGGACACAGACTTTGAATCTTTTCAAGTCACAGGAAAAGAGAGTTTTTAGAACTATTTCTTCTCGTTTTAAGTTTTTAGAGCATGCCCGATGAAGAATATCAAAAGCCCATCACTGAAATCCAGTCAGCAGAAGTTGTACACATGTGGCATCGTACCTTGATGAATAGCTGGAATGCAGGTTTGCACATAGCACGTGTAATCTGTCCAGTCAGCAGCCTGTATATGCTTCTTGCATCAAACCGCCCTTCTGCTGTGCTTGTAGTATCGCTCATTTTGTGAGATTTAAATCGCATGGAACCTCCGAGCTAAGCAGGTTACAAGACTGTTATCCCGATATAAGACATTTATCAGCCCGACAATGATATATATCACAAAAATTTTACATTTTCTGTCAAATCTGTAAATCTCGGGCAACTCAACTTGCGTGACGTGTTTTCCTGGGCGTCGTGTACCTGGAGTCTAGTTTTGAGCGATGCTTAAAACTATACATTTTAAGATGCAAGTTGTAATGGCTGCCATTTTCTTTGCGATTATTTATTACGCGGCGTGCTGCTGGGAAAAGCCTGTTTTAACGTTTGAGTCTAAGGTTTATTTGGAGCACCTGACGACTCTTCTTTGCTTCTCATCCGTAAACTCTCTCCACACTCTTTCACGTGATTCTTGTGTATGTGGTAGAACAGGTTTGCTGTGTTTGAGTCTGATATGGGGTCCAGTTTCCTGCATAATTTCCATAGTACAATCTTCTGGTCCGTGTCAGACTTTTCATAACCAAACCATGTCCATGCTACAGAGGGAGCCCCTCATTTAGGAATAAGGTCCTGGATTTGTTTTGACTGGTCTTTCTGTTTGCCATCATCTCAGTTTATTTTAAAAAATCTCAACAGGATCTTCAGCTTTATTGTGAAAGGTTTATGTGGAAAATAAACAAGCGGATGACGGAGCCACACGCTGGTTTTACTGTCGTTGTTGCTAACGACAATGCATAAAAACAGTCACTTGACCATCAGTAGTGTAGATATTTTAAATATAAGAGAAAGGGAGAACTTTAAGAAATAATATAGCCACTAAAGCGACCATCAAAACCATGAAAAAATATTGCCGTGAACAGTTTATTTTGCGACACCATGAAACAAACGAAAGCGTAAGATGAAACGATAGACGTTTTCATATCGTCATCCGATATATATCGTTATATTGAATAGCTCTACACCGAAGCCATATGCTGAGTTATATTAAAGAAAAGATAACAGAATGGAGCCATAACAAGAATAACAGGTCACCTTTAACCTGCAACTCCCGCGCTAATCTTAGCAGAATATACTTGATGAGAGTACTGAATACCCCGATTATTATTTACAGCAACAGGAAATAACGTTTATCAGAAACACACATCATTAATATTAATCTATGCTGGTGCCTGTGTGTGCTGTAAACAAGCAGCTACCAGATATCTTATTAACCAGCATTTGCGTGCATGCCTGACCACATGAATGAAACCGAAACAAACATCCCTTTTCTGATTATAACGCATTGTTCTGTTCTCTGCCGTGCGATCAGCTTCTTGTAGAGAAAACCTCACCAGGCTAATCAGCATAAACATTCAACTCTAATTTGCTGCACTCCCTGGCTTTATAGCTAGCTGAACATAACTGCGCCATTATCAGCAAATTTGGCTTTAACCATCAAGCTTTTGCCCATAATGTAAAATGAGGCTGCCCTGCAGCACTTTTTGGAGCTGTTAAATAGTTCAACAAGTATTAACTGACGACCTCTAGGCAATTTCTGCTAAGCTAAATAAATGCCTCTGGCTTTAAGCATTATGCCACAGCAACAACAACATAAAAAAAAAACCAAACAAAACAAGCAAACAAAAAAAAAACTTTACAGCACGCAGTCAAGCCAAAAGAAAAAAGATGTGATGTCATCTGCATTCAGCCGCTGCTGCTGTAAACGAGGGTAAGTGTGAGGAGAGGATTTCTGCAGCCTTGCTTCTGAACTGCGTCTTTCTTAGACCCTTTTAGAGCAGCTCTAACCAGGTCAAAACCACAGCCGCTTGCATGAATGCAACACTTTGAAAAACCCCAATACTCTTAACTACAACACCACATGCTCCTGCCTATATCAGAATTACTGAATTTGTTGAACATTTACAGAGGAATATTCGTCCTGGATCTAAAGCACAGCAAAGTTGGATACGCCAGCAATTAAGTTCCGAAAGGAAATCATCAGCACCTTCCCAAGAAACACAAAAGGCAGCCACACAAAGGCTCTTTTCACCTTCCATCCATCAGCTTCATAAATAGGTCAGAGACAGCTGCGAGCAGCTTCCAGCAGGGCTGGAATCTCACTGCAGGTTATGACACACCATAAATGTTCAGTCATTTAGGACGAAGGCCTGTTTTTGCTTTTTGCGTGCACAGAAATGGTTTTATACATTTGTACAAATATGACATTGTCAGAAATTAAGCCAATTCTGTATTCTGTCTTTCGGACATTTACTAGTCCAATTTGCTTTGTGATGTGTGCATAACGGGAACAACAATAAAAAAAAGGCAAGAAAGAAAAATCTCGGTACTTCACTGTGAATTCATAAGACAAGCCTTTGGCAGCAGCGCTGGCAAATCTGCAGTGCTGATAACATCGGATGTCTCTCGCTGCTCGGGACTCTGTTGGAGGAGGGCACGAAAAAAGGCTGGCAGTGCTCTCTAGTTGGGCGCTGACAAGCATGGGAAGCTTTGGGGCTGTTTATCAGAAAGGAATGCTGCTCAGACAACCCCGTGGTACATCGCTGTAAGATGCACGAGCCAAAACCTACACAGAACACTGACTCAACCGCTTCGGTTTCTGAAAACACACATAGTCCCAGTTGGTGCCAGCTCTCTCGTCTGACCTGATTTCCTGCATCTATCCATCTTATTTAACTCTGAAATCCATAACCCCTTTGTTAGGAGGCTTTCTGATGTCCTGTGATCCCTAGAGAAAGGAGCAATGCAACCATTCAGCCCCCAGTGGTGCATATATTGCCTCTCAGTTGCCTTCTGGTTTCTAATTCAGGATCTTAATTAGTCTGGCAGGGAGCCCCCTGGCTCTCACCAGCAACAGCCCACTGAAACTCGGTGTGATGACAGCCGGCTACGGTAGCAGAAAATATGATCCGTGGCAACTTGAGATGATGACATAACTACCTGCTGAATGGCCATTTCATTGTTGGAAGAAATGGCAGTGCATCAAACTCTGAAGGTTCAAGAGGCGACGGTAAAGATAAAAACAACTGAATCATTCAGTTCTGACAGAAATCAGTGTCCTCCCAGAGCAGTGGCAAAGTTCTTTATCCTGCTGGGACAAAAGCAGTGAAATTTAAGCTTCAGCTGTTGAGCTTAAAGCAGTGTGGATTAACCCTATGTGCTCCAGGTAGACCTGGCACTGATATTAGACTTTCAAATGCAGTTTCTGTGGTGGCATTTCTGCATAGCTGCAACAATAGCAGCAAGTTTCACATCGACAGAGAGGGTGAACTGTAACAGCTAAGAGTATGATGGTGCCGATGACAGAAAACAAGCATCCAAGGCAAACTTCTAGTTGTCTAGCTGGAATTAAAACTTTGTGTTAAAAGGATGAGGACTAAAACTCACATTTCCATAAAAATAGGATTTCCCACGATAGAAAGAGGCCTTTTTTGGCCGCTCCCTTGAGGGAGGAGTATTTCTTCCCAGTCTCAAACCCAGGACCATTTACGCATTAGGCAAACATAAATATAGATTGTGTTTTATCATTTCTGTCCCCTTACTTGATAAGGTTTCTGCTTTCTGTCTGAAGATTAACAGTGTTAACATCAACTGGAACTGCTGTTTGGCATCTTTCCCCCAGAAAGTGTTCTTCGTCAGAGCCACATTTACATACTTTAAATATGTTTGAAACGAGTCTAGCTATGCATCAAATGCTGCCCAGGTCAGTATTCAGTCTGTGTGTGCAGCGCTTCTTCCCCAATTCCATAGTAGTGCAACTGTTATAAAAACAATTAGATCGCTGTAAATATGCGGGGAATTTCCAACTACATCTGAAGGCATGCATTGAATTCTGTCCAATAGCCTTAAGGCCACTGCTGAAATTCAAGTCGTGAGGAAAGATTATAATCTAAAAAAAGACAGTGATCAACAACAACAACAACACTGGCAAACACAGACCATGAGGTTTTTCTTTGAGGGAGACGTCTTAAGGGTGTGTGTGTGTGTGTGTTTTACTGTCAGAGTAAAAACCGTAAATAAAAGATAGGTGTAGCCACTGTTACCTTACCCAGTGGTTTCAAAACTCCGGATCTTGAAGTTTCAATGTTAGCATTATGTCAACTGTCATGTTTTTTTGAGGCCATAGCCATATTTAGAGATGCTCGGCAGTTCCCAGCTAATGTTAGCAAGCTTAATTAGTAATGTGCATATACAGCAAGTGCTAAGTAACAGAGGAATAGAACCTGGACCGCATGTATCTTGGACACACTTCAAACCAGAGTTGTTATAGTTTAGCATTTTGTTATTCAATTGTATTTTGGGATTCATTTTCAATATTTGTCTTAATTCAATTTAGTTACAGTTCATTTTCAGAATGTTTTTTTCTTGTTTCAGCTTTTCAGAAAATCTTTTTGTTCTAGTTCACTATAATAACCCTGCTTCAATGGCCCCGAACTTAAACCTTACAAGTATCAAAAAGAATGAGAAAATTATTAACTGCAAATAGAAATTAGAAATATTTTTATAGTAGTCTGTGCACATGTTAAATGATACACATGGTTAAAATCGGGAACTTTAACATGGAAGTTGAATGGGGATACACGTGGTCCTACAGTTATTAACATCTATGAGATGATTTTTTAGCCCCAGAGGTTGCTGCTTGCATCGTTTTAGTTTAAAAACAAAAAATGACAGACAGAATTTAATTTCCCTTTAAAAACTACATTATGAATGTAAAATTTCATGTGCTAGCTACAGTATATAACAGACTCAGCAAACTGAAGACACACTCAGTTACAAAATATGAAACTGTGTCAATTTTGGAGTCACCACTAGTGGCGCTATCTGCGATTAAGTACCTTCATCATGTATAGCCTGTCCAGCTCTTACAAATGTCTGTTCAGATTAACCAAAGCCCTTATGGTTGCTCTAGGCAGTGTTGGGGAGTAACGGAATACATGTACCGCCGTTACGTATTTAAAATACAAAATATGAGTAACTGTATTCCGTTACAGTTACCGTTTAAAAAGGTGGTATTCAGAATACAGTTACTTTGTTGAAATAAATGGAATACACTGCGGTACTTTCCTGTTTCATTTTGTCGCGGGTCAGGACTGTTTGGGTTTTGTTTGACAGCTACGTTCTGTTGTTCCAGGCGGCAGCGTTACGGTTGCCATGGTTACAGGGCGACGCTCTCTCTCTCTCTGCGACTGTGTGTTTCCTGGGTGAGAGAGCACCTTTTCGTTGTTGTTGTTGTTGTTGTTGTTGTGCTAAGCTAACAGGCAGAATGCTACAAGCATAGCTCTAAAGAATGTAGCATCATGGGCAGTGTAGTCCGTGCTGCAGGGAGAATGCACTGCCATACACGTTATGCGTCTGTGAGCGCGAGGAGGGAGAAAAAGGCGAGTGGAAAGGTACGAGTTGTCATCGAGGAAAAACGGGAGCTGGAAGCATGTAGATATAATAATAACCACTTCAGCCAAGAAGAGAGCCTGACGAGCCCAGTTGTAAGTAAGCTATTAAGACTCGACTGTACACCGTGTTCGTGTTTTCCTCCGAAAACAATAAGTTCCGTTGGAGCAGCCTTTCAACGCCTCTCTCTGTCTCTCGCAAGAAAAGTTGACCCACACAACAAAGTAAAGCTATTTTTCGGCTACGAGCCGACAGGGACCCCGCCGTATTAGTCAGAGGTCCCTTTACTACAGTTCGGAGTCGCGGACCTTCAGTAATAGTAATAAATCACACAGCAATAGTACATTCACGTTGTTGTAAAAAGCATGATAATATATTAAGTAATCCAAAGTATTCAGAATACGTTACTGTCATTGAGTAACGTAACGGAATACGTTACAGAATACACAGGGGCGATCGTGGCTCAAGAGTTGGGAGTTCGCCTTGTAATCGGAAGGTTGCCGGTTCGAGCCCTGGCTCGGACAGTCTCGGTCGTTGTGTCCTTGGGCAAGACACTTCACCCGTTGCCTACTGGTGGTGGTCAAAGGGCCCGGTGGCGCCAGTGTCCGGCAGCCTCGCCTCTGTCAGTGCGCCTCTGTCAGTGGCTGTGGCTACAATGTAGCTTGCCATCACCAGTGTGTGAATGTGTGTGTGAATGGGTGGATGACTGGATATGTAAAGCGCTTTGGGGTCCTTAGGGACTAGTAAAAAGTGCTATATAAATACAGGCCATTTACCATTTACATTTTGGGGCATGTATTCTGTAATCTGTAATGGAATACATTTTAAAAGTAACCTTCCCAACACTGGCTCTAGGTCATAGCAGTATCAAATACAATTGCTTACAATCAGTGCTATCAGTCTAGCCTGGTGCAATCATGGCCAGGAGGTTTATTTTCCCTGCATTCTCTGTAAAGTCACAGGGATTAAGAGTAAAAAAAATTATATCTCATCATTGTCAATCATCTCTGGCTTCACTATCCTTCCACAGGAGTCCCAATCACATAACCTTTGCCCTCATACGATTATGAACAGGACATGCTGCAAAGCGAGATACAGGCTCCATCCATTTCCTCCACATCTGAGATTAGAGCTGAAAATAACTTCCTTTAAAGTGCAGTTTAGGGGATGTTTCATAAAGGTGAAGCAGACTCAGGGAGGTCTAGATTAATTCCACTGCATTGCTTCAGGCCTAAAATAAAGAGAATTCAACTGAACTGAAAAAAAAGCATACACTAAGAGCTTGTTGCATAAGCACAAAAAGTAGTGAAATATGCCCTAGATGTAGCCTCAGCCATCAATTATTGATCAGCTTTGAAAAAGGATCCATTTTCCCCGTGAATATAAATAGGGTCTTGACTTCTCACATCCAGGTGACCGCAGAGCTCTCAGGTGGTGACAACCAACAGCCTTACTTTGTCTGACTTTTGCGATACACATTCTTTTAGGATTAATGCTATCGTCCAAAGACAGAATTAGTGTTCGTGTTTATTATGATTAAGCACCTAAAAACTAACTGAAATTCCAGAAAAACCTGCACACACACAACTTAGCTGAAGCTCTTCTTGTCCCTTTGACTTTCTAGCCTTTCCTTCCTGCAGACGAGCACTGTCAACAAATATGCCAAATTCAATTGTATAACTAAATGTTGAAAGAAAAAAACATTCAATAGTGAAAATGAAACAAATGAGGGAAAGCAGTACTGATGCAAGCAGTGTGGGGTTGTTGAGTTTCCCTTTGAAGACACTGGGGGTAGATTCAACTTGAGAGAAACGTCCTCAATGGCGACTGAAAATGCAAAGCATTTCTACCAGAACACACTACGCAGCTCCATTGTTAGCAACAAACATGTTTGGAATGAAAAAAGAAAACCATTACAAAAGAAATATCGGCTCATGTATCAGAATATCAGCCTTTAAAGGCATGAAATATTTGTATCTGTATCAAGTTTAAAAAGCCTGTATCGGTTGGGCTAGTCGGTCAAATGAATGTATTTAATGCACAGTGCCAGTTGCCAGCCAGGATATTACAAAGCCACAGACCACAACAGGGAACTGCAGCCCTTCTAATGTGTAGGTAAGGTATAAACATGTTTATGCTGAACTATAACTACTTATCAAAGCAGTTATTATGATTTTTGGTTCTCTTGTGGATTATAATGCAATATTTGAATGATCTGACCCTGTGTCTTTGTTTTGTTTTTTGCTTGGGGGGGTGTAGTTATTGCTGACAGCTCTAATGCAGCCAGGAACTGCTGGAACCTAACGTAGCACCAGCCTGAGGGTCACTTCCACCTGCAGTTTCCTTATTTGGTTTCAGCTGGGTGAAAAACACCACGGACCCAGTCATGGAAAAGTAATGAAATATGAACAGCTGCACAACTTTGACCACAAAATAATGAATCTAAACCAAAGTTTTGACTCACGGATGTTGTGAAACGATCCAGTTGAAATAAAAATCCTCCTTCCAGGCCAATCTCTCTCAGCCTAACACAGTCCTATTTCGACTGTCACCTGGCCAAAGGAGACGTGATCCTGATAATATGATCCTGCTACCATGGAGACCACTGTGACTCTGCATCTTAACTGACTCCTTCACATAAGCTCCACCTCTTAATTATTCATATGGGCCCTCCAGAGAAACAGACCATGCTGCGGCTTTGTCACCTTACTGGTGTGAATCCAGCTTGGAACCAGATATCAGCAGCCAATCCTGGGCTTGGGAGTCGGGCGGGAAGTTTATCTAGGCACCCAGATCAATGTTAATGAGATCTCCATTCAGTCACTTTTTTTTCTTTAGAAGAAAAAACCCACCTTCATGAATAAACAAGGATCAGATTTAATAAGACAAAACTTTAACAGGCTTGAGATGGTGACAGTGAGGCCACCATAGAAGTAGAGAGAAAAGAGAAAGTGATTATTTTTCCATATTTGATTGAGCTTCCAGTGGATCTGCTGATAAGATGTGTGAACACAACCATCTCCATTGTTTTATTTTCAGTATTGCTTGAAATATTATTTACCCATACCTACATATACAATAAGATATTAGTCACATATTTACTAGCTAAGTGCAATGAGTAATTTCAGCAATGTAGGCCTATTCTAATCTGCATATTTACACATGAATGAGTGACTAAACTGTAGAAGTGAATAATAAAAATGCTAATTAGATACATTTCTTTTGCTCAGTTTAAATTAGCTGTTTATGCTTTTCATTATCTTCTGATATATTATATTTACATGTAATAAGTTACCGTAGTGAATATTCATATTTACCTTGGAAACTGTTTTAAATAATGAGCTCAGACAGTTTTTTCCTACTCTCTGTAAAGAGTACAATGACAGTGAGAGCAGGTATCCCAACTATGGTCATCTCAAGAACACGTCTTTGGCTGTGTGCACAGAAGCCCCACCTGACCTCCGCCAGGGGTAGCTAGTCATTACGAACGTGGCTTTAGCTTGAGTAGTCCTCTCAAACTGCTGGTCTTCTATAGACACCCCGTTATTTTCAGCCAGATGAAACAACAGTCTGTCAGTAACAACGACCCACACTCTCAGTACTTTATTTTGTTGGTGCTGTAAACAGACGAGTTCCAGGTGTAACATTTTTATCAGCTGACATCATGTTGACCAGACAGAACAGACAAGCACTCTCTGTAAGCAGACAGGCAGCCCGTAGCTACCGGCGAACTGCTCGTCTACCAGCACTACCACCGCTGACCCATCATTTCCCATCCACCCATTTTCTTCCACTTATCCAATTCAGGGGTTGCCAATTTACAATACCAACTTTACCTAATCCATGCATGTCTGTGGATTGTCAGAAGAAGCTGGAGTTCTTACTTATGTCAGCATGTACCGCTCTTCACTCTTTTCCATCTTTACAAATAAGACATATTTGGATTTTTCTGTTAATCAGACAAAACAAGCCATTGGTATCGCCAAAGATGTTGATACCGATGGATACAATTACACAATCTGCTAATATGACACACAATTTGAATTCAATAAAGATACAGACGAAATGCTGAATAACAAGAAAATGTTTGAAAAGAAACACCAGAGTGCCGTTAAGCACCATCGGGTTATCTTTACAGGAAGGGATCGAGCTTGGTGACAGCTCCCTCAGCCATATTTATTCAGAGCTTTGAACAGTGTGCCTGACCTTAAACCTTTATCTCCACACTGAGAAATCTAGGTCCAGCACAGAAGTCTAAATCCAATCAACTGTGATCATAGGCAGCATGGACGGCTGGGAGGACCGTCAGCTGAGACTGAGAATCAGACTGGCCTCCCAAAAGGGAACACAGTGGCTCTCACACAGACTTAAGGAAAAGAAGTAGGTGGTGAGCCACAGATGTGCTTAAAAAGAGGAGGAAAAAAGTCAGAGTAATTAAGATCAGCAGGATGGTAGTAATACGGTGGCAAAACCCAGCAGAAACCCAGTTTGGCTGTTTTATTTATTTACTTTATTTAACGAAGAAGTGAAACTCTTGAGATTAAAAATCTCTTCAGTGGCTTGGCTGACCAAGAGGCTGTCTGTATCCCGAATCCAAAGAGGGGCATGAAAGATGAAGGCTCCGTCTCCCATTCTTCTTCTAAATATCCTAGAAACGACAAATTAACCAGCAGTCTGAGAGTGCTCCCAGTGCACTACTGGGGTGATACAGTAGTATGAAGTCTTTAAGATAAGATGGTGCCTGATTATTCAAGACCTTGTATGTGAGGAAACATGGTCAGGAAACACCTGGGTTACCTTGTTGTGTGTTTTTGCTGCATCATAAACCATAACAGCACCATCTTAGCTGTTGTTGCGATGTCAAAAATGGAGGCTGACCGGGCTAAATCTGGCAACACTTTGTATGCACACACTTTGTGTGCGTACTCTGTGTCTCTAAATATATTTTACAGTCATTGCATATGTTCTTTTAGTAATTGTTCTCTGTGTCCAGCCCCACATCACCAACAACAAAAAAGGTGAAGTCATATCTGCGCTTGGTGGAAACACTGTTGCTGGCCCAAACAAGCCAGCAGCCGACCAATCAACTTGCCCGACAGACTTTTGGCTATAGAGACAGCGGTTACATCGAACCCTAGTATTGTTTAACAATACCTGAAAAAAAAAAACACTAACACCACAAGTACGTGGTAAACACAGCAGCAGAAAGATGATGCCAGAACCCAAACTCGACCTGTGAATACCCAGAACCTGCAGGGCTGACTTTACAGGAACTGCTCTTTGTGGGCCTGAGCCTTTGCAGCTCAGGCACTACAGACCAGGAAGGACAGGTTCAACAGGTTCAACAGGCCACAACATGACCTACATGTATGGTAACCACAGGTGGGGTGCTGAAGCTACACAAAGCTCTTCCTTCTTCCTGTTCGTGATGCATACAAGCTTTTTTGTTGTTGTTAATGATTACAAAAACATGGCACACGAAAACATTAAAGTGAGAAAAACATGGAAACACACACCTTAAATTTTACACATGGGCAAATTATCCTCAGCTGACTTAGCTGTTCTATAAATCAAGTGCAGCATTTAAGGGCAATGTTCCAGCATGACATACATACACTAACACGCCTGTACCGACTTTCACTGACTACATTAAAGCTCTAAACCGTAACACTTCACTTTCCCCAACATAAAACTAATCCTTTTTCTGCTCTTCACTCTTAATGCACAGCCAAATCCTCTAAAACCCTTTAAAGATGTCACAAGTGGCAAAATGTCCCCCCTTCCTCTCATTAAAGCTCCAGCAGTGACATTTATGTTGGCAGACAGGTAAAACCAGATTCTCTGGACCATGGTGCACTACTTTTATAATTCCAGGTTTGACAAAACAGGGGAGGGTTATGAATCAGCAGAGCTTACACCAGCCCTTTCACCACCTGTAAAGAAGTGACTGCACTGTGGGAAAGAACCAGTTCAGAGAGGAAATAGCAAAAAAGCTGATAATATAATATGAAAATGTCATTTAATACAATTGGAAATTAGGGATCGCAAAATTCTGGGCCAATACTAATACAACGAAACAACATAACAATATGACCAACAGCCCATGCCAATTTTCTTTTTCTTTTTTCTATTTTCAGTTTTATTATTGCCGCATTTGTTCCGAGGAAAGGAGATAAGAGACTAGAGAAAGTTGATGAGCTCAGTGACTGGTAAATAACAATTAGCAATGCAAAGTGGCCCCGACCTTTGTAGCCATTGAACTATGCAACAAAGTGCAACAAAGAAATTTATAGACAAGGTTTCTATTAGCACGGTGGTTAGCACTGTTGCCGCACAGCAAGAAGGTCCTGAGTTCAATTCTACCATCAGGCCGGGGTCTTTCTGTGTGGAGTTTGCATGTTCTCCCCGTGTTTGCGTGGGTTCTCTCCGGGTACTCCGGCTTCCTCCCACCGTCCAAAGACATGCAGCTTGTGAGGATAGGTTAATTGGATAATCCAAATTGCCACTAGGTGTGAGTGTGAATGGTTGTCTGTCCCTGTGTGTTAGCCCTGCGACAGACTGGCAACCTGTCCAGGGTGTACCCCGCCTTTCGCCCTATGACAGCTGGGATAGGCTCCAGCGACCCTGAAAAGGATAAGCGGAAGCGAATGGATGGATGGTTTCTATTATTTACAAATAATAATAATTGCTATCGCCATCTGGTGGCCTTCAAATACAATTCAGGCTTAAGGCACTTCCATGCTGGCTTTATTTTTCCAACCTGGAAGTTAGGTCCATCTTTCATACCGTGTTTGTGATTAACTGATGTCAGTCAACCACAGAGCCATCAACCAATATGAATATATGCAGGGTATATTGGTGCAACCTACTACAAATGTATTGCTTTCAAGTCTTACTGAAATATATGGAAATACTTCAATTTTGTCTATTGACAGCTTAACTGAACATTGACCGATGTCAGTCAAAAGGGCCACAAGCAGCCAAAAACGATCCTGGATATTGGTACATCCCTGTTGTAAATCCAATCACTTTCAGAGATCTCTGGCTTTTTGGAAACACTGAAAACCAATGTGACACAACAAATAAATGCTGGCCACTGCCACACATTGTTTGCTTAGATACGGATATCAATTAACAAAGCCAATACTGGCCGATATAACAGTGCAGCCCCATTGGAAATCTGATAACTTTCAGAAATCGCTGGCTTTTACCATACTGATTTTTTTAGCTCAGCGATCAGTAGCCAGAAAGCTGGCACACAGCAGAAACACAGGTGTGTTTGTCCTAAGAGAAACAGGAGCCTTTTAATCACAGAAAAGCCAAGTGTTCTATTTTCCCTGTGTGGTTTCCATCATCACCACAGTGCCTCAATCCCTCCATCTTCAGTCCCTCCTTCCTCACCCCTCTGCTGCTTCTGCTGGCTCTCCACTGGAGCCCACCAGAGCACACCCTCCCCTCACACTTGCACACACGCACTCTCCAACGATTTCTTGCCAGTGAAGCATGCCACTGAAGCAAAGCTCCTTTTCCTCAGGATTTATAATCCCAAAGGCTCCAGCAGCAAAAAAAAGCAACTCAAAGAGCTCTTTATAAAGCCAGAGGGCAGTCAGTGGCTCACCTCTGGATGGACACTACTCCCAGCATTAGCTCACAGCGTACAGTCGAGATCATAAGCAGGAAGGAGGTGAGGTTTTGCTGGGTCGCGTCTAATAATACAGGATTTCCTCCCATTGTGGGGGGAAACCGCCAAACTTTTACCACCACACATGTTTAAAGACATCTTTACATCCTTTGTGTAGACAATACAATCACATTTGGGGCCTGCATGATAATAAAGCAGGATGCATTTCATATGATCAAATCAGTGTGTCATAACCTGATTACATGAGGCTACTAATGGGTGCACGCTGAAATGAGTGGCCTGCTCTGGCGAGCTGAGTGCTTGAGCAATGAGCACACAAAGAATCTCTCACTCTCTGTATGTCCTTGTTACCAGGTATGACCAGCTTTGCCTGCCCTGGTATTTTTTCCAGGCATTTCCTTTCATTTTCAAACACCGGTCCTTTTCCGGGCAGCTGATCAAAAACGCAGGTTCTTCCAGAGAAAACGCCGGGGGGGCCCACGGGGCAAGAATTAACACGATTAACTTCCACAGCCTGCTATATCAGCCTGTGTCACCAAAACGCAACATCACCTCGGAGCGGACGCGTCTCCCTCGCTCGTGTCTAACAAGCTGGAATGCCTGGTTACTGTTTCACCGAGTTAAGAAAGTGCTCTTAAAAAACACGAGGAAGTGCAACACAGTGCGAGAAGAACAAGGTCGTCTGTCAGCCACACACCGCGGAATGTTAACGACTCACCTTTGTCCGGTTAACAGCTCCGTGGAGTGAAACAACACGGAGCTCTCCTGGTGAAGTGCAGACAGCTGCTCCGAGGCTGCTTAAATAAACTGTCCTTGACCGAGACATGTTACAATGACCTGAGAGTTGGGCTTTTTGTTATTCCTGAACAGCCTGTTCTCCGTAGTGATGCCATTCGGGCAAAAAGAGCAGCCATCGCCGCCTTCACTGTAACACCGCGTTACTGTAGTTTTAGTTATAAGCTAGCTAAACCGGCAGTGTAATAACAATGGGACCCCTTGCTCGCTGCGGCGATTAACGTCCTGACTCCCCAACTGGCTCGAAAAATCAGCTAGCGTTCACGTTAGCTATTCAGCTCTGTTACCCACCACTGGGCTCGCCTTTTACACATCCAGCTGCCTTTCGTGCCAGCTATCAGGCTATCCTAGCTTTGCTTTGGAATAGGGAGATGCCTAGCTGTCTAGCTTCCTAGCTACGACCACCACACATTTCACAACAAAACAGCCGCAATGACAAGTCGCCCACTCCCGAGCACACAAGGCAAAACACTGCGCCTCTTCTTCCAGCGATATAACCCTAACTACGGGGCAGAAAGCGAGCCCCGAAGCCGTTGCTGTGGGGAAAGACGGGTCTCACCTTTGCAGTGGTTTCTGTCGGCTGCCCGCCGTGATGCTACGAGATGGTTTTAAGGCTTGAGACCCCACATTGAGCGTGCGGAGACGTCGTTATGTTGAATATACCAGAGAGATTCTGGGCACAGCGCACGAGCCTCTGTGTTCGCTCTGCCCACTTGCAAGGCGAATAAGCGCTCAGGGGCCGTCCGCGTGTTACCAGTCCGCGGAAAAACGCACATAACCATAAAACTGTATCGCTACTATTAATACTGCTGCTAATAATAATACTACTGCTAATATACTAATAATACTTATACTAATACCATCACCACCGCTACTACTACTAATAATAATAGTAATAATAATAATAATAATTATTATTATTATTATATTACGTATAATACAGAGAAGGATCTATAGTGAACAAAATGTCAATACACATCAATGCTGCTTTTTATCTATCTTTTCTGATAGTGATTAGCACAACAGATGATCAGGCTTCAAAGAAACATGATATGATTTTATACCACAATTATCTTTTTTGTTTGTTTTTAATGACATTTATGACAGGTGGCAATTCCCTTTAAATGTGACTGTTTAACAGAAAGAAGACACCTATATTAAGATGGTCCCTAACTGCATGCTCCTTTGCTTTATATACGCTCTGTTACAGAGCAATAAAACTTTGTGTTTGCTGCCATCTGCTGGCTGGTAGAAGCCACAGACTGTTCATATCTGGACTGTAAAGCACTCAGTCATCATTACTGTCAATTGCTGCTCCTTCACGGTCCTTTTTGCACATCTGTCCTGCTGTTACATATACAGTGCATTTTCTCATTCAACCGGGATCATACCTTCGAGCAGATACTGATATCAGAATTCAGAAAATTTAAATTTAAAAAATACTGCAATGCAAATAAATTACACTTTTCACTGACCCATGAAAACAGAGAATTTTGATCTAAAGCTTGCGAGAAAGCTGTATTCATCACCTCCAGAGAAAGGCATTTTCAGCCTGAGTGGAAATAAAGTGGGTGGTTGTGCTGTCGTGGAATATGACGAAATGTATTTCCATAAACAAATCAGAGAAAACCTGTTTTGTGTTTTACTGGGAACGTCAGTGCTGTCAATTGTTCACTGATCTTTTGTATGACTAGACCGCAGCATGCGTGATGAAACAGTTTCCAGTGAAAAACCACGAGCCCCAAGGTCAGCCTCTGAGAAAATAGATTTAATATTCAAATAAGCAAGACAGACTACACAGTGGCTTGCAATCATCAGAGAGAAGACAAATATAGTAGTTGATCATTTACAGACATATGAAGTTTAGGTTTTTTTCCCAGCAGCTCTACAGAGATGACATGAAAAATTCACATTCCTATCATATTCAAACATGCATAAATTACTGTACAGACATAGAGCCGAAGGCTGAGGTGACTTGATTCTCACTAAGGCACCCGTGATTAAATCCTCTACCATCAGTGTGCATAAAAGAACTAGCTAAATTTGGTTTATTTAGGTGGTTACTGTCATGTATGATCTTTTTATTACAGGCTGATTTCCCAGACTGAGAGCATTGTTGTTTGTTAATTAGAAAAAGAAAGTTATTGTTGAAAACAAGACTGTAACCTATTAAAAAAGGGCTACAGAGTAAGTATTTGCTGTAAACTACAGTGTGAGGCAATATAACAAGAAAACTATATTAACAAAAGAAAAACAAAGATTTGTAACTTTTTAAGAAAATCTGTCTTGTACTCTGTATATAACTGATCAAATAAATGGTTAATTGCCTTGTTAGAAAAAGGAAGGCCATCACAGCGCTGACGCTGCACCAGTAAAAGACAAACTGCTTTGGCTGAGACACGTTTTTAGCAGTGCTTTCCTCAAACACTCAGGAAAACTGGAAAACACAAAATCATATCAAAATCAACAGGGGGAAAAAAGAAACAAACAAACAGAACAGTTAGATTAACCAATATCCAAGACATTTATGACACTAAAAATATGATTTTAATTAGTAAGGAGATAATACTTTAGTAGAAATTGGGATAAACACATCTTAACCTCCTACACTCACTGGCTGTTTGGGGATCTGTCGAGTGCAAATTTTTACAAAAATTTTTCCTACACTTTTGACACCTTGGTTTGAATGACTGTTAACATCAACTTTAGAGCATCGTTAGCTGAAGCAACATAGGCAATTATGCTAAATGTGTGTGTGTGTTGCTTAGGCAGCTATGCTGACAAATGTTGCATCTATGAGCAGGGGCGCCTCCAGAATTTTTTTTCCGTAGGGGTGGCCACTAAAAATATTGGGGTGGCACACCAAAAACCGAACTTACGTCTTGTTATGCTGTTGTCAAATATAGGTTACTTGAAAAATATTGTGCAGGGTGGGAGTCACAACAGGAAATACGAATGACAAATATTATATATGCCGGAATAAAAGTTAATGTTTCACCTTATTGTATTATTGTATGGTCTTCCTTTCTCTTGACACCACCGCCCCCCCCCCCCCCCTCTCAGTGGCCCCCTCTCGGAGGCGCCCCTGTCTATGAGCCTTGAAGAAAAAGCTAGCCAATTAGCAAATTAAGGCTAACTTGGCAAAAGTTAAAGTAAAAAACAACAAATACAACAGTTTCTTTATTTTTTTTATTATTCTATTATTATTATTTTATTATTATTTGTTTATTTACCCAAGAAAGGCTAAAAGAATGACCAATATATGCAGAGAATCTGACCCATGTAAACCATAAAAGAATACTGGGACGGTTTTGTGATTTAAAAGGTTTCCCAGCTGTGAAACTATCTGCCTATCGGTAGTTTTTAATATGTTTAATATGAAGTTGTAAAAGGAAAATTGAGTATGCGAGGTGTCAGCTATTGCTACTTATTTAATTATTAGTGTTTATTAACACATAATGTTTCTAGAGGCTAATGATGTAATGTTGCTTGGTACAATACCACCACAAAACTATCTGTACAAAGCAAAGCAGTCCTTCCTTGCACTTGACTACGAATAGTAGGGTGTGTTATATTTGCATGACCTGTAAACAAAAAGGGATTTGTTTTTTTTCATTTGCGCTAAATTTAACGGAATGTTTTTTGTTTGTTTGTCTTTCTTTTTTAAATTTTTTTTGCTGGCATTTGATTTTAATGCTACAGTTTTTTCCTACTTGTAAATTTTCGCTTTGATCATTGTGTTTGAATGTAGTGTGAACTACACTCCCCAGGCAATTTTACTTAGTTCACCTGCTGTCAGTTCATTAATCACCGATGACTGGACAGTTGTTGCTTAAGGCAGGGATTTACTATACTAAACACTGAGCTGCAAACTTCAAACATTTTTCCTCATTGAATCTTTTTTGAAAAATGATTGTAATGTAATCATTATGAAACTATTTTCAGCCTCTTTAGTTTGCAAGCATCGTTTGATGCGTCAGACATCTGCTGCTACACAGTACCATTACAAACACTATTCATGATTTTTAGCACCTTCTCTGAAACATCACACCAGTGTGCTACAGTTAAACATATTTACTATATTACTATTACAAGTGACACACACTGTGCCAAAAGTGTATGTAATGGTTTTCAAAAAAAGAAGCGATTTATTAGAAATTTCTCAATAAAAGATAAAAAGGTTCTTGGGTGCTTGTGATGCATTCATTTCCCCAGCCTCCTGGCGACATCCTTATAGGCTAGCTCGATTTCCACATCAGCTGCACAGGTGTTGATGAATTCGTCCTGTTTGTAAGCATTTCCGAGGTACCGCCACAAACCTTTGAACTCTGACGGGATCTCATAGTTTCTGTATTTCTTTGCAACCACCTGTAAAAGCGCAAGTTATTTCGACACTGCTAAAAGCCAAAGTTAAATGATTAAAGTAGCTGAAGATAAAGAAACCACTCCGGCGGAGGCTACCTTAACGACATGAAGCTTTGGTAGAAGGTTGCAGTCAGCAAGTGTCAGTTCATTTCCGTCCAGGAACTTGCGGGTGGATTCTCCCTCATCTGCCTCATCAGGGAGAGGACTAATCAGGTACTCGTCCAGCTTAGCCAGGGCCTTGTTTAGATTGGCCTCTAAAGCTAAAACACACAGGAAGCATTACCATAGGATTTTAAAAGACGACAAACCCAATTACAGACATATTGGGTGCTGCATGCTCACCTCGATTTTTATCCGGTTTTGTGTTTTTGACAAAAGCTGAAAATCTGGCAAATATGTCATTTCCTGCTGTGTTGGATTCACGATTCTTTGCTGCAAGTTTGGGGTACCTGAAAAAGCAGCAGAACATTGTCTCGGGTTGTTACCTGGCCTATTTACCAATCTCTTTTTGTCTGTGTGTGAGACCTACTTCGGTGGAGCCAGCTTTCCCTCCAGGAATTCCTCTATTTTGTTGACATCAGAGTAAACTTCCCCTTCGAAAGTGAGGAAGGGCGGGTGTGTCCCAGGAGCCAGGTTGTGAAGATCAGCTGGTTTCCTGATTAGAGTGGAATCATTTATACACCCTCTTCAATAAATATGTCAAATATGTAATAACACTGATAATGTAGTAATGAGGCTCTTAAAACTTAATTGCGACCCTCAGAGATTTTGTTTATTACCGTCATGTATATCTCAGAGCAGCACTTGGAGCCAGAGCGTAATTAAATAGACCTCTGAAAGCTATTTTTTTAACTTTTGTCGATAAAAGAAAATGTTAATTAGGTTTGTGTAATACTGCAACAATATCAAACTTTTTTTTTTTTTTTCTTATTTAACAATGTTTGTTTTATGGCTATTTCGAGTCACAGAACTAGGAACTATTCTCAAAGACTGCTTAAAGAAATTCCAATAAAGCTTATAAAAGAATGTTAAAAAGATAGTCATACAATATACAATGTAATACATTTCGTAGTATGTTTACACGTTTCAATAAAACGCTACATCTAAGCTGTGTCCAAATTCAGAGGCTGCATCCTCCTTAGGACCCGGCTTTTGCGGTCTACGTGGGTCGGGTCCTCCGAAGGCCGTGTAGGCTGGAAGTGAGCAGCTGTGAAATGGGACGGTCTAGCCTTCAGATTTGCATCACCGCTGTCTCTGTGGAGTTTAATAAACTCAGCCGCCTGCTCCTTGCTATCTAAAATATAACAGGACACTGCCGTAAATTCTCGACCATCTCACACTTCTGTTTAATCAGTTTTTCTGTTTAACGTTTTTTCAGCTGTGTAGAAACTATAACTTTAATCTCAGCCAAACTGATTTACTCACAAACAAATAAAACACTGAAAAAAGCCAAACAATAACTGTTTAAGTTATCTAAGTGACTTAGGCTACGTCCACAGATACACGGATATTTTTGAAAACGGAGATTTTCCGTTTTCGTTTTAAAAAATAATCCCGTCCACACGTAAAGGCAGAAATGAAGGAAAACGCTGCTATGAACATGCCAAAGCAGCAGGGGGCGCTAGATTCCTAACCGTGCAGAAATGTTGGCCAATCAGAAGTCTAGAAGCCTCGGTGGGAAAAAGTACAAAGCTGGGGCATAGAAGCAGAACAGAGTCCTATGTGTGGAGGGACAGTAACTGTGTGTATATGTAAGCATTCAAACACTGCAGAGAGTAGAATTAACAGTAACAGTATTGTAGAAATTCATTTCATCGAAACAATAACGTGGCGCACAGTGTGACGTCAAAAAAGGCGCACACCTTTGACGCTGCGTTTCTTCCGTTTTTCTCGTCCACACGTAAATGCAAAAACGGAGTTTTAGAAAATATCCACCCTGGCTGGCGTTTTTAGAAATCTCCGTTTTCAGTGACTGAAAACGCCGTTTACGTGTGGACGAAAGGTGCAAACGCATAGAAAAATCTGCGTTTTCAAAAATACCAGGGTACGTGTGGACGTAGCCTCAGTTTTCAGTGACCAAAAACGCCGTTTATGTCTGGACGAAAGGTGCAAACACATAGAAAAATCTGTGTTTTCAAACGTGTGGACGTAGCCTTATATATCATGTTTAACCTGAGTAACGAAAGACCGCAGGCGGTATGAAAACAATGTGCCTGGAGTCCGGTGTTCTTGCTGGCTAGCTATCGAGCTGGGAAACAAATGTCTCCGAAAACATCGGAGCACTTTTGGAAATATGTGATACCTTGATAAACCGAACAGATATTTGAAGTTTACGCAGCTACGTTCTCGCCTGAAAATATCGTAAAAGTTTATTTTGTGACTCAGAAAGAGTAATAAGAGTAAAACTAAGTATTGTTGGAAACTGGAATTGGCTGGGCCACGCTATGAATTCTGGGATAGGTTGGGCCACGAAGGATACACCCGACCTCTGCTTCAAATCTGGGAAGAAGGAGGACCATTTGGAAGAGTCTATGAATTTGGACACCCAAATCACCAATTGTTGTTGAATTGTGCTATATAAATAAACTTGCCTTGCCTTACTTTAACAAAGAGCAAAACAGACAGAATTCCTGTTCCTACAACTGTGCAGCTGAAAATACAGATCTAAACGTAATACTAATATTGTGACAAAGCTTTATTTGCATTACATTGTGTATCTATTAATTAATTAATTTATTTATTTATTTTTACAAGTAACGCAACCAAGAGAAGAATTTATATGAATTTTGGGGCTCAAATAAAAACAGGCACAAAAAACCCCAACCCAAACAACAAAAAACACCAGTTGAGATATTTTATATACTTTATAATATGTAAATGGCTTGATTGTGAACTGTAACTTGACAGCACAACACTGTGTTATCATTTAACACAATAACATTTAGTTATTACCTCTTTAGGTCAACAGTGGTGACGTTGAAGACAACACCTTTCAACCACAGGATCATGAAGAGGCGCTGGGAGAAAGGACAGTTTCCAATGCTCTCGCCATCACTCCCAGCCTGTAATATAGTTTAGAGCTGAGTACAAAACAGAATGTGCATTTGTAATACATAGAGATGAATGCTGACTTACTCTTCTTTTAATGCATGCAAGAATCCACTGACAGACACATTTACACACATACACTGATTCACACACTTGCACACGATGAGCTATCAATTAATCAGCTCACTGGCACAGTGAAAGACAAAGAATCAGTGCTTTATAGTGTGAAGCGGGGGTTTTGCAGTTGGGCTTGTGTGTATATTATCGAAATAGAAAGTGTGTATGTTTGTGTACATGTGTTCTTCAGTGTGTGCGTGAATGCAAAGCTGCAACAGGACACTGTAACGAGACACCAGGTCTAACATGAATAATCCACGCTGCTTCCATTACATGCTTCACTGCCTGTTTGGACTTCTGGTCCCTACCTACTGCAGCAGTGTGTATCAAATCATACAACAGCGGTCACTGTCGAGCCGAGGAAACACTCATACTTCACCTAAAATATTTTTCAATCTTATTTTAAGACAAGAAAACCCATTTTAGCCAAAAATGTACTGTATAAAGCTTATAGTGTTTCAAGAATTTTCTCATTGCTGTTGCCATCCATTCAGGTACAGTACATAAGACACTGAAGCGCTGAATGTTGCATAATATATACATTTTAATCAGTTGGAATGTGAAGAACCTGACTTATATGCCACTTAAATCATATTTTCATGTGATTTGTGGTAATTGGTAATTAAATGCTCACTGCATCTACTGTATACAGTAAGCTACCATTGTTTCCGATTCACTTCTCCAATCCAACCTCAGCAAGAAAGTAACAAAAAGCAGGATTCTCTTCCTGCCCTTGTTGATTGCTGCAGCTAGCAAAGGGAAAGTTCACTGACCAGTCTGTAGACTTGCCTAACTGTGACTTTAGTGGTAAATTTCTCAGCGGCTGCAGAGAACACTCACAGCCAGTTAGGGAATACTCTTTTTTTCCCCTCACGACTGGTGGTTGCCAGGTGGGTCTTTTTCAACTGATCCTTTAGCAGCACCACGACTGACAATAAAAATGATTAACGCCAAGTGGTCAATGGTCACAGTTCTGCAAAACCTCAATAAAAAAAAAAAAAATAAAAATAAAAATAAAAATATATATATATATATATATATATATATATATATATATATATATATATATATATATATATATATATATATATATATATATAAAATTATTATTTTTTAAATCCACTAACAGTCTCAAAACAAGCTAAAAGTTAAACCAGATAGCTTAAAGTTTACTAGTTAGCCAGTCAGTTCATTTTAGCATAAAGACCAGAAATAAGGAAAACAGTTTGTCTGGATCTGTTAGAGACTCAGTTTGGATAGAGACTAATCAAACAAAATTAAGAAACAATGACACTCGGTTAATTCAAACAAATGAAATGAATATGTTAATTTGTGGACTCTAGAGATGATGAGAGATGTGCTAGCTTACATGGCTAGCTAATGTCTCCTTTTTTCTATTATTCTTAACTCGGCATATATGTTCAAGTGTTCACAAAAATAGAATAAAGGAATAAAAAACAGTAAAGTAACACAATGAAAACTACTTGAAAGGTTATACATTCATGTTATGGTCTCATTTCAGAAAGGAAATGAATGTTCTCTTTACAGATATGTCAGTAACTTGTAAAGTGGGAGGAATTTGCCTTAGAGTCATCTCATCATCACTAGTGATGACTCTTATTCTGAAGAATAGAAAAACAGACTTTTTGGAAAAAAAAATACTAAAATATTTTTATTTCTGTTAGGTAGAATCAAATTCATGAACAGTTTAATAATTCAAAATTTCCTTGACTGCTGATTGTGAGGACTGTAAAATGTAAATATTCTGATTGGTTACTTTTAGAGTTATGGTTAGGGTTTGTAGTCGTCAACAACTTTGATCTCAGTTGGTTAAAGGGTTTCTGGCTGAAAGTGTATTACTTAGTATACCTAGCAAGGATACATGTTATGCATTAGCGTATTACGCCACATGCCAACAGATATTGTGGCTTAACCTTCAGCTATTAAAAGCTGCTGCTCTCAATACTGAAAGGACCCCAGTAATAATTCAGTGGGAGAGAGCAAGAGAGAGATTGTTTGTGCACGTGGGTGTCAGGTTAACACACGGAAAATCAGCACGCTACAACAACAACAACATGGCATGCACACGCTTGAAGAAGCCGCTAACCCCCCACCTTACCAAACACTATTCCAAACACTCGCTATTTAGGTGATAATAATGTGTGCATACTGAACTTAAATGTTACTTGTCATACAAAAAACAAAAAACATTATCAACAGCATGCAAACAAATGTGCAGCAACATTAGATTCAGAAGTGAGACAAGAAATGATCGAATATTAGTTTGATGTTAGTCAAATGTTGATGTACTCACACCAAAATGCACACATTTAGACCCCCACCTTGACAAACAGCTCAATATCAGGGTCTTTGTCCTCCTCGGTGGCAGTATCCGTCATGGTCAAGAAAGACTGGCTTTGTTTGCGTGTTTTATTTCCACAGTGCAGTTGTATTTGTTTGTGTGTATATGTTAGTGAGCCAGCTCAGTTTTCAGCAGATTCTCCTCCGGGTCCATTCGGTAAAGTCAGCTCAGTCCCACAGCAGCTCTGTCAGAGTGTCAGCTGAGGATGAGTGACGAAGAGAGAGAGAGGGGAAGAAGGTGGAGGGGGTGGTGTGTGTGTTTGTAAGGGGCTCAGTTTTCTACCTGAGTTCTTAGCCGTGGGGGCGTGACATTGCTGAGCAAAAATAACCCCTCTGTGGAGGGGTGGGGGTGTTGGTGAAAGTACTAATACAGTAAGTAGGGAAAGAGCAGAGCAAGGGTGCCCTGGCCCCTCACACCTCTTACAGTTTTGATGGACAACAGCTGGGTGATTTTGAATCACCACGAGTCATCGTTACCATCTCAGACTTGTGGTGACTCAGACATCACCACCCATAGGTCTCATGGTGTCTGTGTCAGCATGGCAGCAAGGTGATGTCAAACATTCAGAGAGCTTCTCACACAGTGCATGGTTTGTTTTGCACCCTATATCAGTGCTGTTCATCCCTGTGACCAAGATGTTTTAAAGGGGATCAGGAACAAGAAACATGATAACTAAATACAGCGTACAAAGTTGATGTAGAAAACATTAGGCATAATTGTATTTTTTGCCCTGTGATATAACCCTTTAATACAGATGATATTACATTATAGTGGGACTGCACACAAGCTTAAACTTCTATTCCAGTTCAGTTCATTTATGTAGTGCCGAATGACAAACACCAGTTGCATCAGTGCACTTTATATTGTAAGGTAAAGATCCTACCATAATAGAAAGAAAACCACAACAATCAGATGACTCCCCCCCCCCCCCCCCCCCCCCCCCCCCCCCCCCCCCCCCATGAGCAACTTGGCAACAGTGGGAAGGAAAAACTCCATTTTAGCAGGAAGTCCAGGCCTCGAGGGCTGGTGTCCTGCAGGTTTTATCTGAGCAATCTGAGCAATGGGACTAGAAGGGAGGTGACCGAGAACCTGGTAATCATTTTGACAAAGCTCCAGGGTTTCTGGGTGGAGATAGGAGAAACTTTCTAGGAGGACAGCCATATCTGCTGGACTAATCAGGCCTGATGGCAGATGGTGAGACTTCTTGGTAAAAGGCACATGATAGCCCGCCTAGAGTTTGTCAAAAGACACCTAAAAGACTGTAATAGAAAAGACTGAACTCTTTGGACTAAATGCCAAAAGTCTTGTCTGGAGGAAACAAGGCACTGCTCATAACCTGGCCATTACCATCCCTAAAGTGAAGCATAGTGGTGCTATGGGGATATTTTTAGGCAGCAGTGTAAAATGAAAAACATACAAAAAAATTATTTCTCATTTGATATGTCTATAGAACTAAGAAGTGCAACCTGAATAACACCAGATGTATATTTTATCCAATTTAAGGCATTTTTACAATAATAGTTTTTGGCATATTTCAGATTTTATTTTCAAACTAAATTATTTTTACATTCAAAACTTTTGTCACACTAGTGTATCCTGTTTTGAACATTTTGCATAAGTGGCAACCCTGTAAGGAGTTGGTACTTATGCACTTTACACAAATAATAAAGTGTATACAATCATAATGTACAGCTGACAAAAGAAAGACAAATATGAGTGTATTTCTACACTAAGCATTACGTTCTTTACTATATGACTGGTCTCTCACAGAAAGTTTGTACATCATACAGGCTAATAAATCATTAAGGAAACACCCTCACACTATTCTGCCAAATGAGCATTTGTAATTAGTATGTAGAGTTTTCCAAACGACCTGTGGACATGTTCCAGGAGGTAAAGGATAAAGAGAACTCTATCTCGTTGTACTTCCACTGCTCTGTCAAAGCAATGATGTAGCCTTTAATATAGCTAATTACAGATGAGCATCTATATTATTATTATTGTTACTATTATCATTATTATTATTTCACAAGGGAGCTTCCCCTGTCAGGAAATCAAACATGTGGAGTCACTCACTGTGGTGACCCTTTGTGAATAAGGAAGCAACTGAAAATAGTTTCTTCTATTATTATTATTTTTATTATTAGTAGTATTAGTATGCTAAAGTCTGTAACCCAATAATTTCCAAAATAAAAAAGGAATAAATCATTTATCATGTTATCTTTATAAAGGTGCTCTTTAGAAATGAGTATCGAATGTTTAGCTTACTAGCTGTCAAATCATAGCAACTGATGCTAGCTAGTCAGGTTTAAGTGAATGTAGAGTATAGCAGTGTACACAGTAACCAGAGTTAGCTAGCTGTGTCTGTATATTAAATGTGTATAGCTATCTAGTGACTTAAGTTTGGTTCCCAAGATAACGCAAGGCTAATGTAAGTGCAAGGTAATTTAGACAGCACCTTATCAGACCTTAGAAGTTATTCAAACTGCTTTGCAGGCAAAAGATAAAAGATTATAAAACTGAATCTAACCAGAGGTACGTGTTTCAGATGTTTTAATTTAGAGGTTTTAGAATGAGTCTAAGAGAAAGTGGCATTAAACGGATGAGTTTAAATGAATCAGGATATTCACAATGAAAGAGTTCAGAGAACCTGGGATTAGTTTGCGGGCTCTTTGTTGTTGCCTGCAGCAGACTTCGGCCTCTCTAATTCTGCTGCAGTGGCCTCTGGGTTATATTGCTATGTGCTGCTTTAGTGTCAATGTGTAACATTTATGATCCCTGTGTACTTGAGTGATACTGGACTTTAGTGTGGAATGTGCTGATTGTGTAATAGCACATGTGTGGATTTAGAATGCTTATCGCTAATATAAGCTCGATAGACGAATGAACATGGACACACTCTCACTGTATACGTAACACACATGCACATACCACTCTTCACATGGTCATTTGACAGGGACCGTCCCCAACTATCCCGGCACTGACTCCGAACATTCCCGTCAGTTCAACTGAGCTTATATTTAGAATCAGAGTATCTCGCTCCAGCACACATCAACACATGTGCAGAGAAATGACTAAATAATATGGCCTATTAATAGAAGGACGTTTGTACTGAAGAGGCATAAGGTTCAAATGTGGCTTTATCACATTCCACATAAATTCACACACTATAGATAGTCACCGACCTTGTACACCACGATGATATGAACCTAATCATGACTGAAATTTATGGACGCTATAAGTTAGTTCAAAGAAAGAGAAGACGGCGTGTATGTATGTGTGTGCGTGTCCTGTAGAGCCACAATATATTTTACATTCATCTGATCTGAGCCTTTCTCTTTCCTACCTTAACAAAGAGTACGACCTTTGGTCCATCTTTGTCAGGCACTGGCTTCTCCTTAGCTGTTTCCTTCTCAGAGGCTGATGAAGATGATGATGAGGATGAGGATCTGCGTGATTTGTCCACCTCCATCTCCCAGTTTAACTCATTCAACGGCTCTACCTGTGTGTTCTCCTCTTCTTCCTCTTTTTCTACTTTTTCTTCCTCTACCTCCTCCTCCCCACTGGAACTCGCCAGCTCCACTTTCTCCTCTTCTTTCTCATGAGAAGAAGAAGAAGACGATGAGGAGGATGAGGAAGAGGACGTGCTCCCTCGCCTCCCCTCTGCGGGAGGCTCAGGCGCTGGGATCGAAGGAGGAGCTGGTATTCTTCTTGAGGCCACTTTGGTGTTTTCATACTCAGGAGTCAGATGCGAAAGATCTTCGTATGGGGCCTCGTAGGGCAATTCATATTCACCTGACGACTGGTTCCGGTAGGCCGGCTCTGGGTTCTCGTACACATTCCCCTCAGAAAGATCCATCCTGGTTGGAGAAATCAAACAGAGATGGTGGAGCGTGCCAAGGTGTAAAGCAGAGTGAGGGCAATCGCAACAGGGCCTATCTTATCAGAAGATGCCCAATCAGGACTTTGGACAGGGATGGCCGAAAGGCTGGGCCAAGGGGAACTGCAGTAAGTCAGTATACTGCATGTTATTACTGTCTTAGTGTCTATAAACACAATATGAGCATGTTTAAAAAATATATATGAGGGTCCATTCATTCCAAAATTATGTTCACACTGTCTATGTCAGCTGAACACATATCTAAACTGTACTTCAGATGCGGCAGAACTCTTTTGACAGATTGTAATTGTCCACGGTAATGTTGAGGTTATTATATTTTTTATGATTTGGAGAAAGCTAGGTAGGGAACGCAACAAGACATATAAACTAAAATTGCACAGAGAAATGTTTTGTCAGTTGGGTTATCAGCATGGACAATTTGTCATAATAGCTTTGTCACAACTGAAGCACAAGTCAAGGTTTAAAAGAACGTGTAGACACACATGGAAATCCAGCATATAAGAGAAAGAGCTTGTAGAATTCTAGAGAGCTTAGAAGTTAATATTTTGTATGACTGCCTGCCATAAATCAAAGTTGGCTAAAAATGTTTCACACTCTAAAGCACAACCCAACAAGTGACACAGTGCTGTTCAAAAACTGTATTAACACAAGGCTCTCTTAGTAAGGAGCAAAGACTTGATGCCGCGGTCAAACGCCATGGTTTTTTCAGGACTCGGTTCAAGCAGCAATTCTGTCAGGAAAGGAGAGAAAGGTCAGTGGAAGCTAGAGCTATTATGAGGATGGAGTGTCTTAACTGGATTAAGTTCTTCCTTGATGTTTCTTGGGAAGCAATGGTGGGACAGGAATGGACTGACCAGGGCTCCACAGAGAGACCAGAGATCTTGATTACCATGTCGATCTGACAGACAGTTGTGTCTTGAGCTAGTCCTTGGTGAGGAGTGGCAACTGAGATGGCTCAAACATTGGGCAGACAATCCACTCATGGCCACCTGAAGGGAAAAACACTAGGAAGGCAACGAAGGAACCCTAAACCACCTCAAAACCATGGGACCAACTGTATTTTCGCAACACAACACGACCTCTGTTAGCTTTTATGTAATTTCCTTAAGTAGTCTTTAGGAATAACTCTAAATGCTTCTTGGAGGACATTCCAAGGCTCTTTTAAGGATGTTGTCTGCTTTTTCTTCTGTTCTCTGTCATGGTGATCTCATGCTGCTTAGGTAATGTTGAGTTCTGTGCTCCGGGGAGACCAATCCATGACCGATAGTGTCCCATTGTATGCTTTCTATCCTGATATGCTTTTACTATATTGGCAGTTTGCTCTGGATCATTTTCATGCCGAAAAGTCAAGCCAAGCGGTATCACATGATCCAACACTGTTGATCCTTTTCTGTATTCATAATTCCATCGATAGATCCTCAACAGTGCTGGTTAAAAAGGAGCCCGTAACCATAACAGAGCCTCCACTCTGTTTTATGGTGTGGATCACCATGATGCCAAAAATGGCTTCTTGGCAGCCACCCTTCTACTGAAGACCAGTGTTGGGACTAACGCGTTATTAAGTAACGCGTTACAGTAACTACGTTATTATTGTGGTAACGAGCACAGTAACTAGTTATTATGCCAAAACCGGGAACGCGTTACTCGTTACTGGGATTTAGATAGGCTCGTTATTCGTTACTTCGTGTGGTGGCTATCGCGGAGCTTCCACAGATTCAATAACATTAGCAAGTGGTGGAGGCCGGCAGGTGGATGAAGGAAAAGGGAGGCAAGAGGAGAGACCCGAAGCGGCCGCTGGTCCGAGAGTGTCAGGTGAACTGAACTTCAGGTAAGAAGTTATGACCTGCAGTCCATCTGGGTCAGATATGAACCAAGTTTAGGTGGAGTTTATTTTCGTTATGCTGACTTTTTCGTACTGCGTGCTAGCTAGCATGACGGAGTTTCTATACAGCTGGGTGGGTGCTATGTTACTAATGTTGAACTTGATTTTGTTCATAAGGTTAATTATTAGAGTTTCCAACCGTCCTGTAAAAAACGGAATCGTCTCGTATTCAGAGAAAATATTACGCGTTTCGTATTTAGGTGAAAAGGAACAGTTTGTCCCGGACTTCAGCTACAATGAAAAAGGCACAAAGCTGGAGTTATTCTGTGTTTACGCTGCACAGCTGCCTCTTCTTCTCTCATTCTCTCCCCCTCCCTCTCCTGTATCTACTTCAATCATGAAACTGATCAATGATCAGCTGATCGGCTTTTCTCTCTTGTTTGTTTATCGCTCACTTTGCGCCAGAAAGAGGAAACCAGCGGATGTCGCGCTAAACAACAGCAGAATTTTTAAGCTTGATCAGCTGTTGTTAGAATTTATTTAATATTAATTTCTAGTATCAGCTGATGTTTGCTGGAGCCACAGCTGCAAAAAAGCTGCTGGTCATGATATGGTTTGGTTATTTGGTGAGAGGGAAACATGAAGATGAAACCAGGAGATGTCCTTACTGGATCATCAGAGCTGAACAGGTGATGGAGAAACAGGTTTACCTTTTAGGTGACATGAATGAGTTGAAGGGAAGTTATGAACTGTTTCTGAGAGACAAATAACACCAGGATCCTTTTTTAGGTAGCTGACAGCTGGTAACTGTGCAGGGGCGGGTCTAGCAAAGTGTTGCCAGGGGACCATGTAGGGCATTAAAAGGGAAAGGGGGGCACAAGGAAATACTTTCTTATTCTCATTTAAAATGTCTCGCTTTTAAAAAAATAATTATCTGAGTCTTACAACAAACGATTGCTAGATTGATACATATATACCATCAGAACAGTGTACATCACTGTCACAACTGTGTTTGTTTTCATTCAAAGGCTTTATGATTTTTCCTATAATGGCGGCCGGTCTCTAGTCAAAATGCCCGGGACGATTTTCTGTCCCAGTCCAGCCCTGTAAGCAGCTCATCTGCAGTCTGGTGTTACCTACATCTTCCTATTCAGAAGGCAGAATTTCCGAGTTCTGAGTACAATCGAAAGCACCACGACTGCAGTTTTTGTGTTGGATGTAAAAAGCGAGGATAGAATGGCTAGGATAGAATCAGGCGTGGGATTTCTCTCGTGGAAATGTGCACATTATTTTTTCCTTTCTATTGGTAGGTGGCACAGTGCACTTGTGGCAAGTAAGCAAGCTAGAAGACTGGCAATCTTGCTGGGTATCCAGTTACGGAAGCAACACATTAACAAGAGAATTCTGAGTTAAACCAAAGTTACTTTCCCTAGTAACTAGTTACTCTGAAAGTAACGAGTAACTTGAAGTAACTGAGTTACTTTTGATAGAAGTAACTAGTAATGTAACTAAGTTACTAATCTAAAGTAACACTGCTGAAGACATCTCTCATGTGGCTTCGGTGAAGAGTAACTAGGGCCAGATGCATTTGTTGGGTCTTAAGGATATGACTGTCAGATACTCATCATTTGCTGTAGATACATTTATAGATCCGCCACTTCTTCTTTTCTCATCCACTTAGTTTCCTTAAATTTCTTAAGGACACATTGCGCACCGGGCTGAGATAGGCCAAATTTTCAGCTTATGGATCACATTGGTGATGGAAAAAAATTGAATTTTATTTATTTTAAAATACTTTTTACCCAGCTGCTTAAAGCAAAAGTGTGTTTTAGATTTAATATCAAATAATATTTTAGGTGAAACCTGCAGGACAAAAAAGTAAACTGGATCCTATAAACTCTCATAATTTCACCTGTTAAATGAAAGATTACACTTTTTTTGGTTTAACTTTCAAACTCTCATCTCACTAAAACTGGTGTACAACCTACTTTTTTCCACTCTGATATGCACAAATTTGTGCATACAAATCTACACGGCTTTCTTTGTGGGTTTAACGGTCCAAACAGGGAATTTCCATCATCAGAAATGTCAAGGGAAATTCCAACGCACGGCTAAAATGTTACCTTGAGGGGCATCATGTTGGAAAATATTATCTCAGTTGTTTTTTTTAAACAGATTTACTAAAAACTGCATACAACTTGGGCCACTCTTCTTTTTGATCTGCAGGAAATTCTCTATTGTGACAACACCATGAACTTGTTTTACCATGTTACCTACTTATTCTGAAAAAAATAAAGTTCACAGTAATTTAGTGGTCAATATAATGTGTTCAGATTCATCTCATAAGTCATGACACACCACTCTTTCCTACATATATCCTTTATTTTTATTTTATTTATTTATTTTTCTTGCCTGTCCCGTTCAGTACTTTAGCAATCAGAACTGTTGTCAGAAGGGAAGGAAAGATGCCCAACAGATTTATTTTTTAAGTGGAGAAATTATGGCAATGCCATATTGGTCCACTTGATTGATCTATATTATCATAAGCTGCCTTTAAAATATTGGTATCTGTGTTAGTATCTGCAATATTTGAAAGTGAATCGATACCAAAAATTGCAGCATTGCACGCCACTAAGCAGATGTTCCTCTTTAGCGATCCCTATAGGTAGTAGCCGAAAGAAGAGAAGATGTGTAATTTTTCCCTGGTCATGGCATCAATCGACCGGTACGTCAAGTTTGCTACAACAAAAGCAAATAGCGAAAGGTTTATTTCAAAATTAAAGCACTACATTTTAACGCTCTATGAATAAACCAATTTGTGCAAATATAGCATTTATTAATTATAAAAAAACAATTAAGTTGGCATTAAAATAGCAAACGAAACTACCAGACGCCAAAGAATTGCATTTTTTTTTATATCGCCGTTAGAGCCGCGATTTATTTTGGAATTTCTCACCGGAACTGAGTGAGATTGATATTAGCCAACTAGACAGCGTCTCAGCAGCGTTTGTTTGTGTGTTTTGTGAAAGTCCACCGGTGATGTTGCTGCGAAGATAGGGGGAAAGGTGTTCAGAGGCGCTGTTTGGAGCACAATTATCCGTCAGCTCTGCCAGGGCAGGTAACGTGTTTAAACGGACTGTTGTTGGGGGAACGCTGTGACATTGGCAAGCTAACTTGGTATACGAACTGCTAACACGCGCCCTGCGGAAAGTGAAAATAAAAATTTTCTTGGTCGGGTGACCCAAGACTTTTTGTATTTCCAATCTGCCACTAGAAAACACGAGTTTTTGCATGATTTTCAGTGTTTATTCGCTGTGTTATAAGTAGAGCTGTGTCGATATTTTCCCTTTAAGAACGGCGACTTCCTTGTTGTGTTTATTTCTCAGACTGTGAAAGCCAAGGCTTTTCGCTGGAAGTCCTTGGTGTCACTTCAGTACTTCCTCCAACACGTATATGAAATGTAACTAGGTAGTGTATGAATAAAACAAAATGTCTTTAAAATAAATAGTTAAATTAATGAATAAGGTATAATTTTATTTTTATAAATTTATTAATTGTGTTGTCTTTGCCGCACTACTCCATGCACTGATAAAATAAAATCGAACGTAAATGGCAAAGTTGTGAATAGGAAGAAAGCACCGGAGAAACTGGTCCCAGTGAGGAGACTCATGAGTAACCGTTCAAAATAATCCTTGTTTGTGTGATTCTGAGCTTGTTTCAGACAGTTTATCTTCTGTCTGAAACGAGCTGTTCTTTAGGCCGATGTTCTGATGGTTACCTGTGCCTAAACAGATGAAGCAGGTGGGTGGTGTGAAAGATGGCCTTATTTGTGGTATCTGCTCTTATTGATGTCATACAGACCAAAATTGGGTTGCAAACCCCCCAAAACAAACTGTCTAAAGTGAAGAGCTTATGGCAGGCTACAACCTGAGCTTCTGACTCTCAGTGATCACTTCTACTCGTCATTCATTAAAAATTTGGCCTTGTCCATTATGAGCATCCACCAATGTAACTGTATACATGCAGAAATAATCCTCACCCCTCACTTGGCTCACTCTGAGCCTCTGTTCAAGCCAGTTCTTCCACCACTGTGACATACTCTTATGTCACTTGAGCCACTTATTGACTTTGTTTGCACAAAACACATCCTGTTTATCCGCGTGCAAACTTGCAGGAAGAACAAACCTTCCAGCTTAAAGCTGGTTTAGACCGTGGTCACAGCGTGTTAAAAGATTCTTACGGTTTCTGGCGACTGGTATTTGTAGCTGGTTGGAGTTTTCCGGCTTTCTTTGACTGCAAAGCCAACAACTATAAGTTTCACTTCCTATAAAGTAAAAGTGAAGGGCCAAAGAATGATTCTGGTATTTTGAGAATATTCATTTTCTTTATCTATGTGAGACTTACACCTAGGGAAATCATACCCGGTGCAAGCCGATCTCATTTATTTAGCCTTTTTTGTATCTTTATCCTGAAAGCAGATTAATTTCCTGCAGGTGGGATTTTCAGGCTGGCACACTGTAACCTTTAGCTTAGCAATGTGAAATTAAAACCCCTCTCAGCTTGGTTCGAGTATTTCAGGTTTCTGTTTTTTGTCTGACACATTTTCAGGATGTTGTTTCAATTGGTGCTGGCTTTCCTTTGTGGTGTTGGCGTTTGGGCCACAGAAAATACCACCACCCAGCAGGAACCGCCGCCGCTGCTGCTGGTGTCATTTGATGGGTTTCGAGCTGACTACCTGAAGAGGTTCCCCATGCCGAACCTGAAGCTCCTGTACAGCCAGGGGGTCCTGGTGGAGCAGCTCACTAATGTCTTCATCACCAAGACGTTTCCAAACCATTACAGTCTGGTAAGCCTGCTTTTGTTTGTGTGCGTGTGTGTTTGGAAGATGATCTGTCTGATAGCTGTGTCTAATTCTGGTCTGAAAACATTTCCTTCCTTTGAATTTGATGCAAGAAATAAGCAGGTTCTTCTCTGAAAAACACGTTGCCTCAAAACCCACAGCCTTTCTTTCGCTACCGTTTAACCCAGAGGCGACAGCACTCAGGATTTCCAAGAAAAAAACCAAAAGCCTCACTGCTTTCATCTTTCATCAGATTCACTAGTCGTTTCCTCCTGTTTATTTAGTCTGTAAGCATGCATTAAAAAGAAAGAACAGGGCCCTATTTCAGGAAGCCGGTTTAGAAAACTCAGAGTGAAAAACGATACTCAGGGTTGAGTAACCCCGAACTGTCCAACTCGGAATATTCGGTTTCAGAAAGGCTGATAACAATTAGTTCAATCAACGTGGAGTTGCTTTAACCCCAAGTTAAGCGCGCGCACGGGGATGCATAAAGCCCTGATTAGTGGAGCACAGATTAAGCGAGTCACCATGGAGACGGAGGGAAAGAAGGCGCGGTCAATGTATTTTACAGCGCTTGAGGCTGAAATTCTGATGGCAGTATAGGGCTTTGGAGCGTGATGTCACGGGGGTGGGCGATAACATGCAAATTTTGCGGAAAAAAAGTAACACAGCCTCAGCTGCAAAAGAAAGGGAGCATGCATGGCAAAACATAGCCGACAGAGTCAATGCCTGAGTGTTAATATAAACATTGATCTAGGGATTTCCACCCATTTAACACGTTATTTTATTATATTTTATTTTATTTTTTATTTCATACATTTTATTTTGTGATGTGATGTGAGCGCAGGTGCAACCCAACAGGCCCCAAACGTTCCTGGCAGCAAGTAAAAATGAAATATGAAAATATAGTCCAAACAGGTAAGGTGTAATTGTATTATGAGCCATAGTGCTTGGTCTGTTTGTCCGATGTAAATCGATTGCAGTTAGAGGCTACATTAATTTCCCCTCTGTAAGCACTTATTGAAATTATCTGTGCACATTACAAGTACATATTTGCTTACTCTGTATGCTCAACAGAAAAAAAGCGGAGGCCTGAAAAACAGGTGGGGGTCCTCCACCACCACCACTCACAGAGGCTGAGCAGTTGGCTTCCACATTTGTGATAATGTTGGCAGCATCACATATGATCTTCACAGTGCAGAGAACACAAATTAGCATCCATTACTATAATGAAATAATCTGTTAGTTTGAAATGCTACAGGGAACTATGTACCTGCACATTAATGCTGTGGAAAGACTTCCTGTTCACATAGTCTCCTTCATTTACTGAAGGAGCAATGATTGGAATGTGAGTGCCATCTGTACAGCCAATCACGCCTGGGAACCGTGAGAATAAATGTAAAATTTAAGTAGTAGTCCAAGTATCACCACATCATGAATTAAGTTTTGTTCATCCTGATACCTGCAATTTTGTGGCATCCCTCTTTGATAAATCTTGTGGGTCTATGACCGGGGAACACCACAGACGAGTACAGGAGACGTTTCAGTGCAACTGTAACATTCCTGACTGCTCGACAGACGGTAGCCTTGGAAACGTGCTCAGCGTCACCAATATTATACAGAAAGCTCCCGTTTGCAAAAAACCGAAGTGCAATACAAATAATATGTACAGAACTGAGAGAATGTCCGCGATGTGTCACATGAGCAATATTAGGCCTGAGGATGTTATTCAAATAAATTATAGATTGTGCTGAAAAACGGTAACGTTCACACAGGAAATCATCAGGAAATGATAAAATGTCCGAACGCGCTCTAATCACTCTCTCCCGGCGGAGAGCTCTGCGGAGAATTTGGGCCTCAACATCTACTGGCTCTTCAAGGAAGGGACACGCCATGTCTGACACTTCCTACAGTCAGGTTTCCGACAAAGAGGCGGAGAAAGTTAGGGTTAGTTGTAGTAAACCTGCTAGGGGGCAGGTTAGCTTCACGGAGTGTGTCGTCATAGTAACTCGCTCAGAATTAATCTAAACTCGCTTTGTGAAACCGAAAACCCAGAGTTTTCGTTAACTCAGGGTATACTTACTCAGAGTTTGCACTAAACCGGCTTCCTGAAATAGGGCCCAGAGCTTTTGTTGAGCTGGAGTATCTCTAGAGTGAAAAGTTACACCAAAACATTGACTTGGTCAGAACCATAGACTGTATATAAAAGATGGACATAGTGACTTGAGTTGGGAGATGCTGAACACCTGTGATTGACAAGTCATTAGCTGATGAGTAAACTCCTTTTAATCTGCCTTTCTGATTACAAATAAAGAACACAATTAAGAGGGCTATTATTCTACCATATGGGTTGCCCCCAGGTGGCCAACAGCAAGAACGCAGGTTTAAGAGTTGGGTCTTTTTTTAATAATTATTCTAATTATTAATTAATGTCATTAGCTGCAAAATGTTTCACTGGGTCTTTTATATATTTATTTTTTTTAAATCACACAAGATTTTCAATTTTCCCGTAAAAGCCTTGTAAATGTGATATTGTCATTGAAGTTTGTTACTGTCCGTCAGATTTAAAAGGAAATATAAAAAAAAAAATCAATTTCAAAGTGTGATATTAGTGCTACACGATTGTTTTTGATCAGTACTGTGATGATGGCTATTTGTCATGATCATTCATTTATTTTTTTGGACAAAAATGTTTTTATTGCACTGTGAAGTAAGCATAACACTGCTTTCATATCCAGGTAAGGAGCTGTATAAAAACCTAGTGCTAAATTAAACTGGGGACTGTATTTTCAGTGCAGTTTTGTTGCTTGGCTGCACATCATTCTTTGCATATGATTTGTTCTTGGTTTATACCACTTGTCCTATTGCTAAAGACTTCCAAGCAATGCATCAAGATCCACTTCTAGGAACAAGCTCTTTGCATTCTGATGGTGCAGACATTCAAATCAAATCAAAATTCAGTTAACTGGGTTCCCAAAACTTTCATCATTGCATTCACCTTTTAACATTTTGGAAGCTGCTTTTCATGCTTGAGTAATCAAGTCTCTTAAAGCTAGATAATAGAACAAAATCACATAGACAGTATAATATTATTGTTTTTATTATTGTTACCTCTGCAGGTTACAGGGCTTTATGCAGAGTCTCATGGTATCCTGGCCAGTAGAATGTATGATCCCATCAGCAAGAAGCACTTCAGCGTTAGCAACGACACCGACCCGCTGTGGTGGAATGGGGCGGAGCCCCTCTGGATCACCGCGCTGGACTCCGGCTACAGCACTGCAGCCATGATGTGGCCCGGCTCCGACGTGACCATCAGGAACCGCACACCTACACACTTCTTTCCCTACAACCACCATGTAACATTCCAGGAACGACTGGGGAATGTGACAAACTGGCTGTTAGGAAATGCAACGGTAGAAATATCATGTCTCTACGTTCCTATTTGTGGCGCTTTGTGGAGATGGTCTAATTTGGAAAAGCTGGAAGGTTTGACATTGTTTATGATTTTTATAATCCCACCAGGAACAACGAGTGAAGTTTGCAGCTCTCTACTGGGAGGAGCCGGACAAATCAGGTCACACGTTCGGCCCTGACAACACCACCGCCATGGGCAAAGCGCTGAAGGAGGTACAGTCATTTGGTTATATTCAAATGCTCAAACAAGCTTACTAGGTTGTCATACTGCTACAGCAAACCTGCATGTACAGTGGAGGAAATAATTACTGGGTCCTCTGTTGAATTTGTAAGTTTGCTCACTTAAAAACAAATGAAGAGTCTGTAATTTTTGTGGTCGTTTCATTTTAATGCAGAAAGACAAAATATCAGCCAAAAATCCTGAAACCTAATACATAAAAGTTATAAACTGATGAGTGAAATAATTGGCTACCAAGCAGAAAAATTTGATATTATTGGAGGAGAAACCCTTGTTAGCAAGCACAGCTGTAAGACGTTTCTTGTAGTTGGTCACCATGTTTGGACACACATTAGGAGTACACACATTATTTCCAAAAACTCTCTAAATCTTTTAGGTTTCTTGGCTGCCACTTATAAACTTAAAGCTTTAGTTTTAAGTTTATAAGTGGCAGCACGACTGAGGTCTGGAGACCAGCTAGGCCACTCCATGACCCTAATGTGGTTCTTTAGCCACTCCTTTGTGGCCTTGGTGTAATGTTTTGGGTCATTGTCATGCTGGAAGACCCATCCATGACCTATCCTTTGTGTTCTGGCTGAGGGAAGGAGGTACTCATGCACTTTTTATGGCCCCATTCATTGGCCCCTACATGCAGTGAAGCCATCCTGCACTCTCAGCAGAAAAACAGACCCAATCCATAATGTTTCCATTTCCGCGCTTTACTGTACGGCTGGTATTCATTGGGTCACATTTCTCTTACTCTAAACACGGCGGATTGAGTCGATGCCAAAGAGCTTGATTTTGGTTTTGTCTAACCACAGCTTTCTCCCAGTCCTTCTCTAAATCAGTGAAATGTTCACTGGTAAACTTCAGACGGAGCTGTACATGTGGCTTCTCTGAGCAGAGGCACAACAAGATTTCAATCAAATGCAGGCTGGTGCGTTATCATTAACAAGCTCCTCCCATGTAGTTTTGGACTGATCCGAGACCTTTCTCTTGATCATCCTCACCACATCTTGCCTGGAGCTCCAGACCAATATTCTGATATACTGTCTCTCCACTAAAATGAAAGACTAGTTCCAGTGGTGCAAGTCTTTTTTTTTTTTTTTTTTTTTTAACTTGATGCAGACATTTGTGTCTGCTTGTGTGTGATTAGGTTGACGACAACATCGGCCTGCTGATATCTGAGCTAAATCGGACCGGCCTCTGGGGTCGCATCAACGTGGTGATAACGAGCGACCACGGGATGGCCCAGTGCTCAGCCGATCGCCTCATACGGCTGGACGAGTGCCTCCCTGAAGACAACTACACACTGGTGGACCTCACACCTGTGGCGGCGCTCTTCCCAAATCAAAGTAACTGTGCTAAGCTCATCTCATATTACATAATGAAACTTGTGTCTCTGTTATTCTGTGCATTGAGCTCCCAGTTGCAATTTTCCATGTGTCTGCTGCCCAGGTGATCAAGCTGATGCTGTCTTCAATGCGCTAAGTAAGTGCCACCCCCACATGACGGCATACTTGAAGAAGTCCATTCCTGATAGGCTGCACTACCAGAACAATGTGCGCATCCAGCCAATCATACTGATTGCTGACGAAGGCTGGACCATAGTGAAGAAGGGGAACAAGTTGCCGAGATGTACGTGCTTTTTTATTTTAATTTATTTTTTTAATAATGTTGAGTTTTTGACATGTTAAGACTAAAAGACAAAAGCCAAAGCACAATGAATTAACTGCCTACAATATTAATACCTGGTAATCCTCCTGTTACTCCTGTTTACTTTTAGTGGGCGATCATGGCTATGACAATGCTCTTCCCAGCATGCATCCTTTCCTGGCAGCGACTGGGCCTGGCTTCCGTCAGGGTTATCAGCTGAACAGCTTAGAAACTGTGGATGTTTATGCACTCATGTGCCGCCTGCTGTCAGTGCGTGCGCAGCCCAACAATGGCACCCTGACCCAGGCTCGGTGCCTGTTGGCCGCTGAGACCTGCGTAGATCTTCCCCTGGTTATCGGCCTGGTGGTGGGTGTCCTGCTGGTACTCACTACAATCACTGGTGAGTAAGAATAACGTGTCTTCTTGTTGTATTGTGTTGATGTGGGGGGAAAAAAGGGGACCCAGATTTGAACCCTGTGGAACCCCCCAACATTTTCTCAGCCTTTCCATTAGATGAACAAGCTATGATTTGTTTTCTTTTTTCTCCTCCTCAGTTTTGTTCAGGTCTCTGAGCACTCGCCGCCAATCAGGGCCTCGGCCTTTCCGGAGGCTGCAGGTCGACTATGATGATGATGACGACGACCCCTTGTTGGAGTAAACCAACTGTGTCGCAAACAGGTTTAGAACCACACATTTATCAAGAGCAGACCACAATGCAACCCAAAACAAGAATGTAAAAATGTAATCCAGGCTAAAAGCAAGCAAGAAGCTGCTTCAACTAAAGCCTGGAAGGAAATGCAATCTGTATAATTTAGTAGGCCTGTCACTTACTTCCCCATCATTATGCAAAGAGAGTACAATTGTGCAGTTTATCACGTGATTGTGTTATGAGACATAAATATGTCATGCTAGTCTTTCAGCTGCTCCCCAGGCTTTGCTCTTGGGAGCACATAAAGGTTAAAGACAGAAACATATGAGGGAGTTCAGAGTTCAGCGAACAGACTCAGAACCTTACCAGAGATCATTTTTTTTCCTTTAAAGATTATAATGTCAAGCATGTTCACACAGCTTCCAGCCTGGCTACTTTCAGATCATGCTGTAAGAGTCCCTTTCCGACGATGTCAACAAACCATTTGAACTTGGAAGATCATTGCTGGTGGTGAGAACGGGGTCGCTGCCAACGGTTTCAATCCAGGAGTCACATTTTCCAGGGACGGTGCAGACTAGAAAGGAAAGCTGGGAGACAGAGTGGTAGTGACATGCAGGAAATGGCCAAGAGTGGACTTTTTATACCATAACTAAACATGGCACTTTTCTTATTACACACACTCCCTACTGCATTAACAGTTTAGCCTGTATTATGTTTAACCTCTCTTTAATTGTCTGGTATTATGATTGTAAAATATGCCGCTCTGCTTCCTGTCCATGTTGGTGATTGGTCTTATGTTCCAAAATCCGCTCACAGCTAGACTGGGAATCCGTGGATAACAACGTTTGTGTGACTGCTAAGCCTGATTACAGAGGTCGGGTTTAGTGAACCCAGATAATGAAAAGACATCCCCGGTGTGGAAAACTAGCTTAATAATACAGGCCTCAGGTCTGCAGATCCCGTGCACTGGTATAAATACAGCTGTGGGTAATGCTATATTCTGTTGTTGTTACTGAGTCTTCATAATGTTACTGCTGTTAAAAATCCTTGGACTTGAACATGTGACAAGAAGCCAGTGGTGATTAGCTGTGAAATTTTGGGGAAATATTGGCGAAGTCTTTGGTGGGAAGACGGTAACAATGAGTCTGATATTATTATTATTCTCAAAGAAGAGACAAAAGCTACTGACTACTTTCATTTATCTTTTCTTTCCATTTTTCTTTGGTAATGTTGTTTGAAGTTGTGTGCTGTTACATTTTTAACAGCAGAGGGAGCCACTAGCTCATTTAATTCAGCTGTGACAAAGATTTAATTGTGATTAACCTTCAGTTTTCTTTATCTGGTGTTCTGTGGTTGTTTTTTTGTTTGTTTGTTTGTTTTTTTTTTGCCCAAGTATGCCAAAACCTGAATTTTAAATCTGAATTGGTACAATAATATTAATTTGTTGAATTACAGGTAATTCCTCACAGTAGCTTTCTATGCCAGTTGTTCACTTTACATGAGGGTGTGTCAGGGGTCCATCTGTGCTTCCTGTATATGAGTGATACCAAAGACTGTTAGATGCACAAAGAAATAATCAGCACTTATGTCTTTTTTTTTCTTACACAGGGATTTGTATTACAAAATTAAAACTGTAATTGTTATTTTTAGCATCAGATAGGTTAGCTGCACACTTTTTTCTTTTTTTTTTAAGAAACAGTACAAACGCAAATTCAGGTAGTAGTTTGAAAGTTGAACAGTAATTTCAAAGGCTGTTTTATTTAATCTGATGCTCACAGAGGGAGCAACCACAGGTCTGCTGTCCTGATCAAGGAAATTAGATGGAGCACACGCCTGTTAGCAGGATCAGAAACTGTCACCGCTCAAGGTCACAGCATGAGCCTGTTGATATTTAACACTCCTATTATTGGCAAATTCAACAACATGACTCGAACCAATGAGGGATGGATCCATATGACACATGTTTTGTGGAAATGTTGCTCTTTTGCTTGTAACCTTTCCTGTTTCCCCCCCAAAATTTTAAAGAACATCAGTGACACACTGCTCCTCCTCACCAGAGCACTAGATGAATATTTAATAACATAAAAAAAACTTCTATCTTGTTTGTCTTGTAAGATTTACTGCAAACCAAAGGTCCCAGTTGTTTTGTTCATTGTTTCTTTATTAAATGGAGTATATATATATATATATATATATATATATATATATATATATATATATATATATATATATATATATATATATATATATATATATATATATATATGTATATATAAAAATAAAAGAAAATGGGTGAAATATTTTCTGTACTTTTCAAGGGATTTATTGAGTATAACCACATCACAGAATAAAAACATACAACTTGCACTCAGTGCAGAGCTGCTTGCATACTTTAACCATTTAGAATGTGAAACCCCAACTTTTGTAAAGTTTGCCATGTGATGTTCCCTCTTCTGCATATTGCACATATAGTTATTTCTGATGGCTTTATGTAATGTGCACATATGTGGGCAGCTGTGGCTCAGGAAGTAGAGCAAGTTGTGCACTTGTAGTTAAATTCAGGCCACTGGTATGACAGGTTTTTTTTTGTTTTGTTTTTTTAAATGCAGATGTCATATCCAGGTGTTTAAATGCTACATGTATGCTCTCTGTATTGCACTCGCATCAAGGCTTGATGTTTAAAGTTACTGTTTTTAGAAGTGTAAAAGAAATCTGTACTATGCAAATTGTGTCTAACATGTCAAAATATTTGTGTAGTTACGAGATTTTGACAAAATAAAAAATGTTGGGAAGCCTGATTCGTCTCTTAATCCTCCTCAGAATCACTACACAAAAACTCCTTATGTCAGCTGGCATTGGGGAAAAACAACCGAGACACCTTTGGGAAAAATTAATTTATATTCCTTTATATTTTTTTTTCTCCATTGCAGTCACATTACAATGTAATAAAATGATAAACATATAAAATCAAACTCAATACTGACGCATATACATTTGTTCTGTGTTCAAAACCAAACGAACTGTACATGTTTTCATTTATATTTCTTTCACATCATTTAAAATCTGTCATAATTTCTATGTAGTCATCTGTATTATTGTAAATCTTTGTCTCTTCACAGATAAATAGACTTTATTTTCAGGAGGTATTGTAACAAAAATAACACATTTCCTAATGGTGGCTGCCTAGAATCACCGAAAATATCATTCAACTCTTAACCGTAATGCTTAGGTACTATCGTAGACACGCAATACACAAACTGAAGGTACACGATGGGTCTTCTCGTTCCCCTCCCATTTGTATTTGTTGTGAATTAGGGAAACCCCCTGAATGGTATCTCTCATGAGCTGACGTGGGAGCGATTTGAATTTCTGTAGTGAAGTTAGGAGATGTTAGCCAGACAGCCCGACTCGCATATGAAATGTAATACACGCCCATGTTTTGGCTTTTTTGTGATTGCACTGCACTCAGCTAGTTGATTATATGTGGAGTTTAAAATGTCCTCCTTATCCAATATATACATTTTTATCACAATCACCTGGACTGCAGGAAAAGGGAAATGGCTAGTTAGCTTTTTTTGTTTTTGTACGAGACACTGTATTTTTTAGTCAGAACCAAACTAGTGAGCTGATATTTGGAATTGGGGTGAATTGAGAAATTGAACATTTTTTTAATGAAGGTAAAAACTAATGACTGACTTGGAAAATATGGACAATTATAAAAAGATGCTGCTTTCATGTCTAATGATATGTATGCTAAATATACGACTAAAAGATAAATGATAAATGTGACTAGAAGTCACAAACTCTCTAGATAAGGTTTGTACAGAGATTAGATGTGGGAGAAGTCTTCTTTTATAATAAATGAATACTTCCGATTTATTATTTTATATCTTTTATATTATTTATTCCAAACAAAACCAATTGTGCGAAAAACTTTTTCGTTAGCGTTAGCTTTTTGGCCAGAACTAGCTAGCTAGCTAATTAGCCATTTCCTTGTACGTTAAACTTTAAACTGAAGCAAAAATAATTACCCAATGGATTTTTTAATTTGACATTTTTGTAGTAATATGTAAGCAAAGATAACCTGAATTGATGAAGTGATAAATGTGCAAGATTGAACTCAGAAATCAATATTAAGGTTTAAAAAAAAATAAATTAGTTGTCAGAATGTTAACTTTTTCTATTTTTACATTTACCATTATTTTGTCTTGTTAATTTCCCCCCATAAACATGAAAGTCTTCTCTCTGAATTTTCTGTGACTAAAATCATAATGTATAACAAATTATTTTGTTATATATTATGATAAACATTTCTTGTGAAGGTTTCTTTTGAAATAAATTATTGCTTAATAATTATTTTATTTTAAAGTAAAAAAAAAAGGAGCACAGTTGTCTGGCAAATCACCTCCAAAAACGTCATCCCACCCACAGAGCTAATATCAGTGTGCTTATACTCAAGACAACACAATGGCACAGATTCCTATGAAAACACAGCTTCCAGTCAGGCTGAATTTTTCTTCTCTCGTTTTACATTCTGGATATTTAGAAAGAACATTTACTATCGGTACATTTCAAAGAGCCATCTAAGCAAACCCATGGAACATAGATCCAACTGAGAAGGATTACCAGAAAAAGGTATTTACAATCAAAATGCCACCCACAAGAAAATAAAAGTTACTTTTGCACATCGAAGTCGCTAGAGCTACTTTTTTTCTCCCCCCAAGCTGAAGAACATGGTAGAAAAGCATGACCCTAACAAAATAAAAGCTCATGGTACGTCTAACAGGTACTTCCAAGTTAAGGTTTAGTTTGACCCTGCCCTGTGCTTATAGTATCCAAACCTGAGTCAAACCACTGAAATCCTTTTTGTTCATTTTCTGTGCCAAAACTACCAAACCTCTTCGGTTCCTCAAGGAAAGGATTTGAATTGTCATCGGACTCAGATCTGGTAAAAACTGGTCTGAGATCAGAAACAACTTAACATCTGGCCTCAATAAAACCATACTTTCACAGCTCTAGACCAAGCACGCAAAAGAATATATGAAGCATTCATGACACGGTATGGTAGCTTGTGCTCAGACACACACACACACACACACACACACACACACACACACACACACACACACACACACACACACACACACACACACAGCCTTACCACAGGCCTCATATGCTTTGTAGACCCTGATAGTGGAACATTTATGTATTTTATCCAAAGGAAAAACAACTCCTTGGTTTTCATTTCATTTTCACAGATACACATTCCTCAGTCGGGAGGTGGCATTCATCCCAGTTATTCCCAAGGTACAGTTTTCCCCTCCCGACCAATTTTAAACCATCAGAAGTCAATCCTGATAGAGAACAATGTAAAGTCCATAAAAATAATCACCAAATTATTTAAGAAAAATGCAAAAAGCTTAAAATCTGTAAACAAATGGTACATCACATATTTGCAATTCTGCACATCAAGACTTTATGGTTTATTCCTTCCTCCTAAGAGAAAAAAAAGCCTAAAACATATATATAAAAACAAGCAACGCGTGAGAACAGTGATGTGGTATTTCTGTAAAGGTTATCTAAGGCCAGAACCTTCTTGCTTGTAACCTTGCATAGCTGTGGATGTGAAGCCATACAACAGTGACATAACACCTACTGGATTTAAATTCTCTTACAGTGTGGGCATGAATAAGGCTCTGGTTTTCTCGATGAGGGAAGAAACTTATCACTCAGAGCGCGCAGGCTCAGTCATAGGCCCAGTGTGGATGATTTTTGACTGCTGGGTGACACAACCGAGACTGATGTATGATACCTGGACTTTGATCATGAGGCTATTGCTGAGTCTGAACGCTCCTTATGAGTAGTTCCATATAAAGAGAGAGAATTGTATTATTTGGTTGCTTCTAACCTGATTTGGCTATAATAAACCTGATTTCTCATTGGCTGGAGCTCTGGGTGCAAAGAGCTGTGGATTGGATCAAAAAAATTAAATCAGCGGTTAATGCTGTGGGAAAAAAACAAGCGGGGCAGCTGCTCTTTGTTCAGAAACATATAAGCTGTGACTCTTGGCCATTTATATTTACTCTCAAATCCAGATCGCTCATGCGAGATTATTTGTTTTTCTGTGAAACGAGCAGGAGATGCCTGACTGTGCTCTCTAAATGGCACATGACGCTGTTTTCCTTTGATTTCTGCGTGTTGACGCTATTCTTCATGTACAGTGCATGTCCAGATCAGAGTGTACCAGAAAAGTAGCACCACCCTCCTATGACTCATATCTTAAAAAAAACCACACACACACAGAAAAAAAGAAAGAAAAAAAGAAACCACCTCCACTTCAGTCGAGCAGATAAGGCATTGTTGCTTTGATGTGTTTCACAGAGACGGAAAGTGTTGCTGTTTTTACATACGCCGTCAACATGAAGGAATTAGACTGTTTCATCGATTTGAATGTTTGATACACATATTTGGCTAATTCTTCACTGTAACCACAACTATACAAAAACCCATCTAGCTTTACTCAATAGCACCATATGAATATTGTTCCCAAATTATAAAGGGGTAAGGGAATACTGGACATTGGTGTGTGAGTGTGTTTGTGTGTGTTCAAGCGGTGAGGTAGGGATACATCCCATGTTATTACACTGCTTTTCATTGTGTGTCTCTCCCTGCTTCAGAGGAAAACCGTGTGTGTCTGTGTGTGTGTGTGTGTACACTAAGCACATCTCCCCCATGTTGGAGACTTGCATAGCTTCTGCAGGACAGGAAGAGCAGTTGTCCGTTTGGACGGAGCCTTTGGCACAGCCTTGGCTGATAACTGAAGGCAGTACTCAAGTTGCACCATAGAATTCAAAGAGACAATCTGCCCTTATTGCACCATAAGTACATGTGTGTTTTGTATTTGCACCATATGAAGTGGGATTAGCAGCCAGTTGACTCTGAAGCTCGAGTGTCGCACCATATGAACACTGATGCTGCTGCTTCTGTTACGCGTTCGCAACTAATGTTTCTACTCGCCGGATCGCAGCAAATGGACTGATTTGTCTGTTTTGTTAGTCGGCTAGCACCACAGAAAAATAATGTGAGCCCACCTATCGTTCACACTTAAGGGGACGCTGTATTTCTGCTTTTAGTCTCCTTATTTAAATTAAAAAAAATTCCACACTGGGGTAATTATTACAGTTTTATCTACTGATTAACTTTATCAGTCATTAATGGTGTTCTTAACATCCGCTAGTTCATCGGTGAACCACTTTGGTGGTAGGGTTGCCGTTAGGGTTGCATTTCACCAAACAGGTGAAAGCGCTAAATGGTAGATGTGACCCTAACCCTTAAACAAGCCTTAGGGTTAAAGCTGGCAATGTTTCCCAAGGTAAGGATCAGGACTATCATTATCGCTAAGTTTTGGTTTTTTGTTGCTCCAACTTTGTCATTTTTCTCTGAACTTTCATGCACAAAATTTGTAGGAACAGCCAAGGACAGAGGATATTGGGTCTTGACATTGCGTCTTGGTTGTTTGAGTACGATGCTGACTTTTTTGCTTTCCAGACACTAAGTGGTTCACAGCTAATAAGCAGCGGGGTTGATAGTTAACACCTGTAAGTCTGAAGCGATGGTTCTGAGCCAGAAGAAGGTGGATTGCCCACTTTGCTATGGGGACAGGCTGTTTTCTCAAATAGAGGAGTTAAAGTGTCTTGGGGTCTTGCTCATGAATGGGGGAAAATGGATTGGGAGGCTGACCAGAGATTGGTACAATGTTTGTAGTGATCCGTAACTATTTGGCCACAAACTGTGAATAGTGACTGAAGGAATAAAACGGTGGATACAACTACCAGAAAGAAGACTCAAAAGACTGTCTGGACTCATCCTTAGAGATAAGGTAAGGACTCAGAGTAGAGATGTTTCTTCTCAGCATATAAAGACACCAAGTGAGGTGTTTCAGGCATCTGACTAATATGCATCCTGGAAGTTTCTTAGGTGAGACTACTGAGGAGAGACCTTGGGTAGACCCAGGACAAACTAAAGATATTGTCTCTTGGCTGTTTTTGGGAATGCCTTGGTATCTTCAGAGTCAGTGGCCATGGAAAGGGAGCACTGGTCATATCCGACAAGCTTTTCTACAACCAAATTTTAATGTGATACCTTAAAATTGCAGGTTTTACCAATAATTCAAAAGATTCTCATACTTCTGGGTCACTGGTTGAAATCAATCACAGAATTATAATTTGAGGACTAATAAATTAATAAATTACGTATATTTGCAAGTCGCTCTCAGAAAGACTTTGACTTTTACCAAAATTACAAAATTTGTTGACGTACCCCAGTTTTAACTCTCTCTATACCCAGCCCTCATAGCAAAGGCGGTTGTAGAAAGCAGGAGAAAGTGGGCTCATGGAACGGGATCAGAGGAAACCCCCCCCCACAGCGTGAGATTTCAGGAGTTGCACAGTTCCCGTTGACATGCTGATGACTAATATCTCAGCTCATGTGTTTTCGCCTGCCAATGTAACAGCTTGGATTACAGGGGTAAACAAACCAAAAGAAATAAATAATGAGCCATACACCACAGCTCAGCTGTGGGTGGCTTTGGAGGAGTTGATATTGGACACGAAACAGGAGAAGACAAGTCACTGGGAGGGTTGTGATGACTGAAGTCCAAAACTGTTTTATGTCATTTTCAGTGGCAGCACCCTGTTAGTGTGGGACCAACATGATTAAGCTATCACACAAAAAAAATGTAGTAGACCTCAATTAAAAACAATTACTCTTGAATCTACCTTTATTTTTATGATATAAAAAGACCTCCCACAACTGCTTGGAGCATAAAAGGAAATGATGGAGAACTTCCCCTAAGATGGCATTCAAATTTCACACTTTATTTCCCTCCCAGATGAGCAATATGGTTATGACCAACATCATCTAGGACTTTACTTTTTACATTTTTACTTTTCCAAATGTTCAGGAAGAAATTATTTTAGTGCTTTTGTAATATGCTTTAAGAAGCAACTGTTTTTCATTTTTCCACATTACAGCTAACATGTTGCTAACTGCCCTCAACATACTTTTTTCAAGTCTATCTTAAGGATATAGTTGGGCTTGCTTTGTTCTATGCTCAATTGGCCTTTGAGTTACATGAGGAAAGTTGTACTAGTTCTTTATCTCTCCATTAAATATGAGTTCCTGCAAGCAGACTGCCTAGGTTAGCATAACAACCAAAAACAGGTAGAAACCTTTAGCTTTCAAGATCTCGAGTCAGATTTTGTGGCAGGACTTGCTGAGTTGTTGACATCGTGTAGGCAGAAACGAGCATAGAAAAGTAACTATTTTGTTGATAGAAATAACATTTGCTACAAATTCATATACATGCTTTTCTTTATTTAGATAAGTATGAATTTATAACATAGCATCTACTATTGCGCTACACAAAGTAACCCAGATTAGCTGGAAAACTTACTCCCCTGATTACCCTGATAGGTCAGGTATGAACTAACACATTTCTTTTAAAAGCCCTGATCAATAAGAATTATAATTTTTATAGTATGAATTTGTTTCCATATTTTGAATCACAAGCACATGAACTCCAAAATTCGAAGAGTTACTCTTTTACTGTCTTAGGAGCAAGTAAATGTGCAATTATTCTTAATGGTAGATGGTTTGGCTACTTTCTGAACCCACAAAAAACTATTTTTTACATTTATCTTTTTGTATAATTTAAATAAGACAAGATGCTAGCTACTAGATACTTTAGGAGAAGAAATCCAGGCTAGCTGTTTTTACCTGTTTTCAGTTTTTTTAAGCTAAGCTAAGCTAGTCAACTCTCTAGTGCTAATATTTTACTTGTTGCCTTTGACAAGACAAGTAAATCTACTAAACTAAAACTGTCCTTCTGAGAGACTTTAGCTAAAATTTTAGATTCTTTAAAATTGAGGCTGCAAATGTAAAAATTGTTGTTTGAGTGTGCCTTGGATGCCATTACTGCCACTTTGTCTCCATCTTTTCCATCATGCTCGGCCACTCTCCCCGTTAACCTTGTCAGTGATGTCGAGAAACTGATGTGTCCAACAACAACATAACAACAGATTAAAAAACATCCTCTCTGTACATAGAAAATATATACACTATCTTTTGACCAGACTAATAACGACATGTTACAACTCATTTTATTAAAAGTGACCGTCATTGTGTCACATCCTTTTATTCTTCTTAAACCTGTGAACGCGTGCAACATAAATGGCTTGCGGTGGTCAAGGACTCCATCGTAAAACTACGCTTATTTTTCATATTTTTACTTTTTTTTTCTTTGCAGCGGAGCGCGCACATGTGAAATTAAGGAAATGAGACCAAGTGAGGGACGATTAAAGTTAAATAGAGTGACAAAAGGTTTAAGAGAGGAGGAGACGGACTCGCGCCGAAGCAGCTTGTTGAGTCATGGCCATGGGACTCACAGGTCGCAGGTGCCCGCAAGGAATGTAAGTGTGATCGCGTGTGTGCGCACACATATAAGTGTGACAGATTGCTTCTGTGTGTGTATGTGCTTATATCAAGTGTGACTTTCTGTGCATGAACGTGTTTCTAAATCTTCTCTAAATCTGAACATCCACATATACATACATGTTTTTTTATGGTGCACATGTGCTTTTGTGTACTTGTCTGTATATGTGTGTGTGTGTGCTGATTTGTGTGTTTGTCAGAGTGAGGACTCATACTGCAACAGTTCATACAGGAGGGGTCCATCACGATAGCGGATGCCCACAGCGGCTGGCGTTATGTACTGCAGGATGTTTATAGTCCTCCGCAGGCGCCTGTCTACATAGTGGGCATCCCATGCTGGGTAACGCTTCCTGGGCATGTCGATCTTTATAAGCGGGCCCTCGGGCTTGGAAGTGGGGGGCGCAGACCTCACCTGGAAGACGGGAAGACACGTCTCGGCCACATCCTCTTCCGTCTGTGACTTGGCCATGTGGGCTGGTGTGGGAGGGGCTGTGGGTGGGGCTGACGGGGGGAGAGGGAGACCCCAGAGCAGCTGGGCACAGCAGGATGAGGCGGGACTTGGCTGGAGGTGGGCAGTGGCAGGATGGAGGAAACCGTAGTACAGCAGCATGACCAGGACGCCCCCTGCGAATGTCAGGTAGACGCTGCACAGTGCCAGGACGGCATAGGAGTCGGTCAGCACTGGATCTCTGTAGGCATACCTACAGGATGACAGGTGACAGTACAGGGGTTAAATTAATCGGTGTACATCTACACGTGTTTATAGCATTAAACCATCTTTCCCACTGGTCCCCCAAATCTGATTATAATTGTTTTATCTACTGATGGGTAGCCCAGTGTGTATTTTAAAACATGGTTTATTAGTGGAGTTGTACTTAATATTAATAATCTAAATCGGCAAAATAATTTCTAATCATCGTTTTAAAATAAATGTAGAGTCGTACACTCAGTAACCCTTCTTTTAGACAAGCCCCTGCATGCTGCAGGTGGCACTGCTAGAGGGACAGGAGGAGGGCACCAAACTTTAAAGCGATCTGTCAAATTTAACCAAGCAGTTTGTTTGCATACACGCAGCTTTTTGCTTTAGCATATTAAAACGACTGCACAAACATGTAAAGCATGCTGGTGGTGGATGAGAGCACATGAAAAGATGGATGAATTTCAATAAAGCCATGACTGTGATAACTCTGGCTGCCAGAAACACTGTCATCAACTGGCAAAACAATTTTTCGGTGTACTACTTACTGGCCCTGGGCCATGTGGCCATTAGTTATATTGCAAGTAGTATGGCAGTAAACTCATCACGAAAGCATTTACTAGCCTTTTATTACATGAATATTGTGATATAGGCTTACCTTGCTAGTGTTGTAAATGGGCTAAGCCTTGGTAAGCACTTATGGTATACTTTAAATGTGTCTGTTTACTTGTTCATTTCAGAATAAATTTGAAGTCTGAGCAGGATGCAATACAGATTAAATACTCAGCAGAACAAGAACAAGTAACCTTCAAAATAAAACAGGAAGTAAAGAATGAAAGGAAAGCCTGAGAGAACACAGGCAGCATAAAAAAGATAAAAAAAACTCCAAAATTACAAAGGAAGGAGAAGAAAACATTTATAAGAGAATTAGAAAGAGATCATTATACAGATCATTGCCATTTAGCTTTGTGAAGCTGGATGAACCTGCGTGCCTTTACGGTAGCTCCTTGTGAAGTAAGAGGTACGCCTACCTTTTATAGTTTTTGGATATTCTTGCATACATTCTGTGATATTTATGTGAAAAAACATATTTTACGATTTTACGCTTGTTGCATCAGGGATATCAAAGAATGCAAACGGCACTAAACTCACCACAGCCCGGTCAGGATGCTGTTCTCGGCCAGCACCACGGTGTAGTACGCCACCATCCTGTATCGCGTCCGACCCTCTTTCACGTTGAACCAGCAGAAGATGTAGACAATGCCGACCACCATGTTGAAGAGCACCTCCTCCCACTTGGACATGCAGAAATCAGTGCCTCCGTGCACCACCCAGAAGGCCATGGCGCACCAGTGGAGCACCACGAAGATGCCGAAGTAGATGTGGAAGAGGGAGGCAAAGAGGGCGAGCGAGAGGACGCGGGAGAAGATGGTGAAGAGGCGCCAGAAGAGGTGCAGCAGCGCCCCGCGGTAACTCATGCTGCGCTGGTCGTCACGAGAGTCTCGGAGCAGTTTGTGGTAGGAGGCCAGAACCCAGGCGAGAGACAGGAGGGAGGCTAAGGAGGAAATGCCTGCAGGGAGACACAGGGGTGGATGATTTCCATGCTTCTCCTGTTTTGTATAAACACGACATTATAATGACTCACTAGGGAGGGAGAGGGGGGAAGGTTGTTTTGTGTAATGGTGTGAGCATACAATAAGTAAGAGGTAGTGCGTGTCACGACCGAGACATTTGGTAATGACGAGTCTCAAATACAAAGTTATTTTTAATGTCCCAGCTGCCGTGTGTATCCGCCCCCTTGTGTACTCGTCACATCTTTCCATTAAGGTAAACTGTGTCCCAAAACTCCAGAGTGAGCGCGATGAATAACACCAGTGGGTGGCCGCCCAAGATGATGCATGCAACACGGAAGAGGAGGATGATGGAGTCTGACTCGCACATCGCTTTCTATCTTTGACAACCTGAACAACAGTAAAAACCTGCGAAATCCAGCAGCCATCTGCAGCTACACATAATCAAGCACAATAGGTGCAAATTGATAATTAGCACTTGAGCAGCTGCTCATTTGCATGCTGTTTGCCGGCTACGCGAAAACATGCTATTACGCCGGTACAGTGCAGTCTGTAAATCCATCCAACCACCTACACTGTAGCGTCTCAGCTCGGTTCTCCTGGATCATGATGCAGAGCTGCAGGACCAACTGAGGCGCCGACTCCAGAAACGTTTCCAGCAAACGCAACATGTTGACGTCAGCGTACTCGAACATCATGGCCCAGTACCAGCGCCGCTGGTGCTCCTTCTGCCGACGCGACATGACGCCTAGGTACAGCGTCCTGATGTACCTGTAGGGGTTCAGAGGGGCAAACACGCATATGTCAGGCTTTTCTACACACATTCAATCAGGGAAGTCAAACTCATTTCACGTCGTGGGCCATGTACGGCCTGCTTTGATCTTAAGTGTGCCAGACTCACTTAAGATCAAAGTGTAAAGCAGTTTATCTGCACATTAAATCTCTGCGATATCACAATGTAATAAAGAAGAAGTGCAAATTCAACAGTACATGTTAGTTTTTCTACATGATAAAGAAATTACTCTTTGGGCTTAAAATGTAAGAAATAAATGTGTAAAAATAACAGTAAAAGTTCTGGATTGTCCTGTACGTTTGAAGCAGAATGTTTTTGTTAAATCACAGAAAATATCTTTTTTAATTAATTAATTATATTTTACTGAGGACAAACTGAAAAAAACTTAAATTTCTATAGTAGATCATGAAAAAATCTATTACTTCATTACTTTGATGTAGTATGGATGGTGAACAAGATGTCAACTTTATTAAAATATAGATAAATTCAAAATTTACGCCCTCCTTCAGACTCCACCAAAGATGTCCACTGGGTCGGGTTGGAGCCTGTGCTGGGCCACTTCTGGCCCTCAGGCCTTATTTTTAACACACCACCTTTAGATGCAAAAAATATAAATAAAAAAATCTGCATGCTGTCACTGATAGCAGATCTCCCTAATATGGTCATCTAAGGCACACGAGCAGCTTCCCGCCTGCTGGAGGGCCGGCCAATTAGAAAAAGCTGGTTTAAAGGGAGCCAAAAGAGCTGGTCTCAGACGGCAGTCAAACTCGTGGACTTCATCAAGGTCCCGTATCAGACAGATATGGATTATTTTGAACTCTACCAGAGTCCAGGAATAAGAATAAGGAGCTGGAAATGAGCCTAATAGGTCACATCTTCCCTTGCGTTCTTTCGCCTAATCGGGCAACTAAATCAAAACCAACACTCTGACTTATTCCTGTTTCACCTGATTGGTGGCTGTGAATATTTCTAGCCTTCATTACTTCATTACACTGAATTTAACCTTTCTATAAACAGCCTTGAAGAGATGCTGATCTATACGTGCTGGATGTGGGAAACTACAGCACATGTGGGCGGGATGTAGGCAGTGATCTCAATTAAACTGCCTCACTGCCACACTGAGCGTGTGTGTGTGTGTGAGAGGAGTATGCACACAAATGTAAACGTGCTGTAAAAATAAAATCCTTCAGCTTCCCCGTGCATGGCTGCAGTCCATGCATGGGTGTCCTCCATGCAGACGTGCACTTCTACATTATGTACAGTACGCCTATTAGAGCTGGAGGTTAATTCACGCCCCATAAATAATGCAGCGTCCCTGGAAGAAAATGCCCACATGTGCATCGATTTACAGCACGCCGGCCCTCCCAAACGAACCATTTCGAGATGTTTTGGTTTTAAAATAAGGCCAGAAGGATGTGTGTCCTTGACTCAAGAGCAGTGAAGGATAAATAATCAGTATCATTTGTTTGGCTTCTGTAAACAGGAGCTCTGGTCTGCAGTGTTGAGTGTAGCAGACAAGCTCCTTAATGGCCTGACATGGAAGGAGGTGGTCTCAAACCAAGTACAGCTGATCTTCCATCCAGCCCACCCTGCCCCCACCACTCTCACGTCTCCTTCTTCTCCCCTCCCCCTTCTTTTTCACTCCACTTGTGCATGTCCTCACCCCCCATCTCTCCCTCTCCACGGCCTCTCCATCTCTCAATTTCCCCAGCTATAACCACCCTTTCTCGCCCTCTTCTCCCCCACCCTCTCTCTATGCTCCTTCCCATCCGGCCCTTCCTCCAGGTGGGAGAGTCCATTCTGAGGGCCAAGGGGGGACAAATACTGGTAAGTGTGTATGGGTGTGAGAGGGGTTGATTTAACCCTACAACCAAAGCACAGAAGCTGTGTAGCACATCAGCATAGTAGGACGTAAACACACACACACACTACTCTACTCTCCCTGCTGCCCACCCAGGGGCAAGTGGACACCATTAAGAAGTCTTCTCAGAGAGAAGAGAGAGGAGGGAGGGAAGAGAGCAAACGTTGTCCTTACATAGACTGGGAAGCTGGAAAGGAAAAAAAAAAACACCAGCGCACTCGTGTTACTTCTATAACTACAGTGTGTGTGTTTGTGTGTGTAGACCAAGCTGCATGCTTATATGAGGCAAGAAGCCCACAATGAAAAGAAGTGTGTGTATTTCAGTTTTTCCCCCAACAGTGCTTTTAGCACAATTAACACCTAACATTGTCCAACTGTGGGAATATATGTGTGTGTCTGTGTGTGTGAGAGAGAGAGATAAATAGAGAGAGGGAGAGAGTAAGAGATGTGCTGCCAAAAGCGCAGATGCTTTTCCTCTTTGTACTCTCCATGCATGCTGACACTCATGGGAAGAGCCTTGACACCGTTTTTCCACTGTTCACACACACGTGCTGACATGTGTCAGCGCACACACAGATACACGCAAAGGCATGCTGACATTTCAGAAGGGAAGAGCCTTGACCAAAAGCTGGAAATGCTGGGAATCTGTTCAGCACCATGGAGAGCGCTTCGGTCAGCCCTTAAAACACACACTCTGAAGGATGTGGCTCACTTTGTTTCTTTACACTGTGTGAAGGCTTAACTGTAGCTACTCTGCAACTGCAGATGCTTTACTCAGGTTCTGTTCTGGCTCTGAATTCTACTCTTTCTTACTGCAGGGCGGTCAGCGAGTTGCTGAATTAGCTTTTCATAGGATGAGTCAGAAATGAAAAGTTTCAACAGATCAGAGTTTGTGTGTGAAATCAGGCTCTCTGTTCTCCTGACTGTCTCTCTTAATATCTTCCTGTCATTCCCAGACAGCAACTGAAGCACAGAGGGAGTCGCAGAGAGCCTTTCCATGTCTTCCTCTCGCTTTTCTCTCCTGCCTGTCACTGTGAAGCGAGCTGTCTTTTCTAGTAGCCACATCAAGTGGACACCCTGCTCTGCTCATTAGGAGCATTAAGTTTTTGTGAGCCTGTTAGAGAGAGAGAGCGAGAGAAGGATCAGGTGTGTTTGTGTTGCCCCCCCTCCCCCTCTTACCTCCACACTTGTCCCAGCTGGAGGATGTGTATGGTGGCCTGCCACAGCCAGATAGTGGCCAGCTGCAGGCGGTCCCTTCCAGGATACAGGCACCCCAGAACCACCGTGCCCCGCTTGGTCAGCCCCTCGACCTCCCCGAGACCCCCGCCGGTGTAGTCCTGCACGAACCATCGGAAACTCAGAATCTGGACCAGTACCGAGGGCACCAGTACGAAGAAAAGAGTGAGGCCGAACCAGAGGTAGTCCTGCCTCTGGTAGTAGTCCATCGCCAGGCACAGGTCCGTGCCGACGTCCCAGAAGAAGACAAGGAGGGCAAGGATGATCCAGAGGCAGTCCAGCCACAGCTGCTCCCGGGGCGGGCAGTGAGTCTCCCGGATGCCGACCCCTCCGGCAGGCGGACTCCCGCCGAGCAGAGAGCCGAGGCAAGCTGAGCGGCAGCCCCAGTAGCAAGCGGAAGAGCGGCAGCACTGACAGATGTGGATCGCCGCGGAGTCCAGAGGCTCCTCGGCGTCAACATCATAGAGCTGGGCGAAACCCCCGCCGCCGCACCCGACCCCGGCTTTGCCGCCGTCGGACTGTGCGGCCATGTTCGCCTTCCCGCTCCTGCCCTCCTGCGAGATGCACGACAAACGCACCGTTTTGCTTTCTTGTGGGGCGCGGACACCACGTCACCTCCCAGATACCTGCTGTCCCCTACCCTCTCGCTCCGCGGCGACTGCTGTGACTCTTTCCCGCCCTGGGCGCGAGGAGCCATCAGAGCCGGCGGCCGCGCGACGGCGGCTCCTCTTCTTTCTCTACCGGCCGACACACACCCGCCGGGGGCTCGCGGTCAGCAGCAGCAGCAGCGGAATCTGTTACCGTTCTAGTCCGGCAGCCCCGCATCCTCCCCGTCCTGCGCGCGCGGTCATCTAGGGCAATGAGAGGCTATGACGTAATGCATCTCCCGCTGTTCTTAAGATGTGTAAGTGACTGTGTGTGTGTGTGTGTGTGTGTGGGCGCTAAACGGACAGCAGGCTATTCTCTTTAACTGCGGCTCTGCTAATGTAAACCTTCCTGTTCAGTCAACTGGAGGCCCTCCTGCTCCTCCTGCCCCCAGCACTCAGGCTGCAGATGCCCGGCGTCCGCTGCCACCCATGTCCGCTCCGTTCCTTTCCGCAGCTCCAGCCCTCTGCAGCTCCTGCTTCCCCTCTCCTCACGTTCTCTTACGCTTTCACTCCGCCCTCTACCGGATAACAACTTCAAACCCCCCGATCCACATCCGCACACACGCTCGAGCGAGCGCGCGCACACGGACTATGGTCGTGCACTGTATGGGAACATATGGACTGTTTTTCCAAGTAGTTTTTCATTGGAAAGAAAAAATTCCCAACACCTGACGCTCAATCAATCAATACCCCCCTCCCCCCCAACACACACAGCTCTCCATGACTCCCTCACACTCTCCACGAATCTCTCCATCATCTCCTCCAGTGGGCCGAGCGCCCAGTGGCTGTGCCAGCCTAATCAGCCCTAACATATGTGCGTTTGAGAGATCCCTGCTAGGCAACCATGGTGCCAGAGAGGGAAGGATTTAGGAACACGAGGAAATGGATGGACACTGTATATGTATGCGCGGAGACGGAGGGGGGTAGAAATGAGAGCATGGATGAAAGGAGGTGTGCAGAGAGAGAGAGAGAGACAAAGATAGAAAAGAAGGTTTAGCTGAAGCAGTTTGAGAGGATGAAAAGGCTGACGGGATGAATGCAAGAGAGAGAGGATGAGTGTGGAAGATTAAGGAATTGTTGTTGACGGGATGAAGAGGTTGTGTCAGAGGTAGAAGAGGGGGAAAAGGCCAGAAAATGTATGGTGAAACGGAGTGGAACAAAACAACGAAATGACATTAAAAATGAGCACATTCAGCAGATTTAAATGGAAAGAAGTTAGGATGGGGAAGTAGATACAGATGATGAAGGTCAGGAGAAGGGAAAATGGGAGGAGAGAATTTTTTTTAAAAGGAAGAAGGGAACAGTTGATTTAGGAATTCTCAGTGGGATGGAGAACATGTGTGTTTTTTTCCAATCATACTCCATTATTATTTTTAAAAAAAGCTCACACAATCTCTCTCTCTCTCACACACACACACACACACACACACACACACACACACACACACACACACACACACACACACACACACACACACACACACACACACACACAGACCTAAGCAAGCGTGCACTGCATCTCTTCATCACACTCGCACGCCTTTTCCGCGTCCCCAGAAGCACGTTTCTGTGCGAGCTCATGCACTCTCTTTCTCTCTCTCTGTCCACTGGAGATTAGCCGCTCTGTTGTCATGACAACCGTGGCTGGCTGAAGGACAGGGAGATGGTTGTAAAGCCATTTGCATGTGAGCAATAGGAGTGAGTGAGTGACAGCAACACTCGAGGTATTTAGTCATACAGGTCGTAACACCTGGACTCGAGGGTAATTCCACCCGGTCTTTTGGAAAAGGGCAGAGAATCAGCTGAGGTCGCAGCTGCAGCCTCCTATACAATATTTATCCCAATGAGTTTGCAAAGATGCCAGAAGACTTGAGATCAAACGCGTGCCGATGATTTGCTCGAGACAAAGGAGAGGAAGCGGTAGTTACATCAGCAGTGAACTTCTGAAGATCAAAACAGTGGCCTTGTTCTGAGCTGATGGGAATCATGAGGACACAAATAGGAAGTTTAATGTGGCTGTGACTGTGGAGGGAGCTAGATGAGATATAGATGTAATTAGACAATTCAGCTCATTCCATTCAGCGTACAGGACAGTGATTTGTGCAGCTTAGAGGAAAAGCTGAGTCGGAAAATGAAGTTGATTACAAATCTAACAGCAAGAGACGTGCGCTTGTTTGCAGTGGGGAGCACAGAGTTTCCACCGGTCTGTGCTTACAGTGCACAGACCGGTGGGAAAAAAATGCATCCAAAGTGGGTTGTCATTTGGCTCTAGATAGAGATCACCCTGCACAGTAGGGAGGATTACCGGGGAGGATGCTAACAACTTTCAGCCTCTAAATAGAATCCTACAGTGGTGGTAAACTGTGTTCAGATCCAGTGGCAATCCTGCTCTGTAGCTATGCATATCGACTCAATTTACATAAATGTTCTGCATTCAAGATATCACTTTACCTCTTAACATCTACAGAGTTATTTTCAGGTTTACATCCCATTACATGTTTGACTTATGGCATATCCAAGTGGAAATATTATAAAAGAAGAACCATAAGATGAAATTGATTTGAAAGACAGCATCTTTAGTTAACTGGGACAAAAAGAGAAAGCATATTTCTCCCACATTAGCTTCTCTTCATTGATTCCCTGTTGAGTCAATGAAAAGATTGAACTGAAATTTCTTCTCTTGACAGACAAGGTCTTGAATAATCAGACCCCATCTTGTCTTAAGGACCTCGTAGTACCATATCATCCAACTTTGCTCTCAGATTGAGAGGTTTACTTGTAGTTCCCAGGATATTTAAAAGTCGAATGGGAGGCAGAGTCTTCAGTTCACAGGCCCCTCTTCTGCTGAACCAGGTCCCAGTACCCAGGCCCACAACAATGCTTTTTTGTTAAACAACAAACAAAGTTTAAAGATTTGTGGTTCCAACAGGAGCACATGCCATCGCACCATAATTTTGTAGCTCGATCTCACTGCTGAGCCTGAGCAGAAGTCATCAGCCAAACAAATTTGTGTCTTGTTTCTGTTTTATCCATTTTAGGACAAGGTTATTATTACAGATAAATTCACGGGTAAGCATCTCTTTATCCCTCCTATCTATCCTGAACATTCATTTCGCAGAATCTGTAATGTTTTTGGTTCTTGGAATTCAGAGTCTTGCTCAAAAACCTTCTGACATGTGTACAGAAGCAAATAAAGTCTCTGATTAAGGTGAAACCAACAATAACTCGAGGTGTCAGTGTGTAAATTCAATTCAGTTTTATTTATATAGCACCAAATCACAACAGCAGTCACCTTAAGGTGTTTTGTATTGTAAGGACCGTATAATAATAATAATAATAAAAAAAAGTTTAAAAAGCATCATAATTGTCTTTGTACTATAGTGAAGAATAAAGTAAAGGTTTATTTTGTGTAGGATTTTTTTTTTTTTAAATATACCACTATTTCAGGATGACTGTATAAAATGTAAACCTCTTAAATGCCAAGAGAGAGATGTCTGGAGAAAAAAAACAAAAACAAACAAAAAATGCAAAACAAAAAAAAAAACAGCACATCTAGAGACACACCTTTTGTGGATGTAAATCTACAGCCATAGCTGATCACTTCATATTTGTTCTGTTTGCCTTACAGAAGCAGTTTGAAACTGATTTTTTTTTTATTACAAAACTGCATCTTGCTTTCATTCCATTGGCTCCTAATTGAACTTGAAGAAAAAAAAAAAGGCAAAGTTAGAGAGGAGACATCCATAAAAAGTATTTTAAATAAAGAATGTTGCATTATAATTCAGGGAGGTTCTACAGTACCCGACACTGGTTTGTGTTTGACTTGGTGACAACATCACACAAGAAATTACAGCAGAGCTCCAAGAAACAACATGTTTTCCCCTCCACACGAACAATTTTCTCTTCCAGGGTTTTATGGTTGATAATATGAAGAGCCACTTACGTGTTGATGGCTTTCTTGCTCCTCCGGGGTGGATGATTTGTGAAGAATTAAGAATCATACTGGGAATAAGTATGATGAGAAGGAGATCCTGCAGCTCCTTCAAAATCGAAGGGCCTTTTATGGTTTGCTGTCAAGGTCAGTGAACCGCTGCCTACTGCAGTCAGACAGTGCACACTGACCTTGAGCTAACCCCTCTGTTTTGAATGCAGGGGTTAGCTCAGGTGAATTTACTATTTACGAGGTGCTTCTGTGAACAGGTTCGAAAACATGTCAGTTTTGAAAGCCAGAGTAAACATCCTGTAGTTGCTGAGAGACAATATGAGCAGACATAGAAGGAAATTGACTGTACTCAGCAGCTGAGGCAAGAAGAGAACAAGACACGTTGTGCTTGATTTCCTCAGACTGTAGGATGTACAAATTCAGACACTGTTATCAGCTGGTCAACGAGTCTGCTGCTGATTCATTCAGTGGGGACGCTGTGTTCAGTTTGTGAAAAATGCAGCACAGCTGCTTCTCTACTCTGCCACCACAGACACAAATGCAGACATTTACAGTTTAAGTGGCATGTTAGATTTGTGCCAATTCAAGACAGTAAAGAGAGACCTGGATAGACTAGAAGGCCGTTTTTGTCCTGCAAGAATAAGAAATGTAATAATGTCCTGTGCATTTCTGCCTCCTTCACCATCTGTTTCCAGCTCTGTGGGGAAAGATCATCATCAGTTAGGTTAATTAAAGAGTCAGCTCTGACTGACCACTGATCCTTGGGTTCCTACAAATTAAAATTGAGTTAGTTTTAGTTTAAGTGTGTGAAATAAAGCCTCTGACACTTCCCTGTTCCTTTAAGACTGTTTATCTGAGAAGTAAATTATCTATCTGGCAACCAAATTGAACTTCTACTATTCACAGAAATATGCAGCAGAACAAATCTATATTTTTTAACCTGATAGGGTGGCCCAAGGGAAAAATGAACTGGTGGCTCCTCATTAACTTCCTGTTCTCCCAACCCTGTTTGTAATGTGACCTCTGCCACATCCCACAGGTTTGCTGTGGTTATTTAATAGGAATATCCACGAGTAAAAGCAAAAATGGTAAATGGACTGGCGCTTATATAGCGCTTTTCTAATCTTCTGAGCACTCAAAGTGCTTTATACAACTTGTGCATTCGCCCAAGCACATTTGTCTAAGTGCTTTTTTTTTTTTAAGCTAACATTCACACATTCATACTCCGATGCATTGGAGAGCGTCTTGCCCAAGGATATTTGGCATGCAGACTAGGGGAAGCCAGGAATCGAACCACCAACCTTTCGATCAGTAGATGACCTGCTCTACCGCCTGAGCTACAGCCACCCTACAAAAGGATGAGAGTCTTGAACAAGGACTGAAGCAGGACATATTTTTTTTAGCATATTTGTAATGCTACACTGTCTGATGCTTAGATGGCTCTGTGGTGTAGTGGTTTACACTACGTCATTCACACGAAAGAAATCCAGTTTTAGTCTGGGAAACATAACCCTAGCATTATTGGTCACAACCTGGTATACTCCCGATGGTGGTCCCAAGCCTGGGAAAATGGGAGGACAGCACCATTAAATCTGTGCAAAATCAAACATGTGGATTCCTCTGCTGTGATGACCTCTTGGGAAATAACAGAACAGCCAAAAGTACCTCACACTGTTAGATGTTCAAACAAAAATACGGCCAAAGTTTAAAATGGTAAATGTTTTTTTTTTTTTGTGACGAGCTCATGGCTTCCTTCTTAAAGTCATCTGCTAGGCACAGCACACCAGGAAGTACAGCTAGTAAGTGATCACACAATGAGTTGCAATGGCTGCTCTTTGGCACGCATCTGGAAGTTGGACAGTGAAAGTAAATAGGGTTTAAGAGAGGGAAATCCTAAAGACACAGGAATCAAAATGAGTCTAGTCAAGACTTCTAAGAATTGCCTTTTCCAAATTATCCGTACCATTCTTAATCCACAGGGTTTAATAGGATGTTGCTCCCCCTTTGCAGTTATAACAGCTTCAATCCTTCGGAGAAGGCTTAAGTCAGTGTTTATGGGAACCATTGACCATTCGTTCAGAAGTACATTTAAGAGGTCAGGAAGTCCTGACTCTGGTGCCAGTTTAGCTCAGTTGGTGAGCAGGCAACCACATACCAGCCTGTGTTCAAGTCTGACATCGCTTCAGGATACCTACACCAGGATTTGCCGGACTAGAGCAGCGCAGATACTGAAGGACCCGTCCCATCCTGGCAAACTGTTCCAACTTCTGCAATCCGGTAGAAGGTTCCGCATCATCCTGGCAAGAACAGAGAGACCCAAGAGGAGCTTCTATCCCCAAGCCATCCGGGCCCTAAACCAACTCCCCCCAATGTTTTCTGTTGGGTTGAGGTTAGGACTCTGTGCAGGCCAGCCAAGTTCTTCCACGCCAAACTCACTCATCCATGTCTTTCTGGACTTTGCTTTGTGTGCTGGTGTGCAGTTGTGCTTGAACAGGAAGGGAGTCAAACTTTTCCGACAAAATTGGAATCATGAAATTGTCCAAAATGTCTTGGTATGCTGACGCATTAAGAGTTCCTTTCACTGGAACAAGGAGCTGAGCCCAGCTCCTGAAAACAAAACAGTCCATCACCATTATATCCCCTCCATTAAACTTTGCACTTGGCGCACTGCAGTCAGACAGATACCGTTCTGACAACCGTCAAACCCAGATTATTCTTCTCTCCAGAGAAGAAGTCTTCACTCCTAGCTAAATGCAAAACTAGTTAATTTCTTAAGAGACTTTTACATTCATTAATCATCAGAGATCAGATCCTCAGAAAGCATGTACTGTAAAACTTGCATGTTTCAACCTTACCACAATGCTCACAGTTCATTGTATATTTAATTTCTTTATGATAGCAATGAATAAAAACTCCTAAAGTTCTAAATAGCTTGCTTAAAAATGCTAAAGGAACCCTTTTTAGTCAGAGTATAGCATCAAGCTAGTTAAACTTCTGGGATATTGAACTGGTTATTTAGGGACCAGTGGGGATTGTTAATCAGTTTCAGTTGCTTTGATGTTAATGAAATGAACCACAGGGGCACTAGAGGGATAACAATGAGATGACCTCTAAAACAGGAATGGTTTTGCAGCTGGAGACCACTGACATTTTCTCTCTCATCTTTTCTGACTATTTTTTTTCACTAGTTTTGCATTTTGATAGGGTCAGTGTCCCTACTGGTAGCATGAGGCGATACCTGGATCCTACAGAAGTTGCACACGCAGTCCAATTCCTCCAGGATTGCACATTAATACATGCCATTGCCAGAAGGGTTGCTGTTTCTCCCAGCACAGTCTCGAGAGCATTTTGGAGACTCAAGAAGACAGACAGTTCCTCCAGGAGAGCTGGACAGGACCAGAGAAGGTACTTAACCCAACAACAGGACCGATATTTGCCCCTTTGTGAAGGAGGGACAGGATGAGCACTGTTAGAGCTACAAAATGACCTCCAGCAGGTCACTGGTGTAAATGTCTCTGACCAAACAATCATAAACAGACTTCATGAAGGTGGCCTAACGGCCCAATGTCCTCTAGTGGACCCTGGTCGCTGCCCAGCACCATGGAGGATGACTGACATTTGCCACAGAATACCAGAATTAGCAGATTGCCCCCAAACAGTCCCGGGAGGTTGGATTTACTTTACCCGGTAAAGTAAATGAGTTGGGTATCTTTGTTGGCCTTCAGGAAACATGACCTGGAGGCTCTGAACACTAGAATGAGAGGAGACAAGTTTTAGTGACCGAATCTGTAAATCCTGGTGAGTATGAACCATAAAGAAACATTCTTACTTTGGCAGGTGGAGGAATGGCAAGGAAGGGGTGAGTGGTCCGAGTGAGCAGTTTTGGTCTCCAGGAGATGGTGGTCCGATTGAGTACTGTGACAGGAGGGCAGGCAGGTGGGTGAATCCGAGAGGTGTTGTGACGCAAAGAGCTGCCAAGCACAAACCAGCTTCAGGATGAAAGCGTGTATTGCCAGGAGATGGAGGTGGCAGACAACAGGATAGCTGATGGAAGAAAAAGCACAGGTTGGATATAATCCTCTTACAAACAAAATCTCTTTCAGTGACCCACTATGGTGACCAGCACTAACTGTGCTTAGCTGAATACTTGGTGAAGAGGAGTGATGAGCACTGGTCTTAAGTACTGGCAGCTCAATTGCCAGCAGGTGTGGAGACATGCAGGAAAGCAGCGACTGCTCCCAGGGGTGGAACTGTGACTCAGTGGAAAAACCCCAGCACTCACCCAGACCACGACAATTGTAGGGTCTACCTTATAATATAAAACGCCTTGAGGCAACTGTTGTTGTGGTTTGGTGCTGTATAAATAAACTGAATTGAAATTGGTGCCCTGTGCTTTTCACACTTGAGTTAAAGTTCATCCTGAGCACTTGTGACTGATGTGACACGGTCTGGAGAAGCTGTTGAGATGCTGCTTGTAACATTGTTCAGCATGACCGGTTTGGTGGTAGGTCAGTAATGGTCTGGGGAGGCATATCCTTGGAGAGACACACAGACCTTTACAAGCTAAGCTACAACACCCTGAGAGCCATTAGGTATAATAGGTATAAAAATGCTTGGACCAATTGTCAAACCCTACACTGGTGAAGGGGGTCCTGAGTTCCTCCTGATGTTCAGCAAAGCCTGCTCTCATGTGGCACGAATATGCAGGCAGTTTATGGAGAATGAAGGAATTGATACCATTGACTGTTCTTAATGCTCATCTGACCTAAATCCTTTTTTTTTTTTTTTTTTTTGTGTCCCGTTTGGATCTTTAGCCATCAGAATTGTTGTCTTAAGGCCAAGAAAGATGCCAAGCGGATTTATTTTACCAAGTGGATCATCATGGCCTTGCCATATTGGTCCATTTGACCCTTTATTATAGTTATGAATTTATTTTATTTTCAGTTGCTACAAACAGGACAGACATGACTGGGGGATAGGACAGGGAGAAAGAATGAAAGAAAGAGAGGGAGAGAAAGAAAACCGAAGGGGAGAAGAGATGGTGAGAAGGGGGGGAAGAAAGAAAAAAAACAAACAAAAAAAACCCAAAACACCTGGGTCACCTGTATGGAGAAAAAAAACAGAAGAGAAAGCAAACAACAAAGAGCAACATAATAAAAAAAACAGCACCATCACAATAAACTAGCTAGCAGTAGATATCAGTAGATACTAAATAATAAACTATATTGTGCAGCACGCAAGATAGACAGTGCACAATGTGCTTTGGGGCAGCAGCCAAGAAAGCTGTAGTCCGCGTCTGTAAATACCCGTGTGTACACCTGTGTGCATACCTGTGTGGATCAGCATGCTTGCATTCCAAAGGTTTCTCCATGTAACGATCTGCTAGGGAGTGTGGGGAGCCACAGCCCCGTCCTCCAGGGTATGAAGCAGGTATGGAGGAGATCTAAACTCCAGACATCCAGAGGCCCCCAGAACACAAGAGACCAAGGAAGACCAACAGAGGGGCAGCCGCGCCACTGTCTCAGTAAGAGCTGAGGAGAGTCCCAGATGAGGGCTCACTCAGCAGCCGCGGAGCAGAAGCCAGGGGGAGTTGCAGTGACGCGCCCGTGAGCTCCGCCGGCAGCCAGCTGTGCCTGAGTGACCGAGCCCCAGGCCGAGAGGCCGGGGGCACCCCACCTCCGAAGTGGCCCGAGCGAGCCCCAGGCTCCAGGCCCCGATAAGCGGCCGCCAAGGAGTGAGCCGGTGTGTACCCGGACGCCCATCCCCAGACACAAAGAACCACCAACGCACCGATACCTGAGGGAGTCCGCCACTGGCAGGGGAAGTGGTGGTGGATGGAGATAGGCCCCCAAACCTTGGAGGGCCTGAGATGTCCCCAGAGAGGTGGCGCCTGACACCCAACCTGACATATAGACACAGACATACAGGCACACACAGACACAAACATCCATTCCCACCCTCATGCTCTCATATGCACTTACTCCACACTCAACCAACGTGGAGACAGACATGAAGAGACGCTGTACACACGATCACACTCCCCAAGCGTACTCTACAAACCGGGTCTAGGTACCCTTGCCCCTGGAGGGGGGAACTGCACCCAGACCCAGGTGGTGTTACCCTTTTCCCTGCGGTGGGGAGAGGCAGACCGCCCCGACTCCGCAGCAGCAGGGAGGCCCCACACCCCAGACCGCAGTCGGACGGCCAACTCCTCCTCCTAGCCCCCCCGCTCCAGCAGGTCGCAGAGAATGGGGGTGGGAGAAGACTCCAAACCTCCCTCCACCCGCTCATTGTAGTGTTGATGCATGTGTGTTCTAAGGTGCATTTAAAACCCAGGAGGGCATGGAGCTACCTGCCAGAGAGCAGCAGGTAAGCGCATGGTCTCTCCTGCTAGCCCTCAATGTCTCCAGCATGATTTTTTCCCATTTAGAGCTGATGTATTTTCGAAGTGTAAGTTTTTGAGCAGTGTAGAAAGTCAGAGTTAAGAGAATTGCATCACTATTTTTACACCGTTTGCTGAGAACATTTTGAGTTTTTATTTCACGTTTCCTTTGCAATCCAGTCTGAATCCAGCCCTCTGCTGGGATCAGAGTACTCCTAATATTTTGGATCAAAGTAACTGTAGCGAACCCCCCCGAATGAAGGATGACACTTTACTGATGACGTTTTGAAGGTTTAATGGCAGTAAACCATCAATCTCACCGTAAGAGCTGGTGATGTATACATAGAAACAGCGTGTAAGCAAAATAATCCACACTCTTACAATCGTAAACCTTATAACATGAAGTTCGTTTCAACGTAACATTTAACAAATGTAGCGACTGTCACAAAAACATCTAAACGTCTCCTTATTTACATCATAACCATACCTTGTGCCTCTATCAAGGGGGCTGCTAATGACAAAAGAAATCACCATAGGCTCCGTTAGGCCATCACTTTTCTAAACTCCCGCGACTGCTGCTGAAAACTGCGCCAAAAACAGTTTTACAGGAAATCGTCCCATCAAAATAAAAGCTTCTACACACGGACAGGAAGTTGGTAGTAGAAAACAGGAATGAGTGCCAAAATAAGGTGCAAGGAAACGCATTCAGGGTTATTTACAGTAACCCTTATCCGATTTAAATTATTTAAACAACAGAAACTGGAGGATTGATTGAGATAACTAGATTAAATTACCTGATTGTATCAAATCACGTAATCCTGTTTTTCCTTTGAACAGCTGAGCTCTGCTGTTTGTAGCTGTGGTTTTACCCCTCAATATCCTGAGTTGGTGCAGCCAACAAACTATGGTGGAGACATGTCCTGGTTGTGACTTCCCACAGAGTCCCACGCACAGCTCTGGTGTTGGACTGAGTCATATTTGATTGAGTCAAACTGTGCTTCAGATGTCTGGTGTGAGAATGAGAAGTACAAATGCATCACTACAAAGTCACAGGCCTTCACTGAAAATTCTAATTCATTTCATGTGGGAGAGAGAGAGAAAAGAGGCGACACGATTTATGAAGTGCGAGGAGAAATAACATTAGTCTTTTCTTTGTTGATGGAACATGATGTGAAAAATGTCCTCTCTGCAGTGTCGCTGACAGCAATTAGCCGGCAGCCACGAGAGACTGGTGGGAGTTTGGAGGAGTGATGAAATATATTAGACTCCACAATCTGCTGTGGTGTAAATATTTTCACTGCTGAGAATCAGTTGGGTCTTTTGGTACGTTGTAGGGTTGAAAAGCATGTTGGATAATGATGGAAGAAGAGGTTCTTATTTAAACTGCGCCAGCACTCTCGGAGCTGAGATCAAAGACTTTCTAATGCTGAGCTTTCAGTTTGATCTCCATGTTAACTGCTACTGTGGCAGCATGATTTAAAACCAGGGATCGGAAATGTTTGATCGTTGGTTCCGTTAAAGAGAGACGGCTACACTTTATTTTCAGGAATGACATTTGCCAGATAAACACACAGGTGCTCATAGTGGTGATTGTGTGTGTGTTTGTGTTTCCCTTTTCCCGGTCTCAAAGGTCAAGTAGGTGAACTTTGCTACTACAGACAGAGCGGTGCCCTTTGTGGTTTTTATTCTGAGATGCTGTAAACAAACAGACAGGCTGGAGCGTTTGTTAGGACTGTAGCTGCCTCCACGCACGAAGCGATTCGTTCCTCACGTATCGTTTTGAAGCTGACGGCGGACTTTCCAAGCTGCTGTTGCCTGGGTGACCCTCTATTACAGGGGTATTAAACTAAAATTTGAGGAGGTCCAGTTGGAGAAAATCTTCTCAAGCAGAGGTCCGGGACATCATAATGTCTAACTTACGTTATGATTGTGATAGAGAAGCAACCCTTTTTTTTTTTTTTTAATTTATATCTGAACGTATGAACAATAGACTGTCAAATCAATGAAAATACAAGTTAAAACATTTCAACAAAATTTATTGTTAACACTGAAACACACAGTAGGCCTACATTAGAAATAGGGCTGCTGTTTAAAATGAATTAGAGAAAATAAATAAAATGGCTAAATTGTGCATCTTAAAACAAAGTGCTTAATTTCAGAAAAAAAAAGTTTCCCTTTTTCTTTACATTTTACATCTCGACTAAACAGTCTCAATACATTTTCAACAGATAACATCAAAACATTTTAACAATTTTACAGTTTCTCTTTCTTTCACCCCCTTATATTCCACGTCCCAACTTTCTGTTGTTCAGTGAGAGAACTGAGCTTTAGTTCGCTCTACTAGGATTTTAAATCTGGGCTGGAATGGTGTCAGGGCCATTCTCATACACATGTGTAAGTGCTCATTGGTGATCCTGGAACGATATTTAGTTTTTATTATGTTCATTGTGGAGAAAGCTGCCTCACAGCTGTATGTGGAGCCAAACATGGTCAAGATGTACAGGGCTACTTTCCTCAGATTTGGGAAAGCTGTCTCAGAGACCAATTGGGGCCAGAAAGTGGCAGGTTCAGTTCTTCCAAACTGCTCTTTCAGGGCCACATCTGCTTGGAGATCAATTAGTTGCATTTGAAGAGGCCCAGCATTTGCCCACTTGAAGTGCTGTGTGACTTCCTTTGAGAACCCTCTGACATCAGTGATGGCAAATGGGTTCTTTATGAACATGGTGAGCTGCTGTCCAAAGCTGAAGCTATCAAAACGTTTGCTGAAGTTTTCAATCAACTTATCAACAAAGTCAACAAAAGAGGACACATCTCTCTGTCCCTGAACCTGTTCCTTCACTGTTGGGAAGTGTGCATAGTCTCCTTGCAGGTCTTCTTTGAACACTTCAAGTTTCCTCTGAAAGCAGCGGACAGCTGTCATCAGTTCACAAATTGAATTGTCCTTGCCCTGCAGCTTCAAATTCAGTTCATTCAGGTGTGAAGTGATATCAACCAAAAAGGCCACAATATCCATGTTTTTCCCATCATTTAAAAAGAGAGAAAAGTTTGTTGCTTTTTGACTTTCCAGCTCTTCCAAGAAAGCTGCTACTTCACTTCTGATGGACCAAAATCGCTCCAATGCCCTGCCTTTGCTAAGCCATCTCACATTGTTGTGAAGCAGAAGATCATCAGCGTGTGCATCAACTTCTCTGAGAAATTCCCTGAGCATGCGATGCTGACAAGAAGAAGATGCCCTGAGAAAATTTATCATTTTCATCATTGTTTTCATCACCTCAGCATACTCGTCTGACAGGGTGGAGCATAACACTGACTGATGAATAATGCAATGATAAGAGATTAGCTCGGGATTGTCCTCTTTCATTCTTGCTACAGCTCCTTTCTCTCTCCCCATCATAGCAGGGGCTCCATCTGTGGTTATTGAAACCACTTGGTTTGGCTCTATTCCTCGCTTTGTTAACATTTCCTTAATGGCCAGGTAAATATCCTCTCCTCTTGTAGTGCTGTGAAGGGAAGTTACACCTAGCAGGTCTTCACAGAACTCTTTCTTATCATTGTTGAAGAACCTTACATAAACTAACAGCTGAGCATTGTCAGACACATCAGTGGACTCATCTACAGCCAAGCCTACACATGGTGTCTTATGAATAGCTTCTTCCAGCTGGGATAGCACATCCTGAGCTAATAATTCACTTCTCTTTGTGGCTGTTGATGCTGACATAGGTATTTGCTTTATTTTGTCATGAAGCTCTTCTTTTTGTTTACCCTCAAGTAATGTTTCTGCTACTGCACTCATGCACTCTTTGACAACACCTGCAAAGGGCTTTTTGTGTTGACCTAAAATCCAAGCAACTCTGAGGGAACATTCATGAGCACGTTGTTGGGCGGTGAAAGAACTGGTTAAGATCCTTGTGGACTGATCATATTGGGCTCTGAGACTGCTAATTTTCTGGGACCTGAGTTCAGACTTGGGTGGGTATGATTGTTCAAAAGCTTTGTGCTTTGTCTCATAGTGGCGTTTGACATTGCCACTTTTAATCAGTGCCACGGTTTCTGAACATATGAGACACACTGGTTTGCTGCTTGCGGCCGGAACAATGAACATATATGCGTCAGTCCATTCAGTCTTGAAAGTTCTATTTTCGGTGTCTACTTTTCTCTTTTTTGAAAGCGCCATAGTTGTTTTACCTCTTGTGACTCCCGCTCACGTCTTGTCTCACTGTATCGTTAATCGTCTCGCTTGTCATTCACCTCTCACCATGTCTTTCCTCTGTCTGTCTGTGTCTGCACTCAGAGTTGCGATCGCCTTGAATGCGCAGATGTGATTGGCTAAGTAGTGTCACGTGGGTGGCTTAACTCGCACACAATTGGTTTGTATGTTCCCTGGTCTAATACAATGTAAGGTTACCGCTTAAAATTGAATCGCCCCGTCAAAATTAAATATAATTTAATATTTTGTTAACTATAGGTCCGGGTCCATATAGGATGGCGACTGGGTCCGGACTCGGACCCCGGTCCGCCTGTTAGTGACCCCTGCTCTATTATATTTACTACCAGGTCATGTGTCAATCAACGGCATTCTTCATTCTCATTCGTTGTCACTTTTCAGTTGCCTGGAAGTTGAGCAAAGTTAAATCGGGTCCCGCCCACTTCCCCCTTTCGCTCGCAGTTTCTGTTTTCTCTGCAAATCGTTACCAGTGACCATTTTTGCCAGATAAAGTGGACAATGGCAGGATTAGACTGGACTTATGGTGTTTCCACTTTACGTCAATGGGAAGTAAGTTTATAGAAATCGGCGGACTATTTAGGGAAGTGATTTCTTTTCCTGCAAAGAGTTAGATGAGAAGGTTAACACCGCTTTTGACAGTAAATATAGTGGTAAATATTGTGTATAGCTACAGACAGGATTTGGTTTGATACATTATTGTGAAAAAGTCTTGATTAGGGTTGCTAACTTTTAAACTATCAAATAATGGAGACTCTGGCGTGCACAGCCAGCTGGGCATAGTGTAAATATGCACTGTGTGTTCATATTCTTACAGTAAAAATACAGTAAAACTTTGGCATTCGGTTAATCAATACCTCATCTAAATCAATAAAGAAAAATGCAGTAAATGATGACAGAAATCACAAACAAGCAAAAAATAAAAAAATATTCAAATCAAATACTGCAAATACAGGCATCAATTAGCCAGGTTTCTATGCTACGGAGACCAAACGGAGTCGTAATTTTACGAATCACGCATTACTCCTCATACATGTTGTTCGTCAGGGACCGTCGCTAACTGGGCACAAACACTATAAAACACTCGTCTGATACAATTGCAGTCAAATCAGATTTAATATTCGTAAGGTAAATATATTATATTTTGCTCATTATACGGGATGTTCCGGCTAAAACGGGACAGTTGGCAACTATAATCGTGATCCACATCTCATTTCTTTATGCAGTGCTGTAAAAAAGTTTTTCTTTTTTGTCCATATTTGTTACACTTAGTTCAGATCATCAAACAAATTTCAATATCAGACAACAGGGTTGTGGCCAAGCAACTCACAGTTGTTCTAGATGAACATAACATTCTTGATAAATTTCAATCTGGCTTTCGTAAGGCTCATTCTACCGAAACTGCACTTCTTAGAGTGTCTAATGGTATTTTGATGAATTGTGATGCTGGAGAGTGCACTGTTTTGATGTTGCTGGATCTGACCTCTGCTTTTGACACTGTTTATCATCTTATTTTGTTAGATAGATTAAACCACTGGGTGGGTGTATCGGGTACCGCATTGGAATGGTTTAAATCCTATTTGTCAAATCGATCTTTCTCTGTGGCTACCTCTAAGTTCAGATCCTCCGTCAGCTCTCTTGCCTATGGGGTGCCTCAGGGCTCTGTCTTGGGACCGTTATTGTTTTTGTTGTATTTACTCCCTCTTCTGCAACTTCTTAGCTCTTTCTCTGATATTTCATATAATTGTTATGCAGATGATATTCAGCTATATATCTCTTTTAGGCCACCTGATGTTTCTAAGCTCCAAATCTTGCAGTCCTGCTTAGATTCCGTTAGAGAGTGGATGGCTGGTAATTACCTTCAACTAAATGCTGATAAAACGGAAGTCATTGTCTTTGCTCCTGAGAAATTTGTTCCCCACGTGGTTAATAATATAGGCCCTTTTGCTTTTTATATTAAATCCTCCATTAGGAACCTTGGTGTTACATTTGATCCAGCTCTGACGCTGGACACACACGTTAAATCTTTGGTTCGCTCTTGTTTTTACCATTTAAGAAATATCGCTAAGCTGAGTCCCATTGTGTCACGTTCCGAATTGGAAATGATTATTCATGTTTTTGTTTCATCTCGCTTAGACTATTGTAATTCCTTGTTTACTTGCTTAAGCAATGCCTCCCTGGAACGACTGCAGGGTGTTCAAAGTGCTGCTGCTAGGCTTCTGATAAAGCATCACAAATACTCCCATGCCACTCTCCTGCTGATTCAGCTGCATTGGCTCCCTGTCAAGTTCAGGGTCCATTTTAAGATCATAATCATGACCTATAGGGCCCTGCACGGTGTAGCTCCAACTTACATAAGTGATCTTCTTCTTCCTTATCACCCCAGCAGGTCCCTGAGGTCTTGTGACCAGGGGTTGCTTGTTGTCCAGCATACAAGGTTAAAAACAAAAGGTGACAGAGCGTTTGTATCAGCGGCTCCCAGACTCTGGAACTCGCTCCCTTTGAGTTTGAGATCTGTGGACTTAATGTCTGTTTTCTGCCTTTGTAAAGCACTTTGTGATTTTATCTTGAAAGGTGCTATATCAGGGGTAGTGCCATTTAAAATTTCCTCAGAGGTCAGTGTGCCATATGATTGCATTAGCAATAAATTTAATAACGCTCTATATGAACAGTTACACACTATCTATAGAACCACTTTATAGAATTATATTTGTTTGCAGATGTTGGCAGCTATCAGCAAATAGTTATCAGCTATTTTGAAACAAAAAAAAGACTTTTTATCCATAACATCAAATGAACTGTACAACAGAAAATACAAATGCTATTTATGGCCTCCTCACAACAATGATAAGAAAAATAAACTAAGCCAATATGGCATGTTTGTTAATACAGAGACACACATGTTATGTGATCTCTGGTCTCCCACTCAGAGACCCAGGTCTCCGAGTGTCCAGCATTCAGACGGCTACCTGAGGACTCATGTGAGAGAAAATCTGCTCACACAGATATTTAGAGCCAAATACTGTCAATAAGGCCTCTGCAGTGTTCTGAAGACAGTTAAACTTGTCAGGTGTAGTGATGTCCAGCAAGTGAAAATGCAAGCTCCATGAACACACACAGCTGTGGATTACAGCTGCTTCGATGTCACATTAACTGGCATTAACTCAGCCAGTTAATGCGAGACAAATCTAGCTGCTCATTAAAGATTTCTGGTTTGTTCAGAAAATAAAACATTGGTCCATACACCTGAAAGTCCCAAAAATGCATTGTGTCTCGAGCCTACGGATGTATCCGTGTATTTCCGTGGTGCTGACACTGTGCTGTACAGTATTTATTCTAGCTAAGGTAACCAACCTTACGTTTTCCCCATTTGGCTCATCCTTGCTTCATGTTAGCTACTTTATGCTAGCTAAAGTAGTTGACTGCTGGATCTTACTTGCTTCATTCATTTTATGCTAGCTCAGGTAAACGTAGTTTGCTTCATGCCATCTATTTATTCTAGGTACGTAATAAACCTTATAAAAGATGGACCTAACTACTTGGCCACCTTTTTTAAAGTTATAACAGTTATAAAAGTCCTGTTTTGAAGCTTAGTGCTGAGAACTTTTACCGCCGCCATCTTGCTGTTTGAAAACTGGATGTGACCAGCATGAGGCAGAAGTGATTGTGAAACTGCTAACAACTTATTAATCACAGGTCTTTAGTCAATGAGGATACCGTGACACTGAGACTGACCGGCATGTATAAAATGAACATGTTTTATACACCATGAGGTGAAATGATTGATTTGAACTCATAAACTCATCAGGAAGGTCAAGGCAGAGGGCCATTTTTCTCATTGTTATATAAGCCTGAGGTCAGTCACAGCGATCGGGCTTTGATGGTCCTTCAAAATGATGCAATTGTTTTCATGTTGGATTCACTTTTCAAAGATAGAAGTCAGTTAGTCGTCAGTCTAATTTGTTGTTTCTTAGTCCGCAGATTATGAGCCTTCACTTCCTGTTTCAGAGAAGTCTAACCCCCTGACATGTGACATCGACCGAGCTTCGGCCTATAGCATTGTGAAGATGTTACAAGTTTGTGATTCCCAGATGTTCCAGAAAGAGGCAGGAACGACCTACCAGGTATATCAGTACTAGCCTTCATGATGGGAAAATGTATTCTCAAAATTTCCTTTTGAGAATTTCTTTCTTTAAATCTCATTTCAGAGGCTTTTGAGTGACCAAGTGTTGAAAACCTTAATGGAGGTTGCTAAAAGGGTCGAGGTCATAATAAAGGTGCCTTTTTTTTCTCCTCCCTCAATATTTGGATCTGTATTTGCGTCGGTCAGTCGGGCATAGGCTATTGTGCCTTCTGTGTCTTTAACAGGATCCTCAGGAGAGCTGTGTTGTGATGAGCGGTTGTGGCACTTCTGGTCGGCTGGCTTTCCTGATCTCGGTAAAAGTTGTCCTGAAATACTCTCTGCGCTGTTCAGGCTTCTGGAAAGCGTATCAGTTACTTTCATAATGGAAAATCAAGTGCACAGTGAGCCAGAGCAGAACGAAACAGACCCTGCCAGTAATATGAGGAAAATGGCTCTTAATTAAATTATGTGATCAGATCTCTCTTGCTCATGGAAAAAAAAATGCTTCCTGTATTGTGTGTTTATTGTCTGTTTGTGTTGTTAGTCAGGCTTCAACAAAGCACTGAGTCAGCTGAACCAAAGTGAAGTGTATTCATACATCATTGCAGGAGGAGACAGGTGAGTTGGGGTTGTGTAAACAGAATATAACCAGCAGCAATTTTTTTGCTTGATTAAAATCCTGTAATTAACCTGACATATGCACACATACATGTTCTGGTATCATGTCCTCAGAGCTCTGCTTTCCTCTCAAGAGGCTCCTGAAGACGACCCCAGACTGGGCGTGCTCAGTCTGAAGAAGGTCTGGGACATCCTGGAGTGTGTGTCTTGTGTTTTGTGAGAGCATTTTGACCACAGCATGTTGTTCTCTGCAGGTGTGTGAGGGAAAGAAGCGAGTCTTGTTCATTGGCATTTCCTGTGGACTGTCTGTAAGTCAGCCTCAGCTCTGAGGTCAGAGTTTGAATAGTGTATAGCAAATAAGGTTTACCTTGCTCATACCTGAGAAACAATTCAATCTGCAGGTAACTCGAGATCAACCTTTTGAGTTTTGGCGTTCACAACTCTTAACTTCTCGTGTGTGCGATTTCTGCCCCCATAGGCTCCATTTGTGGCAGGGCAGCTGGATTTCTGCTTGCAGCACCCTGAAGTCTACACACCTGTGCTGGTTGGCTTCAACCCTGCACATCAGGCCAGGTACAGGACTTTAAATATTTGCAATGAATGTATGATATGTGATAAGTTGTGAATAAATATCCATTTTGTCTTTGAAACAAACTGTCTTTATGTATGTAGAGATGAGCCCATACAAGACTGCACCTTCACGTTTCACAGTGTGGTACAAAGGATGCAAGAACTTGCAAAAAGCCAGAAGGCCTTCCTCATTAACCCAGCAGTTGGGGTACTTGTACCTTTTGAACTTGATGCCCTACACATTACGGTCGATGTGCATTTATATTCAAAAAAGTAAGTGAGCGGTGTGTTTATGATTGGCTGGTGACTGTGTGTGTCTGTTCAGCCCGAAGCCATCAGTGGGTCCTCCAGGATGAAGGGAGGCAGTGCAACTAAGATTCTCCTGGAAGTTGCCTTCTCTGCTGCTCATGCTGCCACTTCCTCCAACACACCTATCACACATAAGTAAGCTGGAAGACATATGTCATGTGTCATATGCCATGTAATGTCATGAACATGCTAACTCTTGGCATGTTGCTGTTGCAAGTGTGCCACAAGATTAGCTAAAGGGACAGAAAACTTACAAACATACAGTGCAGCACTTCAGAGTCACACTGCTAGTGACCAATGATTTATGTAAATTTGACAAGCTGAACACATTCTGTACTGCACTGGAAGCACGGCACGGAGGAGATTGATTGACAATGGTCTACAGCCAATCAGGACGCAGAACACAACGTGCTGTCAAAAAACCCCAAAAAGCAGCATGCAAAATTGCCCCCAAAAAATCTGCGAGACAGCGAGGCTGCGAAAAGTGAACCGCGTTACAGCGAGGGACCACTGTATACCTACTTCAAAGTGGCCTACAAGTAAGGATTTAGATGATGGTGCCACTGGTTCATATATTACCAGTTACATATTAAAGCCTTCCTTAGGCCTGGGGGATGAACTGCCGTGTTTCTCATCTGCTAGAAATTCCTCAGTCTGTGTCATTTGTTTGACAGTTTATGTTTATGGAAGTTTCCTGTGTTGCAAAGAAATTCTACTAAGTGAAACAATAGATTTCGATCAAATACACAGACCACATAAATAACCACATAAATAACCACATAAATAACACAAGCTTTAAGTGAGCATACATTTTGGACTAGGCCTAGTCCATCTAGTGCAGCGTTTCAGAACCGCACCACCAAACAAAAATGTCACAAAAAGCATATTGATAATTTTTCCCCTCACACCAGGCATAGCGGAATTGGCTCAGTTTGTCCCCAGTATACCTTTTTTGCTTTCTTCTGATCAGCACTCATGCTAGGGCCTTCATCTGGGTCGGAGTTTTCTCCAGGACCCAGGTCAGACTGGCTACTTTTTCTTTTCAAATATTTATCTATTGCTATTATGCGCTGCATTGTCTCACTATTATGTAATTTCTTCTTCATCTTCTTCTATTTTACTGGCAGTTGGCAACCCATTCAATTAGAGCAGGTAGTTGTACTGCCCTCTAGTGGAGGAGAATGTAATTGTTCTGCCCGTTATTCACGCCAGTCGCTTAGAGTAGCGGTCCCCAACCCCCAGGCAGAGACTGGTCCGTGAGTCGTTTGGTACCGGGCCGTCTGATACCAGGCTGTGAGAGTCGAGACTCGGGTGTGAAATTTATGGTTTTCAGGGTTTTTATAGGTTTTTATCATTTTTGATTGATTGATACTGATTGGAAGACTATACAAGAACAGCTGAACCAAAATAGTTTCATGTGTATTTAAGAAAATAATAAAAAGACAGAATGTACAGTTACTTCTGGGTCTCCATAATAACCCAACTTTACTCACAATAACTCACATTGTGTGCTTGTCAGTTGCATGTATCAATTTAGTATCTGCTCATGTTCTCATAACCCACAGAAAATTTACTGAAATGTCCTTGAAGCTGACATCACCAGCAAGTTGAGATTAAGCAGAAAAGTATGGGCTCAAAATGTGGTCATAAATATTTTGTACTTGTAAATCGGTTTTGTATGTGTAAAAAAAATTTGTGTGTGTGTAAAAAAGATTTGTATGTGTAAAAAAACTTGTGTGTAAAAAAGATTTGTATGTGTAAAAAAACTTGTGTGTACGTAAAAAAGATTTGTGTGTGGACTTAGCTAAAAAAAACCCTGCAAATTACAAGTACAAATTTTGACCCTATTTTTCTTCCTTTCATCTTATTGGTCAATGTCATGTCAATCACAAATGTAACAATCCAATCAGAGAACAGATGGGTTTGGCTGTCGGAGGGGCGCTTTTTTTGAAAAATCTTTTTTACGCGCGCACACATACAAATCCTGATTTACAAGTACAAAATATTTATGGCCTGTATTTTATATAGCACTTTTACTAGTCCCTAAGGACCCCAAAGCGCTTTACATATCCAGTCATCCACCCATTCATTCACACACTGGTGATGGCAAGCTACATTGTAGCCACAGCCACCCTGGGGCGCACTGACAGAGGCGAGGCTGCCGGACACTGGCGCCACCGGGCCCTCTGACCACCACCAGTAGGCAACGGGTGAAGTGTCTTGCCCAAGGACACAACGACCGAGACTGTCCGAGCCCGGGCTCGAACCGGCAACCTTCCGATTACAAGGCGAACTCCCAACTCTTGAGCCACGATGACCACATTTTGAGCCTATAGAAAAGCTGTTATGTGTATTGGAGGACACCACAGCGTATTTTATTGGGTTTTGCTGACCTCTAGAGGTCATTACAGAAAAGAGAATCTGTTTGGCATCATGATAGACACAAAAATCTGCACTCTGTGCTTTGTTTTTGTGTCTGTTCAATAGTGGTGTTCTGCAGCACATGATGGAATATGAGAGAACTCTGGCTGTCACGTACTCTCAGCCTGATGGCATCACTACTCTGGTGGAGGCAGCGGGAGAAAGGTAGAACATCTCATCCGACATCTTTAACTGACGCCTCGAAACTCACTGAAAAAGAAAACGAAGTATGTTGATTTATAGCAGCACACTGGTTCTAGCAGTTAGTGCAGGTTACAACTGAATTAGTTAATGAATCAGCACAAAAAGCATAGAAGCAAAAATGACTACAGATACTTAACATGTTGCCATACTCACAGCTTCCTTTGGCAATCTGTTTGCTGTGAGTAGAGAAAGCTTCTGAACTTCCCCCCGTGACATTTTTCATGTCGGGTCGGCAGTTTCAGTCTGATGTGCGTCTGGCTGTGTTTCAGTTTGCGGTGCAGCAGGCACGTGTATTACCTGGGCTGGGGTTCGCTGGCTTTGCTGGGCCTCATTGATGCCAGTGAGTGTAGCCCCACATTTGGTGCAGGTAAGCGCAGTGCGATGTCCTCATTAGGAGCCAAACTACACTGCCATAAAGAAAATGTCTTTTCTTTTTGTTTCGCATCACAACTAGTGATGGAAACTGTGTGTGTGTGTGTGTGTGTGTGTGTGTGTGTGTGGGGCACAGACTATGAAGACGTTCGAGGCTTCATCAGAGGAGGATACAGAGAGCTGAATAACAATGACGGTCCCTTAACTTCACTGGTGTGTGAAAGAAAACAATGTAATAACATCTATTTAGACAAAAGATAAACGATTAAGTAATTACTGCATCAAATCTTTCATTTCACACAATGCTCAATCAATTCACAGTGAAGTGCACAGATTCTTCTTCTACAGAAATCCTGCCACTACCAGCTGACTGCAAGCATGGAGATTTCTATTCTAACATGTCTGTGGGTTTGAAACAAGGCCACACAAAGTAATAACATGTCTGAAATCCTGTAAAATCCAATTAACATTAACATCCAGGTCTTGTTGTGTACCTTGCAATGACACATCTGTCTCTGCAGAGCAGAGACTAGAGCAGGATTAGAGTAAAATACACACTGCTGTATCTGCTCAATGTTCCTTAATCTTTTTTTTTAAATTATACCGCTTGTTGGTGTTAATTAGATTTTCATATCAGTGTCGGTAGGACTTACAGGGCACTCTATCAGTCATTTAGACATAAAATTACATGTTTGCTCCAGCATTCACCTGTTTCAGGGTAGGGATTATATGAATGGGCTAATATGAATGTTGAACAGAGAACCACATCTAGGTCCCCAGTTAGGAAACATAAAGAATTCATTCTACACAGATTAGCTGACTAAAATACAACCACTTCTTTGTGTCCCCCTCGGAATAATGTAAAAAAAAAATGAGCAAGATTAATGTAGAAAACAGAGAAAAATAACATATTTATAAAGCATTACAGCTAGCAAGTGCATGCTGAGGTGCCTGTTGCCACAAATTTAGCTAGCAGGTAGTACAAGGGGTTATTGTCTCTGACTAGTTCTGACTTACACTTGATTTCCTAGCATCCCAGCCTCAGTGGATCCCCAGGATCTTACAAGACCGAACTTATGGCTCCAGATGTTTTTCTACTAACATTTATGACCAGATCACCACCAAGTCATAAATGTGTATTAGCAAAATAATCTGAATGCAAGGAACAGAGCCAAACTTAGCCTGCATCATCTGACATCCTTCTACACATTCAACTGGAAAATGTGATATAGCCATACTGCTACAGTTTTGCAAACTGTGTGAATCATTAAGTCTTATTAAAGGACCCAAAATCCAAGATACAGGAGGCAAGGAGGCAGTCCAAGAGAACAAACGTTGAATTCAATTTATTTTATTTCAGTTTAAAGGGCCAAATCACAAAAACAGTCACCTCAAGGCGGTTTATATTGTAAGGTAAAGACGCTACACTAATACAGAGAAAAACCCAACAATCTGATGTCCCTCTTTGCACAAGCACTTGGCGACAGTGGGAAGGAAAAAGTCCCTTTTAAGAGGAAGAAACTTCCAGAAGAATCACAAGAATATCACAATGGAAAAAAAGGGAAAACATACTATTAGTAGACACCCCGTCAAAGAGAGGCGTGTCCTATTACACTAATTAGGGCAACAGGACACAGGGTGGAAACTATCAGGGAAGAGTGAAAGTCGGAAATGAGGGAAAAGGGAGGAAGTAGAACTGACTTAAATAGATAAAGATTAACCTTGAACAAATAAATACTAAGACATGACAGTGACAGACATGGATAACACACAGAGAACCAAAAACTAGAATACATACTAAAATAAAAAAGATTCAAAGCCTCTACAAGCAAAACACCCCAAAGTTCTCTGAAGTGTAAAAACAGTAAAACTGAAACTCAAATATTGACTAAGAATACAACCCCCCCCAAAACAGTTGAACCATGGCACGCCTCGGTGAACAGCTTTCCACAGCTGTTATTGCTGCACGCCACCTTCCAACCCACCTCCAGCTCAGCTCCACATCTTCTGTCATCGTTGCCGTTCTGTTCTGTGCTGAGGCCACGCTGCCCTTTGCTTTCATTATAAACATGTGACAGGGCAGAGAGATGCTAATACCAGTCTTCTTCTTCTTCAGTGGTCCTGGCTATACCATAGTTTTCTCTGAAACTATGTCTTTCCTGTAGGGCCCCAAGTTCTCCATAGCACATGAGGACTTCCTACATCTGATCCTGCCGTGTCTTACTGATACGGACACTGTGCTGCTAATCTACACGCACTCCGGTGAGACGGCGCTTTGTTTGTAACTTGGATTTTTTCCAGAGCAGCAAGTGTTTTGACAGCCTCTCTCCACAGATGACGCCACTGAAGTGGGTAACATGGCCCGCAGAGTGAGAGAAAAGACGCCCAACCTCCATGCTGTTTATCACCAGGCTGATGGAGACACAGCAGCTTCTTTACAACAAGTAGATGTCTGAAGTTTTGGAGCTGCAATATTATTGTCTGATCTTTATGGAGTCACAATTAGAGACAGAGAGGATCTAGCTAAACTAATAACACACAAACTGCACTGTTATTCACATGTCCAGCCCAAACTAAGTGTCATTTTAAAAAATAAGCTGTATTTTTCATTTTGGCAGTGACTTGACAATCACTCAGCCTACAGCGAGGTCTGTGTTCACACGTTAATCTTGAATCGTGTTTCACGCACAGTGCTGACTGATGGATTTTACAAACATGCACACTGCTGTGCGCACTGCATGTATGAACACCTGTTCAAGGTTTAACTGCATTGCTTTGACATTAGCATGAGCCAAGATGTTGTAAGACCTTGGGGGTCTTAGCATAACAACCTCCATCAGCTACAAAACTATTTCAGTTCATCAGTATTTTGGCATTTAAAAATATGAATTTCATTTCATTAGCCATTTTGTTTCAGGTTATGTACTGCTGCACTCAAAGCCCTCTTTAAAATATGTTTATAGACTGTTAAATCAGTTGTTCCCTCAGTAATTACAGGTTTTCCATGCCCTGAGGTATCACAACAAATTCTTTCTCATCTGTCAACGGAACAACATCCCGAAGTGCTCTGTTGCAAACTTGGGATGTGCCAGTGACAGCTGTTGCTAGAGGCATTATGTGTTCAGGTTCTCTTTTCTTTCCATTTCCAATTTGGGAACATCTGAGGAACACCTGGATGAAATTTCAGTACATCTTTGATCTCAAACCTGTACTTTAACCTTGAATGTCTCAGGAGTTCCTTGAGGGAATGTTTTGGATGGACTACAACTGGTAGTTTCTCTTTCCCAGTGTAAAAAAGATTAGTTTAAAGTCAGGTCTGTGGTAGTAAATCTACCAATTTAAATGAACTCTATGAATTCTGCCAGGAAGACTGATCAAATATTAAGCCAGAAGCTGATGGTTACCAAAAGGGCCTGGTCGTGGTTCAGCTTACTGTGGGACATTAGTGGGTTTGTATTGTATACAAACGTCTGACTAAGTTCTTCCAGCCTGAACCATGAGTGATCATGAATGTGTCTGGGTATAGTGTAGTCAGATGGTGTCTGGCTACAATTGTGTCTTATATGAAAATCAGATAACATATTAGCATTAACTGATACAAAAATCAAGGTTCACAACCTTTTATAACAACTGTACTTGGGTATTAATGTGGGTATCTTTTCTTTGCAGGACGACATCAAAAAACTGTGTTTATCTACACTAAAGATAACTTGGCGTCAAGAAGCACTTGTTTCAGGGACCTTGCAGCATATGGTACAGTATACACACACACTTTGACACACATTAGCCCAACAACTCACTGAAGCATGAGAAATAATATAATATTAAATGCTCTGCCTCTGCCATTATATTTCTGCCACCTTCTTTCCTTAGAGACGTTTGCACCCATATAAAGAGATAAATACAGTGTAAGGAGGGAGTGTCAAAAAAAGTAGTCTTTATTGATTCTCAATTTTTCTTGCTTCTGTAGATCTTATTTTGGATGGCAGGTTATTTTCTTTAATGTTTCCTCTCAGTGTGGTTTTTATAAATGCAGGGGAAGGAAAATCAATAACTTTTCTGTGTGAGCAGCGGGAGCTGTCCACCAAGCTGGTGCTGAACGCTGTGAGCACTGGAGCTCATGTCTTAAAGGGGAAGATATACCAGAACCACATGATTGACCTGCAGGTCACCAACACTAAACTGTACCGCAGGGCCACGCGTTTACTCCAGGTACTGTGATGTAAAACGCTAACAAAGCTTAAACACTGCATTACAGGGTGTACTGTTTGTGCTCCGTCCTTTTCATGATTACTGACTACAATTTTCACACTATGCCCTTTTTTTTAGTAACCAATAAACAACATGATGGGAACCCACAGGGCAAAGTGTTTTTGTTTTTTTAAATAAGTCCATCTTCTTACTTTTCTTTCTGTTTACGTGCAGCACATTCAGCAAAGAAGACTATAACTTACTAGAACTTAGAGGTAAATTAAGGCTTAATCATTCTATTTTCAGAAGCTTTCTACATGTCCAGAGGAAAAATGTGAGGAAGCTCTTTTAAAGGCAATCTACCGAGTAGACATGCTGACACTGGAGATGACATCCTCTGACATCACCACACACACGTGCTTTGCCAGAAACAGCACCAAGGTAAAGAGGTGATGTGCATGTTGCTGACAGATCCATACCAGAAACCCGATTTTAAAAACGGTTTCTTCTTGTCATTACCTCTTTCAGTTATACGTAAGTGCTTTAAAAAGCTTTACAAACATATGTTGAAACACATTTTAGAATTTAAAAACAACCGCTTTTTAAAATAATATTATTTTGACACATTAGCCTATAGCTGTGAAAACTACTATATTACTGTTCATTGGTTCTGTGTAAGAGGTTGGAGGTTTTTATCAAAGTTCTTATAATCAAGAGGGTCTCAGGCTGTGATAGTTTTCTCTTGGGATTACATCACATTCACTTTTACTCATTTTACTCCATTTCAGAGGGGAAGTGCCAACTGCTGTGGCACTCCTCATCTCTTTGCTTGATTTTGCTCGTCGTCAGATTGTCCATTGATCCAAAGATGCTTGTGACATAGAAAGAATCATGTTTAGAAGTTAACTTTGGTCTTCTTCCCCTCACCCCCAACCAGTCACAGCTGATTGCCGCCCTTTCCTGTGTCTGGTTCTGCTGGAAGCTTCTTCCTGTTAAAAGGGAGTTTTTCCTTCCCACTGTCGCTGAGCGCTTGCTAGTAGGGGTTTGTCTCACTGTTGTTGTTTTGTTGTGATTTTGCAGTATATAAATAAAAGTGAATTAAATTGAATAAATTACTTTATGTAGAATGACCCACATGGTTGAAGAAAAATCTGGTTTCTGGTACGGAAATCACATAAAGAGCTGAATAACTGAAGAGAGAGGAACTAAACGGCTGTATCATGTTGTCTCCCTCTTTTTAAGGTGGTCCCTCTGGCTTTGGTCATTTTACTTACCGGTTGGTCACTGGTGGAGGCGGAGTCACATTTGAAGCAGCAGCCAATTGTTAGGGAAGCCGTGGCTCAGTGGATGTGGTAACGGAGGCCGTTAAGTTAAAATCTTACATACAAAACACAAATTTGAGCACTTTTATCTCACTCTTAAATGAACATACTTCTGTTTTAATTTAATGTGATTGAAATAAAATAAGTAAATTAAAAAAAGTGTGTTTTCTAAGATAATGAAAGTTTTAGCCTTTTTGACTCAAATTCACTAAACTATGTTAGAAAGCCTGACACTCTATGTTCTGTAAGTGTTTTCTGGAATTTAAAGGCTCAGCAGGATCTGTCCGTGTGATGTAAGTCAATCTCAATCCCTCTTTTGCTCAACTTACTCACAGGTAGGGGATTAGCGTGGTTTATGTGTGAGTATCTTGAGAGAGAGGTTGAACAGCTTTGGAACTCCACTGGAGGAGAGCCAAACACAGCGGCGAAGCCGAGAGAGAAGGAGGTCCCAAGAAGATGAAGTGCACATCAGGTCTGGATCAGAAAGCGTTAGGACACAATTCTCAGCATTTCTGTTTGCCACCTATAAAATCACAGTGATTTTACTTCATAAACCATTTATTACTTACACTACTGGCTGTTTGATTTTGTAGCATGATGTTAACAAGTGCAGGAAAAAATGGAAGTAAAGGGCCTGAGATCATTGCACTTTATTATGTGTAAGACTAAAGCCGGGAAGTGATTAGCGTAGCTTAATAACCTGAAAGTAGAAGGACACATCTTGCTCTCTCTCATTTCTTGGGTTTCGATCTATACACAGAAACAAATTGGTTACACAATCAAAGTGTCTAATTGTCTCTAAACCGCTACTAGTGGAAGTTCCTTTCACCTGTAGCTTTTGAGTTTATAGGCGTTTAGCCATGCTAGCTGTTTCTTTCTGGTTAGATGCCATGCTAACCTAAGCTAATCACCATGTAACTAGACTTATTAATGTAAGTTTGCGTTTCAGTACTCTAAAGCTGGGCATTTTAACATGGTGGTCTGTGGGTATAACTCACTTTTGGAGCAACCTCAAGTGGCCATTAGAGGAACTGACATTTTTAGACATTTCACTGCATTTAACAATCATTTACAGATGAGGACAGAATTATTAAACAAATCAGGGCCTTGTGCTGGCCAGTCAGTCACATTCACTTAGGTCTTCTGGGGCAGTTTTTCACACACACCGCAAGATCTGATATCTCCGTGTTGGCGTTGTCCCAACATCATAATAACAATAGTCCCAGATCAACATCGCAACTAACCAATATGTCTGAGCATTCAATTATCTTTAGTCAAGAAGTTAACTAATGCTATTAAAAAGTATCATTAGCAAACCAACTTTAGTAACCTAAATTTGGCTAAGAGGAAACCAAACTTGATAATATATTCATTATATCAATAAAATTAATAAAGAAAACACTTCAAATTCTTACCATTTGTCTGACAAGAAAGTTTTATATAAAGAAGGGTATTTTTCTTCTTTTTTTATCCACATTGCGAAGCTATGACAACATGATTGCTTAGTTGCAATGTTGATCCTGGAACGAGGTTAACACACCAAAACAGGCATGTTAGATACACTGTTCTTCACCAGAAGCAACATATGTTTTGGGTTATGGTCATGTTGGAAAATAAAGTGATGACCCAAACACAGTTTTGCTGCTGACTGCTTGAGGTTTTCTTTAAAAATCTTCACATATCCTTTCTCCTTCATGATTCTTTCCACCTTGACAAGATTCCCAGTTCCAGACACACTGAAGGATCCCAACATCATAATACTCTCACCACCGTGTTTCACTGTGGGGATTGCGGTGTTATTGGGTTATACAGCACGAAACTAATAAGTGCCTGCCGGACACGTGGGGATTGGTTGATCAAATGAACGCTGGTATTTTCTGTTGAGAAGAGCGGAAACTTGTCAGTGTGGACATCGCACTAGGCTCCACTCAACAAGAACTTACGAGAGGCAGCGAAGACCGGATTATGAATAAGCGCCAAGAAGACAGGTACTTCGTGTGGGTTATGCTTACATTTGAGTACCAGTCATGATCAGACAGCAACAAGTTGACGAAGTTGAGAATTTCTGCTACCTAGGTAGCATTATCTCAAACGACGATGTCTCCGATCGAGATGTCTGTTCCAGGATTGGCATGGTGTCTGGAGTTACAGCACATCTGGAACTCAACTTTACTGAACACGCCGATCAAGATTCATCTGTTCAACTCCATTGCTATCCCAATCACCCTCTACGTTAGCGAGACATGGCAATCAAGAAATGCAACAATCCGTCAGCTGAACGTGCTCCAACAACGTGGCCTCCGGCAAATTCTGGGACCGGATAATGAACAAAGAGGTGCTACAAAGAGCAGACATGCTTCCCCTAGCCGATATTGTTGCTCAACGTTGATTTCGGTTTGCAGCAAAATTCCTTTGCCTACTCCTTCACCGGCCAGCCAAAGTCGCCATGACATGGTTTCCACATAGAGGGAAACGCAAAAGAGGAGGTCCTAAGACCACCTGGTGCCGGACCATAATAGATGATCTGGAGCATGCCAGCATTAACTTGGATGAAGCCGAAGCAATAGCAGCTGATCAACAACAATGGACATCAATAGCTGGCCGATGCGCTGCATGGTGTAGGAGAAACTAAAGACTAAAGAAAAGACCACTCTCCAATCTTTCTTTAAACATAATCAATGTTTCTATGACCAAAGAGCTCTAGTTTCATTTCATCTGACTAATAGACGTGCTTCCACGATACATGCTTGCATAACTGACTTGGAGTTTCAGCTCCATCAAACACTGCTGAGTTACAGAAATGTGTCCAGATTATTATAGAACATTTGGAGAATTACCATTCAGTGCATTTATTTTATTTCTGTCAGTATCATTACATTCATATAATCATTTGCTCTAAGTACATGATGTTCACTTTGTGATGCTTAAGATTAGTGGACGGACAGACAGACCAGTAACAGCATAGGCACACACACCTTCTTGGTGCCACAAAATAGGAGGCTTTTGTCAAACTAAGCAGTAAGAGATAAGCGCCTCATTCTCACTGTCCTGAGCACACACTGACCGTGTGCAGTGTCCCTGCTCTAATATACAGTTGAAGAGTAAGCCTGAAGCCTTTACCAGCAGCTTTGACTCATTCCAGCTTGTTTAACAGGCTTTGTGAGTCTAATGGAGAGCCACTAACTTAAGTGTGATCTCCTCCTCTGTTTGTGTCGATCATCCTCTATGTAACCATGGATACAATAAGGCATCAGTAACACGCTTCACGCTGTTGTTCCACATGGCTGGTGTGCAAACTCCGCCAGTATCTACAGCATGTAACACACACCTAAGGAGACTCCTTTACCAAAGCAGCAGAGAAAGGTTTACATCAACCTTAAAGTCAGGCTGCCGTCTCCTAAAATTTCCTGCAGCTACATGCTGCACACTGTTTCTCCTGGGACAAAAAGCATTTATGGTATGATCACAGTAATAGGATTACATAAATACAGTGAGGTACAGCACAGTTAAAACACATTCTAACTGTCAAGAATTCAAAGATAATACATTGTTATTAAAGTACAGTATGTATTATTTGAAGGTACCTGAAAATAGAATACTTTGACATTTTGAAAAATACAGCTGTTTACTTTCTTGCTAAGAATTGACTAAGAAAACATTTATATATGCAAGCTAAATGCTAAATGAATACAAAGTTGGGAGTTAATGAGCTTTGTTTAACTTAACACTGGAAGAAAAAGGAAACTGTGAGCTAGCTTTGTTTAGAGGACAATAAAAATGACATTAGTTTATTAGACACTCTAAAGGTCAGTAATTAGCTATGCTAAGCTAAGCTAATTCTAGCTTTTAAGTGTGTACGCTTGATAGTGCTGATAAGTCTTCATACTAGCTCAGCAAGAAAGCAAACAAACCTATTTTTCAAAAAAAAGATTCTAATGTAATCACATTACAGACTTGTATAGGTTTAAACAATTGATTTAACAGGTTAAAGATTTAAACAAGTAGTTAAATAATAGGTAAGCTAGGAAATAACCTTTTTTAAAATCTCCACGACAATGACATTTTATGACTTCCTTTGTACACTTAATGACAAGTTTTGACAACTAAATATATATATAATGAAGACATGGTTTGAAGAGCAGTAGAGTAGAATAGTTTGGGGTTTTTCCGTAGCTGCAGCGGCAGAGACCACCCTCACTAACTTCTGATGCACACCCAGTCACTTTGTTTTATAAGCAGGGTGAAATATGACAAAAAACCCACAGTTCATAAAAGACCTTCAAGGATTACTTCTAGTATGTTTTTCAGGGTAAAAAAATCAAAGCAAGCTGGGTGACCAAAACCCTGAGAATCCAGCACTGACTCAATGATACAGCTCCAAGAAATAATCGCAGAACTGAACCGATAACCCAAGTAAATACAACTGCCACGGCTGAGCAAACGTGTAGTAAATATAAAAAGCTATTCCATTCAATACAGCAATAAATCTGTCCACTGAGCACAAAACTGAGTTCTGATAAGTCACCCATAGATACCAAGTGTTAGTTTTTCAAAAATATATTCTCATATGCCTTCTTACATACAGTTAACTTCAAAAATATACACAGATCCATTATAAACACAATAAATGTACGATAGACTGGTTTCAAGTTTCATTTTGCTTTTGTAACATAAATCAGTTTTGTTCCTCCTAAACAAGATCTGGATTAATAAAGTGCTTCAAGTTTTTAAGTGAGTCTTTAAACCTATAAAAATGCCTATGTTGATCCAGTGTAGTCCCAGGAAGAGCAAATTATGTTTTTAAAACTATGTCACTAAGTTGGGGATTCACCTGGCGAATAGTCTTTGAAAGTGTCCTGAGGTGTATCCAAAAACTGTCCAGTTTGTCTTAACCCTCTTTCGGTTTGAGTTGCTTGACCTTGGCTGGTGACCGGCTCCTTCTCTGGCCATTGCTACCACCTGTGGATATGCTGTCAGCCGTTTTGGACACTTCAGTGGAGTCCACAGGATTTTGTGGGGACTCAGCGTTGATGTCCTCCAATGAGCCAGGCTGGGAATCCACTGAGGTTCTGGTGAACTGATGCAGAAGAGCACCATCCTCTCTTTTGCTTCCATTTGCCTTATCCTCTTCCTCTTCCTCTGGCTTGAACTCTTTAACAGCATCTTCCTCCTCATCTTTGTCTTCTCCACTCTCTTCCTTCTCCTCCGATCCCGATTTGTCAGCAGTGGTGTCGCTTGAACGTTTGCTATCTATGTCCGAGTCTTCCGCGTCTGCCTCCTCTCCCTCGGTCATGCAGGCAGCTGGAATCGCGTCCTGCCCCTGTAGGGTTAAATGAGATAACAATAAATGATTTCTGAGCAGTTTTAATTAGATGAATTGGGCATTAGAGTGCTGTAATTACATCTACAAGATGCTTACATAGTACCACCAAATTAATGTGTGAGATTAAAATGAGTTAATCAGTGCAGGGAGGTGCCAGTAAATAATATCACCAAACTGATCCTTAACTGGTTTCAGCTTCCGATGGAGGCAAAAATACACAGTTTAAAAGTATTTTTAACATGTTGAAGCTTTTTTTGTAACTGGCAAAAGCAGCATACGTCCATCAGCGGAAGCTTCATGTTGGTGCCAAACAAAACAGATTTGTTCAGGCTCTCTAATTGGATGGCGAGATTATCTTTTCCCACAGGCTTAGAATTAGTGGTGAGGATGCAATAGGTCAGATTCCTCTTTAAGGAACAGCGCAGTTTGTTGTTCAGGGACTCAGTGGTGTTTTGTATTCACTTTGTATTCTATATTCACTTGTATTGGATTGATACAATAATTTGCGGTACTGCACGGCACTAAAGGGGAGTCAAAATTAAGCTGGAGAGTCAGTCTGATCATGTTTGTTGGCCTATTTGACATCTTTAATCAATGCGGTTAAACTTCCATGAGTGCAGTGCTGTTTTACTAACATGAAAGTGACTGTCCTTTAAAAGAAAAAAAAGAAAACAATGCTATCCTTTGTGTTATACATAATAATTACTGAATAAACTTCAGTAAAAACATGGTTCACATTTACCTGTGGCGAGGTTCTTTCCTTTTCAGATGCCTCCCCTTCCTGTTCCTCACTCGATTCACCCTCTCCTGTGTTGTCTTCCTCGTCATCTTCACCCTCTGCTGACGCACTGTCCCTCTCTGCAACCTCCTTTGACAATGTCGACTTTTCATTTTCTGTCGTTTCTGCGGCACTATCCTCCCCCTCTTCCACACTTTCACCCTCGGTGGGTTTTTCTTTATCGTCTACTCTCTCATCACTCTCTTCATTTTCTGGGGTTTCTCCTTTGCCCACTGACGCCTCTTTTACTGTGTCTTGGTCGCTTGTCTCCTCTTCTTCGCCAGTTCCTGTGTCTCCCTCATTTTCCTCTGTTTCATCTTCTCCCATCTCTTCTTCATCCTCTCCTGTTTGCTCCTCTCCCTCCTCCTCTTGGTCACTCTCATCCTCGTTTCTGGTACACTTACACTGATGTTCTTCATCCTCCCCTCCAGTTTCTGATGTCTCATCTTCTCTCACTTCTTCACCACTTGTTCCTTCTTCTTCCTCCTCCTCTTTGCTTGCATCACTTTCCTCATTTTCCTCCTGTTCATCTTCTGTCTCCTCTTCTTCCCTTGCTTTACCGTCATCGTTTTCTTTTTCAGCCTCTTCATCTTCCTCTGCAATCGTCTCCTCTAAAACAACAACAGCTCTGATGTCCTCTTTGGTTTCCTCGTCTTCCTCTTCCTCCTGGACTACGTCTAAATTCCTCCCATCGTCGTCTACAGCCGCCTGGCTTTCGTCTTCCACTGCCGCTGGGCTTTTCTTCAGCTGAAGTATCTTAAGTAGGTCAAAGTCCTTCATCACCGGTGCTTCAGCCGCTAGCGGGTTGATTTTGAAAGGCCGTGCAGCCATTTTCTTGCGAACACAAGCTTCGCATGGACAGTATTCGTCGTCACTTCGCTGGTCGCTGAACTCCCCCGTCATCTCTCCGTCGCTGAGGGACTCGCTGGTCTTCACCGACTGTTTCTTCATAATCTAAAAAGACAAACAAACAAACAAAAATTAAATCCAACAATTTATGTCATCCAAGCAGTATCCTCTGCTATGAAGACAGTTTGTGGTAGATTTACCTTCAACATCTGACGTCTCTTCTCTGTTGTAGTGGACTCTCTGGAGAGATGTGTTCCTTGTGGCGGCCGAGGTGACCTACCACCTCTCCCCGCTCGACCCTGAATCTTCCTCATTTCACGTTCAATACTGCCCTGGATGCGTCGGCTCACCTCATCCCTCAGCTCGCATATCATGGTGTCCAGGATGTGACTGTCATCTAGATCCCATCGAACTTTGAACTCTGCCACTGCATTAATGTAGTGGACCATAAACTGTTTTTCAAGCTTCTTCAGAAGGTGAAGTACCCACACTGGGTCAGGGTCTTGGGATGGTCTTTTGGCCAAAGATGCTCGAAGAACAGTTGGGGGTGTGCCTGTACTAGAGTCTTCCAATGTCTCGTGCTCATTATCGGTGGGAGATTTGGAACTGTCTTTGGCAGAGGTCTTGTCTGATGACTCTGAGGGTTTGGAGCTTTCGCTTTTTTGAGGAGCTTCTTCACTTTGCACTGGTTCCTCTGCTGTGTCTGCCTTAGCTTGGTCTGTGAATGTTTCCTTGTGTTCTGTCTCAATATCTGTATCTCCTGCCATTTCATTTCCCTCTTCCTCCTCTTCTACAATGTTCTCTGCTACCTCGTGTGCTTGTAGAGATTCTCTCTCTTTTGGAGGTGTCTCATCTCCTCCTTGATTGCCATTTTCCTTCCCTGAACCTGCAGAGCCACTGCTCATATCCACCCCAGATGAGGACCTTGGTGGTGTCACCTGCTCTGGGCTACTGTTCTTGTTCTCCTTTGTCTCCTTGGCTTGGATGTTCCCAGGCTCAGTGAGCCACAGGGAATGAAGGATAGCCATTATGTCTTCATACTGCTGGCTGCGACCCTTCTGTACATCACAGCCAGGGCCCAATGAAGGCTCAATGAGCTGGAGCTGGGCCAAACAGTCCAAAAGACCCCTGGCTGATGTGCTTAGTCGGCGTCCATAAACCGGAGACACCTAAGATCAAAAAGAAAACATTCAGAGAATGTAGAATATGTTCAATGCAGGAATTATAGTCAAATTCAAATAATTACAACTGGTTAAAAAGGAATTTCAAAATCCTGAAATTAACTGAGCAGAATTTTAGGATTTCTAGATTTAACATCTAAGATCAGCAGGGACACAGGTTGCCTGTTTAGGACTGAAGGTAGTTTATGTTAACATCCACCTCTTTTCATGTCATTTTCACATATTCGTCATCAGACGATCGTGGCTCAAGAGTTGGGAGCTCGCCTTGTAATCGGAAGGTTGCCGGTTCGAGCCCCGGCTTGGACAGTCTTGGTCGTTGTGTCCTTGGGCAAGACACTTCACCCGTTGCCTACTGGTGGCGCCAGTGTCCGGCAGCCTCGCCTCTGTCAGTGCGCCCCAGGGTGGCTGTGGCTACAAAAAGTAGCTTGCCATCACCAGTGTGTGAATGTGTGTGTGAATGGGTGGATGACTGGATATGTAAAGCGCTTTGGGGTCCTTAGGGACTAGTAAAGCGCTATATAAATACAGGCCATTTACCATTTATTTGGCATATCTAACCCAAAACGTATAACTTCTAAATTTGAAAATTTGCATGTTAATTATGTAGGGTCAAATGGATCATGAACATGGTACATTTCCTAGCAAGTCAAGTACTTTTGGTTGCTCACTTGCTCACAAGTGATTGCCACAAACTTGGCAGTTTTATTCCAGATGCCTCTGGTGATGCAACTTTCAGAGGTGGGACCAAGTCATTGTTTTGCAAGTCTCAAGTAAGTCTCAAGTCTTTATCCTCAAGTCTCAAGTCAAGTCTCAAGTAATGTCAGGCAAGTCAGAGTCGAGTCTCAAGTCACTGGTGTAAAAGTCCGAGTCAAGTCACAAGTCTGAAACTTTGAATTTCAAGTCCTTTCGAGTCTTTAAAAAAAAAAAAAAACGAAAAAATAATGTTGCAGTTATGCTAAATGTAAATATTAGACCATGTAATTTTAAATCTGTGTTTTTCTCAACACATGACAAAATAGTGAACTTAGAAAATATACACAAGTTGTGAAATTGCACCTCTTTAAAATGCAGCTCAATTAAACTTAGCTCCAAGAATAATTTTCACCGACAGTTCTGAGATAAGCTGCATGTTATTCTTGGATGCGGTTGTAGGACCGGCTTTAAAATCGCATGACAAAAATATCATACACATTAAAAAAAAAAACTGTATCACCAACGTAGCCTGGACAACATTTGCTAGTTAGATGAAGTCAGCTATCTCATTGTAGCATATTTATATGCATATTTATAATCATACGGTTCTTGGAGTGAGTGCATACACTCATGAAGTTTAGTAACTTCAGGTCACTGCAACAAGCCCAGGTACAGTTTACCGCCAGATGGGTGCAGGACCTTGAAATGCACCGTGTAGAACGAAAGACCATCGTACGTATCATAAGTTTACCAGTCTCACAAATCGTCTTCATAAATACACATTCCTTAACCGTTTATTAATATAACCTTTGAGCTCAACGGTAATTAATTAGCAGTGGAAATAATTTCTGGTACCCATCACAGAAATGTAGCAGTGACAATAATACTGTATGCTGTAATCGTACTGGGCAATTAGTGATACAAAAAACCTGTTTTATCCTGTGAATAAAAGTATATGTTTTTGTCAGTGTACCATAATAACAGAAGCGAAACGCAATATTGTGTCAGGACAATTCACTATTTATGCACAATAAATAAAGGAGCATAGCGCGACAATTTCTGTTCAGCGCCAGACTTGCTTGTAACCTATATCACTAATTATGTTATGAAAATGACGTATTAACTACTAAAAAACACTGACCTTCGTGTAAATGCTTGGAGCAGACTAACCTGTGAGCTGGAGTGTTCTGGGACGTTATATTTGGTCTTAGAATGGCTGCAATCCAGGCCATCCGTCGCCTCTTTGTTACTTCGGAAACATGGCTGAACAATTTCTCTTCAACGACGTAATCCGATAACAACCGATCTCTTTACCCGTCGGCTTCCCGTGGCTGTCATGCGACCGGCTATTGCAGTTAATGATACAACAGCTTCTTGACATTTTTGTGTTTCTTTTTATCGCTGTGTGACTGATTTTAATTGAAAGCCGCTAGTACCGCTTGCCACGAGTTCCCAGAATCCTTTGCGGTTCTACCCGTGAATGACGTCACATTTTCAATCTCTATATAATATGCATGTTAAATTTTATATTTGGGGTAAAATATCAAGTCTTTTCAAGTAAACCGGTTCAAGTCCAATTCAAGTCCCAAGTCATTGGTGTAAAAGTCCAAGTCAAGTCACAAGTCTTAGAACATTTTTTCAAGTCAAGTCTAAAGTCATAAAATTAATGACTCGAGTCTGACTCGAGTCCAAGTCATGTGACTCGAGTCCACACCTCTGGCAACTTTTTATCTATAGCTCTGTATAGCAGAATAATTTTCTGTCACAAAAAAGTAACTGGCTTACCTCGGGCATACTCCTACATCGACCCAGAGAAGAACTTAGAAGAACTTTCATCACAGCTGCAGAAGACTGCCAGCTTCTAGGCAGAGCCTCACTTTGTAATAGTAGAGCACTAGGGCGACCAGAAGTCCCCTCTGCATCTCCTGAAGTTGGATCTGAGCCCTTCTCCTCCTGTGCTATCTCACATTTAGCTTCATCTTCTTTCTCTTCATCCTCTTCAGGGTCACCTTTTTCCTCCAATTCTAACTTCTCACCTTCAGGACTCTCCTGTGCTAACTCTCCTCCAGGCATCTCTTCCATTTCCTTTGGCGTCAGCTCTTCCTCATTAAACTCATCGCCAAGTGCTAGCATGCTGCTGTTAGCAGGAATACTTCGCAGCCAGTCACTAACAACCTCACTGGGGGACGTGTTGGGCAAACAGGCAGGTGTCAGTTCCTCTCTTTTATCCATCTGATTGCTGCGTCTTTGACACATTCCACTTTTCTTGCTCTTGGACTTGTCACTGGACTTACTGGCTTTAGATTGTCGGCTGCATGGGCGTGCTGCAGCCATTGTTTCCTTTAGCAAGTCAGCAGCAGACAGAGATTGAGACAAAGTGCTTTCACTGCATGTCTCTACTTTGCTGTGTAAGGGACAAGGGCTTGAGGACTTGATAGGGGTTCCTTTCTTCAGAGAGCTGGCCATTTTGACACTACCACAATCGCTCCCTGTGCTAAATCTGGACTTACATTCGACCTGATCTTTTTCTTTACTCTGATCTGAAGCTAAATCTGCCGACTCAGCCCTGAGGCAACAGGGACTTTGGGAGGAGATTACTTTACTGTATGCAGTGTCTTCTTCCTGTTTGGCCTCACTAGCTGCTCTAGGGTTTCTTTGATTTTCCGTGCCATTATTTTCTGAGTTTCCAGGAACTGTTTTTGCTGTTGTGTTTGCAGAGGATTTTATCTGGACTTTCGCACCTGCTAATGACATTGCAGATGAGTTCCTGCTGTTGCTACCATTTGTCACCGGAGCAGACTTCACATTTTCTGTTTCACTGCCATTTCCAAGTTTGGTCGAGCTAGCATTAGCATGTTTTTCTTTAGACTTACAGTTGCAAGAAGACTTGTTAGACCTGCTGCTTCTGACTGAAATTGTACTTGCTGCTTTTTCTGTCTTTTGCAATCCATTTTCTTCACCTGATGGAGTTTCAATAGTTGGGATATCCACTGCTGAACCCCTCCTCCTGCCAGTACTGTTGGATTTTTGAGAAACGGTGGACCCCGTTATCTCCACATCCTCCTTCATGGTGGAAACCTCTGGGCTTTTTGGGAGACTGGGAGTTGAGGTCTTTGCCTGGCCCTCGTCATTGCTCTCAGCACTTCTGTGAACACAGACGCTAGACTTCCCACTGTCTGAGGCAGATGTTTCTTCAGGTAACCCAAGAGAGACCGATTCTGTTGAGTTCTGACTCAAAGGATGGTCTGTGCCTCCTGATGACACTGCGCTGCCTGCTCGCTCAGAAACATTCTCACTTTTCACCTTGAGCTTCACCTCTTTATCCTTGTTCTCCTTTTCCGTTTTTGCCTCATCAAATTCTGAAGTGGCTCCACAGCAGCATCTGGATTTGCCAGATTTAGCAGAGCCCGCGGAGTGAACTGACAAGACACTGGGCCCTCTTGTGTCTCCAGCATCAGAGCCATTCAACAACTGCTGCACAGGAGACTTACAACTTTTGGTGGATGCGGCTGAAGCATCGGGAGAGCGCATCCGCGGCGAACGTGTTCGCTTAGGTGAGAGAGTTTGGACATTAGATTTAATTTTTGGTGCACTCTCATTTGTTACCTTTTTGTCTCCATCCGCTGTTTCAATAATAGAAATATCAGTTTTTCCATTACAATTTGACTTTTGAGACACTGTAGATGAAACATTTGATCTTCCTGATGCAGCACTTGGTGCTCTCTCATTCGTCACATTTTCCTCGTCATCAACTGTAGGCGTTTTAATGGTGACAACATTTGCACTTGAATTTGATTTATGAGAAATGTTGGACCTTACTGAAGATTTTGACTTGGCAGACATGACACTTTCCACCCTCTCCTGATTCTCTTTAGCTTCACTTGGAACTGGAGATGCAGTTGTGTGATTTGACTTCTGGGACTTGGAGGACTTGGCACTAGGGGCTCTGTCCACCATGTCATCTCCCTCTATCTTTGTACTGTGAGACTTTGCAGAGGAAGCTGACTTATGGGATAAAATACTAGCAGTTCGCTTCTCAGCTTTTTCTGTTTTGTGTACTATTTCGGAGTCTGATTCTGTGTTTTGATTACTGTCAGATTCATGAGATTTGGAGGACTCTGCACTGGGTGTCCTCTCATTATTTACCAGTTTAAGATTGTTCTTTTTTTCTTCAGCTTCATCTGCTGTCTTTGAGCTTGAACATGTCACCATTTCATTGCCATCACATTTAGACCTGAACGACTTTGTAGACTTAGCAGACTTGTTCGATTTAACTGACGTGCCAGACATTTGACTTGGTGCCCTTTCTTCTCCCTCTCCCCCAGGCTCTGAGGCTTTAGTGGACTTATGGGATTTAATAGACTTTGCAGACAGGTTGGACTTTGATGACATTGCACTTGTTGGTCTTTCCTCTACCTCTGTTTCTGTTCCTTTTCCAGTTACCTTTATGGTAGCTTCAACTGCTGTCGCTTTTACACAGTTACTGCAAGTCGACCTCTGAGATATGCTGGACTTTACAGAAATATTTGAGTTTTTTGATCTAGCACTATCAGGTCTTTCAGCCTTTTCAGCCTTTGCAGACACATTTGACTTCACAGAGAGGCTACTGGGAGCTCTGTTGTTTGGGTCATGCTCTTCTACAGCTGGATTGTCACTTTGGGATGTGCCTTTAGCTCCTGACTGACAGGTGGAGTTACGAGACTTGACTGATGCATCAGTCTGAGCTGAAACACAAGATTTGGCTGACAAGGAGCTGACTGCTCTTTCTACAGTGTTCTCGCTGACTGCTGTCTCCCTTGAACTGATATCAGGAGCTTCACTTGTGTGTTCAGACTTGCTGGACTTTGCAGACTGATTTGACACTACGCTGAAGCTTCTCTTGTCCTCTTTTTTTGCACGAATATCAGTGCTGCCCTTACAGCCAGAGTTGTGTGATCTATTGGACCTGTGGCTTGTAGCTGAAGTAGCACTGGGAGCCCTTTCTTTCTCTTTTTGTGTTGCCTGAGGACTGGATGTTCTAGACATGGCACTGGATACTTTGCCCTCCAAGATATTTGGTGTGGCAGAGAGGCGTCCATTATTGGTGAGGTTGGTTTTGTTGGATTGGGTAGAAACATCTGAGGCAGCATCATCACTGTTAGGAAGGGGAGAGGCTTGGTTGGAACGATTGGTTCTCTGTGATTCCCTGCCACCGGAAACAGAATCGACCTTGCGTTTGCAGCCCCCGCAATTCGGACACACGCTGGAAGTCGCTGACTTTTGAGAGCTTGCTGAGAGTCCTGTGTGATTTGACAAGTCACTTACAGCCCTCTTTATCCCTTCATCATCATCACAGGCCCCTCCTTCCTCTGATTCTGACATCCTGGTTACGCTTATTTTAGATGTGTTGCAAGGGACTTGATCTACCTCATCTGGGCCAGCTGAGCAAGCGGCAGCTCCTCCACAGAGACAGGAAGAGGCTGCAGACACTGCCCTGCTTCCTAGCTCTTCCTGCTCCTTGTGTTTGGTAGAGTGGAAAGAATTGGCTGAGACGTCATTTATTGGCTTTTCGTGCAGTTGAGTTTCAGGGGTTGGGGACGGTTCATTGCTATGGTAACACCGTGAGATGCTTGGTGGCAGATCATCGTCCTCATCATCTTCATCTTCTTTCAACGACTGAAGGACATGTGAGGAGCTGCTGACTGCTGATGGCGGGCGATCTTCTTCGTCTTCAGCTGACTTTCTTCTGAGTGGTTGAAGGTTACTGTCCGCGACAACCACTTCACTTCGACTGCAACACCGGCTCACCTTGTGTACCTCAATATGGGTGTCCCCATCCTGCTCTACCTCTAATCTGTGCTCAACCTGCTCGGTTACACACATTTCCTCCTGGACCAGTTTGCTCTGCTCTGAACCTGAGCCACCCCCGCAGCTGGAGAGCCGTGCTCTGCAGCGCACCACCCTTCTTGAATTGCACGATGAGGAAGAGCTAGAAGAGTGCGTATGTCTCATCATACTGTGGGTGTGGCTGGGTGCATGTGGGGGTGGAACAGGAGCTGATTTATGGCTGTGTGCAGGGTTTTCCCATAAGTCGTAATGCTGTTCATGCCTCTGATGGCAACACGGGCAGCGGTTCCCTTCCAACTCGCACTGCAGCGGCTGGCTGGAATAGTCCACACCGTACTGATCAAAGGATGTTGAATCAGGATCAGAACAACTTTCTGACTGGCCCTGCTGGAGATAATGAGGCTGAGCCTGACTTAGAGGGCAACATTCATTGCTCAGAGATGGAGATTTTTTAATTTGAGTGGACCACTGGAGGGTCTCGTCATTCTGGAGGTGAAAACGCACCCTCATCTCCACCGAGAGGCTGCCATCTTTATTTACCAGAACACGCTTTTCAATGTCATCATTCATAATGGCTGGCTTTCCCTGGGGGCATGCAGTAACACCATTGCCATATGACTTTTCAGAGGAAAAAGAGAAACGTGCCGAGCGGTTTGAGGAATCAGAACGAGGGTGAATGATGCTCTTTTTGGTTTCCAGACCAAAGTTAACTGAAGGAAAAGAGAAAAGTACAATATTTAACAAAATGTATTCCCTCTTTTTCTTGTACCTTTTAAAACTTGTCGGTTGTTAACTTGCCCAGTTGTCTAAAAAACTCACCATTTTTCTTGCTTTCATGTCCTTCGCTGTACTCACTGGATCTGGATTGAGCTCCATGAGGTGGGGACCTTATTCCTTGAGTAGCAGGGGATCGTGCCCCATTTCCAGGAGTCCGGGGACCCAGACCAGGGAGTTTCTCTTCTGAAGTTTTCCTAATAAAGTTTATCAGCAAGGGGCTGAAGGCTTCCCGGCCAACACATACCAGAACACCTGGACAAGTCATCAGGCTTTGAACGCTGTCAATCTGGAAACAATTCACTAGAGTCAACAGTTTTCACTAAAATGAGCAACCTTTGCAAAGTTTTACTATGCAAATTCAAATAAATATAACTTTTTACCCTGCGTCCCTCTACAGTGTAGATCTTGCGGACATGAAACTGCATCACTTCGGACACCTCATCCAAAAAAGCTCTCAGGCTCCTGGCTGTCCTTCTGCTCAGGACCACGCTCCTCCTCATCCCCGGTTCGCTGTTCTTCACGAGCAAGATCCGTCGCTGTCTGTAAGGCATATGCAAATGGCCAGGTGGTGTTGCGGATGACGTTTCAGGCCTCTGGGGCCTCCGGTTGTGATGGTACCAGATGCCTGAGTGTTTGTTGACCAGCTCCATGTTTACTGGCTTCGCCTGGCGTCGGTCAGAGCAGAGGTAGCAGCCACCATCCTGGAGCTGCTCCAGGTGTTTGATGGTGTGAGTGCCACGAGGGGTGGTCACAGTCCGCACACCAAATGGCAGCGGCACCTGTGGACAAATTGTACATAAATATCAAATGTGACTGTTAATCTGTCTCTATCTCGTATCCATGTATTGCTCTCCCTACATTGTATAAAGCACTGCTGATCAGGACAAGCGCCGTTTTAGCCACTTAACATCCACCCTAGATGACCCATCTAGGGTTTGTTAAATATCCACCCCATTTTGTAGGATTTTCAGTTGTTTCGAACATGTAATGACAAAATAATTGGGATTTAATTTGAAATCAACAGTTCCTGAAAAATTGCTTATTTATCATGTGGCTAAAGCAAAACCCAACCATAACCTTTGATTAGCGTGGATGTTAAGAGGTGAAAAGACCTGCATCAGTAAAGTCAAAGCCACATACAGCATGCCGCACCTTATATCTTAGTGGGCCAGATGAGTGAAAGTATTTGATAAATGTATAAAATGAAAGAAAATGTTGTGGTAGTTCATTGCTCAGACTGTCCTGTAATTATAAAGCATAACATTTTTGTTAATTGACAGAAAATGTCTGTTCTTGTGTTTTTGTTTTGTTTTTTACACTGTGATATTACTTTTGTGTCATATGGATGGCCACGAGAGAGGTCTTTATCAGTAGGAAATGCTTAAATACAGTTAAAAGTCTAAAATTTATACATTTATATCCTACTTCACATTTTGCAAAGCTGTCCAAGGGTCATATTGGAGTCTTTTTACTCTTCAGTTTTAGTCCCCAGGCCTAATGTTTGACACCCCTGACCTATATGCATGCATCTAAGCATTCAGCTTCAAAAGAAGTCTCTACTACAGTTCATCTAACCTTTTGAGAAAGGTCGTCCAGCAGGGCGTCAAAGCATTTGAAGCTGCGCTTGTGGATGGCCATCCTGACGCCCCCAAACTGGCTGTCACCACTTTTGTAGAATGTGATCCGTTTGGCTGGGGTGGTTGAGCTCACGTGAGCGGGGCGCGAGTTGGAAGGGGGCGGGGCAGGGATGGGGAAGACATGTTTAAATGGGGGCCGGGGGTTCCACAGCCCTGTCTGGACCGAATGCATGCTGTGGTCTCACATACACCTGGGAAACACACAAAGATAAGAACATGTTTATTTTTTTCTGCAGGTTTCTGTTTATTTTTCTGATCCCGTGCGTGCTAATCACACTCACAAGAAGAACAAGTCTTAATCAGGATGATTAATGGAGGATTTAGGACAGGACATCTGCTGAAAGGACTAGCTGACATTGGTGGGAAAAACCTTCTGTATCGTTTACAACTAAATTCTAATAATAAGCTGTCACTTTTCCAGCTGCTGAGGTGAATGTCTTGTTTCTGTAATGATTTTCTAGAAAAAGACATTTACCTGGATCCCCTCAAAATATTCTGTGCAGTCCCCCCCTGATCATTGATGATCATTGATCAGTTTCAATTTGTTTTTTGAATAAGAACTGCAAATCCTACAAAAGTTCAACAAAAACAAGCCACATACTTTACTGTGAACTGTAGACAAATGCTATATTTACATGGATGTTAAAGGCGGAGCTTCGCACAGGGAGCTATTTTTATTAGTGTGGCCTAGGACACGTATAGAAATCCTGTTTGGAACAGACGTAAAAAGTTTCTGCCCTGCTTCTGGAAAGGCAGCATCAATCTGCTTACATAACATATGCTGAGTATTTCAAACATTTAGCTTTTTTCTCTAGTTTTACAACACATGGATGAACATAGATGAACACTGCAAATAACTACTTGTTAGTTTTGAGTTTTGATGGGTTTCAGGTCTGTATCGACACACATATTAGCTTATATAATAGTTATAAAAACCACAAGCTAATTTCACGTGTATGTTGAGAGATCTGCTGTGGTGACCCTTAAATCCTTCAGCATCAAGACAAATATCACTTTTTCTACTCAGTGCATGTGGTCACAATGTGCCTCTTGATTGTTTCCTGTTATGTCTTCTGATGGGCTTAGCAGGCTTTTAAGTCTCACGAGGCCAAATCAGTGTTGACACTGCTTCTTAATGCCTCTTTAGCTCAGTCTTTCCTAATAACATTACATCAAACATATCATTTAAAATTCTATGAAGGGCACAGTTAACCCAACATTTAGGGACATGTTAAACAGGTTTTCAGTGTAGAACAGCATAAATAAAACTGACTGTAACGTTTATTTTACACTTGAAACTAACTCAGTCGATCTCATATAACTTATTCTGGCTTTCTTCTGAAATGGACAACAAAGTTGCTTTTGATGTGCAACATGAAAAGCAACCACTGAAGCTGTGGGAAGGTGATTATGCTGTGGGACTAAAGGAAGGTCTCAGGCTTACAGCTATGCTGATGTCCATGTGCACTAAGCAAGTTTTTCCAGCAAAGAGGCAAGTTAATCCAAGCAAATGTTAGCTTAGAGCTTTCAGACACTTAAACACATTCAGTTAGTGTTTCATTATCACCCTCTGCTTCTTTCTCACTGACATTCAAGATTTAATGGAATCAATATATCAGATTTTAGAAGTGGAATAAAGGAATATTTTCACTTTCTGTTAATCTCATCTAGTTTCTTCAGTGCTATTTTTAGACTTAATGAATTACAAATACTTCTTAAAAACTATTTTTTTTAGAAGCACACCAACAGTCCCAGTTTATATATGACAAACAAAGCTTAAAGTTCTCACATTTAAGCAGAATAAATGACTCATCTGTTAAATGAAAAGCTGTGGACGGACTGCTCGATGGACTGATCATTTCATATCTAACACACAGATTTTTCTTTCCAATACAAAACTCTGACTCACACTAGCCTTTAACACATTACACTGAAGCAAACCATTAACAGAAAACAGCATTGTAGGTTTAAGCCTTTTCAACATAAAGCTCTATTATTTTCCCATGAAAGCATTATTATAGCAGATTTAATGTTTTTGCTCGTTTAGAATCTTTTTCAAATGATTTGAAGATGCTTACCGTTGTCGTAAAAGAACAGGAGAATGACTGCTGCCACTAATTAACAACCACTTTTTCCATGCCATATGTATTAGTTGCACTACTCACATATTCAGGAAGCATGGTCCAAAGAGGTATGGAAAAGCTGAAGAGAAATTTGTGGATATCTAGTCAGACCAGGAGACTGGTTTGCAGTAATTGTGCAAGTGTGTATGGTGGCGATCCCCGAGTGTACATATAAAGCAGAGTCCCTGATTCCACTCTCCAGCTCTCAGGGTAAAATGGCAGATGGACAAGAGGAGGGAGGAAGGGAGTGGGGGTGGAGAGAGGAGAACTGAGGAGATAGGAGAAGACAGGAGGGGTGAGGCTAAGGATAGAATGAAAAGCCTGCTTAAGAACCTCTGTGTGTGTGTGGGAGAAGGAGGGGTTGCTATGGTGAGGCCAAGACGTTAATAAGGCAAGTGATGCTCTTATGCATGCCGCACCTGAGCAGCAGAAGACACATATGCTAATTTGTAGTTGTGAGGTTGAATTATTGAGATTGAATAGAAATATTAATAGGCAAGTGGCAAATACATCAAAGATGTTTAGATTGTTAGTGAAATTATAATTTGAATCATGTCAACATGAAAGTTACAGGACGCCAAAGGACAAAGTTAGGTAGATAAAGTCTTAAAAAAAGTCTGACTTAGATAAAGTCAGATAAAGGCAGTCGGTTTTCACATTCTGGTTGCAGAGTTGGTGCAGAGGCCACAGGTTTTAGCACATATAACGGCCTCTATCTGTGTCTTCCTCACACACAGGGATCTAGTTGGAGGATTGTAATTACACACAACCTGTCTAACAGCAGGGTTCCTCCTGTCTAGAAACCCCTGAAACCACCAACTGCTGCCCTGGCAAAAAAACCCTCTAATACTACAGACAGAGTAGCAGTAAATCTGTAATGAGCCAATCACGACCAGCTGATTGTCTCAGTCTGGCAAAGCACCATCTCACAAAGCCAGAAGGGGAAAGAGCAGCAGCAAGACCTAGCACAAAACCAGCACCAGAGACAACAGTTGTGGCATTGATCAGGCTGGACACAGCATGAAAGGAGGAGCTGAAGGGCAAGGTGGGTTGCACAGCAGCTTGCAGAAAGAAAAAAAAAAGTATTTGTCTAGTAGGTATTCTAAATGATAAATATGAATGTTGTGTATTGCTTTCCCAGTGTGGGTAAGCGGATGGCATATTATTTATATCCACAGTTCTTATTCCATTATCTTTTCTTTTAGTGGGATTAACGGTCTATATCTGTACCTAAAGAACACGTCCAAACTTAACAAGCTCTTTAGCTGCTATTGGCTCCGATAATTTCAACAGCCTGTTGCCAGCTTTTTCATATTTTAAGTTTTTTATTATCTGGAAAAGAACTGCCCACTGTGGTCGGGAGATGGTACTGACACAAACGATGAGGGTGAACAAAACAGTGAGCGAAAAGAGGCTCACACAAACATGCATATAAAGTGTGTTAGAGACAGAGTGTTAATTATTTGCGGATTCATAAGTGACGCTGGCCACATTACACATGGTCATTTTAGCTGCCGTTTGCATATGAATATGATTGGAGCCAGGCCCGGCCCTAACCAATCTGGCGCCCTAGGCAAGATTTTAGGTGGCGCCCCCCTACATCGGCAGTGTAGTGTATGTACTCACAAGAAACCGAATAGCTTTGTCTTTGACCTTTTTTTTTTACTTAAAGAAAGCAAATTCACAATCAGAATAATTAACAAGATAAAAAAATATATGAATAAATAAATGAATACAAAAAATAAAAAATGAATATATGAAATACAATAAATTTTACATACATAAACACAATAAAACGTGTCAACAAGTTGGATAAAATAAATTAAAAATACAATATAAATAAGGCAACAGGAAGACCGCTTGATGCTGCTGCATCATGGCTGGGTTGTGCTGCTGATGCTGCATCACTGGTGGGTTGTGCTGCTGAAGTGGAGGCAGCAGCGGTAGATGTGGTAGATGGCCCAGGGGTGGGATTTAGAAACTTCAACAGTGCATCTGAAGAGAGGAGTATGTGACACCACTGAGTATTAAAGTCTAATAATAAAAACATATGATTCCAGGAATAAAATGAAATGATATAATATAAATGAAAAACCAAAGAGATATATGTATGATAAGATAAGATAAGATAAGATAACCTTTATTAGTCCCACACGTGGGAAATTTCGTGATCTTAACTGATATGCAAATTAGATTAGATTCAATTTATTGTCATCATTACAGTGAAATGCTGAATAGCAGAATGCAAAGTAACAGTATAATATCATATGAGAATGTTATGTTATGATTATCTTTGACCGAATCACAGCAGTGCTCATATTAAAAAACAGCGTTCCCTCTCATGTGATATTGCTTAATTAACATTAATGATGTGCACTTTAACAACTAGGCTTACAACTATAATATATACAGGGGTGGAAAAGTGACTATTACCTGCAGGGTAAACGTTAGCTAACCAGAAGGCAATAACAATGTAAACAAAAAACACCTGCTTAAAAGATGAATACAAATGAGGAATGGTGGGAAAGGTGGGAGTACTGTAATTACCTAACGTTACATTATTATTTTCCATAACAATTTAGCCCCCTCCACAATATTAACTGACGTTAAAACAGTTAACTAGCTATTTATTGATTAGCAATTAGCGAATCATGTAACATTAGCTTAATGCTAAAAATTTAGGTTACTATCACATTCAGACAAATAATTTCATGTAGGCTAACGTTACCTACCTCTGTCTTTTTCTCGTTTCTCCTCCTCTTCTTCTCTCTTTTTTCTTCCCTGGGCACCTGACAGTTTTGGCCGTTTTGACATCTTGTGTTGATTTTTTTGATGTGGTGACGTCCAAAAGGAACCATGATACGGGAAGGGAGGGGGCGCACCGTGCGGGGAGGGGGGGGGGGGGGGGGGGGGGGGGGGGCGTAATGTTGTAACAAATAATATTTCTATTAAATAAGCTTTACTTTGCATTTTAATTAACGTGGGATTATTTTTTGTATTTAGAAATAATAGTACCAACTTTTTTTTTTTTTCCCCCAAACATTTGTGGCACTGGCGTGGCGCCCCCTGATGGACGGCGCCCTTAGCATTTGCCTATACGGCCTATGCCACGGGCCGGCCCTGATTGGAGCACATTCAAATATCGCACTGGTGGAAGACTTTCACCAAAGACACTTGATGTTCCAGGTTATGGTTGCCTAGGTAATCCTCTAATGTATTTACTATTAGATCACCAAGCTTAATCACCCCCATAGAACCTTATAGCATTGGCACATGTATAAATGTATACACATATTGTTTTCTTCTTGTCATAGGTGGGTATTTGGGTGTTAAAATACTATATGTATACTTATGATGCCAGCATATAGCAGGACAAGGATTATAGTTATTACTTAAAGTATTGTTATAAATACTATTAGCATTTATTTTATCCCATCCTTTAGTTGATCAGTGAGGCAACATGGTTAAGCGTCCTCACACAGTGGGTCTTTGCACCAACACGTTCTCATCCCAAAGTGTAACATACCGACGCTATGTGACAAATCCTCAGTATGTTACGCTTTCAGTCACCACATCCGTCTGTACGTTACGCGTTCGGAAACATGAGAACCTTTTGGAATGAATCAACACATGTACATTTATTTTACTTTCTCATCATTAATAGCTCTGGAAAACACTATCTAATATGATTAAGACTGTGTTTATCATTAGGATTAAGGTTAGGGTTAGGGCTGGAATACACGGCTGGAATGTGTGTTACTGCCGGGAGTCTATTGGATTGCATCCACAATCCGGCGCGTATCACAGGGACTCGGAAAGTTACCTTTCGTGTTCCTATGGGACGCCTTGGGACGTGACAAATCGGCGGTATGTTGCACATTGGGAATGAGAATGGCCCCCTTTGCACACTGTTCCTACTAAACTCCTGTTCCGATGATTGTTTTTCTGTTAGTGTTGCTGTTGTAAGTCTGCGATTTCCTTGTTCTGGATATGTCCTATTTAGCTGCTGACCTGATTTGTTTATAATAATAATTTAAAGAAAACATGCATGTGGTCAAGCTAACGTCATCAACAACAACCTCAATCACTTATTATTTTCAAAACACTCTTCCCCAGCTGACAGTGTGGAGCGTAAGATGTGTATACATGAGCCAACAGGTGCCATGTAAACCCCACGATACCCTTTGAATGGCAGCCACATCACGTTTATACACAAGCAGAAAAGAAATTAAGCAAGAGACAACCCCCCAAAACAAACAAACAAACAAACAAACAAACAAACAAACAAACAAACAAACAAACAAACGGGAAATACAAAGGGAATAAATACATGTAAAAATAAATTAAATGGAAAAGTAAATAAATTAAGGAAATAATAAAAAAAAAAAAACATCTGAAAACATCAATTTAAATTTCTGTATACATTTTTTAAAATATATATTTTATGTTAGGTGCCATTAACGGTAAACTGTTTAAAATTAATCATCATTTATATATTTTGGCTGTTATTACTCAACAGGTTGGTTTGTTACAGATGTTTAATCAGAGCAGTGTTTGGTACCGCTGTTCAGGGGCATGCTGTGTTGTGGAGTTAAAAATAATCTCTAGTAAGAGCAGAAGAAGAAAAACAGAATCAAAAACGTCTTTTTACACTTTTAAAAACACCAGGGACATTTATTATTTCCATCTACAGGCTCAAAATGTCCTTGAAATATGTCTTGGTTTTATAGAAGTGTCTTATTGCATAAGTAAAATTTATGTAACTCCTCATTTCATCAATCTGTATCTGCTTCACAGCCTTAATGAGAGACAGAGGAGAGGTAGGTGGCCCTCAGGGGGATTCTGGGTAGACAGGAAGTCAAGGATGAGTAGTTCCGGTGCTGACAGGAACCTGAGGCATCACAGTGAGGCGTCAGGATGCTGCTCTCTGAGAAAGTTTTGGTACTAATGTGTATTCCTAGAGGATAAATCAAGCAGTTCATCACCTGTGCGCTTTGCCTGATGATGTTACACATGGGTATAGGCTTCAGTCCTGCAGGAGTACTTTCCTTTGTGATATGAACACAGTGAATCACTGAATTTGAACATGTTCACCTTAAAACTGACTGAAAACGGAGAGAAGTTCTGCTCTTGCTCTTGTGTGATCACTTCAGTCAGCAGAAAAAATGAAAATGAAAACAGAGCAGAGATTATTCCGCATGCGGTGGCCTATTTTTGGAAGTGCGCTCACTCCTTTGCTCAATCCCTTTTGTCTCTTATCCTATAAGCAGATATGTGATGACCTTATTCCCACAATTGGACCACATACACAAACACAAGCCTTCTGGATATATGAGCACTTGCTCATTGGGGTTTGTATTCTCACTAAAATAAATTAAATTAAATTGAAAACACACAAACACAGAACCTTACCACAGATGTTCAGCTTTGTCTAAGTTCAGAGAAGCAGGTGTTCGTAAAGCAACAGGTGAGAAAGAGAGGTTCATCTTACCTGTGAGGAAACATGCTGGAAGGAACCAGTGAAGATCAGTGTCCGAGTGTAGATCCCGATAAAGAAGCAGTTTGATAACAGAGTGATAATAAAGTCAGGTGTGGTCAGCGGCAGACAGCGCCGCGAGCTCGCTATCTGAGATTTGAGAAGTGAGCACAGGTTGCGGGCGCGCGCGTTCACGCACGCTGCAAGTCCGCGGCATGAAAACCCGGAAGTACAGCGATTAAGACTTTCAAAGTAATGACTTGAAAGCCTTTCAGTAAAAACGGTAGGATTGAACGTAAACACACAAACTGCACAGCTCGGAAAATCAAGTCCAATCAGTTTATTTATTGTGAAAGCAATAAAGTAACAAGACTCATTTAGATTGGCTTTTAACTAAATTTGTGTTGAATATTTGATTGTGCTATTTTATGTATATCAGTTTTATATTATTGTGAAGCACTTTGTGGTTCTTATCCTGTGAAGAGTGCTATATAAATAAATAAAGTAAAGTAAAGTAAGGACAATACAGGAAAAAAACATAAACTAAACTAAATAAAAGAAAAACACAAGGGAGGTACGATCTGTCTTCGAGTGAGCTTCAAAGATGTTGAGTACTGGTGAGGTCCTACTTTGAAGAGGAAGACTGTTCCAAATTTTAGGTGCAACTAAAGAAAAAGGCCCGATTTAAACAACCAGAACAACTAGAAGCATCTAGTCAGTTAACCTTAATGATCTAGGAGTGTGCATAGAGTTAAAAGTTCAAAAATGTAAGAAAGTGCTGATCTATTTTTTGCCTTAATAATAAACAAAAGGATCCTAAAATTCTGGAAGGCACTGGCATTACTTTCTCAAAATCAGCAGATGAGAGAATTGTCTTAATCTTTGCAAGGGCCCTCAGCTGGAAGAAACTGGCTTTAACAGCAGAATGTATTTGTTTGTTAAAAGTGGAGCTGCTAGGGTGACAGTTTAGCTTAGTAGACGAGCAGGCGTAGCTCTTGCTTGCACACAGTAATGCACAGTGATGAGTCTACACAATGTTGCCTTGGGTTTAATAACTGAAGGGTCCACCCTAAAACTATTGTATTATATTGAAATCTGTGAATACTGATTATGAATGGTTCTTAATCCTAATTAGGACGCTTATTTTGTATGTAGGTCTTTGCATTACAATATAAAGCACCTTGAGGTGACTGATAAAACTGAATTGAATTAAAGGCAAAATTGTAGTGTGTACGCAACTGAACTGAGCTCTGAAAATGTGAAAAGGGGTAACTACATTTGCACCAAACCCTAAAGGTTTGATGGTAAAAATCGCACCTGAAATAAAGCTTTTATTTTTAAAGACACAACCGGAAATTGGACACTACCGACTATTTTAACAGCCGTTACCTTGACATTATTTGATGGAGAACAGGAGGAGGAGGAGGAGAGGAAAGGCAGAAGAAGAGAGACGGAGAAAAGAAGGGAGAGGGCTGGGGTTGGTGCTAAAGAGGATTAGAGCTTTCCGCCATCTGTGGCCACAGACTGATAATAAGCCCAGTTACATTACCAGCCTGCTCTTTTCTTAACCCTGAAACAGCCCCATAAATGAAGACTGTGTGGTTTAATATCAGACAGTCGCTATTAAACCTACGAACAAACAAGCACGGAGTAATTACGTGTGATATTTACAAGTAACACTGAATTCGCTTCACACGTTCAATCAGCAGCTTTACGTCCCTACGTCATCGCGTCAGTCTCCAATGGCAACCGAGCTCCGCTTTGTGTTTATCAGGATGGATTCCCTAACAGAGAGTGAAATAGGTCAGATAGCGAGGCTACAGGTAGGCGGCCACTGAATTAACACCCAGACATTTAATTTAAGCGATATAAAGACGAAGTTGTGTCCCAGCATTTTTTTTAAAAAATGGCGCTAAAATCTATAATTTGACCTAAATCTTAAAGTAAGCGACTGGTTAGAGAGTTAGCTTGAAGTCATGCACGCACATTATTTTATTATTGGTCACTGGTTTATTTAAATTTAATAATTTAAATAGTTTAGTTTTAGTTAATGTAATAACCTTGGAGCAGAACTGCAAAAATAAAGACATAACCACACCGTTTATGAATAAATAACTAAAACAACTTGTAAAATTGGTTCTACGTGTTGCTCAACATTTCTCACTTTTGTGTCTGTGTGATTGTGTTTGTCAGAGAGATGCTGGTGTGCAGAGGCTCAGCCGTTACTTCTCGTGGCCCGAGTTCAGTGACGAGCGACGATGCTTCCATCAAGAGTTTGTGTACGACGTGGTCGTGTTCGCTGCAGACTGTGGCTTCTCCTGGCCGAACGTTATCCGGGCAGCTGTGATCGCCAGAGACATCTTTCCACGGCTGGACGGTCAGAGTCAAACAGCAGTGTACTATAAAGTGGCCTGTTAGAGGACACACTGCTTAACCGAGAGGTCGTGGCCCTTTACATGGCCAGCAGAGAATTACTATCAGATGTAAAGCTCTCATTGCGCATAAAGCAATACAGACACCCTAGCATACCACACTGAGTGATTCATTGACTCTGAGTCATTCCCTGTGTGCCCTATTAAAACATTACTCATGCAGTGTTAGTAATGCAGGCCCACCTGTTCACAGTGTGCAGGATCATGTGCTGCTGGGGTTTGGTTCAGTAAACCTCGTTTAAAACTTCTGGACTGTTTTCTATCCATCAGATCCTGATGTACTCAACTTGCTGTCACTACTGAGAGAGGTGCTGTGTGAGGGATTACCGAACCTCACCCCCGTCCATCGACATGACTTCACCAGGTATCTCACAGACACCTGCATCACACGGCGGAAGCTTTTCCAGGCGGTGGTCGATGGAGCTGCTAACGTGTCTGTCACTCAGCTACACTTGGAGGTGCAACTGCCACCCACACCCCCTCCCTTAGCACAGGTAAGGAGGCCTCTTTAAGTGGCGGCTAGTGAACGTGCACTGCTATCTGATGGTACTGGAATCCATTTAATATGTTCCAATTTGTTTCAAACTTAGAAAATGACTCCTTTTTACTGCAGGGCGTCGATCTGCAAGAGTGGGAAAGTCAGCAGCATGAAGCAAGTCTCACTTCAACCTTGGAGCAGAAGGAAAATGAGCTGAGGTGTTTGAGACAGGGGTCACGGGTCACTGTGGAGGACATAACTCTTCTAGAGGATAAGCATCTGGATAAACAGGTTCATGTTCCCTAACCCTAATATCTAATCATGCAGTGTGCTACGAGAATATGTGGTTTTTGTGTTTTAAATGTTTTTCTCCTTGACGAAAAATATTTTTTTCTAAACCAGCCCTTTTTTTTAATACTCTCCAAAACATTATTATGGTTACGCCATCTGAGGTACTTCCCTTAGTGAAATTATTTGGACTGACTGACTGTCACTGTTTTTGGCTCCCCAAGTAGGGCATTGTGGAGTTGGTTCGTGCAGCAGTGAGGGCTACCGAGAGCCAGATAGTGGCAAGCCTAGTCCAAGAGGTCGATCTGCTCAGTGAGATCCTGCAGCTGAAACTGCAGCAGGAGGCTCTGGCCACTGGGAGGCACAACAATACTTCTCCTACCAATACAGAGACAAATGCAAAGGTACAAACTGCCAAAACTAAAACAGGATGGACGGCGTCTGGAAAAGCAGAGGGCAGGAAGTCAATGAATAAACCTGTTCAGAAGTAAGAATGTTGAACCATTTAGTAACAGTCACAGTTTCGGCTAACTGTGTTACTTTTGGATGCTCAAGCTTGTATTATCATTATTATTATTATTATTTTATTGCACATCTTATATTTATAATTTGAAGATTTCTGTATTTGAAATGTATCCCGTAACACTTGTTATGTCATATTTGATACATGAATTTTTGTGAGTTTTTAAACTTCTACATGATCGGTGTAATCCCACTCTCCTCGAAAAAACTGAATAAACTGCACATTTTTTAGCAACAAATTGCAAAAAAGAAACCTGGATGTAATGAATACACATTAAACAAATTAAAACTCATATGTGCAAATATATGAGCCCATATATATGTGGAGTTTTTTTGTTCTTCCCATGTACTGTGGCTTCCTCCCACAGTCTAGAGATGTGCAATTAGTGGGGTTATTTGGTGATTTTAATTTGCCAATAGGTGGAAATGTTAGTGTGAATAATTGTCTGTCTCTAAGCAGAAGAGAATGGATGGATATGCAAATTAATATTTCATTGTAGAAAGGTTCAATAAAGACCTTCTGGTTATACAATTTTAAAGAAATTACAATTTTCTACTAATTATCTCATGATTTAGGCTTTAAAGGGTAAAAAGCAAGTTTCACAGCCACAGCAACATGGTTACCATGAACTGTATATAAAAAATGGACATAGCCAAGTTGACGCCACTGGTTGGTTTCTAGACTCCACATTTTGAAGCCAGGGATAGCTTTTTGGCTGCTGCAAGGTTGCTTTTCTCCAGACAGACATGACCATAACTGGGTGGAATGCTAAGATGTCAGCTAGCATTAGCAAGCTTAGTTAGCAACACAGACACCTAATGCTAACACCTAAAAAAACTTTTAACTTGGTAACTTTTACTCTCAATTTCTAGTTGTTGTTTTAAGAGTTACATTTGGTTATTTTTCCTTTTATGTTGTGATGCTCATTTTTTCTGAATGTGATTTTTTTAATAATTTAAAATCTGCTGAACTTAGCTTACCTTCAGTGAATGGCATTAGTGGAGGTGAGGCCTAGAACAAAGCTTTCAAGAAAGCTAAAATTCACCCTCTGTAGCTGTAATGGCTCATCAGCATTGGGTCAGTTTTCAGTACTGCGTAGTTACAAAGAAAATTCAGAAAAACTTGTTGTTTTTTAAAAAAAAGGATTTATTAAAAAACAGCAATAATTCTGAAATAATAGCTTTATAAAAAACAAACATTAACAGAACATCCAGTCCTTTCTTTTTGTACCTCCACACAGAAGAGCCCTGCTTATCTAATGCTGACATGTTAATCCATTCAGTCAACCCCAAAACATATAAATAAATAAATAAAATGCCCAAAACACACCAGTGCAAAGATCAAGCAGCATCTATAAGCTAATTTCCTTTGCTGCACATAATTTAAGGCCTCAAGCACTGCTAGGTTTCCTTTTCTGTTTACCCATCTTGTGCAGTCCCTGCAGCAGTACTGTGTAGGGTCACTATTTCCACAGTTATCTGCACCACTGTTTCAGGACACAGTTCACACTAGTAAACAGTGGGAGTGAAGCTCTTACTAAAAGCCAGGTTGTTTTCAAGTGTGGCAGACGTGCCCCTTAAGACTAGGGCTGAACGATTATGGAAAATAATCTAATTGCGATTTTTTGCCCCAATATTGCGATTGCGATGCGATATGCGATTATTTTTTAAGGTCTTTGTCTTCTGTATTATTAAACAAAGACAAGCAATACATCATATAGTATGGCCAATACTATATTACATTAATTTTAAACTGTTCTTTCCTGGAAGACAGACCTCTGTTATGATGACATGAGGTGATGCATGAATTGATGACTGACATTTTTATTTAACTTCTTCAATCACAACAGTATATTTGAACATACACAATAGTTTATTTTTAGCTTACAAACATCTGAGCATAAAGTGCTGACAAGGAACCCTGGTGTAAACATTAAAATGAAAGTCAGTACAATGTGCAGATTGCAGAAATATACATTAACAAAATCAGTGGCTTTACCACACTCAGTTTTTCGACATCTGTGAACTACTAGACAGTCATTCAATTAAAAAATAATATTAAATAAATAAAACTAATAAATAAAAAATACACACATCTTACTGATCTCTGCAGTCAGTAACATTACACATAAAGTGCAAACATAATAGCAATTGTATAAACACACACACAAACACGCCTTTAAAGTTTAAAGGCGTGAAATTGGACGGTCTAGCCTTCTGATTAGCGTCACCGCTGTCTCGGTGGAGTTTAATAAACTCGGCCGTCTGCTTCTTGCTATCTAAAATATAACCAGACACTGGTGTAAATTCTCGACTGTCTCATACTTCTGTTTAATAAGTTTTCTGTTTGACGTTTAGTCAGCTGTGTGAAAACCAAGGAGGAACCCACCCGGGGGATTAATAAAGTTTTATTTTATCTAATCTAATAACTTTAATCTCAGCCAAACCGATTTACTCACGAACAAACAAAACACTGAAAAAAGCCCAACGATAACATTTTTAGGTTGTCTAAGTGACTTATATATTACGTTTAACCCGAGCAGCGAAACTCCGCGGTGATCTGAAAATGATGTGCCGGGAGTTGTGCCGTTCTCGGCCGCATCAGTAATCCTCGAGCTCCCGGCTAGCTGTCGAGCTGGTGGGTAGCAGACGCCTCTGAAAACGTCGAAGCACTTTTGCAAATATGGGATATCTTGATAAACCGAGCAGATATTTGATGTTTACACAACTACTTTCTCGCCTGAAAATATGTTAAAAGTTTATTTTGTGACCCAGAAAGATTAGTATGAGTAATTTTAAAACTTAGTAGCGGCCGCCATTGCTGGAAACTGGAGTTTGGCTGGGCCACGCTATGAATTCTGGGATATGGTAGTAATTTGGACAGCCTTATAATCGCAGTATAATCGCAGCCTTTGCGGTTAGAAAATTGCACTTGATCATGTCGCGATATTATCGCAAATGCGATATATCGTTCAGCCCTACTTAAGACACACCGCAACAGACTGGTAGCACACTTAGAGACAGCACATACATACTGTGTACACTCAGAAAGAGACCATAACTCTTAAAAGTTCAGCATCTTGCTTTGGTGAAAACATCCAGCGCTCTCTAGCAGCAAACTAATCACAAATTCTGGACGGATTCACAGAGAGGAAAAGAAAGGCATCAGGTTGATGGTTCAGTAGGAAAGCCTTTTGTTTTGCTTCTTAACAAACATATTGTGTAAATCTCAATTTCAGTCTCCTTTTTAGACTTTCTGCCTATCATCTTCAAAGTCTTTGTTGGGTCTGTGGCCTGTTCTCTGTACACTGCTAGAAAGATCCAAGGTCATCTGGGAGGGGAATTTGAAAAAAGAAATCATCCTCACAAGAGTTTCTGCAGGGAAGAGTCACAAGTACCCATGACATGTTGAACTTCTCTTTTGAGATAACATGACATTCAAAATGGATGAAACGCTAGTAAAACGTGTACCTGTGAATCCTCCTGTGAGGAAATATCAGATTTCATTCATAATTCTTTACAGCCAATTGCAGGAAATCCCACATAATATTACTTATTACCGGTGCTAACAATGCGCTCCCTTCTAACTGAAGCAATGATCAGGGCACCCATCCTGTCAAGGGTTGAATTTGTGGCTATTGGTAACTTATCAAGGGCTAAAAGATGTGGGAGGATGCTAAAGTGCCAGGGATTTCTCCCAACTAAAACATCAACCCACATACGAACAGCAGGCTCTAGATGATTAAAAAAGAAAAAAAAAATGTTTTAAGATTTTGCCACTGAAGACTGTCACATTCAGTTTTTAAATAAAGCTACAAAAATGCTGCAAATGTTTCAGAAGGCGCTCGCTAGCTTGTTTCCCAGAGTAATGTGAGTCAGCATGGTCTGCACCAGCTCCGGCAGGTTGTACTCGTGCCTCCAGCCCCAGTCCTGTCTCGCTGCGCTGTCCTCCAGTGCTTTTGGCCAGCCGTCGGCTGAAAAGATGTAGCAGAGAAGAAGATTATAGTAGCCAGTGAACACTCTGAAAGGATAAAACTATGACACTGGTATCCCAGCAGTCTCACCGATCGCCTGCCTGACAGGATCCACATTATAGGTAACCTTGAAGTCAGACAGGACTTTCTGGATCTCTCGGGTGAGGTCCTGTGGCGTGAAGCTCATGGCGTTGATGTTGTAGGTGCGGCTGACGAGCGCGTCTTCTGGAGCCTCCAGGAATTCCATAGTGGCCCTGATACAGTCATCTGGGTAGGAGAGGTGGACGGAGGAAGAGATGAGCGAAACGGGAGTGCTTCAGTGCCGCCAAAACAAAACGCATCAAAGTTTGCTTTACCGATGTACATCATAGGCAGCCGTGTGTCGCTGCGCAGGTTGCACTCAAACTGACCGCTCTTCACAGCAGCATGAAAGATCTGGACAGCGTAGTCTAGAAAACAGTGAAAAGAGACCATCAGAATCAGACTGCATCAAAGACATGGAGCAAAAAAAACAAAACATTTCCAAACGGTGCGCCATCTTCCTTACATTGTCAGTTAGCCTGCACCTTTAGTATTTCCAGAGACATTATACAAGATAAGTGGTGGAGGTGATGATGGTGATATTATCACCATCAAAATTATTGTTGAGCCTCTATACCCGTTCATTTAAAAAGGAAGTGAACCACAACTTTAACCATATTGCAAATGTGATTGTTGAGGGCCAACACTTATTCCTGAAAGGTCTTTGGGTATATGTATCTCAGGTCTACTCACCTGTGGTTCCTCCTCCAGGCTGGGAGTCAGCCGAGATGATGCCTGGATACCTGAGACAGCGGAAATCCAGCCCATACCTTTGGTGGTAGTACTGATAATGGGAGGAAAAGACTCAAAAACACCAGAAATAAGATGAATAGAGGTCAGAATGAGGACTGGAGCTACAACAGCTGTAAGTGCGGAGAAGAAATACGGGTATGCGTTTTTAAAGTCTCTACAGAGTGTCTCACCTCACCCATCAGCTCCGCATGGACCTTGGATACACCGTAAATAGTGCGTGGCCTCTGCACACACAGATCAGGAGTGGGGTCTTTAGGGGAGGATGGACCCAAGGCACTGATTGTGCTGGGGACAAACACACGCAGACCATGTTCGGTGGCTATATCTAATATGTTATGGAAACCTAGAGAGAAAGAGAGGCTGTGCATAAGTCTGCTATGTTAATGCTATGGTACACGCGTTACAGAGGTGTCTACCTGTGATGTTGACCTCTTTAGCCAGGGCCACGTTGTGCTCCCCCACAGCGGACAGCACAGCTGAGTAGTGAACCAGCCAGCTGATGTTATTGTTGACCACAATCTGCCTGAGGTTCTTATAGTCCAGAATGTCAGAGAAGATGAATGGACCTGTGCAGGACACACAATAGACTGTGTGTGTCGACCCACTCATCTTTGGAAAGTGGAGTGCAGTTTTATGGACATGTGGTTTGCATTTACACTGAGCAAGAATGGAGCTCCTAAACAGAAAGACCGCATGGCCTTTGTAGGGTTTTTACTAACTTGTAGAATATGTGGAGAAGGTAAAAACAATGCACACACCGTTTTTGTAGACATGGTTGGGGGGTTTCCGGATGTCAGACAGGATCACATTGAATTTTCCAAATCTCCTCCTGAAAAAGAAACATTAGTTTTGGTAACTCTACTAAAAAAGCTGGTCTGCGGTACAAATGACATGATCGCATGACGTCTTTAAGCTTTCTTTCATTATATATCATTTTAACAGTTGTTTCAACAGCTCACACATTACACCCCATATAGGTTTGGCTCACAGGTATCACCTTTTGGAAGTTTTTCTAATTTTTCTTGTAAATAAAATTGCTGGATTTAGGACTGGCATCACCACAGTTCACCACAGCAGTTTAAAAGAGGTCTGCAACGATTCATTGAGTAATTTGAATAACTCGACTATAAAAAAAACTATTTCCTTGCTTTGATGCTTTGTCTAATGCGTGACCCTGTGGTGCTCACCCACATTTGTGATCAAAAATAGACCTGCAATAGGAGAGCGCGTGTGAATTAAAAGTATGACAACATTAAGCTCACACAGCCTCCAGTGTTTCAACAAAAAGACTGATAACACAACAGCAGCAGTAAAGAGGATGGTTTAATGTCATAGTTTAATGTTGAGCCGGGGTCTGTCTAAACGCGGAGTCATTACTGAGACGGTGTGCTCAGGTGGAGCGAAAGAAAAAAAAATTTTAGCGTCCAAAACAGCAGCTCTGTGCCCGTAAATCACCATTATAACCTTTACTGGGATAAAGCTAGCGGGAATCCTTCGTCACACAACCTGATGCATCCATCGCTGTTTGTTTTACACATCAAAAAAATCTACAGTATAGCTACAGAAGTTAGGTGACCCCTTACAAGCAAGCACTTGGCAAAAGTAGGAAGGAAAAACTTTTAACAGGAAGAATCCTCCAGCAGAACCAGGCTCAGGGAGGGGAAGCCATCTGCCACGACCAAGCTTCAACCACCTGGTATACCCAGGCGGTCTCCCAGACAAATACTGACCAAGCACAACCCTGTTTAGTTTCTGGGATCAGATTGGAGCAGGAATGTACAAAATGGTGTGGCCACAACTAATACAGTGACTGGTATGTTTATATTGACAGATTTTTTTACTGGTATCAGTCTGAAAACCCAGTATCAGTATCACGTATACGCAAAGAAAACTACTCTACATATGGAAATAGCTAAACAACGGAAATCAGAGGTTATTTAAACTTCTTACCTTAATGACTTAGCAAGCCCCACCCCCAGCTGTCCAAGTCCTCCTACAAGGATAAATTAGAGAAAAAGAAGCAAATTACCAAGCAGTTTAAGCACTTTTAAGAACTGTCGTGGAATTTTTGTAAATAAAGTCTGCAACACAGAAAGAGCTGTGGTCACACTATTTATTACTACGCGCAGGAGAATGGAAACATACATCAAAACATCACAGGTTCATAGTAATGAGCTTATGACATCGTCAAACTCTGTGTATCTTTCAGTTACAACAGTCTTTTGTCCACCCTGGGCTGTTGCTGAACAGAGAAGACTCCTACTATCTTTTCCCAGGCCAGCACCTGGCGCTGGCCCTGACCTTCATCCTTCTGAGCCAAACACTTAGCAGATAACATAGTGAAACATTGTAAGGCCTAGCTAAGCAGTTTTTTTATTTCACGAGGTCATACTGACACATACACATACTTCATCTACGCATGCAAAGGTTACACAAAAATCATACAGTGAAGTTCTAACCACCTATATCTAAATGTGAGGGTTAACTAGAAATTTCCCATTACAGAGCTTAAGTAACACAAGAGGTATGAGACAAAAACTAACCAGTAATGAGGACTTTGGGTTTGTCACTATCAGTGCAGGATGAAGCATGTGTTCTGACGCCATGTGCTGCAGAGGTCGTCTGCACAACACAGCGTGGGGGCCTGTTCCCAGCATGCTTCGATGCAGCTCTCAGCAACTGAACCACCGGCATCATAACACCTCCTATTAACAAAAGCACATATTAACATAAAACACTGAGTGCATCCACAGCCTTAGTATAACCAAGTGGGGTTACATTATTATTACTGTGGACACACATATTATCAGGCTTAACACCATCATCCTGTGATAATGTTGGCTTAGTTAAACTGACCTTAAATCAGCTCATCTGAAAAACCATCCAACACTTAGCTCGACAAAGCTACTTCCTCAGAGCCATCTAATGGCTCAGTCACATGAGTAAAAATAGGACAGCAGGCTCCTTAAATAAAAAAAAAAGTAAAAATTGGTGATGCCTCGTAATTGTAATTTCACATCTGTTTTGAACTTGTAGTCACTAAATGGTTGGCCAGAATTTGAGGGTGTTTCCCACTTGACCATTTTTGATGGCAAGCTTGCACAGGTTAGCTGACAAGAGGCGACTTTCCTGCAAATAGTTAAACTACAGGTCTCAGAGACATAAATACCTGAATGACCTCTAGTATCAGAATGATGCTGAAAAAGTAGACCATCATTCATACCTTACTGCTTCTTCTGCATCTAGGCTGGACAACTGTAATTCAATATTATCAGGACATCCTAAAAACTCCTTGAAAAGCCTTCAGCTGATCCAAAATGCAAGAGTACTGACAGGGAAATTGAAAATCCTTCTCCTCAAATTCAGCGTCTTGACTAATAAGGTCCTATTTTATCCTGAAGACCTCATAGAACCATATCACCCCAATAGAGAACTTCACTCTCAGGCTGCTGGATTACTTGTGGTTCCTAAAGTTTCTAAAAGTAAAATGGGAGGCAGTGCCTTTAGCTTCCAGGGCCCTCTTCTGTGGAACTGGCTCCCAGTTTGGATTTGGGAGAAAGACATCCTCTCTACTTATAAGATTAGACCTAAAACTCCTTTTTATAATGTATATAGTTGGGGTGACCCAAATCCTTCCTTATTTAGACTGCAATAGGAATAGGGCTGCTAAGGGTGGGTTTCCCATGATGCACTGATTGTTTCCTCTTCACTCACCTCTTTTCACTCTCTGCATGTTTATAACAACACTGCATTCAATCATTAGTTATTATTTAACATCGGCTCTCTTCCACAGCGAGTATTTTGCCACGTCTCCCTCCGATCACCCCCAAACGCTTGCAGCAAATGGCTACACCGCCATCCTGGAGGTTTCTTTTCTTCCTGTTTAAAGACAGTTTTTCTTTCCCACTGTCGCTGAGTACTTGCTTATACAGGTTTATATGATTGTTGGTGTTTTCTCTATTATTGTAGGGTCTTTACCTTACAATATAAAGCACTTTGAAGTGAGTGCTGTTTTGATTTTGCACTTTATAATTAAAACTGAACTGAATTGAGGACAGTTGCAGTCTGACTTGAACTGACTGCAACCACTGGAAAGTGGCAAATTACTGCTGTCTAATTTCTAAATGTAGACATTTTGTGGCATGTTATGCTTTTCTACCTGCTCTACTTTAAGAAAGATGAGTTTATAAGGGGCATTTTGTGCATATATCAACTTGAAACTGTCAAAATAAACCTAACATGTGAAAGCCTTGCCCGACCCCCAACACCCATCTCAGATTAGCTTCATAACAGCCTCCTGCTGACTTGGTCTAAATATAGACCTCTTTATCTATATTCCAGACCACCATTAAGCTTATGGGGGAGCACAGGTTAATGTGGACAAACCCTTTCAGAGCAATGGAGTCTAGCAGCCTTGCAGTAAATACTTTGTGTGTTAAACTATATAAATAAACGTATTTATTTATTCGAGGTAAAACAACTAGTAACGGCACAACTGAATCAGTGCTTTTCAAAAAAACGAGAAAAACAAGTTTAAAGACATTTTTTTCTTTTGTTAGTACCACTGGACACAATAAAAGTGCATAAAGGGAAATTTCGTATCAATTCCCAAAGCTGCCCAATTATTTCGGTCTTATCTGGGGTATAAGTTATATACTTTGTTTAACGGATGTGTTTCTTTAAATCAAGATAGTGTCCCCTCAAGCAGGATCCTAACCACCGAGGATAACTAGCTTTACCTAGATAATGGTTACATATGTTGAGATTCAGACCATCTTATTCAGTTAACTTAAAAAGTGAAACGTGAAGTAAAAATAACGTAATGTAATGCGAGCTTTTACAGATGACATGAAATGTAGCCAACTGAAGCTCCTGTGCAGGGAGCATAGAAAACAAGCTAAACTCATGTTCTCCTTACTTTAATGCGACCTGGAGAAGCAGGTTCAGAAAACGACTCCGAAGCCCTCCGCTGTTTGCGATCAAAACGTGGAAATAGTCGCGCGTATATACGGCAAAGCTTATTCTGCTCTGTGATTGGCTTACAGTACGGGAGGCTCGCGACAGAACCAGTCTTAGGAAAATCTAAACTTCCGGCTGTAACTTTCAAAATAAAATCTCATAAGCCTGCTGGCGATAACAACAACAACAACAACAACAACAATAATAATAATAATACATATCTCTCATATCTAATACATATATCTCGTGGTTGGCCTGGGAAGGGGCGTTCCCCTTGGCGAGCTGGAGGATACCTCAAGAACACCCTAACATTATATAAAATGGCTGAAACTAATATGGAAAGCAACAGCAAATAAACTAAAATAAAAACATTTAGAAACCTAAGCAGAAAACAGCAAGACAGGATTATGTTGGAATTGCCAGAAAGTTTTTGCGCTAATATTACTGACAAATTTGAATAATACATTTCATTTATTGATTTAATCAATTTCATATACAATACTGTGCAAAAAACCTGAGCCACTACTTATTATATTGCTTCCAAAGACTCAGACTTACTAGTATTTTTTTTAAGTGGTCTTGAGGAACAGTTCTCCAGGTTCTCTGAAGGTCAAAGCCAGTGTCTAAGGTTTTCTTTGGACACCTTTTTTTTTGTTTGTTAAGCCGCCTAACACTGATCTATCATCAGGTATAGAAAAAATGCCTAACTCAAGGGATTAAGGAGTGTGGTGTCTACATACCAACACACTGGCAAAGAACCAATTTTACGGCACTTTGTTACTAGTGGGTCACATTGTTCCCATTTCCCAGACATAAAATAGTATTTTTCTACTTTGGCTAATTCCCATAGAGCTATTAGCCAAAAACCTGGCAGCATGGCGTGCAGTTTCTAATCAGAAATAGTCTCAGTAGAAGAGTGACTGCCAAGAAGCCAGACTGACTGAACTACACTGAAAATCAGTGGAAACTTTTTGGACTAATGAATCCAAATTTGAAGTTTTTGGTTCAAACCATCATCAATACATGGAGGAAGTCAAGAGAGTGGATTGCCTTAGATGTTTTTGCTGGCTTTTTTGTATATCTGTGTGTGTGTTTTGCTTTTAGGGTACTCTGTATCATATTTAGCATTACAAATGAACAGCCCCACAAATATGAATTTTCTTTGTTATAAATTTTGGTGACTCATCAGATCAGTGGCCAACATTGCACTTTCCTACTAACATATGTAACTCCACATGAATTTTATACAAACTAAAACATGATTATTAGTAAAAGCTCCCATAAGAATAAATTATCAAGCTGTGGTGAGAACAGTGGCAGGTGTGATTAAGTTGAGACGTGTTCATGCAACCACTTCTGTAATTAAGATGAAACCTAGTGTCAGTTATAACCTTGCCCCTGCTAATTATGTGCAATTGATTTATCCTCTGTTGCATGCAAAGAGATTAATCTGTGTCTTCAACCGTTAATAAACGGTGGACACATGCGCACACATACACTCCTAGATGTACGTGAACATGAATCTACATTCCTTAGAGCTTTTTGTCATAATATCAGTCTTTTTTGATCAATTTGAAGATTCTGTAAGGGGACAGTACATTTTTCTCCTGGCCTGTACGTCTGTTTGTATTTTTTGGGGTAGGCGGCCCAGTTTGTGGTGAATAGACTGTATATAAAAGATGGATATGGCATTAAGCTTTAAAAGGAGAAGTCAAACTGTATTAAGCCTGCATTCTTTTAATAGTGACTCGGGTGGCTATAAAAATTTCCAGTGTCGTTCTTGCCCTGTGGCCTCAGCAAATCCTTGTCGTGCTGTGTTTATGGTTTCTGATTTCAAGTCATAATCAATGCAACAGAACATGATATGGAATTAAAGCGCTACAATACAATACTGTCCAAGGTAGGGATAGATTTGCATTTGTCACAGATCTGGACAATATCCTGAACAATGTGATCTGGAGCTTTGATTTGTTTTTGAGATTTTTACAAATTGGTGAGATCTTTTGGACATGACTGGATACCCATCTGTCGAATATATGTGTAATAGAGCGATATTTATTCTGCTAAAGATCTCATCTCTGATCTCTTTGCAAATTAACCTCATCTTTTATGTAGCTGGTTTTCAGATATTGTAGATACAATGCATGGGTGTTTGATGGATATGTGTTTGCAATATCTTAGTAAACGCGAAAGATTGGACCCTGAAAAATCCCAAATCCAGACACACATCTGTAAAATATACATGTAACATGCTCATATTTAATCTTTATGCACACACAAGATATTTAGGTAACGTACTGCCATAATTGATTAGAAATCTGAGATTTGTTTCCCCCCGTTTTTAAAGTGTCTTGAGGCAACTGTTGTTGTGATTTGGCACTCTATAAATAAAACTGAATAGAAATGAACTTTTGCCACATACTATTGTAAAGAAGATTTAATGTATTGCAATCTTTCATTTTAACATTTTGGTAGCCCCTACTTACGAAACCATGAATACAAAATAACACATGGCACAATAACACATGAAACGATTTCATTCTTAAAAATTAAGAAAGTAATTAAGCAAGTTTAGTATTTTGGTTTGCAGCGGAAAAAGAAAAGTAAAAATTAAGCAGAAAGTTTGGTAGTTTTTGGACAGTTAAAATGTAAAATTCGTTTTACATTTTCAAAAGCATGCTAATTTTACCCTTTGAGCTTTTCACTGTTTCCTAGAGGGAGACCAATATTTATAGAGCTGGTTTGGCTCACACTGTAATTGACCTCACTGACGCCTAATATAAATAAATAAAGTATTTTTTGTTTGTTTGTCTAGAAATACTATATTTAATGTAGCATTTAATATCAAAACTGTAGAATTTTCCCGTATTGCACACGCTTTAATCATGCCTGTCGGCTTGTAGCCACCAGGTGGCGGTAGATACCCAGAAATGTGCTTTCCACTCTGCACAGAAAAAGAAGAATCAGTTGTATACTTCTCTTTTGATAATTACATGCTGAAAATATAATAAACTACGTGTGTATTTCCATTTTTATATTAGGTTGTATTTTATTTTTAATTTTAAATTTTTTAATATTTCTATTTTATAATCTAATCTTCATCTTTGCTACTTAGACAACATAATAACAAACAAAAATATGCACAAAAAAGCTTTACTGTGACTGTTGAATTGAACTTGACAGGATTTATCCATCAGGAGTGCTTCAGTGCCCCGTCTACTTCCACACTCATACGTTTGGAAATGAACCAATTCTTCATGTGGATTCAGTTCCAACCCTGCAGAGCGGGCCACAATAGATGATTCATGTCTTATTGTTCTTTTGCTTAAAAAGGCTCTGTTGTTTTTGCCACTTTTGGAGGCCTGCCAAATGTAATACATTCACATACTCCTAGCTTGTTTTGCTCATTGTTGCTTTGTGTGAATGCTCAAAATGATGGAGTGTAAAAAAAACAAAGCTTTGTAAAAAGATTTTTTATTGCTGTGGTCGCCGTGGGTCTCCACATGAAGAAGAAGATATTCTTTGTTTAATGGGAAGTGGAAATAATTATTGCTCACACAGGCAAACATGAATGCGATTACTCATAAACAAAGGATTTTAGCCATAATACACAATGAAGTGATGTCCTGCAGTATAGTCATGTACACCATTAAGACAATACAATTTGCTGTAAATGATTAACATTACTATATGCTGGAAAACAGCTTTTTATTTTATTCAAACTTCATTAAAGAAAATCTTTATAAACATCTACAGGCTTCTTTTAAATTATTGCTCACATTTGTAGCATTACATGCTCAAAATTAATTAGTAAAAATGCTGTACATAACACACGTATTCTACAATAATAATATTACTGGTGCATTTGATTGTAAGCAGCATTTTTTGTTAAATTCAAGCTTGAGACAGTTTTAATGACTACATATGATGCTGGATATTTTAAGGATACACCGATGTGTTGACAGAACATTGACAGATATCGGCCGATATCAGTGAGTCGATACAAACAGAAAAAATTTGTTTCTTAAAAAAATGAAAATCTGTTTTGGCAGAAAAATCTAGAATGAATGGCAACAAATCAAACTAAGCGAAAGCATTTTTAGTGGGACTCTCGGCCAAATGCAAGTCATTTATACAGTGACATTTGTACTCACTCACAGCTTCAAGATTGGTGCATTCCTATTTAATCCAGGACAAAGCATCATATTTTTTAAGGTGATGAAATAATACTGGTAATGAAACAGACAAAATGCACAATGTTGTAAAATGAAAATAATCATCTAAAACTGTATTTGAGTTTAGTAAAAGCCTATCAGCTAAAAACATCCATGTTACTTAATATCTGAGCTTTTGTCAACATCAGAAACCACTAAGTTATTAAGTTAGCCTGTGTCAACCACAGTCCCCGCTGGCTTCAGAATAAAAGCAGTCCTGTCTGATATAACACAGCTCTATTAATTTGGAGCTGTATTTTCATTTTGCCTCTGCCTCATTTAACCACCCACAACTGACTTCAGCCCAACCTGAACTACTTGTCATAAACACTGCTCTGTCAACACGTATTATTTCCACAGATACAGTATACACAAACGCAATTAACTCAGAATAAGCTGTATTTAAACTGGAGTGTTTTAACAAAAGAAATGTGTTTCGAACAAATAGATATTTCAATAAATGAACAATAAAAAGGACAATTCGTGTAAATGAGCTTTTGTGGAAAATAAAGGGACACGGTGTCAGCTCAAGTAACGACGCTCATATTCAATTTCAGCCCAGCGTTTAGTCAGTGTCCCCCCTAATTCACCATCATGACTCAGTCGGCTAATGGGATTGTAGTCAGGCCTATTTATTGCCATTAGGGAATTGAGGCAACATACAGTGGGTGAGGGGTTAATTACAAACAACTGAAGGGGTCAGAGGTGTCCGTGTGCGTGCTTGTGTGTGTAGCTCATGTGATCATGAGAGGGCCGGACCTTTGGTAATAGGGGGCGGATTTAAACAAGGATCCTTGGGAGAAGATTTATCCGCAGGCTGTGACACGGCAACAAATAGTGCTGCTAGGTGAAGGCCTCTCGATGTAGAGTCCAGTCTGGATGACAAATGGCTTGCATGTGTGTGTGTGTGTGTGTGTGTGTGTGTGTGTGTGTGTGTGTGTGTGTGTGTGTGTGTGTGTGTGTGTGTAAAATAGGAAGCCAGACCATATTCACTTATCACTGAGTCAGGTCCTCCATCGGATCCACTCCTGACATCCACAGGGACCCATTTGCTTCTTCCACTCGCTTCTCTTGTTTTGTCCCTGCCTCTCTCTTTCCTATCTCTCTCTCTCTCTCTTTAATACTCACTTTCACCCCCCACCCCACCTCCCCTCACCTCCTCTCCTCCAGCGCTCTCAGCAGTATCTCCCAAGCCTCTCAGCTTCCCATATTACACTTCCAGATAAGAGAGGAGAAGGGCCCGACTGACAGGAACCCCAAATTAATTTACAAGCAATGATGCCGTTCGTGGGCTGATAGAACAGTCTTTATACAATATGAAGGGACGGGGAGTGACGCCTCGGAGCCTCCACTGGGGAGAGTGGAGACCGTGCTATCTTTGTAATTATACGGAGAGACCTTGATCCTTCGCTCACTTTCTGTCTCCCTCGGTCTCTCTCTCTCTCTCTCGCTCCAGTTTTTTTTTCTTTTTTTTTATCCTCGATAAATGTTGCAGAAGGAACCCAGGAGACAAATCCGAGCTTACCGCTCTGGATGTAAGCGATGAAGAAATCAGTTTGGTTTCTTTCTTTCTGCGGCTTATATTAAACACGATTCGATCAAATGTTTCATACGGTATTCTTCGGGGTGTTTCTTTAAGGAGACTATTGTGCCACAGTTGTTCCTTCCTCCTCAGCCTCCCACTGCTGTTACTTTCAACACTTATTGCATGATTCTCCACAGCTCTGTGGCCTAATAGGCTTACCACACCATAGAATCTAAAGAAACGTAAGTGGATTAAGGAAATCAGTTTTCCAGTTTATATACCATTCATTAGCCACTGCCAACAGTTGATGTTGGACCAAAGCTTCCACTATGAGAGCTATTCCACCCTGAGTTTCTGGCATAAATGCTTCAAGGTCCCCTGACAAACCCTGCAAAATGAGGAAATAATGTCTGGTGCTCATGGTTTGCTCTCACACAGTCGAGGGCTGGTCCTTCAGTCTTTGACTGGCTCGCTGAATGGCCGGGCAACATTTTCTGCTGATGAACAGGAGCTGTGTCAGATCAGGTGACAGTTAATTTCTTTTGTAAGGTCTAGAGCCTCACTGAGATAGGATTCATAAGCTTAATGCCAATATTTAGTGATTTAAAAATGTAATGTTCCTATATATTGACTCGTTAATTTTTTAGACACATTATTAGGGAAATTACAGATTTCCTAACATTTGTTATGCTCAGCTATTTATTTTCTCATTAAACTCTGTCTGACTCTGCCCAGATCAGATGGTTATTGTATTTGTGGAGTTTTGAGGGTGTGTTGCTGAAAGGAAAGTAGCAGAGTGCCCTCTAGTGGACAAACTATGCAATGTCAGCACTGATAACACGGTTGAAGGGTGTCTCTACCGTCTCTTCTTTAGTTTTTAATATTGGCTGTTTTAAATGGTGAGATCAATACATCATCAAATGCCTAGAATCAGCTAATAATATTGACCTGATGATAGGTCAAGCAATACATAAATCTGTACAATTCATTTCTCTTACTGACAGCAAGAAACCTCTGACAACTAGCTGGTTGGGACAAAATTGTCTCTAACGACCAGTGATTACTGGTAAGTGACCAGTTCCTAGGCCTTAAAATAAAGACAACCCAGTGCTAATCTTATTGATCAGCATCATCTACTATAGGGATGCACTGATATATCAACCAGACATTGGCTTGGTATTGACTTTGTTGACCGATGTCAGCTAATGGGCAATTCAAAGCACAATAACTGATGAGGATTGCCAATACTTGCATATACTCTGTTGTATCATATCAATTTTGGCTTAAAGATTGAGACTTTAGAATGTATGCAAAATGGTTGGATTAAATGGCAACAGAAACAGAGCAAAGACAGAATGATCTTAGCACAGAACTTGTTAAATTATTGTAAATGGCAATGGTGGGATTTGTGGGTGGAGCCAATCTGATGGCAGGAGGAAGCTATTCTGTAGTGATGTGTCTTAACCTTCCTGCCTTCTTGGGACCTTTTTGTGCCACTGCTATGTGTTAAATGGCTGCCATTTCCACTGTGTTCAGTGGAATATAACCAAACTTGCCACAGGACAGTTTTTACCTGTCAATGTTAATATTCCAGTGTGAATTCCTTAAATCAGCCTAAAACTGAGCAGCAGAAATCCCCACACCCATCACCCTGGGGACCATTTTCTGCCCATTGACTTCCATTATAAACGCTATTTTTCAACCCCAAATTATCATCATATGATTTTATTTTTTCTTCTTTTCTTGGATGTCAATGAAGACTCAGGGCCTTGAAGTTTTAATTTTTAAATTGCAAAAAAAATGCAAAAAAAATAATGGCAGGTCAAAATGTATGTTGGTGCCAATCTTTGGTCCATCTAAAGGCCTACTTATAATGACAATCACATATTACTTCAACTGGTTTTTTGTGGAAATATTTAGTTTCGTTTTTTGGTTTTTGGGGCTTATAACACAGGGCGCTCATGTAATAACACTGGGATTTGAAGGGTTAAAACAATGAAAATATAATTAAAACTTTACATGAATATTTCAGGGAGAAGTAGTTTTACAAGGATGGCTAATTTAAAGTGGAATAAAATATGGATATATGGTCTTTTTATGGCGTGGCTGAGAATGGTCCCTAGGGTGATGGGTTTGAGTTTTTTAAAGGATGGCAGGAGGGTTAATCAAATCTTGAGGGGTACTGAATTTATTTCCATTTTTTTAATGTAGTGGAACAATGCACTACCTGTAGGGGTTGTGCATTTCTTCACTAATGTTTCCTAAAGCTCAAGCTAACAAACTCTCTATTCTTTTCAACACCCATAGCATTTAGGCTCAGTAGTGATGATGACCATGGGATAGCCATGAACAAAAAAATAATTATATTGTCATTGTGGCTGATTAAAATCAGTTATTTCATTTTCAATCCTTTGTTTTCTGAGATGCTAGCACTGACACCTGGATGTGCATTTTTCAGCTACTGATATTGGGTCAATCAGGTAGATGTGATAACGCCATATTTATTAACATGGCGTTTACAGTCTTGGCGTGCCCACTACATCACGATCACTGATCAAAAATATTGGGTGGCTTTCCTTCTAAAAGCACGGGAATGGATTAGTTCACATAGTTTGAAGGCTAAATGCTTTGTGAGCTGTGAAATAGATAATTTGTTAAGGCCGGTATTCAGGGGCAGCTGCTGGCAGTTACGCAGTCCTGCCCTGATGGCAGTCCAGCAATCCGACACAGACCAAACTGGTTTAGGTCCACTTAACACGTTAATGTTGAATTCCCACATCATCGGCTCCGGCTCACAGCGCTTTGTTCATTTTTGATGGCTTTTTGGACACTTCAGAACCTCCGACCTTCATCCTTCTTTTTATTGTCAGGCACTCTAGTTTGACCTCAAAGTGACTTGTTCTTTATATTAGCATGACGTGTATCGAGTGAAGCCAGTGTTGCTAAGCTAGCATTAATGAACACTGACAGTAAATGTGCTAACACGCTGGACTGAAAATTGTAAAGAGGCTTTGATGACACTTTCCTGTGCACGTGATATATGAAGTAAGTGCGTGCATATGCTTAAATGTCTTTTTATTCAGTAAATTTTTATGGCTGCAGGAAGCTTGAAGTGGGGTTGATGATGAAGCAAACTTGGATGCGGGACGAGATCAGTGAGCTAACATAGCTTCCAGGGAGCCGTGAAGCAGCCGGGCTGTGCTCCTCGCACAGAGATGGAGAAGTGTAAATCCAGGGCTGAAAACTCCATTAGGCAGAGTCAGTCATGCATCCGTGTGCTCCAGTGCCAGACAGCTCTGTAAATCAGCTTCCTTTTTTCTAGCTCCACTGAAGAAAACAATATGGGTAGTGTCTGGGTACTGAGCATCGGGTCCTTGGGTTTTACACACACACACACACACACACACACACACACACACACACACACACACACACACACACACACACACACACACACACCCTAGAGGCCTGGCTGCGACAGAGTGAGACCAAATGCTCTGATCCAGGTTGAACTAACCACTGACATGTGCACCTGTCAGACATGGCCTGCTGAAGGTGTGTGCGCATTTATATGGACATACTGTATACTGTGTGTGTGTGTGTGTGTGTGTGTGTGTGAAGTCTTGTCTGGGTGAGGCTTTAATACTGAAATGCCAAAATCTACAGTATAATTCACCTCACATTTTAATTTTGCAGAATGATTTCTCTCTTGAACCCCCCCCCCCCCCCCCCCACACACACACACACACACACGCAAATACACAGACTGTAAAGTAAATGGATTTGGAGTGTGTCCGCCCGTCCTAATCTGTTGGCCAGTAAAGGCTGACTGAGGCCTAGCAGGTGCTAGACACTTGTCTGTGGAATGTGGAGGGCCAGACCTCAGACCTCCCACCAGGACTGAGCTTCCTCTGTGCTGCATATGTATGTGTGTATGTGTGTCTGTCGGGTGGAGGGTGTGTGGGTGGCAGTCACCACCTGCTCTAAACCTAATTTCAGTTTTTCTCAGGACCAAAACATTGCAACGCACCCAGCATGGCGTTAAAACGAAAATATGATGGATTAAAGAGCAAAATTGAAATAAACAAATTCATATTGAGTCTTAGTATTGTAAATGTTGAGTGGGTGCATGTCCATGTACAGTATTGTGCGGTTTGTTTGTGGTGTTATGATATCAGATTGAGAAAAGTTAAAAATAATAGAGTTGGTGTATGTTGTTTATAGAAATAAATAGAAGATAAAAATTGAACTAAAAAATATAAAAACTATATAATAATATAATGTAAAAATTCAAAACTAAATGAATGTTATTGCTGGGTAATTTCTAGGTAAATGTGATGGCCTCATGAAGTATCATATATATATATATAACAGTAGATTTTGTGGGTATAAATTTGTTGTTGTGAAATTTAAATGATGGAATGTTTTTATTAGGTATTAGGTGCATAAATGCTAAAAATAGATCATTTTAGCCCAGTGGAACGTGGCTGCAAGGCAATATGGTGACAGCACAACATCTGATATAGATGAGAACCTTCAGGAGCCTCAAATGTACCCGTGTAGAAAGTTTTGTTGCTCATCTCCTGATCACATAGGAGGAGTTTAGGGATAAACATACAGACAGACAGATGGACAGACAGAGATTTGATGTATTATAGTAAGAAGCCAAGAATTTTGTGACTTGCAAAGTTTTCTAATTATCACATATTTATATGTTACTATGTAAACAAGTATAAAGTCAGATAGTTCAGGGATAAATAATATTTATTGCAACGTTAGCTAACTTCAGCCAAAGTTTCCTCCAACTTTGGGCCACAGGTGGGCTGTAACCCTTTCTAAAGTCAAACTTATGGCTGCTGAAGGGTCTAATGAATCAAAGAAGAAGCAGAAGAATGAATAGAAAAGTTGCATGCCAGAAGAAAATCAAATACCAGGTTGAAAGATACTGAGATGTTGGGATGAGCTGAAGGTGATCAAATGCAAAATGACAGATTAACATCCACCCACCTTCCGTCAGGCTGGAGTCAGTCCCAGCTACCATAGGGCGAGAGGTGGAGTAGTCCCTGGACAAGTTGGCAGTCTGTTGCAGGGCTAATACAGAGAAACAAACCACCATTCACAATCACACATATGGACAATTTAGAATTCCCAATTAACACAAAGTATATTTAATCTCATATAGGTTTATAGGATTATGGGCAGTATGTGTGTATCTATTAGAATAGTTACAAAAACTAGTATTGTAACAGTGTATTATTCATCCATCATGCAATGCAAACATGCAAGAATGGCACCTATTTATACAATAAATCAAACATAATAAATTCAGGTGCAGTATTTTCTTTTCTTTTAGGTTGTTCACTCCTGTTGTGCAGTGGTCATCAGAATATCTGTTGGTGTTGTCTGAGACGGAGACCACAGTGCGCTAACTGCAGAACTCAGTAGCTCAGCATTAAAAATGCTATTAATTGAAGCTTATCGGCGGAACAATACGCAGCCTTAAATAAGTGTGAATCGGCAGAAAAGTGCTGTGTGCGCTGTCTCTAATGTCTTTAATGTAGATTAATGCTACCTGCCTGCGTTTTGGCAGCCTCTGCAGATGGCAATTAAGAGCAATAATCACCTTTTCATGGTCTGCTCTCTTAGTAGGTCACTATCCTCATAACAGCCCCCACCCTCCACACAGTCACACCACTTTTTCAAATGCAGGGTAATGAGAAAGGTCTTAAAGGGTGTCGGTGTTATTGTGTGTTGCTTTTTAATGGGCGTTGTTTTGTTTTCCTAAACGCTAGCATGAGTCAACACTTTAGGAAATATGCAGAATATTCAGATGTATTTGTTTGCTTTTTCCCGAACCTTTAGCATCCAGGAACGACAGACGGCTCCTCCTTCCTGCGCCTGGTTCTGTTGGAGGGCTCTTCCTTTAAAAAGGGAGTTCTTCCTCTCCACCGTTGCCATTAATGCTTTCAAAACAATTTTTTGTTCATTAAGTTTCTCTCTCTAATACTGTAGGACTTCAATCCTAAAATGTGAATTCGTCTTTTGTGGTAAATGTAATATTCCCCGCCCCGGCCACACACTAACACAGGGGTCTCGAACTCCAGGCCTCGAGGGCCGGTGTCCTGGAGGTTTTAGATGTTTCCTTGATCCAACACAGCTGATTTAAATGGCTAAATTACCTCCTCAACATGTCTTGAAGTTCTCCAGAGGCCTGGTAATGAACTAATCATTTGAATCAGGTGTGTTGACCCAGGATGAGATTTAAAATCTGCAGGACACTGGCCCTCGAGGCCTGGAGTTCGAGACCCTTGCACTAACACATATGTGGACCGAGAGCATGCTATCATCTCAGCTAGCAGCTGCAGCCTGTGGTACCACGAGCGCACAGGCAGTATGATAACCATAAAAGAGAAGGGCATTCATAAAAGTTTTTCAGGTGTAAAAGTGTTTTGGCTATTGTGCCAGTCTTAATAATCGATGATTCCAAAACCCCCCACAAATACTACATGTACTACATGTTTGCGTGATGAGCAGGAACATGAAATTGTGAAAGAACAAGGGTTCGCTTTCATGGCCAAGGCTCAAATGTGTAAAAGACGAAATGTTACAATTGAGTTCACAATACAATATTTTGCACTACATCTGCATATATGCACACATCTATCATAAGCACAGAACGGCAACCTCGCCAAACTGTCCCAAACAGAAATCTCATGTAGGCACCAGGTTGCATTGTTTGTGGGAATGCATGAAAATTCAAATCATCTGGGTAGCAGTATAGTGCAGCAGTAGATCATGAGGTTTTGGCAAATCCACTTCTACGTCTGCTTGCAGAGGTTCCCGCCTCTCTTAAGGGAAAGGAGGATGTGACCCAGTCTGCCTTTGTGATGTTAGTAAGGAAAGACATATGGTGTAGTGGGTCAGAGATCCTGCTTGTATTTCCATTCGATCTGATCTGAATGCAGGGACTCATCTTTTTCAGCAGAAATGGGGGAAACCACGGGGACTTCTGGGGGTTGATTATAATCTGGATTTAAAAAGATGACATGGATCGTTGTCATATTGCTAGACTGAAGGGCATGGATTAGATTCATATGTTTGATGTATGTTTATTAATGTATGTTTCACCATATAAGTGCAGGGTATTACTCTCATCTCACTGCATCATCGTCACAACCTCTCCATATCTATATATAATATCCCAGTAAATTAATCCAGAATTGAAATCTCACTTTGTGCCCAGTTTTTCTTTCCCTTTAGATAATACAACATTTCCTTCATAAACTGGTGTGATAAAAATTCACCAGAATTCAGGAAATTATGTAGAGGAGAAACACCGAGGGCACTTTATGTACCCACTGCTCAAATCACATCTACATAATTTTATATCTGTATAAAACAAGGATATAGAAAAGTGAATTAAATAGAAGCAAGATTATTCAGCTTGTGCTTTCGTATGTGCGATTTAACATGGGAGACACTGCTGGACTAGACTAGAATGAAGGTAAAGGGGTGAGCCACGTATTTATTTCTCTCCCCCTTTCCCCCCTTTTCCACCTTCCTCATTTTTCCCGGTGTCAGTATGACTTATGGTGGCCAGCAGAAACGGGTGTCCAGCATTATACCTCCGACAAATAGTTGCGGCCAGCTCGGCCGGGCCTTGGACCAGACAGAAATCAATATTTCACCATTTAAAATCTATCAAAGGAGGATTTTTGAGAGTGCTACAGCTGCCTGCGTTCCCTTCCACCCGCTGCCAACCACCTTTCTCAAACTCCCACCCCTCCCTCTGTACGCAACGCCACAAGCACTGAATCAGACACTTTGTAGTTACAACTAGTAATCAATAAGCCAGCAGTCGCCTCGGAGTGGTGATGGATGGCGAGGAAGGCCGCGATTCATTTTGTCAGGCCATTACGCCGGCGAATTCTGTCCACTTCATCCTGCAGACAATCATTTTTCACACTTCATAAGAAGCAGAAATGGGCTGAGAGAGAAGAGAGAGAGAGGGGAGGCAGATTACGAGAAGGAGGAAGGGAATAGGTCAGGAATAAAGAACAAGGGGAAAGATTGAGAAGGGAAATACAGTCAACAAAGGAGGGAGGAGAGAAGAAGCTAAAAGAAGGCACGAGAAGAAAGGCGAAGGCAGAGTTATAAACCATACTGAGTAGGCCCTGCGGAGAAGAGGACATAAAATCATTAAAACCTCAGCTCTGCTTTGATTTTTATGTTTAAACTCGGACTGAAAGGTTACAGTGACCTACGGTGATTTATGAGAAGCTCTCTTATGAAATAAGCCAAAACAACAACGAGAGAAAAAAGTACATTTGTTAAGCTTTAAAACAAGACAACAAGTTGTAGGGAGAGTGTGCCCGAGCCGTGTGTAACCAAATCAGTCAGGGGGGAAATTGATTTTTTTTCCCCCCTTCCTCTCCGCTCTCACTGAAAGAATTTTATCGCTGTAAAGTACACAAGGGCAAAGTAACCATGAACAAGTCCCGCTACTCAAACGTATTATGTTTACAAAACAGCAGAGTGGTAAATTAGTTGAGCTCTGACACTCTTGGCTTCAGCACAGAAAAATATTGTGCTATTGCTTCGCTCCACGTTCGGTTATAATAGCCGTGGAGTACTTAACCCTGTGTCATTTATCGGCTTAGGGAATGTAAGAGTGGCAGGAAGCGAGTGGACTTTAATGGGAGGGAGAAGCAGATAAACTCTACTTGGAATCCTTCCCGCCTTTCTTCCTTCCCTTCACCTTCTGTCATTTGCATCAATATGCCTCCCCCCCTTCCTCCCCCCGATGTTGGCCCAGCTCCCAAAGACCCACCATGTTCCTGTTGGATCGGTCTTGCCTCGGAAAACAAGCGACAGCTGCTGTGTGTGTTCGCGTGCGCATGGTGCGGGTGTGTATTTGTGCACGAGTTCGTGCTGCCCCTTCGTCGTAGTCTCGCCCCATATGTTGGTCCTCACCTGCTGGCGGGCGGGGATTATGAGATACAAGGCCTTATTAAAACTGGATTTGTTTACCCTCCTGCTTGCACGTGGCGACAACAAAAACAATACGACCCGACCGTTGCTGGGCCGCCGCCCAGGACCGTGAGAAAAGCCGCGGTGAACTCAGCAAGCCAGGCGTGAAGGTTATTTGTGAAAAGATGGACATTGGACAACAGAAAATTTACTGGACAATTTTGATCTTAGAAATCCTGGAATGAACTAATAATGAAAACCGTTTTTTAAGCTGAATAACCAGACTGTTTTTTTCCTTGCTGAAAAATAATGGAAGGGTAACTCACCTCAAGAATCTCAAACAGATGAACCTCTTGCTCTGAAGCAGTGTTCATTTCATTAACCAAAAGTGTTTGACATATTTGTCACATGTGACCTTTTTTTTCTGCTGAAAACAAAATGCATGAAGACACTTTTGTCAGCTAATACAAATGAGGTGAAAACATTCTGGAGAGGCGAGATCCAATCAGAGCTAATTAAGTTGTGCAGAAAGGCGGGACAATTTTGGAGGTGATCCAATCAGGACTCTCCTCGTGCAATAAGGTTAGATGTGCACCTCTCATCTGTCCCCGGGCATTGGAGCTAGTTGCACCTTTTTTCAGGAAACGGTGCAACTAGCTCCCATCCTCCCTGTTTCTCATGAAAAAATGACCAAACGTGAACCCTCGGGAGAAAAAGAAAGGGACACATTTTGCATTTTATGTGAAGGAAAATAAGACATTTTGTAAACCGTGTAGATTAAATCTCACTAGTTAAAAACACGACAAACCAACAAATTTTATCCAGTAAGAGTGGAAAGTATTAGCAGAGGTCAGGGCTCAAGTCTGTTTTCCCATAGACGTCTATTGAATTCCTTTTGTAACCACTGTCATCCCTCCCTGGTGACCATTAGAAAGAACGGTGGTAGTATAGTAGTAATACTCTGTGTACATGGAGTTGTAATAAAAATGACAAATACACATGAATTTTCTTTATTAATATTATTAATGTAGATTTTATTTCTTGTTCTGTAAGAACGGACCTGAGTACACCGTAGCTGTACACAGAAAAATACTCAGCATCTCCCAGTGCAGATTCAGTCACTCCTGTTATTTTAAATCTCCTTTTTTGTGTTTTTGGTTGTTGTTGCAGGGAAACTGTGTAATCCTCATGAAAGACCCTTAGCTCTTTATCACAGAATGCTTGTACAATTAGTGTAGTCAGACCAAATTAAACGTGACACAAGAGATCACCACCAGCTATCCACACGGTCAATGTTGCCGTTTTTACTGGTATTTCTGTGGGTATTTAAGTCGGTGGCATGGGAGACCATCGTTTATTCCCTGCAGGTTTACATGTAGGTTTTTTTCAAGACAAGACACAACCCTTATTAACTCTTAGTTAATGTGTCTTATTTGCCCCGTGTTCCTGTTTTGTGCATAAAACAGCTTCATGAAACAATAAAAGAATGAAGCTAATGTAACAACTTCTTTTACTACAGCTGAACTTTAAGAGAGCTCAGCGGCACTAAATGAAATCTACTTAGAGCTTAACTTGTATCAGATGCTCTCTCTGCTACTTGGCCAAACAAAGAAAGTCTTCTTAATTTCACTTCAACAGATCTAATTTGAACAAAAGATCCAAGTAAGTCCCCCACTACTACAGTCTTTCCCAAAAATACGAGAAAAGTTAGTCTTAGTCGTCTTAGATGAACAGTGCATTAAACGGTTTAACGATTATCTTTCTGACAGACATGTGTAGGTATTCCACAGGGATACAATTTTGGACTTCTATCAATCACCTTGTACATAAAACAATATTGTCTCTGCCACCCAAGATTGTACACTTTTATGCTGATGACACTATTTTAAATACCACTGGCTCCTCGTGATTCTTGATCAGGCCAATTAAAATCTGCAAATCCCTTTTTTATAAATCCTAGAAATCTCGTATCACACAAATTTTTGAAAAGTTCAGTGTGCATGATATTTACAAGGTCAAACCCTTCATGGTCATAAAGCTGAAACTGTTTATTGTTACAAATACTCTGGACTCTGCCTAGATGCTACTCTCACGCCTTTCAAGAAAACTGAAAACTAAAGCTGGATTTTTATATAGAAACAAATCTTGTTTCTTCATATTTTTGTCTGCACTTGATTATGGTGATATTGTTTATATGCCTGCATCTTCGTCCGCCTTGACGCCTCAGTGTGTTGGAATTTATCACAGACGATAAATCCCAACACACTGAGCCTTACTCACTATCACATCTTATATTAAAAACTGGGATGGTCCTCCATAACTGACGAAAGGAGCGCTGTATATTGTTTATTTACAAGGCTCTACTGAAAAGATCGAATGCTTCTTGCTGTTTGAATTTAAACACAATGTCAGGTTTCAGAACACTTTAACATTATTGTAGCGCAGATTCACACTGCCTGTAAGTCCAATGAGCTGCAAAACCCCACGACGTTTGAAAAAGTATATATTTTTTATCTGCAACAACTTTTGCATTTTTCCTAATTTGTGATCATTTATAATGTTGCGTCACTATATGCATGTCTCAATTTTTGCGTATGTTTGCTGCACACAGCTATTGCTTGTAAAAACGATCTTGATCTTAGTGAGACAACCTGTTAGCATTTGTTAGCACCTTGATGTGACTGTTGTTGTGATTTGGTGCTGTACAAATAAAATTAAACTGAATTGAAATAAATGAAATAAATCATTTTAATAATAACAATGATACGCCTACTAATTAGTTTGGCTTAGATCAGTCATTACTGTATGTGACTAGGTTAAATGTGATTCTGGGCTTTCTTGATGCTCTACATATACACATTACTCTCTCTTCATGCTTGAAGTGCCTGCTGTCTCGCTCATCTCTCTCTGTGTACAGAGATACACTGCATATATCAGCCCTGCTCTTCGTCTAATTAGCAATTAGCTAAAGTCTTTTTTTCCCAGGCATTTTTAGCATTTAATGGATAGAACAGTGGGAGAGGGCAGAGAGAAATACTAGGCAGAAAAGGGTCTGGGACAGAGTCAGACTCACGTCCCTGTAGCTTTTCAGTATTTCCATACCTGGACAACCAAGTAAGCTATAGCCGCCCACACTGAATGCTTCCATAGAGACTTATGGAAAGCATTGATTCCATACCCATGCAAGCATAAACCTGACATATTGCATGAAAGGACCAAAAAACAGCTACAGGAACAAATCGAAAATCATATTTCAAGATCTCTCACAATAGTGTCATTACATCTACAAAGAGTTAAAAAAATAGACATATATTTGTGCTGTCTTTTTCTGGTAAATTTAAAATAGAAGCAGCACAGTCAGTTGCAGTTTTATATGTGACACAATATTGACACATCATTTTCAGATATCACTGCTATCATCAGTATGCGTTTACAATGACACTCAGCGGTGTGTCCAGCTGAAATGAGAAGCTGCTCTGTAACAGCAACCTTTGCATCACTCTGTAAGTCAATAACAGCACGTCCAGCACTCCAAACCTCGCATAGATTTATTTAGAGGGAGATGATATGGATAACATCCATCATCTAATATCACGCATAACATTTATGGCAAATATTTTGAGAAATAGTTAATGCACCAAATGAAATGCCTGAATAATGAATGCAGTTTTTAAAACAGCACAGGAGCACTTCCTGGCTTATTACACCCAGAAACATCTCATGCTTTACGTCATATTAAATGATTTATTACGTACCTAAAGCACCTTCTGTAATATATTTTTAGTAGTGCTCTCGGGCTTCAGAATGAGTTTAGTTGCAGACATAAGTGATCTCTTCGAGCACTGAAACAAACACTTTCTTGCTCTTTAAATTTTTCCTTCTCTTATCTACAACCTGTTTCTAGCTTCCACTCTTTCTTCCTTTGTTCTAATCACTCGCTCTTATCCTCCACCTGGCCCCCTCTTTTTGAAATCTTCCTTTACACGCATCTTCCTTCCTTTTTCTCCTCGCCTTCTTTATTCCTTTTGCTTCATCATTTTCTAGTTTCTTCTTTCTGTCAATAATTTGCTTCCTATCTGCTCTGTCTTCTCCTTTGCTCCCAATTTCTATTCCCCTCTTCTTTCGTCTCCCAATCTCTCTTCTCTTTTCCATGATAAGAAATCAGCATTCCCTTCCCTTAATTGGAAGCCATCAGTTGCTTAAACATATCGGGCTATGATCTCCTTGCTCTCTCCCCACAGTTAAAAATCTACATTAATTGTGACGTGTTCGCACTCATCTCAGAACCGGCCCTGCAACGTCGGCATCTCTTTTGTGGAAACGAATTCTTGAAAATGGTGTTGAAATAAAAAGAATGAGATAATGACAGGAGAGCCGAGAAAGGCGAGAGCAGGTGGAGCACTTAGAGGGAAAGGTGGAGAGTCTGAAAGGAAGGTGAAGATAGCAGGAGAAAGGATGGAAGACGCAGATAAAGGCAAAGAGGCAGAGATAAATGGAGGAGAAGGAGGCAGAAATGGGGAATACAAGCAGAGAGAGATGGGGAGTGAGGGAAAGAAAGGTGGAGAGGCAAAGTCAGCATCTGTCTTGGAAATTAATAAGGAATGTGACAAGTTATGGAGTCGCAAAGGAGAGGGAGGGAGCGAAGGAGCGGATGGAGACCCCGCTGCCTTGTTAGTTTCCCGAGTACAGAGAAGTGACAGGGGAAACGGCTGATTTGCTTCTGATTATGTTGCTCTGCCTGAGCTTCTTTTCGACTCTATCACCGCTGGCCTTCTTTAAACAGTCCTATTTGATGCTGAAGGGTTGAAGTCGGGTCATTTAGGAAGGGGTGACTTGTTTATGTGACAGTTTAACAAAAGACTCATGAATCTGTTCTGTGGTCCATCCCAAATTTGGCTCATTAAACTGAAAGTTTTTTAAAAATTTTTTTTATTAAGCTGCTTTCAACGCTGACATCATCAGCAATGTGAGACCAGTTGGGTTTTATACTCCTTAATATTGTTTTCATACTCTTTCGGACATCTAATAAAGGAGATAATACCAGGGTGTTTGTGGCCATGTGGCGGCAGGAGAGATGATATTACCACAGCGTCTCATTTTTGTTTATCACAACTATATCAGCTGGTCACCTATTGCCAGGATTGCCAGAAGGGGGCACAAAACTACTGGCTTAGAGTCATTACAGGCCAAACAGAGAGGCCTCCACCTCTGGCCACCTCACTCGCTCGGCTGTGTGGGTTTGATTTTTAGGGTTTGGGTTTTTAAATTTAAGAGCTGGAAAATGAAAAAAGTCAATTTTTTATCGTCTTAAAAAAAGAAAACAATTTAAACTCTGTTTGAAAAGATATTCTTTTAAGGTTGTTGGACTAGTTAAATGGAAAGAAAAGAAAAGAATCATTTAAAAACACCTTTTCAATGACTGCAGGGGGGCTGTTTGGTGGAAATAAATATAATTAAGTTAATAAAAAAGGAAAATAAAATGCTAAAGGAAAATAAAGTGTTTGGTTAAATTAGTTGTAAATTATGATTTTCTTTTAAAATGACTCAAATGATTTATTTTAATAATTGCTGTGAATTACACACACACACAAAATAAAAACTAAAGTAAAATCAAATCAAATCAAATAAAGATCTTGTTGCAGACAGCCTATTAAAACCCACAATCAGGACAATTAACCAAAGACGTACTAGTTGTGTTTTTTAGTTAGTACAGTTCAAGTTTTAATAAATGAGAAAACAGGCATCAGGTTAAGGAGCTCGGAGGCGAGGACAAAAGCCAATTTCCTTTCTGCTTGTCGCCTTTTGTGCCAAAGAACATTGGAGGATTCGAGCTGTCAGTCAAGACTCGCAGCAGCATGTTGCCCCTGCAGCAGGACAATGAAAAAAAATTCCTTTATGGGAGCCTTTGAAGGGCCTTCAGTGAAACAAAAACGAAGCCCTTTCCACAGAGGATGCATCATGTTGTACAGCGATATGGAAGATTTTATTCCAGTAAAGCCTTTTGAAATTGAATTCATAACTTTGTCTGCATTTGCTAACAAAGATTAAGCTAAAAAAAGCATCAATTTTATATAATTTATGAATTAAAATACTGAGAAAAAATCTAGAGATCTCTAAGAACAGAACTTTGATTGAAGAGGGGAAAAAAATCACGCCTATATGTGTGTTAACTCAGCAGAGGCTAATTTTGGAGCACAGCCTGACATTAAAGACACTTCCAACATATATTAATGTAGAAATCATCTAATCCTGTCTGCTGTGCATTTATTATAAAATATACTGTCCTTTTTTTGGTTTTAAAATTCTACAAAGCCACCTGATATATTATTAAAGCTAATATAAATATGCATTCATCTGATTTTTTGTAGTTTCTGGGTTTCTCGGCAGCAAAGACTTAAAAGGGAACTGGGTGCTGAAAAACTTCCCTCGGCCGGCCAAGCATCACAGACATCAAAGTGAAGACATTGTTTGGGAGGAACAATGGCTGCCGTCACAGTCCAGGAGTTTGTGTGTTGTTGCGTATTTGCGCTCCCAGAATCCCCCTCTGACGGCGGAATCACTGGATTATCAAACCAGCAGATGCAAACCGCAGAGAACAATATCATCCGCAGCCCTCAGAGGGGAATCCTCAAAGGCCCCGTCTGCAAGAGACGCACAGATAACATCAGACAATGAAAGTAGGGAGTCCTGCACAAACTCTTATTCACTCGGTCGTTTTTCAGCATAATTTAATTACCTATTTCCAACCACGAAACAACGAATTCAGAACAAGTTTTCCTGTTAAATAAATTCCAACTCTTTTCTCTGTCATTCTTTACTTTTACTCAACAAATTTATAGCTGAACAAGCAACGTTGGAAAAGATTTTACTGTAAATTTACAGTAAATTACAGCTTACAAGTTGAACTCAGCTTTAGAGTAACTGCTTCAAAATGGCATTGTTTAACACTGTAAGTCTGCGCTTTAACTGTAGCAGACAAGAAAAAAAAAGAAAAGGGACAATTTTTAAAGTTTGAAATATGAAATGCATATTGTATAATTATATTTATGGTTAATTATACATGTGCAGAAAAAATATAGATAAAAATTTCTAGATTCTATGAATCCTCCCAGTGAAAGCTGAGCAAACTCTGCTGGTAATGATGCAATAATAATACCTGTAGGTGTCCCTTAATTCCTATTTTTCACACTTTCTTACATTTCCTTTCTGCGCGACTGCTGATTCTGTGCACCAAACACTAAACATCTGGCTGTCTTTAATGGTTAAAACAAATTCAAAGAATTATTACGGAACAGCCGACGTAGAGTGGACTGTCCCAGTCAGCTGGAAGCATATGGGAATGCCATCAAACTGTGATTTCCTTAAAACCTCTGGGATGCTTCAGCCATGGAGGTCCATGCCTTCACTGACACTTCAAAACCACAGAGACTGGTGGGGATAATGCAAAACATGGAGACACAGAGAGAGGGAGAGAGGGAGAGACAGACAAAAAAGAGGCGCTGGACAAGAAGAAAAATGTTTCTCTGTCACTGGTGCACTTTACACTATTTTAGGTTAAGCTTGATAGCGGCTGCTGGGACTCATTCTGTAATTGTCTCTTTAAGTGACAGAAATCATTTGAGAAAGTCCGCTCAGGCATTTCCGGACCATACAGAAAATCAGTAATGGTCAGAGTTCACACACACAGAGGTGAGGTGTATAAAACTAATACAAATTAGACCTTATTAGCAGAGGCTCAAGTAATCGCAAACAGAATTGATTTCTGGGTCCATTAATGGGGCTCATTAGCGTTTTAATTAAGCCAAGTTCGGCAGAACCAAGATAGAGGGCGAGGAAAAGGTAGATGGAAGGAAAAGAGAGGGAAGGAAAAGAGAGGGGGTAGCAAGGAGAAAGTGAGAAATCTGGAAAGTAAGAAAAACAATGTGAAGAAATAATAAAATGACAGATGACTGGATTGAACATCAGTGTTTTAAAGTAGCAACAAAATCCCTCCAAAAGACAGAATCTACATCCCATCATTTACCTGTTAAATATTGTTTTGCTGTGCAGTCAAATTCAGATGTTCTGCATGCATGTAGCTTGTTAGCTCGAGTAAACTTGTTGCTGAGAGACGTAGCCGATGAGCCGGCGTGGCAACAGGCCAGGTTTATAAAAAAACTTATATTTTGGTAAAGAACCGTCAAGCGGTGTCCCTCATCTCGATTTAGGACCAACGAGAAACAGGATTACTATCTTTAAAGGAGGAATGAAAATAAGTTCCATGCACCGATATGGCTTTAATAAGCATGCAGAAACCTTCAAGTCGGCTCCTCTGCGCTTCCACGTCATCGGCCATGTTGACTGATATCAGAACGTCTGCAAATAAAATGACATTTGTCAGTAACATTTGCTGTTGCTTATTTGTTCTATCGCACCAATTTTACAGTGGCGGGAAAACTTTCCAGGTATCTTAGAAAGAAAAAGCTTCAATCATAGTTACCAGTGCAGCAATTAGTTTGGACTGGACATGTTTTAAACTTCTCTGTAACACGATGTTCGAAATAAATGTGTAACACCTGAAAAAGCCGGACAGTATCTATATATGGTATCGATAGTATTGTATTGAATCGATACTAACACAATAGGACTGTCCTCTGATTTTGATATGTAGTCCATTGAATTCTGTTAAATTAATCATTTGAATAAATTTTATAGAAATGAAAAATAATGCCTATGGCACATTTAAACAAGAGAAGTGGACCCAAAGTGCTTTAGTGACAGATTTACATCCCAGGCAAAATACATGAAAAGCTGGAAGGTATCTTAACTAATTATAGTGTAAAATTAAAATCACAGTGATTTACGGATTTTTAAAATATGTTTACAATATATCGGCCCTGTGTTTACTTGGTATCTGATCGATACCAAAATTTGCAGTACGGCACAGCAATAGTGTGGAATCCATGTGTAAGATTGTTCAGATTTTTACACTTAATTCATACATGCAGCAGTTTCCCCTCGCAGAATGGAAAAATTCAGATTAATCACAGAGTAAAAAAATCTGTGAAATACGAGCTGACTTGGAGAAATGCTGACATGCATTTGTGGATTTAGAAATTAAAAGAAAAAAAAAAGTAAATAAAATAAAATCCCTTCTGAACGGCTGATGGGGCAGGGGGACGGGGAGTCGGGGAAAGAAAACCGAGCCGAGGAGCTGTGGGGCCGAGGTAGCAGAATTTATTCTGTCTGGAGTGTTTCTCCATGCTGTTACCGGGGGAAGAAGATACAGGAGGAGGTCTGTGAGAGGGGGTTACTGTGATTGCTTCAGTGTGCCAGCAACAAAGAAAAATGATGTGCATAATAGTTTCCTGTCTCCTGCAGTAGCTGATGGGGTGTTTTGTGCCTAAAGAGTGCCTTTGAAAACAAACTTGGAGGGTTTTCTTCTCTTTGGACAGTGAAACCATTGAGCTGTGGAATGCTGGGTGACCAGAGTTTAATGATAACCTGTTAGCGGGTCATTAGAAATTCCTACTCACTAAACTGATGTCTTCCTGTATTTTTTAAATGTTTTATTTTCTTTTTTTGACCAAACAATGTAAAAGAAAAGTTGTTAATATCTTGCATTTATGGAAAACCATTAATTGTATGTGCTGCCATTTTTTAAAGGATACTTTATTCTGCTATTTTTTTAATTTTAAAAAATGTGGCATAAAATTTACTTAGGAACTGCGCTTTTTCTTGTGCTGAAGTTTTGAAGTATACAGCATACATTTCCTCCAAACCTTCTGCCTCAATTTCACTGAAATTTTGAAAACCATGACAAATCAGAGACCGTCAAATGTCCAAGCAACTCTAAATCCTAGCCCCGTGCGATCTAATTATGCACTTTGTCACATGAATAGTATAAATAACATACATACATGCAAAAATAACTAAAGTCATGCAACAGCTGCTGTAGAGAAAAAACAGTAGACATTTTCTCACATATGTTGCATTTTGGGTGAAACATTTACTGAAACTAAACACAGCAATGCTGCTTTAAAGGAAGAAAATCTATTTGACTGCTTTGCTTCTTTTCATTATCACATTTATTAGAAAACCTATTTTTGCTAATGTGATCTGTTGGATAAGCAGAATTATGATTTTGATTATTATTAGTATTAGTATCATTATGTATCATTATGCACGTCTTCTGTGCTATCTCCCACAATGCAACCCCCAAACGGTAGCAGCCATTTGGGGGTTGCATTTTAAGAAGAAACCTCTCTGCACCTGGAGGTTTCTTCCTGTTAAAAGGGAGTTCTTCCTTCCCACTGTTGCCAAAGGGGGTTGTCTGATTGTTGGGGTTTCTCTGTATTATTGCAGGGGCTTTACCTTAAAACATGAAGCACAGGGAAGTGGCTTTTGCTGTGAATTGGTGCTATATAAGTAAATACAATTGAATTGCATTATTATTATTATTATTATTATTATTATTATTATTATTATTATTATTATTATTATTATTATTATTATTATTATTATTATTATTATATGTATGAAAAGTGAAAAAAGTGTTGGGTACTATTACAAGGTGTTGACACTGTTTATAGATTTTTGTTGTTGGGGTCACGTCTCTGATCCTCGGCTGCTCCCGTATCCACAATGTAGCAGTGAAGAATTCAGGTGTTTGACTTCTACATTGGGTCTCCTCCTGAACCTTTGCATATGAGGCGAATGTGCTAACCACTGCAGTATGGAACCACCTTGCACCTTCCATGCAAAAACAAAATCGCAGCGGGCTGAGTTGGTCCTGTTGCTGTGACGCGTCTCCAATGATCCATACAGAGTCGTATTCGTATTTTGAGTATTTATTTTAAGAACGAAACGAGATACTTTTGCGCTTTGAATCAAAACAAATAGCGTATGCATTAACTGACGTGCTAAAATGACGGTCAACAGAAAAGTTTGCCCACAAACCACTCACCCCAACGCCGCTGTTGCGAACACTGGCGTCAGGTAAATAACATGCGACCACACCCCCATGAAATCACCTGAGATGCAGCAAAATCTAAACACCTGTGCCACCATAACAAATAAATAAAACATAAACATCGACGTTGGCTCTTACACACCTCCTGACTCTGAAATCCACAGTGGGAGTTCTCAAGTACTTTTTTCTGGATACATCCATGGATAATCAGCACAAAAAGTAAGCCTTGAGCAGGAGTGTATGAGCGTCTTGCATATTTAGAATTGAAAAAAAATAATAAAAAGACTTTTCTTCTGTGCTGTACGACACCAAACTACAAACGCCGAGGCTCCAAACTGAAGCAGCATAAATGCAGACAAACAATACATTTGATTTCCACAGCTTCAGTTTTAATGCATACACATTATTTTTACTGAGAAGGTTCAATCGTCAAGTATGCTTTCATTCTGTTTTCCATTTTTTTTCTTATTTTCTTCACTCTCTCGCCCTTGGTTTTGACCTTTTCCACATCCAATGCAATATTTTCTGGAGCTGAATGTCAGCGACCATCAAAAATGACTCCCCAGCTAAAACACCATCAATTTCAGCCTTGTTAGGTTTCCACGAGCTTGTGTGCGCACGCAAACACACACGCGGTGGCGGGCCAGCAGCACACAATGTAAACCAATCCTCCATTGCTGTCAGCGAACAAGTGGCTACCTGCTGGGTGCAAAAAGGGCACAGTGAAGAGTGCTCTCAATCACTTTCAATTATTCCCCCCTCCTCTGTGCTTGAAGGGACTTTAAAAGGACAGTTTTTCCATGGGGTGTGTGTTTTAAGGAGGCACTTAGGCCACCTCCTGACTGTGATGGCACTTTGATATTGATTTATTATCCTCTTTAACAAACTCTATGGCTGGCAGACCTCGCACCAGACCTGCTGGCATCAGGGAGTCATTAGCTTGGAGTATTGGAAAAGACTGAAGTCTGCTTAAAAGCAGCCAGGGTGTGGGGTGTGTGGGTGGGGTGTGTGGGGTGTGTGGGTGGGGTGGGTGGGGTGCACGCATTTCAAATGTGTACAAATATTTGGATCATTTTCAGCCACAGTTTCCTCAATAATCTCTTTTCTATATCAAATTCGCCCTGTTGTGATCTCCAGACAGTTCTTATATCATGCTAATAGTGTGGATAATGATAATAAAAGAGAGCGTATGGGTGTATGTGTGGCGGCGTGCAAGATCAGGAGCGTCCCTGCTTGAAATGATTAGAAGGTTGGGGCCCATTATGAGCTCCTCTCTGCCTTTTGTATCTGCTGTAATGAATATTGAGGGGGGTATTTGGAGCACTTTGAGGAACTAACAGCCTTTTTAATCCTTTAATCCTGAGGAAAACCAATTTCACCCCTACACACACACACACACACACACACACACACACACACACACACACACACACGATTTGAAAGGGGTTTCACTGAACCTACTGTGTGTGTTTAACCTGCTCTCGTTAATTTCCCGGCTCAGAGACCTGGTGATCCTGGAGATTAGGTTCATTAAAATCACATATTGTACGCACAGTGGCATGGTGTCTGTGTGTCTGTGTGTGTGTGTGTGTGTGTGTGTAGCATGTGTGTGTGGATCAAGGGAGCAGAAAGGTAAGGGCCACCGTTATTGGGGTTATCATCCCCTTGTAGGTCTACCACACACATTAACACAAATGCGCACATTCATGTGACCCCTCTGCCCCACCCTACCTCCACCCCACTCACCCTCTGTGCGTCATTTCATCCCCAAGAGACTGCAGTAAGCAGTATCTGTTACAGTGTGCCGCAGACATGCAAACAACCTGCTGAGATGAGTGCTGAAGAAACATTAAGGAAGTTTTGTCCTGCCTCAGGTACACAGACCCTCTAGCAGAGATGTAACAACACCTGCTGTAAACCAGTTGTGTAAAACATAAAAGAAGGAGTTACTGCAGCTGTGTTTCCTTATTATGGCTCTGATCACTGTTTCTACAAATTATAGTGTTGAAAAAATTGCCACCTTAACATGGAAGACGGGTTTTTGTGCCCTTGTGATACTGGAAGCTGTGTGGTCTGATGCATTAGCCCCTGCTACGGTCTCCGAAGGCAAAATGGTACTAGATGAATCAGATGGATATGAGTTTAGTACCTTGCTAAGGACAGGAGCCGAATCTGCCAGGGCACTTCACCAGGGAGCGTCTGGTGGGTGACCTGCAGTTCTGGGGCTCTTCCAGGCACAACCTAAACTGTGCTTTGGATACACTACCAGGGTGAAGCATTGGAATTGGGTGCAGTCTCACGGAGTGTGTCTTTGCCTCCTTCTTTCTAAATCCCTTAGTCTTGTTGCCATCAGGCAGTCAGTTTTTTTTGCTCCAAACTATAAAACTATAGATTTCCTTCCAATATCAAGTCTCTTGGCTGTCTGGAATCTGGGCAACGTTGTCTGTAAACTTCACAGTACAGTTCAATCTATGTCCGGAGAAGCCGTGAGTGAACAGCAGAAACTGAAATGAATTAGACTAGAGTGTACTTCATGAAAAAAAGGACATATGCTGCTCACTTCCAACACATGAAGGTCTAAAGGTTTAGATGAAGTCAGCTACAAGTTTCTACACATTTACCTTTAGAGTATCCTTAACTTCCTGAACTGAACAAATTAAGTCGGCTCAGAAGTGCAGTTCCTATAATGGCCACTTGAGGTTGGCTGCAAAATCAAATCATAAATCAACTATAATTTATCCAGGTGGATTTTGCAGAGGCTCAGAATTATTAGAATGGCTACTCTAATTGACAAGTGAAATAAAAAAAAAGGGTAGCTTTTGCCAATCAGTGTCTACTAGGCCTAAAATATGCTGACTGGAGCTTTCCGTTGTGCTTGTGCTGTTGGTGTCTTTTGGAATTTTTCTAATGGAATTATCCAACCAATATTTAGGCCTGCTGTGAGGTACATACTGTCCAAGTTTGCTTTTCAAATTGCTGAGGGAAATTCTAGTATTTTATCATCCATCCATCCATCCCCAGTTCATCTTGGTGTTTGTAAGCCAAAGTCTTTTCCATATTACCAGGCTTCTTCATCTCTAGGAAAGTGCCCAGACATCCTACAGAGGAAATTAATTTCTGCCCCTTAATACTGTACACTTGAGTGCTTGAAAAGAAGACAGCTGGACTTGTTCCTGGATTGCAAAGACTTTTCTCTAACAGTTTTCTCCAGTTAGCTACTGAGAACCCACATCAACATTTAACTGTAGTCTCATTTCTTTGTCACTACTCAATTCAATTCAATTTTATTTATATAGCGCCAAATCACAACAAAAGTCGCCTCAAGGCGCTTCACTCAAAGCTCATTGCCATAGATGATGTTAGGACCACCAAATATGCTTTTAGTGTTAGCTTGCTAGCATTAGCTGATCATGTAACATCTCATCTAATCCAATCAAGAGTCCCAACACCAGCATGGTGACATCATCATGAATACAGCCTTCTTTCATACAGTCTGTAGTTCACAGTTAAAGACATCATTCATTCATAACTATTATTTATTTTATTCTATTTTTTTACCTACAATGCCTTAAAACATGATATTGTAGACTGGATTTTTTTATTTTCTGCAAAACGAAAGCATCAAAAATAACTGCAGTGTGTGGCCTGTTGTTATTGGTGTGAATAAAAATGAATAAAAAACATGCAGACAACCAGTACAGTCGTTACCAATCCTATTTTCTGATACATCACAGGCCGGCAGTATCATTATAAATATTCTATCAATGACTGCTGCATTCTCACACATTTGTGTGGGAGATGAGCACATGCAGCTCACGCACTGCACACTGAAAAAGCTCGATAAGGAAGCAGGGAGGAGTGAAAACTGCTTTATGTGCTTTTGTGTATACTGTTTGAATGTGCATGCCCTGATCCTTGCATGTGCATGACGATGGCAGTGAGTGTGTGTGTGTATGTTTTTGTTACTCCCAGCATCACCTCATATCATTGCTCCATAATGGAAAAGTGTCTGGGGAATTTTATCATTGAGCCTGGCTGTTCGGGGGACTTAGAGGCCGGGGGCCCCGCTCAAAGGGCCCCGGTGATGCTGAAAAGGTGATGGAATTGAAAAGAGGATAGGGAAAAGCTGCTCATCTCTATAGGTGGGTGAGAGAGGGTGTGCAAAAGTCAAGGGGGCAGGACACAGGAGAGCACCAGACAAGAATCGTCTTCCCAGCGTGCCACAGGGCTGCTTTTACTCCCTCCATAGGTGAGGAGCAACATAATTAGACAGATAAAAACCAGCACTGAATGTGGAAGCCCAGATAAGCTCTAATGAGAAGGAGATGGGAGAGAGAAAGAGAAGGATACATCTAAAGAGGGGGATAGAGAGGGGAAGGGAAAAGAAGGTGGCGAAGCGATAGACATGAGGAAAAAAGCAGACGAGAGGAGAAAAAAAAGGAGGAAGATTCAGATCAGAGGAGGGTTATTAGTGCGAGATGACACACACGAGGAGTCCTGGACAGGGAGTCGGATCTCCCTGCTTTCTCTTCTTCCATGTGCATGGCTGCTTGCTGCAAAAAGTGTCCCTTAGTCATTTAATACTGAACACAATAAACAAGAAACAAGAAAGTGTGAAATAACTGTTTTAGATTCTTTAAAATAGCCGCCCTTTGCTTTCATTGCTGCTTTGCACACTCTTGGCATTCTCTCGATGAGCTTCTTGAGATCGTCACCTGAAATGATTTTCCAACAGTCTTGAAGGAATTCCCAGAGATGCAGCACTTGTTGGCCCTTTTGCCTTCACTCTGTGGTCCATCTCATCCCAAACCATCTCACTTAGGTTTAGGTCAGGTGACTGTGGAGGCCAGGCGATCAGGTGTAGCACTCCTTCACTCTCCTTCTTGCTCAAATAGCCCTTACTCAGCCTGGAGGTGTGTTTGGGGTCAGTGCCCTGTTGAAAAATAAAAGGTCCAAATAAAGCCAAACCAGATGGGATGGCACATCGCTGCAGGATGCTGTGGTAGTGTCCCCAACAGTGTCACCAGCAAAGCACCCCCACACCATCACACCTTCTCTGCCATGCTTCACGGTTGGAGCCATGCATGTAGAGACCATCCGTTCACCTTTTCTGCATCGCACAGAGACACAGCCGATTGAGCCAAAGATCTCAAATTTGGACTCATCAGACCAAAGCAGATTTCCACTGGTCTAATGTCCATTCCTTGTGTTTCTTGGCACAAACACTCTTCTGCTTGTTGCTTTTCCTTAGTCGTGGTTTCTTAGCAGCTATTTGACCATAACGGCCTGATTCACCCTCCTCTGAACAGTTGATGTAGAGATGTGTCTGCTACTGGAACTCTGTCTGGGCTCTAATCTGAGGTGCTGTTAACTTGTGATTTGTGAGGCTGGTGACTCGGATGAATTTATCATCAACAGCAGAGGTGACTCTTGGTCTTCTTTTCCTGGGTTGGTCCTCATGTGATCCAGTTTTGTCGTAACGCTTGATTGTTTTTGCGACTACATTTGGGGAGAAATTCAAAGTTTTTGCAATTTTCAGAACTGACTGACCTTCAGCTCTTAAAGTATCGATGGACTGTTGTTTCTCTTTACTTAGCTGATTGGTTCTTGCCATAATATGAATTCCAACAGTTTTCAAATAGGGCTGTCAGCTGTGTACCAACCTGACTTCTGCACAACACAACTGATGGTCCCAACCCCATTAAGACGGCAAGAAACTCCACAAATAAACCCTGACAAGACACACCTGTGAAGTGAAAACCATTTCAGGTGACTGCAGCATGAAACTCAATGAGAGGGTTTGCAGTGCTGTCAACCCTGAAAGTAGTAAAGGGTGGCTACTTTCAGGAATCTAGAATATAAGACATATTCAGAGTTATTTATTTTTTCTTTGCTACATAATTCCATATATCTTGCTTTATATATTTGATGTCTTCAGTATGTCTCTACAATGTAGAAAGTAGTCAAAAAAAACAACAACATGAAATAAATGATGAAATACTTTTTTTTTCAAAAATGTTCCACTAAACATAGATTTATTTATGTTTTTACAAACCTGAAATATTCACCTCGTAAAAATAAAACCATGAAATATTTTTTGCAGTGTTCCCCCTCTTTGTGTCTCTCTCTGACTATCTGATCTCTCCTGCTGCCACCAACCGCTCTGTGGCCATCTGGGTACAACATCCGCTCTCTGGGAGGCATCTCTGTTTATCTATATCATCCTGCAGCAGATTAGCTAACACCTCTCACCCCTCCTGCTATGACCTGCCCTGCTGTCTCACCCCCAACACACATTCTTCTACATTTCAATAGCTCCATTCGTGAATGCTCTGAAAGCTCAGTTTTGTTATTTTGCTTTATCATCTGAAAATAAACAGCGAGAGAAAAGAGGTTATTCATTTAGTCTACAGTGCAGTGACTTGTCTGTTGTTTTTCTGGGTTTTATTTATTCATTACAGATCATTTGGCTGTGACCAAGTTGGCAGCAAAGACACAAACAGAAAGAAGGGCGTATCTTTGCAACACACAATCCAATCATGATCGGAATTGTTCAGTGGGCGATATGTCATCACTACCTGCTGTGTAATCTGATTGCTGCACCTTTGCTTGGCTTCTTTGTAAATTGCCAGATCTAGATAGGTTGCCCTTTCTGTTAGGATGGTAAAACCTGGTGATTGGAAAATAATACAGGGTCCCTCAGCCTATAATGACAACAAGGTAGGGGCAGGCTTAGAGTAGCATTTTAGAAACATGCCAAATAATCATGTTTTCAGAAACTAGAAGATGCTGTCTTTCAGACTAGCATGCATTTCTCCTCATGAGATTACTATTTTTGTATACTGTACATATTAAAATCTCATATAAAGGGGTAAATAGGAATCTTACCAAACCTTCCAATAAACGTCCACAAGCCACAGATGGATTACATTACAGGTATTTAAAAATCGAAATCCTTTAGGGTTTTCTCTTTGCTTGGCAACTCAAAGATTCAGCTCCCTCAACAGATTTTCTATATGACTGATGTCTGGAGACGGTCCAGGCCACTCCATGACCTTTATTGTGCTTCTTTTATAGCCACTTCTTTGTTGCAGTTTTGGGCCACTGTCATGCTGGAAGACCCGTCCACGACCCATCTTCTGTTTTCTGTAAGAAGGTTCTCGTTCGAGGATTTTTGGTTCGTGTCTCCATCCATTGACCCTTCAAGTCACGATGCTTCCACCTCCATGCTTGACTGATGCTCTGCCTTCACATCATTAACTAGCGCCTCCTGTGTAGTTTGGGGCTGATCCTCACCTCACCCTCATGGGGTAAGGATGAGCTTGCATGGAGCTCCAGACTGAGGCTGACTTATTTTGTATTTCCTTTATTTCCAAATAATGTTAACAGCAGTTGTTAGTTTCTCACCAAACTTCTCACTGATGGTCTTGTAGCCAATTCCAGCCTTGTGCACGTCTGTCCCTGCATGTCCTTGGACAACTCTTTGGTCTTTCCCATCGTGGTGGAGAGGTTGGAATAGAAGAGACTGATTCTGTGGACAGGTGTGCTTTATATAAACAATGAATTAGCATCAGGAATATCTGTATCAAATAATATTGTATCGCAGTATCAAATATAAAATACCAAATACCTGTTTCCTCAGTGATTTGACGCAGAAGTATTTTTCCTTGCTGATCTAGTCTATCAGGGTTCAAGAATAAAAATGTAGATAATATTGGCTCTCTATAACTGTCCGATATGGGAATTCTTCAACTTATGGCATAAGCTGTTGAATATACTTATTCTAACTGGAACCAATTCAGCTGCCAGTGCTTGATGTAAAATAGTCTCTGATGGTCTGAGATGTGTATTACCTAGTTTAACCATCAGACAACATTCCCACATCTAGATTTCTTTGACTCTATTTTGTTTACAGGCCACTGTTTAATCCAAAAGAGGTAATGGTATTGATTAACACAAACCAAACTGGTTGAATACTCAGGAATAAGGTGATCAATCATATCTTTAGGAGTCCTGGGCCACATATTTTACCCCCTGCATTAATCCAATCCCCATTATCAGGCCTAAGGAGGAGGTCGTAATGGATTTGTGCACTCTAACAGAAAATGGCTTTTTGAACCAACACACAATTATCACAAAGAGTTTTGGCTAACCATACCCATATTATCAACATAATGGGAAATAAGCCTGCAGCTTTTTAAATGAGTTAGAAAACGGGGGGTTAATAATGTGTACAGAAAGTTTTCAACTTTAATTTATCATTTTAGGAGAGACCATTAATCAAAGCAACCACAAAGTGATGTTTTTTCCTATTGATTTCAATCTATTATTTAATCCCTTTAGTTAATTCCCACACAGACTACTGTGCTTTTAGTTTGCTGCTGGTAATAAATAGACCTGCTGCATTTCAAATGTGAAAAACAAATGGAATATGCTTGTATGCCAGTGGCTGGAGTCGGCTGATTACATTTTTAAACTTTTGAAGCAACAAGCAGGGGTGAAAAATATAGAAATATCGAGTGAAACACTGATGTGATGCACATGTACATCCTTCATCACAAGTCGTCTTAACATGGCAGAAGGAAATGTTATAGCAAATATAAGTCATTTAACAGTAAAAATGGCCTTGACTAAAGGTCTGCTTACTCGTCTGGAGAAAGCTGGTGAAGGTCAAAAATGACTTTGGTTAAAGGATATGGTATTTCTCATTTTAAGGTGGAAAACATGATCTGAAATCTTTAGCAGCTGCATCTGTGAAAGGGTCTTTAAAAAGTATTACATTTATCCAACCACAGGTTTCCAACCCGTCCCAATTCAACCCAAGTAAATCCAGTTTTTTGCATACATGACAACGTTATGGTCTAAGCCAGCGGTCCCCAACCCCTGGGCCGTGGACCGGTACCGGTCCGTGAGTCGTTTGGCACCGGGCCGTGAGAGTTGAGGCTCTAGTGTGAAATTTGTGGTTTTCAGGGATTTTATCGTTAACTCGGCTTCCCTGGCTCTTTTCCCGTGTTGTAGTTGTGCGTCTTATTTTCAAAGAAATAAGACGTATCATTTTATTCTGTTATATTTATCCGCCACACGTTAAAGGCCGGTCCGTGAAAATATTGTCTGCCATTAAACCGGTCTGTGGTGCAAAAAAGGTTGGGGACCGCTGCTCTAAGTGACATAAATTTCATCATCAGGCGGTCAGTGCCCGCGGCAACCTCCAGGTTAAAAATTAAACACATGTATTAACACAAATAGTTCTTCGAATGGTCTCTCAGGTTTATAGCCTGGTACAAAAACCAGTTTAGCTGACTTCCCCTTTCATAACCATTGTGCTGTTGAAAGGTCAGTGCAGGTCTCACCTCTGATAATTGGAGTCACTTGACACTTTTGCTAAATCTTCTATCAGGGGTATATTTTTGACTCGGCTTTTACTCTTTACTCAGTTTTCCAACTTGAGCTCCATTGTGTCGTGCTCTGAATTAGAATTTGTCATCACGCTTTTATTTCATTGGATTATTGAAATTTCTTGATCTATTTTTATAACAAAGCTTCCCTGGAACGACTCAAACGTCACATGATGCCTTCTGGTTTTGACGTTTGGAGCATAGATAGCACTAGTTTACATCGGTGAACTATTAAAACCATACATGTTTTCTTTTGTTCATTATTTTATATTCATATCTACGCTTTATGTGTGTATGCATGTGTATGCATTACAATAGATGATATATATAAGAAATGGACATAGCTTCCTGCTCTGAAATGTAAAATCAGTGTAGAATTTAGTGGTGTACTGAGTGACTTCCCTGTTTCATAAAGATGTGCGGTTGTGTTGTGGCTGTGTATGAATGTGTATGCGTCCCCTGTATCGGCAGCAGTGAGCATGTCCTTTAAGAGAGCGTAATCCCGGCCTAGTTTGACTGGAGAACAAACAAAAATACACACATTTTCAAACTTTGGATAGAAATAACTGTTGGTGTTGTATTTTATGAACCCATCATGGCAGTCTGTTATTCTAATAGAAGATTTAACTCGTGAAAAGGTTTGCAGTACTGAAGTACTACAGTAGTACTTCTTTATATTTGTTTTTATCTTACCGCGTGGATGACTACATGTCTTTTGAAATGAGGATCAGAAACATGAAAAAATTAGGGTTCAAGGTTACTGAAGTAGACCAAGAAAGCAAAAGTCCCATAAAAGTGTAAGAGTAGAGGAAAACGCAGGCTAGTAGGGATTTTATGAATCATGATGACTTGTCTGTCGGGTAAACAAAGCTTCCTCGCCTGGTCGCCTAATACTCTGAAAAAGTGCCAAATCAGCCGGTGAGCATTCCGTTGTGTGTGGGGATTAAAGCTAAAACCCGCGAGTCCGTGGCACCCCTGTATGCAAACACAGTCCGCTACATTAACCCAGTTTGATATCACAATGCATAATCTCTGCTTTTTAGAAAACACACACACACAAACACACACAGGCGTAATCTCTTCTTCCCGCAACTGTTGGGGTGTGACCTCCATGGCCTGATGCCTGCTGAGTGACGGGCCGCTCATCTCTGCACAGCACGCTGTGTTAGGCACATGAACAACGCGTACACACACTATTGTACAGCCACAAATAACATCTAGTTATTTTGTGCGGTGGTGAATTCCAACCTACAACAAAACCAGACAACACTTTACTTTTTTCCCCTTTTTTCCCTCAAATATTAGATTACTCTTTTTCTGATGTTTTTTTTTTTTAAGTTAGTGACCTAAAGTGACCCCTCCCACTCTACCACTACCAATCTGCAGCCTCTGCAGGCAGAAAATGTGTTTCGAATACATTTAGAAACATCACACAGAGGCTTTCTGTCCATATTCCAAGGGAAGTGGGTATCTTTTATGACACGCATGACTTAAAATCACTCGAATTTGTCACGTTATGGTATTTAAATCAGTAAAGACACCAAATCAAAGATTTTGAGTGCTGACTCCACCAATTTCTGAACCCAATCCTGATGTTGGGACAGTCTGTAAATGTCAATACAACAGAATGCAAAGATGTGCAAATTTAAAAAACCCTATATTTTATTCACGATAGAACATAAAAAAACATATCAAAAGGTTTAAACTGAGAAAATACATCATTTTAATAAAGATCATTTTGAATTTGATGGTGGCAACATGTCTCAGAAAGTTGGTTTTTGTCACTGTGTGGCATGCATCTCTTCTTTTAACAGCAGTCTGAAAACATCTGGGGACAATATGTTCTATTGTGTATAAAATATGAGTTTATGAGATCTCCAGTGTTGCATTCTGGTTTTATTGACACTTTACTAAGAGTCCCAACATTTGCAGCATTGGGTTAATAGATTATTTAGAGGTAAACAGGCACAGTTGGGACAAAGAACAAAGTTGGAGTTAACTAATCATTTAAATAAAAATGATGTAGTACAGAACAGTGGTATACAGTGTTTTTGTACCTTGTTTACATTTTTCAGTAAGATGTAACTATCCAGATTCTCCGATCATTTGTGGACTTGACCCTGCCCCCCGTCCATGGCTTTTTCTGCCTCTGAATGGGACTTTTGGAGGTTATTTTCTGTGTAAGCATAATTAGTCCACATATATAAAAATGATACATTTGTTTTACATTATTTAAGAGAATCTTTTCTGCCATTTCATGAATGCAACGGTTTTGGCTAAAACCTTTTTCTGGGGTACAAACAAATTTTTAAGCGGGAAAAACCCGACACGTGCAAATGAGTGCTAGTCAAGCTGAGAAGGTTGTGCTAATGTACTTCAAGCTGTTTTGTTCGGTCTGAAAATGTCAAAACAAGCACAAGTGTTCATCTATTAAAGTGTTTTAATATTCAAATGATTAGAACTAAAAAATAAATATTAAAAATTAAAATTTAGTGTGGACTTTTTTGGTGGTGAAGAACTGTCTCTTTTAAAACTGAATGTTTCCTTGTAGCGATCAAATGAGCCAGAATGAATGGGGATTAGCTTTATTAGCTGAATGCTAGCATTTTATGAGCAAATTTACTTTGGTGTGTTCATATTTTCTTAATCCAATACCGATGACTGAAAAAAAAAATATATATATTTTTGTCTAGAAGCAGATGCAAATAATTATTTTAGCACTTTGAGCTTTATTCACTCGTATAGATTGAGTTCACATGTGAACTTCAGATGCGAGTTTACTTACAAAAATGAATCCTCACATTGATGGTGGATGACATGGCTTAAAAACTTCAGCAGCGTCATGAATTGTATGCTAACTGCAGAAAATGTCTCCTTTATCCTTCTCCATTACTGTGAGAAGACGACATCGACAGCTCTCTAACTAAATAAACAAATCCTTATATTCCCTCTGCTGAATGTGTCACTTGTCTCTGCAGTGCTTTGTGGTTTCTTAGATTATGGCTGCATTTTCAGTCTTTTAACAGCGTTAAAGAACAATACGAGGCCGGAGCGGACGGATGTAAGCTTGGACGCTTGTCAAATCCTTCCCATTTCCAGCAGTTCACCTTCACTCTAACCTGCAACCTTGACGTTCGCAACGCAACGGTTCAGCAACTTCCCCTTCATATCTGCACCTGGCACGCATCAGACCTGTGAAGTGACAGCAAACACCCGTTAGTTAATATTTACACAGCATTTACAAAGCCACTTTTCCAGTCAGTTATAGGTGCTCTGCAGATGTTTATCACTGTGGGCATTGATCCATGTCATTCCATGCAAAGGTTGGCCTCTGGAAAGGTTAATTGGAAAACAAGGCAGCAGAACAGTTGAAAGTTTGCAGATTTAGTGTGTTTTCTGGCGCTCTAGTGGACAATGAAGGTGAATAAGTTAGTACGTTCTATAAAATAAAAAGGTGGGTGTTTCACCGCATACTTAATCTCGACATGCACACGTTAAAACATTAACAGTAAAATATCTAATTTTAGAGAAAGTGGTAAAAAAATTAGAATTTCTCACATCAGAACTGTCTATGAACCTGCCAGTCAAAGCTGCCACTCCCCCTGATTTTAAGCCCTAACAAAGAGAGTCTGACTGATAAACGGTTTTTAAAACCTATAATCGGATATATCGATTTTTTTTCTTACAGACACTTTTCACTTATCTGTCACTATAAATATAGATACTGGTATATATTATTAAAAAGTCTTATTTATACCTTAAAATTGGGCATTTTAACATAAGCATCTATGCAGACTGACTTCCTTATGGAGTAAGCCTCAAGTGGCCATTAGAGGAACTGCACGTTCTTGACAACATGTAGGAGAAGTTCTTGGTTTGGATTAAAATATACCTCATGTGGCCGACCTTAACCACATCCTAAAAAAATCAAAATTTCTAAGTATGACATTTCCCACCCCAAGAACACGCCTCATAGAGTTTTACAGCTTTTATCATTAAATACAAGGTTTGCTGAAAGACTCTGACATGAAAAATTAATCCACTTTTTATTTATTTATTATCACTCCACTGTGATGATGATTGTATTTTTCTTGATTATGATAAGCAGAGGACTTCGTGTGATATAGAAATGGCATCTGATGTTCGTGTGACACATTCACACCTGATAATTGAAGTCTATGTTTTACTCAGATTTATTTACATCTATGGTCAACAGCTGTAAAGTCAGGGTTGATATTAATAGGCTGCCACGTTGTAACTGCTAAGCCTGTTTAAAAACAGCAAATACCAACACGTCCATGCATGTTCAGCACACTTTGAGATTTTTTTTTTTACTGCAGATGAACCTGAAGTTGTCCTTTCTATGAATAGATCTCCATGCTGTGTAGCAGTGCAAGCTCTCCTGAATGCTTTCCTAAAAGTCTGCTGTAATTATCAAAGCAGAATCCATAAGTCTTGCACAGTGAAATGACAGACAGGGCGAATAGGCCTCTTTGTTTGGCCATGACAGACTTGCACAGGATTGGCTTCACACACTATCAGTTATTCAAACTTGCTAGTAATAATTCCACATGAAGTGAGTGAAACATTTATTAGTAACAGATAAGAATGTCACAATCAGTTAGTCTGGGGATCTCTTGGATCACCGTTTCAAACTGATATCCATTGACGTCAACATAACTTTCATGTGGTTGTCAGCTTTGGCACGGGACAGCTCGCTAGTGACCTCTGCATTTCCAAAATAGGCAAAACTTCAGAAACTAGAAAGTGTTTGAAATAAAATCTTTCTTTTTTCTTTTTTTTTTCTTTTTTTTTTTTTTTTTACAGCTTTTCCATTTCTAATTGGTGAAAAATGTAGAGGTGGATGTTAACCTAACCCTAGATGGGTCACCATCTAGGGTTAGACTTGTTGGTGAGAGGTTGACAACAACATGAGTGAAAAGTATTTAAAGTGACCTAAGAACAACTAATTAACTTTCATTTTGGTGCCATACTTGGCCTTGTCCTGCCATGGACAGCCAGCACTGGGCAATGCTGGCTGATTTCTATGGCTGACCGCTTGGCTGTCATAGCATGAAAAGTACTGCCACCCCTTTCTAAGTCAAGAACTGTCCCCAAACACTGCCGTTTCCATGTTTGTGTTTAATATTATACTGTGAGAAGCTGGTACTAAAGCCAAGCCGAGGATGTGCAAGGCCCTCGAGCTGAAGGGGAGACACTTTAAAAGCAATTCATCACCTCGCTGTGGCCTGTCTCTCCTCTTTCCTCTTATGTCTCTCTCCCATTTCCCTCTCTTTCCACTGCTCCTGCTCATTTAAAAAAAAAGAAACTATCTCTCTCTCTTTCTCTCTTGTTGTTCCGCTCGCCTATGTCCTTAAAAAAAAATCTCCTGCTCTCCCCTCGCCTCTAAACCCCTGCGCCCCCACCCACCCCTCCCCTGTCGTCTCTCGGTCTCTGTCTAATCCCGGAGGTGAAAGCTTGGGTTCTGTTTTTGGCGTATGGGTATCTGACCTCAGCATCGCCTCTAATCCGGCTTAGTTCACTTAATGATGCCACTTGTGGTGCTGCGAACGCCACCGAGAAGTCTATAAAAGCCTTCCATTAAAATGCAAATCCGACCTGGCGGAGAGAAGCTAAGCGACACAAAAGTGGGAGAATTTGACCGCAGACCCCTTCTTTTTCGTCTCTCAGCTATGCAGCCGATGCAGCGTGCGCTCCCTCCAATAATAACTGATCCTGTGATTAGGACCTCTGCTGCATGTTGCTGATGAAATAGACTCCTGTGCTCCTGCAGAACAAAACAAGAATGAGAGGGAAAACTCAACCTATTCCATTTCAGAGAAGAGTCGTGTAATTTTTTTTTTTTGCGCTGTTGTTGTCAGGAAATGAACAAATGGTTATCAATGTTCGGAGGGGAAATCTCCCATCTCTTGGCCAGGTTTTCCCAGCTGATACTATTTTCTCCGTACAAGGCAGGAAATGAAATTTCTCTGTGCGCTGTATCACCTCTCGTCCCCCCCCTCCTCCTCCTCCTCATCTGCTCTACCTTTTTATCAGGAGCGAGAGGAAGGAGCCTCCTCTCCGTCTCCAAACAGAGAAGTTGTCTTCAGCAATAACATGCCGTACACATTAGAGCCGATACACGCAGCAATAGAGTAGTTTCAATTTACAGAATTATTTGGTGACGGATTTCCGAGCTTTTTTTTTTTCTTTTTTTTTCTAAGGAGGGATTATAGCATATATCATGTCCGCCATACTCCTGTGTGGTTGCAGGTTTCTCATAGTAATTAGTAAAACTACATTTATTCTTTATTGCTATATTTTTTATGAAAGATAATTGCCCTGATTTTGAAATATAAAGTCTCAAAAAAACATTTTTTTCAGGTGACTACTAAGCACATTTACTACTCTATGAAAGCTAGATCTGTAATTAGCCATGATGCTTAAATGCAAAACGTAGATCTCGATTTTATAGAATTTCTTTCCTTCAAATGCCTGAAAGTCCAAATGACATGCTGAGAAATATGTCAAAGTATTATTGTAGTAATTTTTTTCATTTTTAAGAAACTACGTGGATATAAAGGTCTTCTTTTATACTGAATTGGTACAAATTGTAGTTCTAAATAACACACACATAAAAACAACCTCAAATATTGCAGCATGACCTTGTTTTAAGATCATTTATGTGACCATTGGGATTATTGCGCTCATATATTGCACATTTCAACAGCAAAGGCTATACATAAGACATAAGTAAGGATTACGAGCGCATCTAAAAATGCGCAGGCTAATATAAAAACACTTTAATAAGAGGATAAAAGGATTAAAAGATTAAAATTAAATAGAAGATGAAAATGTACAGCAAGAGCACGATACAAGATATACAAAGTTGTTTTTTTAGAATACATTCAACGTGCTCTTCACTATATAAATCTTTCATTTTTTTTCATACTATAGCACACACCTATCACTCAAAATAATAAATAAAAAAACACAGCAAAGGCAGACTGAGAGATTAAACCAGTACAATCAGGTATTAATAGTATTATTGGCACAAATACAACAATGTTGCGCTCTCAGTTTATGAATAATGGGTAATCTTAGTCCTCAGCTGCCAAACTGCTAACATTTTTATCAGGTCGGGTTATGTTTCTCATTCCAGGCAACACCTCGGAATGGAAATTCTTAAGACAAACATTGTTTTTGGCAGAGCGGGCTGATGAGCCAGAGCTGTTGGCTCCATGGTGAAAACAAGCCTACTGAGAGTGAGGAGAGTGAATTTTGGGTCGCTTCACTGCCCCGTCACTTGCCAGTGACTGGCCTCATTCCTGCCTCAGAAATGTGGTTTTCACACACACACACACACACACACACACACACACACACACACACACACACACACACACACACACACACACACACACACACAGTGAATGGATCTTCTTATCTTTGATATAAAATTATGCCTAACACAGTAGTACAGTTGATGGATATGAAAAACACTTCCTTTTTGTAGCTGTTCTTATAATATACTGTTGCATAAACAATGTTTATAAATTTTGTGCAAACACAATGTGTGTGTGTTTATTTGATAAATAAGCCCAAGAAATGAATCACTGATGGTTGTGGTTGTCTTTAAATTACCAAAAGGTAATATATATATATATCTATATATATATCTATCTATATATATATATATATATATATATATATATATATATATATATATATATATATATATATATATATATATATATATATATATATATATATATATATATATATATCTATATATATATATATATATATATATATATATATATATATATATATATATATATATATATATTAAATATCAAAACTAGTTAATGGAAAATAGCTCACAGATCAAGTTCACTATACACTATTTTTAAAAAAAAGATTATTTATACAACATAATAAATTACCGATTGGCAACAATATATAATAGTGAATAATAATAATAATTAGTAATGAATGATGAAGGCTATACTACTCTTTAAACTGTAAATAGTTTGGAAAACAGTTGCTACTATACAATAACCAATCTGGATGCTCATGAATGATGGTTAATGTACTTCATTTAAAGCCCTCATGAGTAGGCAGATTGCGCGGCAGTGTCCCGTACGTCTTTTCTCTCTCATTGTTTTTATTTGTTTGATTTTACTTCGTTTATGGAAAATGTGATCTGGGTTAAAATACAATAGCTTCTCTTCAGACCCGATATATGCGCAGGACTGATGCCAAAAAACCAAACAAAGTCCAGTTTAAAATAATATTTTATTACATGATCTATGTGATGATATTTAGATATATTAAAATATCACTATTTATTTGATTTATTCAGTTGTAATAGTAACTATATATTACAACAGCTGTTATGAAGTACACATGTTATCCATGTTATATATGAGTTTTGGTTCATAATATCCTGTTACTGCTGTCAAATAAAAACCTAAATTAAATTCTGTGTTCAAAAACATGAACAAACAGTCTGTCGTCTAATTAAAACATTTTGAAATTCTTCAAAAGTTCCAACTTTCCACTTTAAGACCCAGAGAATAAAAAAGCAGTTGTTTACTACAGATAAGTGTTTAGAGGATGCATTCCAGACAGAAGCTCCTGCAGTGACCATGAAGAGACTTGTTTTTGTTATTTTTATGGCATGCAAATCAAATAATTCACTGCTACTTGGGTTTAAAGTTGCACTTGTATACCATCACAATTAGTATGGTTTCAGCAACTTTCTCCACTCAAGCTCACAAGAAGAGTCAATGTGATATGTAGACTGTGAAACAACAAATCTGAATCCAAATCACTCAAATGAACTGTTCCAAAGGACTGAAAATGTCCCATCTGTGCTCATTTAGCCTTCAAGTGCCCAGGGGGAATTAGGGGAAATTAACAAATGGCATTTATTCAAAATGGCACTGCAACAACAACAACAGCAACAACAAAAAACACATAAGCAAACACACACACACACACACACACACACACACACACACACACACACACACACACACACACACACACACACACACACACACACACACACACACACACACACACACACACACATATGACAATACATTAAAAAACAGTTTAAATGTAAAATAAATATTTGGTAAAAATGTAGCTCCCAGCTTTATACTATTGTACTGTAAAATCATTGTAACTGAACTTTTACCTCATAAGTCTGTAAGTCCACTTTAAATTGTAATCATCTACACAGCAGTGTTTAGGTAAATGAGCTGTGTGTCCCTTTGAAACAGCAGTGTTTAGGTAGTTGTGGGAAATAGAGGGTGTAAACTGGGAAGGGTACGACTAGAGAGAGAGAGAAAGATGTGGGGAGCATCTGCCTGCGGTCATGCTTCATTCACTTTCGCTATGGCCTCTCAGCTCTTTGAAAATGCAAGACGGTGAAAGAAAAAGGGAAGGGCTGTGGGGTTAAGGGAAAGGGGGGGCTGTTTAGTAGAGAGCTGGCAAGGCACATAATTTCCCCCTGATTTTTATCTGCTACATTCACCCTGTAATTCTGACCATCACTCCAACCTGTTTCTAAACCACTTTTTTTGTTGTGGCCAGAACCCAGGGCCTCAGCGGAAAGAAGTAAAAGCTGCATAAAAAACTCAGGAACGATGACCGCTCAATCAGTTCGCCTTCACGACCCAATGAAGTGTTTTCTCTTTAGTCTACTTCTGAACAGGCTTATTGGTGCAAAAAGGTTGATGGTCGTCAGAGGAGTTCTCGGCGTAAACATGTAATCTTGTTTTTATAATTTGGACACCTTAGAATAAACCAGGCTGTTCTTTATGTTCTTAAGAACATTTTTTCCAAGCTTGCTTGCACTATAAATCGTACTCTAGAGGAACGGATGCTACAAAATGTAGTTCCCATCAAAAGAGGCTCTATCACGAGTTGTCTGAGGCTCCCCTCTGCTTCTTGGATGAGCCCGAGGTTTTGGGTGCTAGAAGGGGCGGGGAATTGATTTGTGTCTACGAGGGCTGACAAAGGCAGCGCTTTTGCATGTTAAGAAAAGGCTGTTTTTTTGGGTGGGAGAAAGACGTGAGGTCATTGCTGTGTTGTTTCTGGGGCCATTGGCGCGATGCTGATAAGGCAACACAAGCGAGCATGTTAGACAGAGGAAGATGTATCTACTTGTGATATAGCGTCGCACCCAGACCTGCCCCACCCTGCCCCACTCTTATCCAACCCCCTGCCAACCTCAAATCTATAGCATCAGGAAGCAAACCGTCATTCTTCCAGCGCCGTTCCAATGACACGTTGACCTCAAGGGCGTCAACGTTCCGAACTTTTCCGTGTAGATATCACAATGCGAGCGACGCTGTTAATACAAAAGTAAGTCGAACAACCAAATCAGGACGGTCAGAAGTCCTATTGTTCAAATTGCTCACCTCCTTTCCAGCCGACTTTCTTCTGTGTTCTACAAATGCACATTCAGCTATAATCCCTTTATGCTTCTCAGGAAAGCCTTACACATTCAAACGTGAGGTCTTTGTCAACGCTTGACGTATTCTCATGTCGCCAGTTTGCTGTTGGTTGTAATGCTAATAGCCGTCAATACAATGACAACATAACTGAATAGTTGAAATGAGTGATGATGTCGAAATGGGCAAGATGCTGAATACAGAAGAAAACTTGATGAGGGAAAGACATTTTCGCACCCTGGACAATTTCTATTATGTCAAAGATTTTTGGCAAATTTGATTCTCATTTATCTACAAATCAAATGTACAATGTGCCGTTTATGTATTCTTTAATTGGTTCATAGAAAGCAATCCTGGATAATTTTAGCTTCCGCGGAACTTAAATCAACACAAAGGACAAAACAACATCGGTCTTACTTTTGGACTTTTCGAGCCAAACTCTCATGAAGGCCATCTTTCTTTCTCTGACTTCTCTCTGTTGGCTACGCTCTTTCATTTGTGAGTCCTTTTGTCCTTTTGCGTGCCTCCGTTTTGTCCCATTAACTCAGACGTGTCAAGGCATGCCCATTGCTAGCTGTGCCCAAGCCTGAGCATGGCAAAGCAGGACAGATGGTTGCTAGGGAGGTTGCCAGGGCGGATCAGTGGGCCTGTGTGTGTGCCTGTGTGTGTGTTCAGTATCTCAAAGCCACGCTTCACCGTTGGACAATAGCATGGTCGGCCCACACCGGGGTTGGCTGGTGGCACCAAGCCGCGACCCAATAATGCCGGTGCCGCTGAGGGTTGCGACCTGGAAACGGGGGCCGACTGTGATAACAGCTTGGCCGAACGGCAGGGTGGACACCTTGTCAGTGTCGCCACGTCGTAATGCGTGAATGTCACTGTCCTGCTTGCCCGCCTGCCCTCCACCTCTTATTTTCTCCAGTCACCCCCCCAACACACACACACTCCTCCTCCTCCTACATCCACCACACCCTCTCTTCTTCCATCTTGAGAAAAACAACATGTCCTAGGAAGATATGAAGACCAGAACCAGGAAGAAAATAAAAGGACTCCCTGTTGATTTATTGTCCTGCTCTATTCTCAGCTCGGTTTTGAATCCATGCCTTGGCAAAGGGCTCATTCAGCTTTCATGACCCATTGTCGAGAGTTCAAGGCTTGACTTTTGGTTTAAGTCACATTGTCATTTTTGGGCATCTTTATTGAATATGTTCTCTCTTGACTGAATCCATAATACAGACACCAGTGAATTATAAGATTAGAAACCTGTGTTTATGAGCCTGCCTCTTGCTACTCCGAGCCGATTCTCAATGGAACAATGATCCGTGCCTGGTGGATGAATGTGAATAAGAATAAACTTGTTCTATTGTTTGAGACAGCGCAAAGACCTCAAAGTATGTGTAAATTTAAACTTGGCTTAACCTTAACAGGACAGATTACACTCAGCAGGTAAGTCTGTGGGTAACAGGGGCAGGCTGCTGGCGTTGGCATGCCGCCCCACCAGCAATAACTCTAATGGAGCACTTTCAGAGCTCCTGGGAAGGCAAATCAAATGATGTCAACCATGTCATAATCCAAGCTGGACTCCACTGAAGAAACTACAATTTTAAGAGAGAGATGTGTGGATTGGTCAGGGCCCTTGACACAGAGCTCTTATCTTAAGTTCTCTGATTTGACATCTGTGATGTGTGATACACATGACCGGGGAAATCATGGTCAGCCTGACAGTCTGGAAAATCAAAATGTAAGGATTTGTTCATAGTGCTTCTTTAGAAACTTACTTTAAGAGAAAGAAATTTTAGACCTTTCCTGCCTTATATTTACAAAAAAATACCTAATAACAAGGTTGCTAGTGACCAGTTTAAGGTTAGGACTAAGGGAACTTTCAGCTCATTATATAAAGATGTGCCAAACAATGACAAAAGAAGACCTGGAAGGTAAAAATGCATGTAAGGGAGCTGCTTCAAAATGTAGCATTTTCTAGTTTATTAAACTGAGATTGCTTAGAATTTGCACCCCAGCCCTAGCCTTTAGCAGATTGTTGGTGACCTGGTAGATGTTAGGAGGTTAACTCTCTGAGGTCTTAAGCCATCACTGGTGAAAAGCCCAAACCTACCCCTAACCCTAGGCCTTCACAGTATGCTGTCTTTGTTTTCCTACCAAGTCTTTGCATTCAGGTAACAAATAAAATAATCGTTCTGACACACTTGAAAAACTGTTCATGCTTTCAAAAAAGTCTGTTTTGCTTTACTCCAAAATGTAGACGTTAGGGTAGGGTTACCTGTGACGACTTAAACCTCAGTGGGTTATTATTTATTTGCAGCTTCAACTGTCCTACATTTCCTATAGAAAAAGACATTTTCAATCAAATGAAACACTGTACAAACAAAACCAGCAGCTGGGTGACAGTGTTTCAACAAACGGCTTTGCTCTTCAATTACCGCGTTCGAGCCCTTAAAACGAAGATATTTTTGTCTCTGTCTCCTTGTTACAATCCATGTCTGATGTCTTGCTCTCACAAGTAGCTCCCTAAGGTTTTTCTCTGATGAATTGTAAAGCCACAATCTTTTAAAGTTGGTACTCTGTAACCACAACATCATGCTTGGTTTTGACACTGATTGGGGATCAATTGGTCTGTGATTATGAGCTTGCTGACAGCGTTGGCTCAGGTCATGTGTCATTTTTGCAGAGCGATGGAAGATGAGAAGAGGGATGATGATGACTTGGGGTTTTTCTGGTTTCTAAAGCTCTCCAACCTCTAACCCTACGGAGCACAATGTTGCTTATCCAGGACTGCAAGAAGAACCAGGACAAAAAATGCTTCGATGTTAGTGTTTTTGTGTTTTTGCAAAGTCCTCCATCAAACGTGTTACACTAATTTATTTTCTACAACTAAGTGTTTTCAAAGAAATGGACAGTGGTGAGGAGAAGAAGGGGATTATAGTTAGAGCTGGGTGCATAATTAGCACTTACGTGGTAAAGCCCGAGTAAAAGTCTGGCAAATCCTGCATGTACAAAGCTAGAAAGTGACAGCCAAGAATCTATTGATGAACCGTCATCCGCATGACATTAGCACCCACTTTTATTGAAGAAGCGAGCTAGGAGAGCTGCCTATTGAAGCGCCTCAGGGTGCCATCAGATCCTTCGTTCTGATAGGACCACAAACCTCCAACCTGCATGTGTGAGATCTCTCCTCTGACTCACACCATTCAGCCAGTGACTGATGACGTTCCCCTCCAGTGCCAGGCGACATTACGGCACAAAGGGCCACTCCGGGTGAAACAAAGACCCTCTAATTGTGCCTTTGAGTAAACCGCTTGGTCAGTCAGCTGGTGGCTAGAGGGTCCCTCGGGTCCGGCTGTCCTACAGATTGGCTCAGGCTTGGGCTGCTGCACCAGGAGGAAAGTGAGAAAAAAGAGTCTTTTGTCTCCTAGTTCAGATGCTTGACTAATATTATGGTTGAGCGTGGAATTATATTACAAGTGAAACAATTACTGGGTGTGTATCCAAAGCCTGATATATCTTTTTCCTCCCCATTGTCTGTTTTGAGAACATCATTATAGATCAGTTTTAGTCAGTAATAGTCGTTACCACAATAATGCCTACTCATCTACAGATGAAAAAAGCTTCCTATCTGAGTAGTGATCATGAAAACCTACAGAGCTCAGTGATTATTAATAGTTTAATTGTATGTTTATGTCCTGTCTTTAAGAATTACTCTGCAGAGCTCAGTGGGCTCATGGTCACAGGTAAGTAAGGTTTATAGGTGATGACATTTTCAGGGTAAGGATTAAGTTCACCTTTTTTGTAAAACTCAGAAAAAGATCTTATGACATCGTCCTAAAGAAATGCAAGGCCAAGATACATGTAAGAGAGTTCACTTTCTGAAACTGCAATCAATTGGCATGTGGCTGAAATGCAACCTCTGCAATGATCATTCTGGCGCCCTCTTGGAATTCCTCCAGTGTGAAAACACGAGGACTGCAATGAAAGCACTTTTTTAATCCGCCTTTTGAAGTGAGGACTTTATTAAATGGACAATAATAACAGGGAAATGCACAGACATCTGTTAGGCAACACAAATGCTGCGCCTTTGAAGAGCCCAATCAAGGCTCATCTGAAATATAACAGTTAAACAAGAAAGCAAGACATGAGTGGTTAATAGTGCTTGCTTTTAATGATTAACCTTTTTTGTTTTTTATTAATAAGCATGTATCCTAGTGCTGCAGCAGCTATCATAAATCCACCATGACCAACTACAAATGTATATTTGTAGCTGGTAATGGTGTAGGGAGTAGCAACTGCCTGTTTAGACTGTGCTCTAAATAGGGAGTTATATCATCCAGTTCATCCGGGACACTGGGACCGTCCTGACTGTGATGGATGGTGGATGCTGGTGGTCTGTTGTTGTGGATGCAAACATCCAGGCCATTTGGTCCTATTGTTAGCCATTGTAAATGGTGGCTATTGAAGGATAACCCTGCCTCTAGTCCTGAGGTCAATGAGGTTTGATGATGGTGTAATGGATACTAAATGACACTTTAAAGAGGGAGAATTAGGGTGCAGTGTTTTCACATCTAATAATCTTCATTTTTATGGAGACAAATTCTCTTCCCAGTAAAATGCTGTGGGAGTGGGTCCTGCTTCAGCTCACCTGACTGAGCAGGCAACCATATGCCACAAGGCTCAATGCAGTGGCTCGGGTTCAAGTCCAGGTGGGGCCCTTTGCTGCAAATCTTCCCCCACATGCTTTTTCTTCCAAGTGTCCATTCTTCACTGCTCTACTAAAGAAAGGCAAGATGCCTAAAAATATAATGGGAAAATAGACAACTTTGGGCAGTCAAAGGTTGAATATAAAAACCAAAAGTCATCTTGGGTTATTCTTATAGCAGAACCTCACAGAATCTAGACCAGTGCCGTGACAACTTCTCCACATCAAAACATGTTTTCTCCAAAACCAGTCGGTTATTTGTGGCGTCTCCCATGTAGCGGCATGTCGCAAGTACAGTGTTTGTTGTTGCTGTGAAAAGACAGCCTGCTCTCAGATACATATTTGTGTGTGTGTGTGTGTCTGTGAGAGAGAAAAGCCTGGCTGCTAGGATGAAGCAGCGACAGACAACAGACTGAGAGGCAGTCTGCTCCCGCTGAGCAGCTCACTGCTGTGCTCTGAACACGCCGCTAGAAAGTGCTCTTCTGCAGATTATACACGACTCCCTCGCTTAGAGTCCCCCGCGTTGGATCCGCACACACACACACACACACACACACACACACACACACACACACACACACACACACACACACACACACACACACACACTGTGCACTGCTCTGTTTCAGCCTATCGTGTGTGGAAATATAGCAAAACGATTTTGCCTAATAGATATACACACTACCCTTTGTATATCTACAGGGCTTGAAAGTGTTTTAAATAAATAAAAAATGTAAATAAATTCAACATATTAGTGTTTTAAGATGATTACGCTACGTGCAAAACGTCATTTGCAGGGTCTAACACGGGTGCATTGATTTCATTTGTATCAGACGGATTTGTTTGACATGAGCAATAAGGGGCGGGGCCAACTGAAAATCAAAAGGGGCGAGTCGAGTGTCTGCAAAGCAAGATGGATGGACAGGGTGTTTTCATCAACTCTTTTCTCGTTAAATCTCTGTTTTATTCATACTTTAATAATTCAGTATCAGGTTATTATTCATCAGTCTATCAGCCTGTAAATAATAATAAGTAAATATTTTGGAAATTTTATTTGTGGATCTGCATACTTGTGTATATGTTTTATGTATCTTGTGCTTCCTTAGCAAGGTAATAAATGTAAATAACTGTCTGCAGAGAGATTAGGGTCTTCATGCTAGGCTGCACTGCCAATTGAAATCTGCTGATGAGGATGGTCAGAGGACCAACTGTTCCTCAGACAACACCACAGAGCCGCCAGTCCATCGCCATTTGTTATCAGCTCTCACACACACAGCACAGCCTGGTGGGGTTATTATAGTCCCGGTCCCCAAGGACTACAGTGTGTCTGTAAGGGTCTGCTGTGAGTGTGAAGAATAATTTTGCATTCCACATACTTCTGTGTGATGAAAAATTGTGTTCATATATGTGCATGCAGGGAAAAACAAATGTGAAATAAATGCATGCATGTGTGTAAGTCCCACTGGGTGCTGACTGACGGACAATGGAGGAATTCCCAGTGGGCACTCTGACTCCCAGTGAGACTTTCCAGTCTCGGTGGAGTCCCATATTTCCCAGAGTCCCCAGTGTCTCCTCTATCACTTTTAAGACAGTAATTATTTCTTCGTTTTCAATTAGCAGCTGTCACCCAGAGTGGACATGGAGGCCACAGAGGATGTAGCTATTTTCTGTCAAGCCAAGATTAATCTTAATTTTTTAATTCACAGGCTGATCATCCAGAATAAAAGCTTCTCCTCTTCTCTGCACAAAATGATGCTGATTGTAGCCGCACCTGTTGCAGTTACAGTAAAACCTTAAATATAGTTTTTAACATGTTAAAAAATACCTTTGAATTTTAGTATACGGGACCTGATATAGCTTTTTATATAAGTGTGTTAAATAGGACTGAGTGTCTGTTGGTGCCTGACCATTAAACTATAATTAACTGAGCATTCACCAAATGGACAAGATAAACCCAAGCCCAAATTTCCTCTGATTTCAGATTTTTACGTGAAGCTAGGCTAACTTCTAACTGATTATAATTTTGTATTTATACCACAGAAATGAGGTCCAACAACATTTTTAACAAATCTCCAAGAAAATAAAATTATGCCACAATACACTGAACAATTTCTTTAAAGAAATAGTAGTTTTACACTGAGAGAGAGTAAGCTAAGCTAATGTGCCACATATGTGTATATATTAATACACTCACTGTCAAAACATTGCCAAGCTAGGCTGACTTTTCTCTGGTGTAACTGAAATTATGAATTTGTTTTGGGCTAATTTGCAACATATTGAAAAAAATATACATTTAAGGTACATTACAAGTAGTTGCACTTGTGCATTAACATCATGCACTAAGTAGCTAAAGTGGGTTTTAGCAGTTGAGGAAACCTAAGATCCATTGTAGCAATACAGCATGCGGGGGGATTACTTATTCTTGACTTGTTTTTTGAGCTTGGATCTTCTTTTTTTTTTTTGTTTCTTTTTTTTTGATTTAGCGAAAAAGATATAAACAGCATGAAATATTTGGGTGATATGTGGTCTAGATGTTGATAAATTGATGTTCCCTATCCTCCCCTATTCTCCATGTAACTTAGCATTGACCATGAAGATCACAGGCAGCCCAGTGCCAGTCAACTCTATGTTGAAATGCACATCACTGCAAACTTCACACTACTGCAAACTAGCCTAACTAGTCTAGACTAAAATGCACCAAACTGCAAGATTTGGACCACACAAAATTAGTGTACTTTTTTGTGAGACCTTTCAAACATAATACAACACAACACATCATATATCGATCCAATATATGATTTAAAACCTCTAAACCAAATAGGATATTGTACTGGGGAGGGTGATGGGAGGGGCCACTAACCCAAAGCCTCACGGGACTGTTCATGCTGACGTTCAAGTATTAAGTTACAGTGTTATAACAGCTATTCCAGTTATCTGTTATATTGTTAATTTATAACATAACTGCTTGTTCTGTATTAAGTGGGGCAAGCAATGCCCAACATAAATGAGACTGCTCTGGTCACGTTTGAGTTTTGGGGTGTTATGCTAATAAAGTTGCATTCCTGTAGTTGGCAGTTGTATGGAAAACAGGAACTGCAAATCAAAATAGAGATCTCTGTCTCCTCCTTAGCTCGCTACAATTTTCCAGTTTATACAGTTTCAATTGCTGAGCAGTCTTTACCTTCAAAAATAATCTCATCTTTTTCCATCCAGTTTTTCTTACATCTCAATTTCTCAAACATTAATCAATAACAAAGCAAACATTAATAATTACTCTCCTAGCTAACTGCACATTATCTAGCTAACTGTTTGCTAGCTAACTGCAAATTATCTAGCTAAGTGCTAGCTAACTCTACATTATGTAGCTAACTGCTAGCTAACTTTATATTATCTAGCACAGCGGTCCCCAACCTTTTTTGCGCCATGGACTGGTTTATGCCCGACATTATTTTCACGGACTGTCCTTTAAGGTGTCGCGGATTAATACAACAAAAAAAAAACTAGTACCGGTACCGAAAAAAAGAAGATTTATTCATAACACACGCGAAAAGACCCAGGAAAACCGAGTTAACGATAAAAATGATAACAAAATAACGCTGAAAACCAATAAAAACCCTGAAAACCATACATTTCACACCTGAGCCTCAACTCTCGTGGCCCGGTACCAAACGACTCTCGGACCGGTACCGGTCCGCGGCCCGGGGGTTGGGGACCGCTGATCTAGCAGACACATTATGCGTGTTTGGTGGCACTCATTGAGCTGTCTGAAAAGTTGTATTTGAAATAAACCTCCACTTAACACCCCCCCCCCCCCCCAACTAATTACAAAACAAAAACCATTATTGTGTTCATGCTTCATTGCTAGAAAATGAGTACTGCCACCACAACTATATTTATATCACAGGGATGAGAACAAGAACGGGGTATACTGAAGGCTATGGGAAGACATTATATGTTTATATGTTTGTTACTGAGGAAGTATCTTCTCTAGAAGCAATGCACATGGAAGGCTGCAGCACATGAAGAATGAACTTGTCTGACGGTGATACGCATTAACCTGCTTATCAGATTTAATTGCTCATCAAGGTGCTGGACCATATCGTTCCAGCCCACTTCAACCCTGCGGTCAGGAGTGATCCCTGTGCTAAAACAAAGGAATTATGCTGCATATCTGAAATACAATGTTCAAAATTAAGATCTCAGTGAACGAAGGAAAAACGTTTGTTTTTCTTATTTCATTTCTTAATCTATAAAGATAAAGCGGCAACATTTTGCTGCGAGCTATCAGCTCAAAGTTGTAAACAGAAAAATACGAGTTCAAGTCGAGGTGTTTTAAGGCTTCAGCATGCAGCTGGTGTACAGCCTCTGTTTTCAAAATGCCCTCGCTGTTTCAAACTGCAGCTGCAGTCCGTGCAGTAGAAACCACATGTTTGCATTTGAATACAGCCCCTCTGCATCATGGGAATGCGGACCACGTGGGCTGGTGGCTTTGGTAAGTTTTGGAACTTTTTACGTGAGGAGTTTCCGGTCGAGCGCTCTAGTTCTGTGACGGACAGTGCAACTGTTTTTTGAATGCTGATTGAAAAACCCTCAGCGTTCTTTTTGAGCATTTTGAAACACTAAATAAACGTCACATTTGCACATTAAAGTGATTTCCAAGCAAATGTGAAGCACATGGTAGAAGTAGTTTATTAACACATTAAAAGGTTACAGAGACAAGCAGGAAACTGAAGCAGTGTGGCCCTGTTGTACTTCAGAGGATCTGGGACCTCCACGCCATTTCAATTCAAATGGGGTGGCAGCAGCCCAGCGCTTTGAGAGCTTCTCAGAGGGGCGATTTCTGGAGCGAATCCCTTGTTGCAAACTCCTCTTTAACACTCTCTGTCAAGGTTGAACCAACAATGCACTTAACCCCAGCTCCGGCAGAGCTGCGGCAGCAGAGGATTGCGGTTTTCCTTTCAGCTGAGAGTGTGTGGAGTTAAGAAGAATGTTGTGGAAAAGGGAGCATGAGTCAGCACTCTTTGATTTATTAAAGCACAAAAAAGAAGAAATGAAACATAATCAGGTATTTAAAAGATGCAGCTATTCATTTTTGTAATTATGTTTTGGAAGGAGAATGTGGAAAAATGTTATAAATAACTAGAAATAAGTCGAACGTGTTGCCGGTGCTCTGAGTGCGAGTTGTGCGAAACTTTGCTGCATGATGAAGCGTAACTTGGAGATACTATCCCACTGCGAATAAACCGGTGCCTGTCCTCTTATGGGAAATGTTGCCAGCATTATATTTAATTAGCTTTCTTTAGCGTGTGTATAAAGAAAACAATTAGTCTTAATTAAAATCGCTGCATGCCGTTGTGTGGTTTCAAAGTAATAAACTGCCGGTGCACACACACTGAGCATAAATAAATAATTTCCACTTGCTTTATTGAGTAGTGGCTTTACATTTACCATGGGGGTAGCTTTATGCAAGCTGCTCATATTTATCCTAATTGGCTTATGATCTTAGCATTAATAACTGTTAGACTTTAATCAAGGAATGTTAATAGCACACGGCTATATGTGCATGTCATTATATAGTCATGTAGGTTATATAGCTTGAACCCGCGTGCTAAAGCAGCTTTTGTTCCTGATGGAAGCCTGTGTGTGTGTCAATAATTTATTTGTAATAGCAGAGATTTCTTTCCATTTTTTACAGTGTGGGAGACTCAGGCCACAGAGCAGCAAACACAATAACGGTGCAAGCGTGTGACGAATGAGAAGGGTAAATATTGTGTACATCTGAGAGCTGCTGAGGCGAGGCAGTAGCCTAAAGAGGTACTGAGAAGGAGAGGGAAAAAAACACAAATGCACACACACAGAGACACACACGAAGCACACATGAATTTGGTTTAATATGTAGCTTCTCCACTTGGGAAGTGAAGCAGAACCCTTGCTGTTCTCCCACCAGAAGGCTTGGAGAATATGGGCTGTGTATTTGTGTGTATGTTTGTGTGCGTGTGGGTATGCTTAAGAGTTGACTCTATTATTCAGTCTCTTCATATTCTTCAAATTGCTCCAGCAGGGAAAAGTGGCACAGGCCCCGGAGGACTGTAGGAGCTGGTGTTCTTTTTCTTCTTATTGTTGTTGTTATTTAACATTAGAGGAGGTGGAATCCACAAAGAAAAATATTTGGAAAGTCTGACTGTATTTTACTGAGGGATTAACTCACAGCTAGTGTCTTGGAAGAATATAGCTATAGTCTGAAAAAGCCTTTGTTGCTTAGAAATACCTGATGCTAATGCTAATGCACAGGCACCACTTTCAGAGTTCTTGTAACCCTTGGAAGTAGTCCTTCCCTTCTTTGTGTGTCCACAACGGAGGAGCTAGGGACCATCAAAGATCACAGAAGCCCATTTTTAGGGAGAGCAAAGCTGTTTTATCTATAATGCATGTAGCTTATTGCTAATTCTATTGTAGCAAGAGGACAGTGCAACAAATTAACCTGCAATCCCCTCCTCCCCCTTGTGCGAGTCTCTCAACTTTTCTCCCTTTCCAACTCCAGTGACACTTTTTATGTGTTATTATTGCTATTGACAACACAATTTCAACTTTAATCCCATTTCCCCAAAAGTTGGGATGCCGGGTAAAATGTAAATATAAACAGACAGCAAAGATTTACAAGTACAATAAGCCCATATTTTATTCAGAATAGAACATAGAAAAAAATCATGAATGTAAACTTTCAGCATTTTTTGAAAAATATTTGGTCTTTTTGAATTTGATGACAGCAAAAGGTTGGAAAAGTAAATGGTACTAAAAAGAAACAGCTAGAGGAACACTGAGCAACGAACATGGTTACCTGGCAACAGGTTGGTAAGATGATTGGGCAGGTGTTCATCTGCCCCGTTTCATAATAATATTCCTCTACATAAAATTGTAAACAGACACTCTGAATATATCATCGCCTACACTACATAAAATCATGAAAAAGGTTCAGAGAATCTGGAGAAATCTGTGTGTGCAAGGGAGAAGACTGAACATCTTTGGGCCCTTGACCTTCAGGCCCTTGGGTGGCACTGTATTAAAAACACGCAAGTGTCTGACATGGAAATCACTGCATGGGTTCAGGAACACTTTCACAAAGTATTATATGTCAACAACAGGTTAAAGTTTCTATTATGCAAAGATGACGGCAAAAACTGATTTTCAGGCTTCAGAAATGTATGATGTCAATAAGAGATATCCCCAATGTTGCCACCTCGGGTACACAATAAGCTTCAATGTTCAAACCTATTTCCAAAGGATATTGATTTAGAAGAAAGCTGGTTGTAAGGCAGGGAAAATGGAACTAAAATGGTTTGTTTCAGGAAAATGGCAACATCTGGGGACAACAAAAAAATGACAGACACTGCGAACGTACAAAAAAATGATGGCTACTTGAGCTTGATTCAGTCCCCATAGACTTCCAGCAGTTTTACAACCTAGTTATAAACAACCTTGTACAAAAATGGTTTTGGCCTGTACATTTTTTTTTCACAACAACTGTATAGTTGGTGAATATGTCTCTCAGTTAGAGCATTTCTGAGTGTTTTAATTGGTTAATCTGACCAACATGGCATCCTGTGGAGTACTGACCATCCAAGAAATTTGTGCTTTAATTTTGATGAGTAAAAGTCTACTTTTAAATAACCTGTTGCTCAGCAGTAATTAATAAATGCGTGCGTCTGCGTGTTGCATTTGTACAATGAATAAATGTAGCTCGCTAACCAAACTTGCTAATGTTTACCAATAATGTAGCACGTCACGCTCTCATCCAAATGTTGGGACTTTTTGCTTGAAAAACAATGTGTTGGCAACTAAGATGCCAAACTTGCAGTTAGCAGGTAACAAGGTCTCATTGAGGTATAGCCATCTTCTATATACAGTCTTTGGTTTGTGACAGTGGATTAAAAAACCACTACACCAAGGTCCAGTCTAATATAAATATGGATTATTTTTGATCTGATCACTCAGTCAAAGCTATTTTACTGGAGTCCAAAAATAAAAAATATGGAGTTGTAAGCACAATACTTCTCCCTTTGATGGGGTGATGTACAAACACAGTGTATTCACTGCCATTCATGGTCCCGGGCAGGACTCCACTCTTTTTTTCCCCAGACTAATTGCGTCTACCTCTTGGCCACATTGTCAAAGTTCAGGTGCAGTTTAAACTTTTACAACTTCAGCATGCGGGTGCCTTTCAAAGAGCTTAATTAAACTAATTATTCGACCAGAGCTGAGCTAGATTGTCAGAGTGATTAAAGTTTTAGTCCTGCTGATGGTGTATTATCAAAGCCTTATAATTTTCGTGGTTATTTAGAATTAATTGGAAATAATATGAACGGTGCACTGGGCACATAGTGTGGCCCTCTAATCTATGGCTTTTGTTAGTGGTTGAGATAAAGCTAACCTTTTCCCTCTTCATACAGGTTCAAGTTAATTAAATCTCCTTTTAATTGTATTTTAACACAAAACGCATATTTCCTCCATTAAATATGTCTCCTCAAGTCGAAGTGAGAAAAAAGCAAGGCTAATAGAGGGAGTGAATCGAGAAAAGGGAGGGAGAGGGAAAAAGTAGTCATTTTTGCCCCTTCTTCATTTTGCGAGAGAAGTGAAGTGTCAGCGAATTCAGGGTGGTGAGGGCAAAATTAATTATTTCAGCTTGATAAAGCTTTTCATCTCCCTGACTCCTTGCACTGAAAAAGCCAATTAATGATGTCAAACATGCTCTCCCTCTCCAGGGACAGCCTCCCCGCTGATGAGTATGTTTACTGGGTGAGCTCTGTGCATATGTGTGGCGTGCGTGTGTATGTGTGTGGGTGGATGTGTGTTGCCTCCCCACCCACCAAAGGACCCTTCCTTCCTAATCAGGGCCCACCTGTCAGGCCCCTGCCTCATTATCTATGTACAGAGAGGCCATTTTGTCAGGGCGGCTTCTGCAGCAGCCAGCAAGCCTTCTGCCCGCCACTGGGACTGTATGGCGCTGTCCTATGCAAGATAATTCACTTAATTATGGGGTAGAAGTGGCCTCAAGCAGGCACAGGTCAACACAAACTGACATGTAGCTCTCTGCATGCTCATACAGCCTTAACTATGTGCAGGCCCAAAGACAAGAGGATACAAATTCCTCCCGTCTGAGGAAAGCTTTCTAATGAACTGACTGTGAAGATTCTCTTATCACGTGCACCCCTTGAACTGCAAGGTTAGAGTTCAGAGTCAATTACAGCAGTAGCTCAGTAGTAGGTATTTACTGTCTTGACCTAGGACACTAGGGCATTCATTTACTTAAATGCTTGATTGAACAAGGCAGCAACTTTTTAAGCTGACAAATGAAGCCAGTGCAAATGTGTCAGAACTGCAGTGTCTCAAATGGCCACTGGGGGCTGATTTCAGTGAGTCAGCCCGCCATTTTAGTTTGTTTTATGAAACCAGGTCAAAATCTCTTTTTTAAAGGAGACCAGGCCAAGAACATAATTACATAGAAACAAACACGAGAATCCGTCAACAACCTTAAAATGTACTCACATAAAACATCTGCACACCGACAAGTTAACTGTTACGATCTCACCATAACTTTAAACTCCTTCAGTGTAACAAGGGCGTGATGCTAATGTTCAGATTGTAATTTATTCCAAGCATTTTGTGCCAACAGGGTAAGTAGCAGTAAATACTCAGAGAAACTGAAAAAAGAAGAAAGCAAAAAATATCTTCTTTCTAAAAAGAACATGGCAGCACTGCCTAGGTTTGCAATGTTGCATATAATCAAACCGCAAGATTTCTGGAACAGTGTCCTTCGGACAGACAAAGGGTTTGGCCATGCACAACACCTCATTTGGTGGAAACCAAACAGCATATCAGCACAAACACCTCATAGCAACTGTCAAACATGGTGGTGGAGGGATGTTGATTGGGCACCAGCAGTCACTGAGACCATGGACTACTCTGTAGGCTAAAGCATATAGATGTAGGCCAGGATAACAAGACGATGATCCCAAACACAGCAGCAAATCTATAACGGAATAAAGAAATGTGGTGGTGTCACAGTGTTGCACTGGTCCAATCGAAGTCCAGACCTCAAATTGATTCAAATGCCTGACCTTAAACAACCTGTGCATAATGAATGCCCACAAACCTCACTAAACTGAAGCAATGTTGTAAAGTAGAAAAGGCTAAAACTTCTCCACAATGACGTGATAGACTGATAAAGTCGTGCAGAGAATGATTACTTCAAGTTATTGCTGCTAAAAGTTGTTCTAATAGCTACATGTACTTAGTTTTTCACAGGACTACATATGTTAGTCCTAATTAGCAGGTACACATGTCTGTGCAACACATTCATAGCTAATAACTTAGCTCTAACACCAAAAAACAATATGGCGGTGACCATAATACTAAAGTCGGGCTTCTCAGTAATGATCCAAAAACCAATGAGTAATCTGACTTTTTATCTTTTATATGCAGTCTATCTATTAAACATAACATAACACTAAACAAAAAACCTGAACTTTTTTAAATTTATGTATTTATTTATAATTTTTTTAGATGGTTACGACAGCATCTCTTACACCAGTAGTTTAGCAATCAGTCTTAGCCACAAAGTATCGGAGAGATTTGATAGGAGCCAAAGTAATCGCCAATAGGGAGCATAGATAAAACAGGATATAACACTGAAATAGAAAAATCCTCCAACTCAAACATGGCTAAAAGTCATCATTTGAAGTCTCAACTGTTTCAGTAACTTCTTTGAATGAAGGCACTGGCCGGACAACTAAAGAAAAATCAAGAGTAATGCCTGCAACTAATAAAATGATAGGAAAACCAAAGAGCCACATCAGCATGTCTCTGCAGTGCTTTCTCATCTTTAAGTGTTTTTCCTCTTGGAAATTTCTCCCTTGAGTTCCTGTAGTTATATTTTCTTACAAAGAGGCCACACATAAAAGGCCATTATATTCTGAACAGCCACCGTATGTAGCTAGAGCTCAATCATTAACATAAAGAAAAGTAGCGTGTGAGGATCATGGGAAGTATTCCTTTTGTTTCACCGTATTATTAATGAACAAGCTTAGTATGTATGTTCAGACAAATCATCAGCAGCAAAGTGTGACCCGTACAGAGCTGAGATGATATTTGTGTGTGCGTGCATGTTTGTGGATAAATTTATATATGTGTATGCTGTTGGACAGGGTGAGAGTGAAATATGGACTTGGACAGGGAGATGAGAGTGCTGGCACCGATCGCTGACAACACGATCAAGATGTAGTTGACTGGTGTGTGTGTGTGTGTTTGGGGGTTTTGAATGTGCGTGTTGGCGTCTAAATATCTACTGCACTCGCGCCCCGTCGCTTCCCAGACCCCCCAAACTTCATTCATTTCATTCTGAAGGATGATGGTGATTTAAAGTCACATCCCACTAAAGCAAAACACACACACACAGACCCACACACGCACATTAACATCCACTCAGAAATAGAGATGCACACACACAAACACACTTATGGGAACCATGTGGGACAGACTGTCTCTGACATTACAACCACATCTCACTCACTCTCCGACCCATGTCTTCCTCATTAAACCTTCATTTGGAAAGGTTTTGTGCGCTTATGTGTGTGTGTGTGTTTGGAGAAGTCCTTCTAGTCAGGCTCCTTCAACCATACTGATAAAGTTAATGCCTGCTCGTTTATGGGAACAAAGTCGTCTCTCTTTACATCTCTCCCGCTTTTCAAACTGATTTAGTCATCATTCAGCTGTATAGACTTTACACATGTGCTGGCATGTGTCTGTTTGTATTTGAGACATTTGAGTTATGTTTCTCTCTGAGCAGCTATATTAAAATAACTGCTGCAACTGCTTCTTTTTATCCGAAATTCCTATAGGAAACAGAACCAGACGCAGGTAACAATCCGATGAAATATTTGACCTCGCTGAGGTGTGGTTGACTTGTTTTGACACCCGGGGATTTACTCTCCAGCTTGTTTATGACCCAGCACTCAAGTTAAATTATTAATAACTGCAGCAGGCGCGTGGAGAAAGTTACACAGCAAAGTTTGGTAGAACTCCAAATGCATGTTTTATCTTACTCCCCAGATAAGACGGAGCTAATAAAGAAGCTTGTAAGAGACAAAGGCTACGTTCACAAAAAGCGCATCAAATCCGATTTTTTTGACCCTATGCGACCCATATCCGATCATGGTATGACAGTGTGAACGGCACAAATCCAATATTTTCAAATCTTATAATCTGGACATCCGTAAAACTGAATCAACACTTCCTACAGCACTGTTGTGTCACACTGCATTCATCTTGGTATTAAACTTTGCTGGTAATTGGCCTTTTTCATCCGAGTGTCCTTTACAACAGGTAATTTTGGGGAATATTTGGGAAGTGTGAGTTCTGCCAGAATTTGACTGGCCCCACCTGCTGCCTCAATTATTATTTCTGTCTTAAAACTTCATTATAATCTTTGAAGCTGTTTATTATATGTGTAAAATGGTTAAAGGTAGGCAAATAATACAGATTAACAAACTTAACTGTTTGTGGTGTCATATGTGAAAAAAGTCCCCAGTGCTAAGGCCCAGCGGGGGTGGATGGTGAGGGGTTTTTAATACATCATGTTATTATAATTCAGTGATTTTCAACTGAGTTTGTATGATTTTTGTTCTGATCTGTGATCAAATGTTGCATATAGTATTAACACCAATCCTCTTCTAGTCCTCAAATATGAAGGTTTTGCTGCAGTTGGACAAATTATGTTGACAAAGCAAATTTGAGGTAAATATCTCACAGCTGTGGATTGATCGTTTCCCACTTTTCTCCACTGCAGTTAGTCGACCTACAGTTGTAATTTTTACACAACCGTGTTTTATGAACTTGTGATCTTCTTGCCTTTGAAGTGGTTGCTTCAAAGATGGAGACCAGGTCTGTGACCACTTACCTCTCTTCCACAGCATGTCTTTTATCCTGTCCTTCTTCTCTCACCCCAACCAGTCGCACCAGATGGCCCCGCCCCTCCCCGAGCCTGGCTCTGCCGGAGGTTTCTTCCTGTTAAAAGGGAGTTTTTCCTTCCCACTGTCACCAAAGTGCTTGCTCATAGGGGGTCATATGATTGTTGGGTTTTTCTCTGTATGTATTATTGTAGGGTCTACCTTACAATATAAAGCACCTTGAGGCGACTGTTGTTGTGATTTGGCGCTGTATAAATAAAACTGAATTGAATTGAACTCACCTATAGTTGTCATCTTCAAAATAATTCTGGTCCATGAAGACGATGAAAGAAAATTGCAATAAGTTGCCAATTACATTAATTAATGATTAATCTGTATAAAAATGCAATCTGTTACAGCCCACTTACAGTACTACTTACTTACATCAAATCCAGAAATTCCTCCAAAAATGGTGACGTAGTTGCTGCAGGATGTCAATTTAACTGCAAAACGACACACATAGCAAAATCGCTGGAACACAACCAGTCTGAAACTACATGACTATAGTCCCTTATTCCAAAGAGAGAAGTTGCACTCATCAGCACAGACTGAGTCACACTGATTTCAACATATTGGCAATTTGTCTGTTTTCATAAATTTAATGGTAATTAATTGCAAACCTTATGCAGTCAGTCCGAGATTAGAGTAGCCCTAATTACTATGCGCAGCAATATTTGTTTTTTTCAAAATACCTAAAAAACCTTTCTAAACTTCTTTCATATTATAGGAGACTCACTTAATAAAAATAATCATGTTTTAAGCCAATGTAACTACCGGTAATCGGTAATCAGGTTACCTGTTAGTCCAAATGCTCTTCCTGATCTATTTTTAGTTGAACTCTAAATTACGGCCTGAAATCGAGTCGTTTTATTTTATTATGCAGACATGTCTGGGTGTCACGGTGTAGAGTGGCTGGTGACATTTGACAGTTTACAGTCTATGTCCATGCCACCACTGAGAGTGTGTCTGTGCCTGCAAATGCCATCAGTCAATATTATATACTGTATGTACACATGTTGAGCTCTGTCTGCCTGTATGCCAAAATATCCACCTTAACAAGTCATTTAATTTAAGCTACTACCAGTGGAATTTGAAACTTGATGAGTTCTGCGACCCCCTTCATCCCTCAGCACCAATATTTTACACGAGCTGTCTCAGAGCTTTTCCACAGCTGTTCCACTAAGTCCTTTAAATTAATTTGAGAGTGATGAGGTTCAATAACCAGGATGCAGGGCTTTTATTTACTGTGTGAATCCATATTGTAGCATTTTTAAACAGCTCAGCAAGTGGAAGGAGTTGATTGCTGCAGAAATTTGACATCTGATTCAATATTTCCTTCATTATTCAGTGATGTAAAAATGAATGAGCCTGTTTTGCACATAAAACAAACCTACAAAAGAATAATTTTCAGCTCCACAAAACGGTATTACCCCAAAATGTGTTCTGTGAACATTAATCAGTAAAAACCATGTGTATAAAAAATTAAATATGTCATTTATAACCAATAACTTTTAAAAACTAAAAGTGTTTTATGTCCACGAAAGAGCCTGTTTTAAATGGTTCAGAATAAAGGTTTCTTCACTCACTTTACATCATATTATTATGACTGGGTGTTGAATATAACTTAATAAAAACATTACAGACAAAAGAAAAATAATATCTTGATTTATTTCTCATGAATTATGAATTCTGTTTTTTCTGTAAAAGCATGATTCATTAGGGGTGAGGGTTGGCACACACACTGTAAAAAGCAGACCATCCCAGCCATCTGAAACAAAATCCTCTCCAATAGAACCCCCCCCCCCCCCCCCAAATTATATTATTATTACTAAAAGACAACAGTGATAATCAAATACTCAGATCAACTCGGCTAGCATGAGGACGGGCGACACCAGAAAACCAAATAAATATTTATCCGTGGTTTGGAAGAGTCGGTGCAGTTTAATTTCATGACACCTCATGAAGTGCTAGACTCTGTTCTGCTGTAGAGCATATAAAGCTATTTGTTCACGTTCTCCGGATGACAATTCCTGGCAAAGGACAAAAGCCTGATGCTGATGCTCTGTTAATAGACACTGCTCTCCTCCTGGTTTCAATTGAGTGTCTTGTCTTTTGGCAGGACAGCAGAATTCCACATATAGCCACTGAGGAAAGTGAGAAATGAATTATGGTCACAATATGAGGAGATTATCCAATGATTCGTATTCATGTAGTGTTCCTGTTCGCTCTTTTTAATCTGCAATAATTCTCCTTTTGCACACAATCTTAGGATGTGTGTGAATTTGTAATAAAATTGAGGGGATGGATTATTTCTTGTCTGTAGTTTTTCCCTCTCTGTCTGTAATTCATTGCCCAACTTTTCATCACTTCTTTTTCTCTGCGTCCTTCTTCTCTCGCAAAGCCGTCGTTCGTAGGACTCATCGCAGCACTCTGATTGTTGCTGTGTTTGACACGTGTCAAAACAGGCTACACTGTTTCAGCCTGTGACATTTTCTTTTTTCTTTCCCATCACTCCCCTTTCTCTTCCCCCCTCCACAGCATATTTTCTGTGTAATTCCACTGTGCCAAATTCCTCCATGTCCAGAGGCATTTTTTTAAACAAATGACAGATATAAACCGCCCTTTTGAGATGGGTGGCTCATCTCCCTCGACTGACTTCCTAGTTGTATCCTCATTTGAACTTCACTGTCGTCTGGGGTTTTTGAATCCTTGGTCTCATAAAGGGTTCTGTGTTTGTGTAACCCTTTTACTTTTTACCACTGTGTTTTTTCTTTCTTTCTTTTTTTAGTTTAACTTCCAAGACTTTAATATCCAGGACTTTTTACCCTTTGCGGTCATGGATAAAGTGAATAAAAATGCGCTTAAAGCTGAACAGCATAATTTTATTATCTTATTAATTAGTATTATTAGTGGTTAACTGGCTGTAAACCTTAGTGAATAGTTAATACATCTAGCCCACTGTATCCATGGGGTAACACTATACAGTCAACCCCTGGTATTTGCATCGATTATACGCTTATAACTGCCTATTTCAATTTTCCCAGGAACTTTGTGTTTGGAGTTTGCGCATCATTTGGTTAATGTTTTTTAAGAAAAAAAAAACACATTTAATTGAGATTTTGCTCTTCACATTAATATTTAAAAATTTGTAAAATAAATTAATAAAATGAAAATTTTTTAGATACGAAAGAATGTGCTGATTTTCTGTGATTAATTTGGAGTTACGTTCCACAGAAACATCCGTGAATACTGATCTGCGAATAGGCAGGTGTTGACTGTATCTATATGTTAGTTCGCTGAAAAGGCTGGTTTTGAGTGATAGTTAGCTAGTTGTTCTGAGAGCTAGCTACAGAGCTAAATCCTAGCTCAAGGAAGTAAATGAAATAACTGGAAAATAAGAATAACTTCTGAAGCATTAAATAAAAAAAAGGGAAAAACAACAGAAAAAAGTGTTTTAAAGAAAAAAAATCTAGTTTTTTTTTTATTGTAGGTTTGAAATTAACAATATATTTTTTTAATGTAAATTTTAATAATTGAACTCAATGTTATCCATTATTATATAAGGGTTTGCTTATATAATTTTTTTTTCAGTAAACCAACTGGAAGCCCGTTTCCTCCACTAAAAAAAAAAAAAAAGGATCCATAACTTGAAATTTCGACTTATTTTCTCGAAATTTCGACTTATTAACTCAAAATTTTGAGAAAAGTAACTTGAAATTTCTAGTCAGCGCTGCCAATCATTAATCTACATGAATGATGTCATTTCCTTGTTACCCGGAAGCTGAAGCCCTCAGGTATAAATGCCCTAGCTAAGCTACCAGTATTACATCCAGTCATGAATGCTCAGATTGCTGAGTATTTTTCACGAATTATGTTTCTCGAGTTATGGATTTCGAGTTATGGATACTTGCTTTTTTTTTTTGTGGCAGAAACCATATGCCTTTGTCTATCTACCAAGTTATAGTTCTGCTTATCTCTGCTTTCTGTGCTGATTCGATTTTTGTAATGCTCAAAAGCAAATGGAAAGTCTAACATCATTTTAAATGGGATCATTCTTAATGCTTGGATAAAAATCCTTTTTGGACTGCAGGACTGCCTCAAGTCTAGAAACCACTGATTAACAAATGCTGTTTTCTCCCTTGAAATGCTCTACGAGGCTGTCACCTTTAGTTGCTGCTTGGTTGTGGTTCTCTTTGTCTTTAGTTTTGTCTTCTGTAACTGCTCTACTGGGTTAAGGTCAAGCGGCTATTTAAAAAAATATCCAATTTCTTTGCTTTGAGAAACTTTTGGGCTGCTTTTGCAGAATACTTTGGGTTATCATTTGGTAGTCTGAGTAGTCATTGTAGTCTCAGTAGGCAAAACCTGGAGCCTCTCTTCCCCTTCCTATCCTTATCTCCTGATTGTCATTCAAGGCCATTACCACTTGAATGAAAGTCAATCAACTCAAACTAAATGGCAATAAAAGTGAAGCTATCCTTATTAGCTCAAAGGACTCACTTGCTTCAGACTTCACAACACAAGTGCACCTTGTCTGTGGAACTTATCACCACGTCACCGTCTTCACCTAGCGTCTTTGCCATAGCTCAAATCATTGCCCAAAACCAATCTGTTCTGATCAGCTTATCAGCTATAACCATCTTGTGTTACATGTCTTACAATCATAATATTCCTGGATTTTAAATCTCTTTTTTTTATCTTGTTCTTCTTGTTAGTTTTGTGTTTCAAGGTCACCTTGGCTGCTGAAAAAATGTATCTCTGCAAAGAGCATAGCCTTGTACAGATCAGATCCACTGGCAGCCATTCATGCCCAGATTATAACAGTTCCTTCACCGTGTTTGCCAGCTTCTCCGCCTCCACGCTCTTCTCTTCCTAATGTTCTGGTTCTCTCTTGTTCTTGAGTGTAACCAGTGGTTTGCACATCTTTTAAACCCTCTATATTTACAATCATTAAGACACATTGATTCTATACTTTGGCACTCTTTGAGAGTGTTTTTCACTTTTTGTTGCTTAGTTAGTTTTTAGTATTTCATTTTTTATTTGTAACAAGGAAAAAAAAAACTCTTTTATCCACTTAATTTCTCATTTAATAATGAGAAAACATACCTCACCATGAAGCTGCTCATCGATCACTTGTTAATTCAATATCTTTTTTAAACACCTTTAATCAAATCTGAAAGTAAGCACTTCAATTACATATTGATTGGTGATGTAAAAAATATGTCACTCTTCTTACAAACCTAACTTTATATAGGACGAATTTCATTTCAAACATAACATATTCAAAGCTAATGTTGATTTCAATACTGTTTTCATTGTTCTTTTTTTTTTTCTGACTATACGGACAGAGTAGGAGGAGGAAAAAGAGGAGAATTAGAGGAAGGAGAAGGAGAAGATGGGAGTGGGGGGTAGTTAAAACCTCAGTAGTGTCACAACTGCCAATTTGTGGCCAGTTTGAGATGTTGACATCTGCATTCTTTCACGTTCACTATAACGCTCTGTGCAGAGCCCAGAGACCAGCTTTAGATTGCTTTATTTATCTCAATGCTCCTGCGGTTGAAAAGATTTGGTGACCTCTGAAGTAGTGTGAGCAAATGTGTGTGACCAGAAAATAAAGTCACCCATGTCTCCAAAACGATCTAACAGAAAGAAAGTCAAAGCTATTATTTATCTTCACTGAAATTAAAATTGAAAACTGGTGCTCGGATTTGATGTGCACTGTGTCATCACAGAAGTTTTCAGAGACTTTGATGGAAAACCAGTGGGCAGATGCTAAAAATGTGTCAGTCAAGTGAAAATCTATCCACTCAGATAAGAGTAATCAACACTTACCCTTGGCAGCTTCCTTGGTTTCCTTAAAAGCTGACGTGCTAAAGACCTGTTAAATGCCAAATATTACAAAATTATTCTGGCTGCAGCTTTGATCAGCAATATCTTCTCAAGATTTCTTCCAAACATGTTTGAAGAAACAAAACAACATAAATAATAAATGATAAAATGACATCTAAGTTTACACCATTTTTAAACACACAATATGTTTACAATATGTTTTTTGTTTCAGGACAAATATTCATTTTCGTAGCTTTATAATAATTTTTTTTATTATATTTGAAATTTGACTTCCTCCTGTTGGAGTTAAATCTGCAATGTAGCTTAACCTGTATTCAGCATACAGTTTATGATGTCTAAAAGCCATAAAAGCTGACATCAGCATTGCTCAAAAATTCCCTGACTGTTCTCAAATTTCCTCAAACACTCCTTTCAGATTCCTGTTCCTCACAGGGGACTGCAGTCCTCTTACAAGTGCTGTCTGGTTCCCATGAGCTGTGAAACAGGATCATGACCAGACTACATATTTAACAGTGTTCTGGGTTGTCCCATATGGAAAAGATATATATATATATATATATATATATATATATATATATATATATATATATATATATATATATATATATATATATATATATATATATATATATATATATATATATATATATATATGTGTGTGTGTGTGTGTGTTTAAGCTAAAGACTTATATATTTGATCTTGGACCTGTAACAGTGAAACCAGATACAAGATCTGTTTTGTGTAATATGAAACGTATGTAATTATGAGCACTATACTTATAACTATGCCAAGAAACCACATAAAATATATTTTATGTATTTAATATCAGACTTAGAGAATACAATTTCCAAGCCTTGAATGACACACTGTACATAAGTCTGAAAGCAAAAAAATTAAGAGTAAAAAGTAAAAAGACGTTTAAATTCTGAATTTAAAAAAATCTGAGGCTAGGATATGGTTGGCTAATACTGCAAAATGCAGTCCTTGGATATTGACACTTTGTTGAGGTCGCTACTCCAAAAAAAAGTTAACAGATTACACTGTACTTGTTACTTTTCTTGCAACACGTGCAACACGTTACTGAATTACTTGCCAGAGAAAGTTGTTACAATACTAGTTATACTATATTAACGTTACACCGTGAAATGACCTGAAACACATTACATATTTACCAGCCATATTAACTAGTTAATTATATAAACTTAAACTACAGATCCATACACTGACACAAGACCCTTTCTTAATGAGGACACACTCGTGAGGACAATCTGACAAAAGAAAGCAACGTTGAAAACTAGCTGAAAAAGACTTCAACGCCACAGTGATAAGATGCACAACTACAGACTGAAGCTACAATACTGCACGCTGGACTGCTCATTACTGCAGATGCTTGCAAACAGGAAAATTTCTAAATAAATTTCATGAATAAATCTCTTGTATAGTATAACGTACTGTAGCCTATAAAAGGCTAATGATGGTAATTTTGTTTTCTTAAGAACAACAATTACTTACATGATTTGTAAATGAACACAAATGTCCTTATGCTTGTCTAACAAAGACTTTCAGCCAACCTTTACAGAAGTACCTCCAACTGACTTTGTGGCAGAGGTGGAAAGAGTACTAAAATATTTTACTCAAGTACAAGTAAAATTACCTAAACATTTTCTCAAGTAAAAGTAAAAAGTAGCTCATTTAAAATATACTCAGAGTAAAAGTTAGATAGTTACTTTTTTATCAGCAGGAGGACAGCCTCTTCTGAGTAGTGCAAAAGAAGACAGTGGGATATAAAACTCAAAGTAGCTCTTTTTTAATGAAAAGAAAAACTTTACAAATTAAAGTGCAGTCGCAGTTAAACTGCAAGTCTATACATGAAAATGGATAATGGTCACCAAACCAATCAACCAAACTGTCAGGTATCACAGTGTTTTCAATACAAAACCATATCATTCTTTTACATGAGAATGTGTTCTAAACTGTCAAATAAGAGAACAAGTACTGAACTGAACCACGGCAGCTGCTATAAAAATGTTTTTTCATTTTTTAAACTTGGCCCTGCCCTACTGTACCTCCAGATTAAGTTCCTTTGTGTCCATCCTAGAGTGTTACTCTCTGAACTTCCTGTTAATTTTGAGGAGCAGTTGATTTTCAAAGTTATTAGAGCTCATCCTTGCTCGTTTTGCAGTGAACAGTAGTCCAGCACAGCTAAAGAGACACTCGCAGGCAGCTGAGGCAGTCAGGCCAGTGTTAAGTTTGAGAGAAAGTTTTTTGATGTGTGGAAATGAATTCAGCAGCTTGTGGCCTTTTGGACTTCATTGAAAAGAAGAAGTCTTCTTCATCTGATGAATGTTGCTTGACTCCACCCCAGCCTCTGCCATCTGGTCAAGGTGTTGTCTCACATAGATCAGACCTATTGAATGACAAATACACAACACATTAAATATTTCTGACATTTAATTTTGGATAAATGAGGCAACAAGAGTTTATTATAGTGCACTAATTACAAAAACTACAGTTTGTGTAGAAAGGTGCATGTTATTGTACTTTATATAATTAATAGTTAGTTTAGTTAATTAATTATTGAAATTCATAACAAACAACTGATTACGGCATTATATTAAATTATGAAATCAGACCTGCTTCTATGATATCAGGCCTCTCAGTCCAGGTGGTCTTGAACTTCGGAAGAAGGATTGCAGCAGCAATCAGTTCAGGGTCTTCCATCATCCCACCAAAGCGCTTTTGGACACCATCCTGAATGGCTCTGATGAGTGGGAAACACATTTTGGTGGAGGTCTCCAGTCTGCTGAGTTTAACTTTTAGCTGGAAGATCACAGGAAGGAGCCACCCCATGTGCGTATTCGTCTCAGACTGAAGGAGGTTTAAAGCCTTCACCACAGGCTTCATCACAGTGCAGTACTCAGTCAGGAAAGCAATTTCAGCTGGACTCAGCCTGTATGACATAAAGCAAAACGATTTTTACTAAATTACCTTCAGACATAGATGTGGAATGTAGAGCCAAGTATGGACATGCATTTTAAAAATTCAAAAAAAGGTTTGAAAAACAAATAAGTGAGCTAGCTCCAGCATTGTTTTCCACCTGTGACATTTATGTCATACTTTAGAAATAACAAAATAATACTCACATTTTCACTTTGAATTCTTCACAGACATTTCTGATTAGGGATGGGTACTGGTATCCAGTGCCATGATGGCACCGGTTCTGACATAAACGATAGTAACCAGATCGAAAAGCAGCGCACATTTCGGTGCTTTATTTCGGTGCTTTTTTTCCTGAGCTGTGATACACTTCTAGCCAATCATTTTACGTTTCCGAGGATAGTAGGCGGGTCCAGGTACATACGTTCTTTTAGAGCAGAGCTACAGATTAAAAATGACCAAGGCGAAGCGGTCAAAGTCTGGCTGTACTTCACAGCAAAATATGCAAACTCAGCAGCCTGCAACAAGTGCTTTAAGGTGATACAGTGATACTGACAAAGGAGGTAACACCTCGAATCCGATGAAACACCTGGCGACGGATAGCGTTTTTTTTAAAAGCCGAGAAATGCGGCATATTTGATAGCTTGCTGCGAGACCTCACACCGAGCACATCTACTGCGGGTGGGTTGCCAGTTATCGGACCCGGAGCAACATCCCCCAAAAACCCGAAGAGTACAGTCCTGGCCCCTAGCCCTGCCAGTGTAGCAGAAATGATGAGGATGATGATGGCAGCAGCAGCCGTTCTTCTCTGCGTGAGTAGCTTAATGTTGTTCGTGTGTAATTTACGTTGAGTAGGCTAACCACGTTATTACATTAATGCATGTAAGGTGAACTAGCAAACATCATCATAGCTACATGCAGCTGTCTTCTTGTTTGATGGCAGATACTCCCTTCACCCTGGCCAAAAAGGCTAAAATGACCAAAGAAAAAGTGGAAAACAGCTAAACGAGAGGTTTTTGGACAAAGTTTAATTTTTTTCCATTGTTTAAGCACTGCTTCCAGCCAAGAGTGATACCATATATGCCCCATAGCTGCAGAAAAGGCTAACATTGTTATCTTTTTACAAAAAACAGCTGAACATGAGAGGTTTTAGGACCAATTTTGTGTTCTCCATTCTTTAAGCACCGGTTTGAGCACCGTTTAAGCACCGGCACCGTTTCAAAAGTACCAGTTTGGCACCGGTATCAGATAAAACCTAAACGATACCCATCCCTATTCCTGATAGCATCCTCCCCCTTCTCTTGTATGATCCGTATGATTCTCTCCAGAGCTATGTATGTTGAGTTCCACCGAGTTTGATTTGGCCGGATGAGCTGGAACTTGCATTCTCTTTCCACAATTTCTGCTGCCATGTAGGACTGACCTGACTTATTCCAGATTCCTTGGCATTTCCCAAAGGCTGCTTGTGATAGCCGTTTGTATGCATCATTCATCTCTTCTGCCTTGGCAGCATCTGTTGTGGCGACTAAATTTAATAGGTGGCATGCACACCTTTGATGTGGTGGAAGCTGGTACTCAAGACCACCATCTTGCTCCAGGATGGTGAATGTGTCCAGGTAGTGTGCTTTGGTCTCTTCAGAAGAGTCTTGATCTGACTCTGACTCCGCTTCCTCAGGCTGACCTTGTTCACCAAACACACTGAATGCTTTAATAAAGTTCGAGCCACTGTCTGTTGTCATTCTTACTACTTTTCCCCATTATTCTGTATTGACAATGAATGTCATCAAGGGCACCAGCTAGGACATCAAAGGTGTGGGACCCTTTCAATCTCTGGCAAGCATGGGCAGCAGATCTCCTCTCCAAGGTTTCCTCATCTATGCAATGAGCTGTGACTCCTATGAAACTTTGCTGGTGTGCTGTCCAACAATCTGTAGTGGTGGCACCATGACTAACTTTACTGAGGTGCAACATTAAAGTGTTTTTCATCTGATTGGCAGCTCCCTCTATTCTGGTCCCGAGAGTGGGTCTGGAAATGACTTTGCAGTGAGGATTCAGTGCCAACAAAAGTTCTTTAAAAGAAGGTTGTTCAACCACAGAAAATGGATGAAGACCTTCACAAATGAAATTAATCATGATCTTGTCAACCTTTGCCCGTGATACTCGTCTGTTTGCACCCAATGCCATCACATCACTGATTTTTGCTTGCTTTCTTGGGGGTTCTGGTGCAGGGCTCGCTTCCGCGTTGCTATAAAGTCACTGAAGGCCTTCAGCTTGGATAGATGTTTTCTCTGTTAACAATTTAAAAAAAAAATCAGCATGTAAATCAATTTTGTTTTCATTAAACACACCAAATTTTACATAAAATATTTTCCCTCATAAGTCCCTAATAAGACATCAATGCATTACATAGCTACTGCTGGTAAATTATACCATTATACCTCGTTTTTTTTATTGGACAGTAACAGGCTAGTTAATGGGAGGTTGCAAGTGCTAATTAACAAGTAACAGAAGTCAGCTGTGTTTGACTAATCTAAGGCAAGTGAGCGCTCTGTTATTCTTTTGCCTACAGTGTGAACATATGTGGGTTAAGTAAGAAAGTAGCCGCTTCCGTCTTTAATTTAACTATTTTTTAAAATAAATTATTATTATTAACAAACAGGAAAAACGTAAGTAAACACATTTTCTTTTGGCAATTTACCAACCCAGTAAAAAAAAAGTAAGTTGCGTGGACAACAACGTGCCCGATTACAGCAAGTTGCTAGTACCAACCAACGTTAGCTGTGTTCTTCACAGATGTCTTAACTTAATGTGATTAATTTGAGCACAGCCTTTTTGCTACCAACGGTACAAGTTTTATTTAACTTACCTCTACATGCTCATGCAGGTTTGATGTGGAATTTTTAAAAGCTGCTAACTTGGTCTCTCTGGGCAAACACAGCTTACGCTGCATAATAAAGCTGTTGCCTTTCTTGCACTTGAAGCCGAAATGGTCCCTTAAATACGGCCAGGGGTCCACATCAGTTTCTTCGAGTTCAGGGTCAGCAGAATTCGACGGGGTTTCTTTTTTCACTGGATCCGTAACACCGATGTCAGACTCCATCTTTATCGTGACCTTAGCGCCAATTTGTTCTGCTACCCATCGTTCCCTGCAGTATTTCTGAAGCGCAGTGTTTTTTTTTTGTTTTTTTTTAATTTACTCAGTAACGGGTGTGATTGAAAACGCAGCAAACTACAATACTTTAAAAAAGATATACTTAAGTAAAAGTAAAATTACAGACTTGAAAAATGACTTTAAAAAGTACAAATGCTTTTTTAATGGTAGTGTGACCAGATCAGTAGGCGTTACAGTCAAGTACAATATGTTTAAACATCCTTGTTAAGTAGCGCTTGTAACCTGTCAAACTGCATTTAAACCTCTGCCAGGCTGCTTAACCCCACTCTGTCTTTGACGTACAGCATTTTGCCTAAATGGTATACCCAAACGAAACAGCTTATAAAAGACAAACTGCAAGGCCAGAATTCTTGTATCAGGCTTTGAAAAATTACCACTTTTAGCGTCTAAAAATATGCAAACTCTAACCCTAAGTGGCTCATCAGAAACCTGGTGAATGTTAAGAGGTTAAAATGTTTGCAGGGAACTTTTACCAGCACGGTTATTGATTGTTATCTGGGGTCCTGAAGAATCATCCAATATCAGGAATCAGTGAGGCGTTATGTTTGAGTTTCAGCTGAACACCTCAGTAGGGAGATATTCTTACAGTTCATGAATGGAGCTTAAACCCGCATTCTCTGGCTGAATGATAGTTTCTTTAACCACAGGGCCATCCTGCCATCTTTCTTCTCAGTATTTTTGGGATGGTTTGCCAGTAACCCATTGCCAGTGATTGCAGGCTGCTGCATTCGATGACCCAAAGTAAAGTGATACTCGTCTTCATATCACAACCAGATTTAAGAGGGGATTTAAAGAGAACATTTGCATTCAATACACTTCCTGTCTTTTGTTATTTGTATACATGTCAGTCATTCAGCTAGGTCCTGTCTCTGCGTCTCTTAAGTATAAGAGTGAGTACAAGAAACTAACAATCAGGTCCAGCCCTGTGTCTTCATTCCATATCTGCTGTGTGAGTGCATCTCACCGTGTCGACTCTGATTACTGTGATTTCCTTTCATTTGGCCTTCAGCTCAGTCTACCGCACATGCACAGAGATGCACAGACTGATACAAACTGCACACGAATGGGATACGGGGACCTACACTCATCCACCCACATCATTCCAGGCGCTTCCAAATGAAAGGGACAGTAGTGATGCCACAGGCCGCAGGCCACCCAGTACTGCAAATGAATACTCTGCAGTTCATCGCATTTGATCTGGCGGTACTCTGTAAGGCTAGCAAACATCTAGTGTGCGTGTATAGTGTAAATTAATTCCTCATACTTTTTTCAGTGATTGACGTATTTAATTAATAATATCATATTTTACACGTGTTTGACCTCACTGAAATAATTATGCTGTTATGCTACTTGCAAAAAATGTTAACATTTTTTATATTTATATACATATTTTCATAAATAGCGACACAGTATCGATACTGGGAACTGAGGTGTAACAAAATTTGATACAGCCGGTGAAGTTTTGTTACACCTCAGTTCCCAACGTGCAAGATTGTGTTGCATTTCCCTTCTAAAAGATTAATAAAATCTACATTCCAAAATATAAAATACTTGTAGTATTTGATAAATATTGAAAAATGATAAATATGCTAGCAGCCACTAGAGAACACAGCTAATACAGTTCTGTGGTCTTTCTAACAGCCATAGCCTGTTTCCCAGTTGGCAGCACTGCTGAGTGTAATTACCGTAAACAAATGGGTCCATGGTTGTGACAACTGTTAGCTTTTATCTCATAGCAGCGCTGCTGTTAGTGGTAGTGTTTCTCGAAATTAAGACCACATTTCATATAATCCCCCTTCTTCTCCTGTTGTAAAGAGGATGTTACTAATTGTTCTGGCTCCCCTTTGTTGCTCCACGTGTTTGTTTTCTGTTTACTGAAGAAGACAGCCATGTTGGAAGTCATTTGTTTTCCGTCAGCTTTTTCTTTCCTGACATCTCCAGCTCCGTTTGCGCGGAAAGAACTCCACCCTCTTCCTGTTCTGTCCTGGAATAAGCCTTCTGAGTGTTGGGCTCCAGTTTTGCCATTCTTGACAGGAACGAGTAGCAAGTGTTCAAGTGACAGTGATCTCTTCTGCGCAGCGTGTCCAGAAAACATTCTCAGTCTCCTTGTGAGCTCGCTGTCCGGCTAGGTTCCCCCCTTCTTAAATATTGGCTGTAATTTTGCTGTGAGAGCTACAGGCTGGATGTCAGGGCACAAAAGGAAAAAAACACAGCAGCAGAAACAACCCAGGAATGTCATCCAGCCAGCGAGTCAGCGAGGCCAGGGTAGGCGAAGTGCAGTAGGGCCACAAGTCTTTGAAGTCTGCCTTGACAGTTGTGGACCCTGGATGCTCCCTGGCACAGCGCAGCGAAACCTGATCATGTTTCATTATTTTGATGGGAAAATCAGACAAACGGTTCACTTGAGGTTTATTTTAGTGCTGCTAACCTCTTGTCAAAGCACAGCGAGCCTTGCAACAGTATGCTGAATGGCTTAGACACACACGCACTCTCTTTCCTGAATAGCACGCAAAGCAGAGTTCACTTTAGATTAAGCAACAAAGAACACATTCATCTTTTTCTAGTTTGATGTGTTCCGGTCTGTTCCCTGTTTTGTTTTATTGTGCACTTTCCTATATAGAAAAATCTCTCTCTCTCTCTGACACACACATTCCTTCATAACATCTGTGGCACTTGATTACATTAGTTTTGTGTTTAACTCAAATCAGAAACTTGTGCATTTAAAGGTTAGCATGTTTTATGGCCATGCCGTTTACTTGCTAAATTAATTCTCTTCATCCTGAGCCAACCTTATTAATTCCATAAAATATAATTTAAAACTAGACTTGGCTTTAGAAAAAAAAATCCTAAACTGTATAAAAACTTGTGATATCTTCTGTTTTTATGTGTTTTAGCAAATTAAAGCTATTCAATCTTTTATTTAATGCATTTCTGCACATAAAGCTGTCATTAAACTGTTTTACTTGTTGAAATACAACCTTTAGTTGCTTATCTTCAGTTAGTTGGCCTTTTCCTTCTTTTTTAGCACAAGGCTCCACCACAAGCCTAAACTGTTGATAGGAGGCAGGATGGATCCATTGTTTTAAGTTATTTACGCCAAATTCTGAATGTACGATCTCAAGTAGTAGTGTACGATAGTAGTATCAATCCGATATCCCATAAATACGGAGGCAGTATTCCTGATACTAATTCCGATACAGATACTTAAAACTTACAAAGGTAACTAATGTAGTGGAGATCAACATGTCATGATTTATGAAATGATTCATTATCAATTAGCAAATTCTAAACAGATTTTCATGACCGCTCACTGTGATTTTTACTTTCCACAATAATTAACACAACAAAGCAAAGCTGTCAGCTTTTCATGTATTTTGTGTGTTTTTTGGAGAACTGGAATGTAAATGTGCTGCTCTCTAAAGCGCTTTGATTCAGCTTCTGCTATTTAAATGTGTTATAGGCTATAAATAAAATAGATGGGAAAGTCAATGCTGGCATTTTTTTCTAGCACATGTTTGAGCAGCACGGTGGCACGGTGGTTAGCACTGTTGCTGCACAGCAAGAAGGTCCTGAGTTCAATTCCACCATCAGGCCGGGGTCTTTCTGTGTGGAGTTTGCATGTTCTCCCCGTGTTTGCGTGGGTTCCCTCCGGGTACTCCGGCTTCCTCCCACCATCCAAAGACATGCAGCTTGTGGGGATAGGTTAATTGGAAAATCCAAATTGCCACTAGATGTGAATGTGCGAGTGAATATGAGTGTGAATGGTTGTCTGTCCCTGTGTGTTAGTCCTGCGACAGACTAGCGACCTGTCCAGGGTGTACCCCGCCTTTCGCCCTATGACAGCTGGGATAGGCTCCAGCGCCCCCCGCGACCCTGAAAAGGATAAGCGGAAGCAAATGGATGGATGGATGGATGTTTGACCTATATTTTTTCATTTCCTAAAAAATAATAATAATAATAATAATTTAACCCAATTAAGTGGGCTAAATACTGAACATAGAAGATATAAACAAGGTATCGTTCCCATCATGCTAGTATCCAGTCATTAAGTCTGACGTCATTAGCTGTGTCTGGGCCCAAACTACACTTCAGGTCCCAAAGTCAAACGATCACTGCGGGATCAATGAGAGTTGAAAAACTGCCAAAATTCTTTTATCTTTAATAAAATGATCAGTGTTGCTGCTCTACCAGGTGTAACAATTAAGTTTAACATCCAGGCATCCATGAAAACAGGATTTATGAAGTTTAACAGAGTTAGAAGTTAGCAGGGAGTTAGCTCGCTAGTTTACACCTAAACATGATATAGCATGTTCTGACTGAGGGATTTCTGAAAAAATTAAGACATACTGCTCTGCTATCACTTCCGACATAAATGAAGACAAAACTAAACTGCAGTGGCGTTTGTAGGGTTACTGAAGTTGGGCTAGCTGGTATATAATGATGTGCTACGTGATGGCTAGCTACACAGCCACGGTTAGCATAACATAAACACAATGAAGATGGAGGATGAATGCTAACTTTTTTCACACGATAAAAGTTAACATGAGGGATCCCGAAGGTTAGGGACAAATGCAATCGAATGGCAGGATGTAAACAGACCAAACTTCAGGAGAATAACTGAGATAATCCATCCACAATAGGAGGTTAGTCATTAATATACTGCTGCATGGGCTGGGCTGTAGTTACATGTAAGGTTTTAAAAACTGGGCTTTAAAATGAACAGTAATAAAAACCGAGAGAGGCCGACAGTGATCACGGACTTTTTTAGGGGCTTGTTCAGATTAAATAGAACAAGATACAAAGCATTAAAACATATTAAAAACACAACAGTCTTAATAAACACAGAGTAATTTGCACCCGGAAGCAGGATTCATACGTTATCACTTAACATACTTTGGATATCAATGCCTACGATGGTATTGAAACTCCAACCACCTCTAATCTCAGACTCAGAGATAATGTTCTGTCTTGGTTGTAAAGAGTAGTAATTTGATTTAGTGTTTCCTTCCTATCAGCATCAACGTGGCATCTTCACCTGGTGAGCTGGTCTCTGTTTTTTGGACCATTCTCTGTCAGTTTGCCCAATTAATTTTGAACATCTGAATGGGGGATTCTTACAGTGGCCCTGAAAGGTCAGAGATGATAAGTGTTTGGACAGTGACACCGTTTTTGTACTTTTGTAGCTGTCTACCACCACAGCTGACATTAAATCAATATACGATTAAAGTGCTGACTTTCAGCTTTAAATTAAAGGATGTAACAAAAGTATTGCATTAACTGTTAGATATGAACTACAGTGACCCCGAAAGGTCAAATGTACTGGAACTAAAAAACACTAAAATTTGTTTGTGTGTTTTGCATTTTATTTGTGAGCTTTTGTGGCATTTTCTTCTATTTCCCTTGTGTTTTATTCAACATCCATTGTATTTCGTGTGCTTTAGAAATGTCTTTCTACTTGCTGGTGTTTTCTGAAGTTGTAGCACATTTGACCTTTCAGGGCCAAATGTGCTAAAAATAGCGGTAATTCCTACACAGTTAATAGAATACTGCAGCTGAGCCCCTTAAACTGAAGCTGAATGTCACCTTTTAATGTACAGCTACAAAATTATAAAAGACTGGCTCACTTTCCAAACACTGATGCATGTAGAAAACTGATGCAAAGGCAATCCCTCCTGTTTACGTCATCACACACCCTGAACCTGGTAAAATAAATAAATAAAGAGCCTCTTCGACCTCATGAGAGTCAGTAAGGCATGACAGCTGTCTAGTGATCAGTAGATGCCTCCAAACTCTGACTGTCACAATATAGTCGACAGTGTGACAGAATTTTAAAGGTGCATTTAATGGCATCTATTAAACATTGAAAGCTTTGCTTAATACCTGTTTCCCCCACAGTCCCACAATTGTGAAGCATGTGTGAGTGGAAGGCATGAAAGGTGAAAGAGGGGGTTCTGCTCCTGTGACTGACAGCGTACAAGCCCCTATTAGATGTTATATTTTTAGTGCCTTGTCCAATCAAAATGTCACTCACAGTATGAGGGGAGGGTCAGAGAAGGACACATTGTTGTTTTTTTCTTTGATTGACAGGTTACAAGCTCTTTTTGGCTTTTCCGTCACTCAAATTTCTGCTGTTTGTCACTCGCAGCTTGTGCGATGTTGCTTGTCTGCGATCCTGCTGCTGCTGCCACTAAGCATCCACAGTGTTTTTATTTCTCTGTTGGTGACAGTAGCTTGATGTGACTTTCATTCATTGGCTGAGATGGGGTGAATCGTGCAAAACAGCTGTTGAAGCCCACTTGAATGGTTTCCTTTAGGATGTAATGAGATGCTGAGAGTGCAGCTAATCTCTATTCTTCTGCCTAAGTCTGCTGTTTAACCAGTGGCATGAATATATGGTGAGTCAATGGCTTTTCCCTCTGCCCTGGAAGCTGTCTAATCACTTCAAAGGCTAAGGCGTGGGTGGGTAGTGCTGGTGGTGGATGCAGTGTTTAACTTTTTCTTTTTTAACTTAACCCTTAATCCCTGCCTGCTAAATCTCTGTTCATTTAATTTCTTCTGTCTTTTCTAATTTTGGTCTCGGGGTTTTCTAAAAATATTCCAAGCCTTTCCTTTCTGCTCTGTAAAAAATCAATTATAACTTTTTAAAAAAATTGAAAGCTGTGATTTGTGTTAAAGTTGCATTTTACCCTTTCTCCCAAAAAGTCCTTGTTTCTTAAGTGTGAATGTACAGCACCTCTCTCTGCAGCTCTACATCGTTTACTGCCTGCCTCTCAGTCCTCGATCCCCCCACCCTTAGACTCCCTCTTTACTAACCTCCTCCCTGTATTTGTATGGCTTAGAGAGACAGTGGTATTGGTTACAAAGCCTGGGAATCCAGGTAAAGCATGGAGAGGCTTTATCAGCTTGAGCATGAAGGGAAAAAGGAAAAAAAAGGTGGGTGTGTCTTTTAAACATGAGGGCAAAAGAAGTGGATCAGAAAGGCAATGCTCAGACAAAAAAACGGGATAATCCGTGAAATCTGTCCGGGTCAAGGGTCAACTTCCAGCCAGCCATGTGCGTCTAGGCGTGTGTGTGTGTGTGTGTGGAGATTACCTTAAGGAGGCCATGGAGGAAATGAGGGGAGAGTTTAAAAGGGGGTGTTTATCCTCTTTAAACTCACTTCACAGCCAACACGCTGGGGAGCCCCGAGTGAGGAAATGGGGGTGGGGCTGTTAGGCTGGGTGGTAGTGGTGTGTGCACTGTCTGAATTTCCAGCATATGCACAATGCGTATGCTAATCATTGTGAATTTTAATTAAGTTTCCCCCATTTTGCAATCAAACGGAAAACACTACAGTAATTGTCCTTCTTTACATCTGGCGAATAGCTGCTTGATATAGATGTTTTCATTAAAACGTGGCACTCTGAGTGTCTTTGTGTGGTTGTGCTGTATGCACTGTATGTGCATGTTTGATTGGGTGATAAAGACCTTGGTCTGTATGTGCAATCCCATTAACAAGCATTTTTGTGTTTCCTTCACGTTTTGCACTGAGAAGTAAAAGTGAGAATGGAGAGGCCCCCTGACTGATAAATATGTCTCTCTCTTTAGTATATGTGTATGTTTTATAACACAAAAATTGGTCTGATGCACATTTGGAATATGTTTCTAATTTAAATACATGAATTAGTATGGGGACACAGACAGGTCAAAATTAAATATGAACATCCTTTCTGTCTGATCTTATTGTTCAGTCTTGAATTCATTAATTAATTCAATAGTGGAAAAATATCTTGCATCACTATCTGATAATATTCTTGGTGTAAATGAGGTTTAACTGTGTGAGTTAGTTTGCCAAAAAAAATTATATATATATGCACATTTTTTCCTTAGTTAGTTGTGCATTTTTTTCTTTAGAAGTTACTTAAAAATGTCTCAGTTTTTAAAATGAAAACCAACAACTTCTTTTTTAGGTTGCAAATAAAAAAAACAACACTTTCATTAGTATGGAGGCTAAAAATGTCATAATGTGTTTAACAGCACATCATGAAACAGGCTAAATGATCACACACGTAAAAAGACCAAATATTAAATTACATTTTGACTAAGATAAAAAAACTCTTTTAATGTAAAAAATTTTAAAACTGTATCCGGCTTATTTCTTTTTGACATAAACAGGTGATTTCAGGTGATTAAAAGATATCTTTATGTTAAAAATAGTTAATTTCAGAAGACTGTTTTCTCTCTTTCATTTTATTTTTCACTCAAGTAAAAGAGAAAAGCAAACACGAAAAAGAATTTAGGGATCACCTGCTCACTTACTAACACTGACACAGCAGCTAATGACTTATAATAATCAGAACATCTTTGGAATGCCTCATATTTCACTGAATATTACTTAATAAGTACTTAAATAAATACCAGCCTCCTTTTATTTAGTAATGTTTGTGAACTTAATTTTAATTATGTTGGGTATCCACAACTTTCAGTCTAGATTAGCTTGAGTTTCATTCATAATTCAATTATTTAAGACTTAAAAAATACTGGCAGTAATTACTGGTAGAGTAAAATTTTTATTACAACGGTTTTTATTTTAAAAACTTACCAACCTAAAGCTCGCTTCGCTGCTTCATAGTGGTGTTGTTTTCTCTGTGTATCATGTTCTTCTTCCACCTGTAGGAGTTACTCCGGCCTTTGCAGGTGTCTCAGGGTTGAAGGAGTAAAGAAGGTCAACGGTCAAATGTCAAGGGTTTAAGGGCTGTAAATGCTCCCACTGGGCCTGACACCTGTCACACATGTGGGAGGTAGCATAAGCTGTCAGCCTGTGTGTGTGTGTGTGTGTGTGTGTGTGTGTGTGTGTGTGTGTGTGTGTGTGTGTGTGTGTGTGTGTGTGTGTGAAGATGGACACCAGCAGAACTTCAGTGGGAAAGGAAACAAAAATGAAGGAAGGCATGTGCAGAATGTAAGGGGTTTAAAATCACTTTAGACCGTGTCAGGAATGTGTGTGTGTGTGTGTGTGCGTGTGTGTGTGTGTGTGTGTGTGTGTGTGTGTGTGTGTGTGTGTGTGTGTGTGTGTGTGTGCGTGCGTGCGTGCGTGCGTGTGTGTGTGTGTGTGTGTGTGTGTGTGTGTGTGTGTGTGTGTGCGTGCGTGCGTGCGTGCGTGCGTGTGTGTGTGTGTGTGTGTGTGTGTGTGTGTGTGTGTGTGTGTTTCCAGAGAGAGAAGCAAAACACCTTGCATGCTGCACCTGTAGCTGGGTAAAGTTACTTCATATGGACATTTGACATCAAACTGGGAATGTGTGCTTTGCTGTCAGTCTGTGGCATGAATGGGGATGTGCCTGCTGGCTAATTTACTACATTAAATAGGACAAAAAAAGAAGGCCCTAGTAAAATATAAATAAATACATAAATAAAGAGTCAAAAATGTGCACACTCTAAAGCAGCTGCACAATTATTACATGCATTTAAGAGCAAAGGGCTACTAATTGCATTCCTTAACAATTAAACTGTAATTTCAATCATTTAATAAACTGTAATAAGTAATTACATAATGCACTACACCGCTTTAAAACCACCTGAACAATGGATTTGATTGTACCACTGTGTACCAACCTGTACAGTAATGACTGTAAAGCTTTTAAATATTAACAGAAATTGTGGTGAAAATTTTATATTTTACTGTTTATATCTCTCTACAATAATAATAATACAGAGAAAACTAATGATTAGATGAGCCTATATGAGCAAGCACTTAGCGACAGTGGGAAAGAAAAACTCCCTTTTAACAGGAAGAACCCTCCAGCAGAACCAGGCTCATTTTAACCTTTAGTTATTTTAGTGAGGGCATTAAAATGTAACCAGCTAGACTGGGACACCCCTGTATACAAGTATTAACACTCCCTCAGGTTAATTCATTCTTAATTAGGAACTAATTTAGAACTGATGCTCTGCACTGTAAGACAAACACGTGATGAAAGTCTACATTTGAAAAATTCCGACGTCCTTAGAGGTGAAAACGTCTTTTACTGTTATTGAATACCACCTTTCGTGGAAATCTGGCCATTGTCACGTTAAAGGTTATGGTCTTGTGCTTATAGCGTCGCTGCTATAACTTAACTTCAGCTGTGCCTCTGTTCACTTTCATTCTCACTGTGGTGGATCACGTAGAAGTGAGTCAGATAGAGATTTCAATGACTTGACTTACATTTTCTTTGCTGTTTTATTTTGGAAAGCATGTTTTTCTTTCCACGCTCTCTTTTTGCCGTTATTACCACCAAAGAAAAAAAAGTTCAAAATATTTTGGCTCGTGCATGCAGAGACTGCGCTCTGTGGAGTCATGGGGATAGAAGATGACACGTATCCCTACGAGGCAGATGGTGGACGTATCTCATGACTTACAGTTTACGAATGTTCAAAACAAGGCAGAAAACAACAGCGCTGTGTTTTTTAAACTGAAGATTTTTGTGTAAATATATATCTATTTTCCATCTTGGATCCTTTTTCTAAATATCTTTTCCCCCATATTTGTGTATGTAGCAAATTAGACTTGACAACTCATGAAATTGGTGTTTCAACATGAGGGTGGGGAGGGGTTTCCTCGTGTTGGCTAGCAGCGAGCTTGTCTCAGCACTCGTTTGTAGGACAGGAAAACTGCAAGCTGCCCTGCTGCAGCTTAGCTAGCAGCTTCTGTTAGCAGGAATGAAAATGCTTTTTCTTCCTACATTGAAAATCACTTCAAGGCCACCTGGCTTTGCTAAATGCACGGCGCTGAAATGGATCCAAGATCAGTCGGCATTACATGCAGGTTTGGTTGGAGCAGAGGAGAGATTTGATGTGTGATTAAAGGGTCTGTGTTTTTCTGTGTTCCTTAATGAGAAAAACATGCGACTGTGATGACGTTTGCGCTTCTTTTTGAGTTTTTACACACACTAATTTTACATCTGATGAGTAGCTTAAGAGTCATGATGACTGCACTCCATAAAATTCTTATGTGTCTCTGGAGGAGAGTTTTTTTTTTTAACTTAGGGTTTCTGTGCTGTTGCATAAGATGCTTTTGAATTGCATTGTGGGAAATATATTTACTTCTTTGTCTTAGCTCTCTTGTCCCTTTTAAATCATGCAAAGTGGCAATAGGCAGAAAGGATGTATGATTCATAATTGAAAGAAAAATAATTTCCCCTCCTTTTCCCGCCCCCTTTAAGCCAACTTTGTTGTGATTGGCTGGCTTTCATCAACAGAAGCAGCTGGGTGGGCTGCTCTTACTGACATCACACAGAATCAAGAGCAGAAAAAAACCTGTCAGAAACCTGTCTCATGCCTCAGAATGGGTTTTCACCACCCTCATACATTAAAGTCTTTCATCTTATTTTTTCCTTTTTTTTGGTCCATTTCATAAAAAATCCTGTATAACTTGAGTAAATTAAGCATCAATTAACATAAAGTTAGCGTTATATTTAAGGTGATTTTTTTCTTGTTTGTTTATTCAAATATACGTATTCATGACATACCTGCCGTAAATTATCATTTGGTGTTGAAGCAATCGTTAGAGACCTGAACTTCTTTGCTCATTCCCTTTTATGATTCAACAAAAAGCATAAACACTATAAAGTGTGTCAAAAACACACGCGTGTATTGTGAGTGCATGCATTTTGCGTGTGTGTAGATTTCCTGAAAACGCCCAAAGCCTTGTAATACAACATTACTGGTAATTAATAAGTCAGGGAAAGGCAGAAAACACATCACTCAGGGTTTGGAATAATGCCATTCTTTGCTGTGTATGTGTGCCTACAGTATGTGTGTGTACAAGCTAAGTGGGATATTAATACAGTGACCCCGGGAGGCAAAGTGATTAAATTATAATCAGCGCGGATTAATTAATCTATAATATTTATTCCTATTATGGCGAGGGGAGAGGAGGCACAGAGCTTAGAAAAGGTTATGTGCGCACGCTCCTCGCTCTTTGTCTCAGAGAAAACCGACGCTCGGGGAGGGAGAGGCAACAAGGCCCCCTTGACAACGCAGGCAGAAGGTTATTGCTGATATCAAACACCCTGCATGCAATTATCTGTCACAACAAATAATTAAGAGGGCTGATAATGAGGAAATTAACATTTCCATTGTGGAGATGCTTTATTGTCTGCTTGGGTCACTGCAGAGGCGGCTTCAAGAGGGGAGTAATAAATTATCTTTCCATGCGAGGCTCTGCGTTGTAGTCTTTAGACAATGATAAGCAGACAAGCACAGGGACGTATTAGAGAAGTGTGAAGGCATTTTTGTGCAGAACATCACTGCACAGTGCGAATGGAGACCTGTGCATTTGGGAAAATAAGGGCAGGCAAAGCAAGTAAATGGAAAAAAAACAAATCTGACCACCAGTGCAAAATTTTTCATTTATTCATTCCATATTTGTTTGTGAGTTGAACCGAATTCCGTTGCAGATTCACATTTTTGTGACCATTAAGTTATAAGAAACGGAAATAGAAAAGATAACATGGCATTAAAGGTTAGATACAGAAATCAAAAGAATTGGAATTTATAATAAAATAATTATAATAAGTCACATAGTAAGAACACAAACCCCCGCCATGTCAGATCACTCTCTGGGCAGTGTGTACTTTTAAGCTAATAGTACTGAATTTTCTATATTAATAATCTTTTCTTTATCTTTCAAATCGTACTTTAAGACTTTTGCAGTGCAGTAAAAACAAGTGCAAAGTGCAGGTTTTTGTTATTTGTCCTGTTGAAACCCATTTAATGCCTGTATCTAATCCCTAGACTATTTTACCTTTTATACATATCTTTTCTGGCTTTGTGCTTTTAACATGTTTGACTTGATATGCATTTTATGCTTTTCCTGTGTATTAGTGACACTGACCTATTAGCATACTTGGTACTTTGTTATGGTCCTATAATATTTAATAATATTTAATTTTTATAATATTTTTGTCTTATTTTCTGTCTTTTATGTGAAGCACTTTGGTATACCGTTGGTTTTTAAATGTGCTCTATAAATAAAGTTGTATTGTATTGTATTAGATTGCACTTGGCATAATTTTGGTTATAATTATGTTTTATTATTTGTTATTTATGTGGATAGAGTACAATCTGTAATAAATATAAATAAGTGACAAGAGGTTTTGAGCACAAAAAAACCTATTCAGGAATGTTATACATTTATTCTAATTATTATTTAACATTTACAACCTGTTATTGCGCTGTACATTACAAAGAAATAACACGATTAATCAACTATATACCATATTATATTATTATTGTTACAACCCAGCCCAAAAACCGCAACATAAATATGGAGACGAACACCAGCATTTCAATGAGAAGACGTTTTATCTTAAATTGCAGAGCAAGTTGGCTAAAATAACTGGTACCACCAAGGCAAAGACTAGTGAGCCTTTCTGAAAGCTTGCCTCAGGTATGCTTTTATCCTGACTAGGTGTGATCAATCAGCAGGGGCTAAAGAGGGGCACAACAATTATCATCACTTTAGTCTTCAAATGTGTTGACCTTGAATGAACGGTTAAATATAACATGATTTTTTCAAAATGCCTGTATAGTACTTTCTATATGTGGACAACACATGCCACACTTGTGATAAGGGTTTTTTGGTCAATTTTCAACCAATAAGTCATTATGTTGACCTCGAGACAGAATGACACATTTGTACACATGCAAATGCTACCAAAAACATAATAATACACGATGTCGGCATTGTTTGGACCTACTATCGCCCTATCACAGATGGGATGGACTCCTGACCCACTGTGAAACCAGCTAATAATAGATGGATATGTAAAAAGCTAAATTCAGGGTCCTGCAAGACTTTAAAAATCAAAAAGTCAAATACAAATGCAAGCTACAGAAAAAGTCCCAGAATACAACTTTATTAATATAAGTTAAGACTAATTCAAAATCACCTTATAAGAAAATGTCTTTCATTTTGTTCATAACCAAATTAGGATTTCAAAATGTCAAATTATGATGAGCTTGCCATTGCATTGTTTGTCTCATCAAATCGATTTAAGGACTGATTGGCATCAAAGCAATCCCAAAATTGAACAGTACAGACGGCGTCCTAAATATCAAACACCTGCCCAGATATCTATCAAAAAAATAATAAAACAATTGAAATGTCCTGACTGCAGCGATGGAACAGAGATATGACTCCATCTGTGGATGAACTGTGGTTGTTGGTAGGTGGTGGTGGGGACAGTGGGGATCTCTGGGTGGGATTTGTGTTTTCACAGGAACTTGACCCCAGACACACACACACACACACACACACACACACACACACACACACACACACACACACACACACACACACACACACACACACACACAGAAACAGCCTGGGTTGCCATGTGTTTTGACTGACGTATCTTTGACGCTTTGTGTGCAGCCAAGTTTAGCTCTCCTCTGCATGTGTGTGTGTGTGTGTGTGTGAAAGAATATTTCCTGGCTTTTGAACTCCTCCTGACTGACACAAATAGGTTTGAAACAGCCCCCCTATAGGTCAAAGTGTGTGTATGTGTGTTTGTGTGTGTGTGCGTGTGTGTGTGTGTGTTGGTATGACAGCACTCACTCTGGCCCCCTCCCTCCCAACCCCTGTGGCTCATACTGAGGGTCATTTTAATACCCCAACATGTTTAGGAAGAGCCAGTGGCACTGCATTGTTCGCCTACAATGGAGGGCAGACGGCAGGAGCTGGAGGTCGGAGGGGAGACGGGGAGGGCGCTGGACAAAAGGAAGAGCGAGCGCTCACGGTTCGTCTCCTTTCACCCGCCATGTCTAGACACCGATGTTCCAGAGTCTTCGAAGAAGGGCAGAGGAAAGGAAGAAAGAATGGAAGTGGAGGGAGTAAGGCTATTTTGGTGGTCTGAGGATGGAACAGCAAAGGGCTGATGGGAATCACCAGGGTTTTAGCTGCTATTACATGGTGCAGGAAGTAGGAGCAGAAGACAAAGATTAAATGAAATGGAGAAAGTGTAGTAATGGTGCCTTCAGTGACTGTTGGAAAAATGATGGACAAACATGCATAATATGACTGACACTGTTAAAAAAATAATTATTAATTAAAAAAATATATAAATCAGAGACTGAAATCTTCATCCTGCTGTTTTACAACAGCACCACACTTCAAACAAAAAATATTTTAGATTATACAAGGTCTTGAATAATCAGGCCCCATCTTATATTAACGGCCTTACAGTACCGTATCACCCCATTAGAGCACTTCGCTCTCGCACTGCAGGCTTACTTGTTGTTCCTAAAAGTAGAATGGTAGGCAGAGCCTTCAGTTTTCAGGCCTGCCTTCCTCCCCTCACCTCACCCCAACCCTCCCTCAGGCTGGTTCTACTGGAAATATCTTCCTGTTCTCCTTCCTGCTGTCTCTTTGATTGTTGGGGTTTTCTCCTTTTTCTTTGTATTATTGTAGGGTCTTTACCTTACAATATAAAGCATTTGAGGCAACTGTTGTTATGATTTGGTGCTAATTAAATTGAATTGAATTAAAATTTTATATTTTAAAATGTTTAAATTTTTTTGTTGATGACAGCTGGATATGTAAAAAGTGAATTAGTTAGAATTTGTTGTAGCACAGCACAAGAACGGCAAACAAAGGATATAGCTAGCTTGGATTCACTAGTGTTGCCTTAACTTAAGTTAAATATAGAGTAAAAAACAAATTTTAATGTTATTTATTAGAAAATAGCATATTGTACTTATAAATATGAATTACATAAACATGCATTTATTCCCAATATTATCAACTGATTACTGATTTTCAGTTACTTATATTTACTGATTTAAATCACTAACCAGTCACCTGATAAGTGTCAGCTGATTAGACAGGCCCCATATTGACCACTGAGGTAAACAGTGGGCTGACAACCAACACTCACCAGAGTTTAATGGCAGCCAGAGTTGTTTGTCCTGCAGGGGGCACTGTAGCAAGGATTATGCACTTGAATTGGAAGGGGTAAGAAAACAGATTTCACTTGACTGCAATATGCAATCTTCTGACATGTAGTGGTGAGATTTTAAGCGCTGTGCCTTTAAGTTACAGCCATGTTTTGCTAAGCTAATGTCTCCTGGCTGTATCACAGTGATACTTTTTCAAATAAACTCTCGTATAAGCAGATGAGATGACATTGACTCAGTTAGGTCACTTTATGAATATGCCTTAAAGGTTCTGGATTTAACACCACACAAGTATCCACATTGTGATATCCTTAATAAAGTCAAAAACGTCACTTTTCTGTCTTTCGACTTCTCTTTGAAATTACGATATTGTACACATAGCTGTGTGTTTAGGGGGTGGTCACAGGTGGTCATCTACACTGCTGGGTCAGGTTTTCTCTGACATATATTAGTTGTTTTTATTATGAATGTTATGAAGTTCATATGAACATTCCCATCAATCACAAACTGTGCATGATCCCAGTCAGCTGTTGTACACCCTCTCTTCTGACATTAGAACACTTTTATCTGAAAAAGTCTTAAAACCGAGTAAGTTGAACCATTTTACAGCTTAAAGGCGTTGTTTTCAGTCAACATGTTTGCTAAAAACTGGTCTCAAACCCCAGAAATGTGTTATATTTTTAATGAAACAAGAGCAGAAACTTCTTCCTGTTGAAAGGGAATTTTTCCTTTCCATTATCGCCAAGTGCATGCTCAAATGGGATTGTTTGATGGTTGGGGTTTTCCCTTTGATACTGTAGGGTCTTTACCTACAATGTAAAGCGTGTTGAGGCAATTGCTGTTGTGATTTTTTCAATATAGAAAAAATTGAATTGAATTTGAAGTTACTTCCCCAAACAAATGATACAAAAGTCACCTGGTAACCGACTTGTCAACTCATTACCCTCTGAACCAGGTAAACACAGAGTACAGACGTGTAAACGCTGCCGTGGTGTGTGTTGACTCAGCAGTGATAATATTAAATGTGAACATCTGATAAATATTTGAATTACATTGAACTGTTACATGGAGTAACTGTTACAAATTGTTCCGTAAGATTCTCCAAAGTGCAGTAAATCAGATACACCCAGATTTTTATAATTTCTTTATACATCATTATCCGTGTTTGTGGGGGTGGTGGTTAACATATTTGCTTGACAAGCAAAAAGGATGCTGGTTCAGTTCCAGCCGCAGAATTGAACCCCTGTTGTGGATGTGTCAGGAAGGGCATTTGGTCAAACATGTAAAGCAACCCCAGCATCTATGTGTTTGTTGGTGATGCTGTGTGGTTATGATTTTATACTTGTTCATATAATTCCAGTTGTATTTTATAGCAAAGTACGATCTACTATTAAATTAGCTACTAGCTAGTTTTCCTGTGCTCACTCTGACAAAAGCAATGAAACTTAACAAAAATAAATAAATAAAAGGTTCTGCAATTTGCAGACTTAAAATTACACAGAGCACTCAAAGGCAACGCATGCACCTCCATTTTGATGATTTTCAATTGAATCCACAACATCATTAGCATAAATGTTAGACAGTAAATGTGACGTTTTGATCCATACATCACTCCCTGTCTTCGGTGCTCTGCAATCATGGCCGGCCTCAGTTTTTCAGTGCTTTAATTGCAGCTCTAATTCTGCTTGTGTAACGCATGAAACGAGACTGTGGTCACCGCGAACGTGACATTATGGAAGTCTGCAGTAGATTTGAGTCAAGGAAGAGAGACAGAGAGAATAAGACAATAAGGGAGGGAACCATATAAACAGACAAGCTTGCGTCTATGAAGGTTCATGCTACTGTTGATGGGTGCTTGTACAGTGTGTGTGTTTTAGTGGACGCTAGTGGCAGGTGGCTGCAGTTCTAGGAGAGGACCCCCCAGCCTTCACTGAATCCTTATTTTAGCCGGGCACTAACTAGTCCGGTCTAATAAACCTTTCACCCCAAGGGCTGTAAATCTCCAAACAACTGGTGTGGCTTGCCTTGCCACCCACAGTGACACACCAGCAGGCGGGCGTAAAACGGGCATGTCAAATGCCATCAGAGAGGAAACTCTAGAGGCCCCGCCGGCTGTGTCTTTCCCTCCTGTAGGAGCAGAGAGGGAGGAACAAGCCGAGGAGAGAAGACAAGTAGATTTAGCTGTTTAGCGGCGCTCCTGTAGACAGACTGTCAGGTTGGCGGTATAACAATAATTATTACAAACAAGGTGTATTCACACTCAGCATGCGTGGTTTTGAAGCGCTGGAGAGAATGCTGAATAACAAAATATGAAGACAACAAGTGGCTGTTAGCAGGAAATAAAGAAACAAGGCTAAATACTCACAAGAGACTTAAAGGAGGAATCTGGAAACATTTCAGATTTGTCTTATTATCTATATAACACTTTGTTTCTTTTCCCACAAACTCCTCATAGATCATCAGAAGCTGAGCAACAAAACCGGGGGCATACAGGTACCCCTCAGGACCCTAGAGGCTCTTACCCATATCCATAATGGTGTCAAGTTGCTTAGCAACCATCTAGCAACAGGCCAAAACAAACAGTTTTTTGGGCATTTATGCACCTATTACGCCATATAAAAGCATTCTATCATTTCAGCTTCACAACAATAACATCTCATTTCTGTTCAATTATGCTAGATGTGTTGCAACTCCATCAATTGGCCTGGAAACCACATCACAATGGGCTAAATGCACTTGTTTTCACCCTTTATGCATCTAAAAATCCACTTATGGCAGTATTATTCATCTTATATTTATGAACATAACATCTAATTTATATCCACAAAAGCTGAATTATGTATGCATGAACAATACCTAACATTCCTATTTTCCTTTAGCTAGTTCGTTTTTTTTTTTTTGTTTTTTTTATTAGTAAAGACAAATTAGAAACTGAACCAACTACAAAGCTGGCACTGATTAAGCTATTTCATCATGCCATGCTATACAATATTAGCAGAATTATTAGGTTAGCAGAAGAAGCATGTAAATAAATCAGGGTGACAGCATCTCTTGAATACTGCATATTAATGCAAAGATTTAGTAAACAGGCCATATGCTGATATTATAACTCTGTTGTGAAATTTAATTAACACTGACTTATTCATAGCAGTGTCAGTGTATCAAACCTCCAGCTGTATACAGCTTAGCAGATTTATAATAAGTTCAGTTGTCTTGTAAAACTCTCTTTTTTGTCCTTGGCCTTCAGTCTGTAGGTCTGATACTCAAAATCCTCACTATGTTCTGGACATTAAAAGATCCTTTGTCTCTCTTGTCTGTAGATCAATTGTAAACTAATTATTTATGATGAGACAGAGTGTTTAGTGAAATGTTGTACTTTACAGTTTTGTCAGTCATAGATAAAGTGTTTATCCTTATAAGTTAAATGTGAAGCAAGAATTGATATAATAGTGACGTAAGAACTAAGGAGCATGTGCCAAAGAAACGATGTAAAATTATTTTGAAATGATTATTCTTGTAAACTTTCTTTCACTATATAGAATATACTGAACAGGATTATAACAGCTTGGAAGTTTATCTTCTATAATTCCTTTACCACATCGTTAATCCCCCGAGACGTGTTTATAAAGTGTATTTTCTTACCTGCTAAAATGTCTCATCTATACCTTTCTGTGAGTGTTTTGTTTGCTGTTGAATTGTTGGGGGGGGTCGCATTGTTTGGTCTTGTTGCAATTCAAAATAAAGGATTATTTCTTACATTTAGCTACAGTTCTGGTTTCTGGTTCTGTTGAATTTCCCACCACATCTATTGTTTCTCTTCTGCCTTCATTTCAGCAGCTCCCCTCCTCCTTTCTGTTTTCCTGCTGTCATGCCTGCTGATGTGCTGAAGCCCTTTCTCCTTCACATATACTCTCCATCTCTCTCTTGCTCCTTCTGTGTCAGCTTGGCCTCTCATTTCCATATGAAAGTGTATGCTGGGGACCCATTGGTCCCCAGAGCGCGCCGACAGACCGTGCGCCGCCCCCATTCAGCTCTCATTTCCTCTCCAACTATGAGCCTTTGCTGAATCAATCATGTTTTTGCTCCACGTCGCCCAGTAGTGTCCGGTCTCTACTACACAGAGATCAACCTTTAGGTGTCAGCTGTCGTCACCATAGCCCTCTTCCAAGCACCTAAATAATACACGGGCTAAACTGCCTCACACACTCCCCGTCACCATCTGTCAATAAATGGGACAGCACTTAGAGAACTGATTCACCTAATTAGCAATCAATTAGCTTGTTACCACCAGCAGTAATTACCTTTTATAGAACCAGAGAGGAGTGCAGCTGCTGCCACTAATAAAACCTGGACCCTCCTTCCTGGCCTTCCATGGCTAACAAGACCTGTCTGAGAGAGTTATAGGCCAAGGAGAGCAGCCAGTGTGTGTGTGTGAAGGAGAAAGTGTGTGTCTCAGGCAGGGGGCCTGGCAGAGCAAACACACTCCCCAAGGGGCCTCTCCTCTCCCTTTTTAACAGGTTTAAATCCTCTTTTAATGAATATAGGGTCAAGCTAAATGGGAAATCCATCATGGCAATAAAAGCAGGAGGCTTCAGCCAGGGAGGTTTTCCGATGTGAATGAGCTGACTTTTGTTGTGAATCCAACTTTTCTCACTTTGCTTTTAGCCAGCTAGCGGCGTAGCTTGGTGGAGAGCAGTGTCTGTCAGTATTTCAGCAACTGTTGGATGTGATCACCCTGTGTGGGTTTCTGTGAAATATTTTTAGACCTAATCGATATATTTCCATTATTATTTTTTCTGCTGTGTGCTTCATTGCCATGTAAAACATAGTGCCTGCCTAGCAGCTAGCTTGGCACACCGTCAAACAAAGCCTGAGCAGCTGTCCCGCAGTATGCCATGAATCGTAAATAACATAGTGGGTTGTAAATAACACCGGTGATTTGCTGTACTTTGTTTTTGGTGCTAATTATTGAATGTTAGCATGCTATCACTTTGAACTAAGATTCCTGCTAAACGTCAGTATGTTTTTAGCATTTAGTTTTAGCATGTTGGTTTTATGACATTTTGAATGCTCAGGGTTAGCTTTTGGGCCTCCACTGTTCTTTTTTTGTTTTGTTTTATTTTTGAGGGAAAAGTGTCCATTTTGAAAGGTAGACTGCTAAATTATTAATTAATCTACCATTAGCTTTGACCTACAAAACTTAGGTAGTTCATTAACCAGCCAACATGGCTTTTTGTGAGAACATTTTTGAACAAGCGCTTTGCTCTCCACTATGTGGCTGTTTCTTGTTTTCTATATGTTCCTCTTTCTCTATAAATCTCTTCTGTTGGCTATTTATGTCAGGGTTGGCTGTGTGGAGGGCAGGCAGGCAGGAGTGGGGGACCCAAAATGCAGGACTCAACATAGAAATCAAACTTAAAGTGCAGCTTTATTGCTGGGACAAAAACTCCAAACAAAACTCAAAATAACACCCTAAACTGAGAACACAAAGCTACTAACAAACACTTGGAGCTGGGAGACAAAAGCGTGGCCACACGAAGGCAAAACACACAGCTTGTTGAGGGTACGACACAACAGAAAACACAGGAAAACACAGGGCTTATATAGACCGGGGAGTAATCAGGGAATAAGAAACAGGAGGGAGACACAGCTGGGAGGGTTTGGGCTAACAGACATGGGGAGCAAAGCTAGACACACTGACATGAGACACAACCTTTCACAATAAAACAGGAAACAATTCACAAAGACGTAGACAAAGAAACACAGACTTTACACGGGCAGAACTAAACCAGAATGAGCTAAAACCTACTAAATAATTCTCATCATCATCATACAATAGATCAAGAAAATACCCCAAAATACAAAATCAAACCAAAATGTGAGAACTGAAAATACTGGGTCAAACTGACCCAGAACCATGACAATTTATTCCTGGTATCTTTATTATTTATTTGTTTATTTTGACGGTTAACGTAGAGCACCCATAATTTCATTGTATATGTACAATGACAAAAAAGGGCTATTCTATTCTATTCTATTCTATTCTATTCTATTCTATTCACTGGGTGCTGAGAATGCTCTTGTTAACAATCCTGCTATAAACACCAAAATACCCGGTGTAACCTGCTCATAGCAGAGAGACTTGTGGACAGATGTAGTTCTGGTAAAAACTAGCAGTTATCAAGGAAGCTGTTTTTTCTTTTGGAGCATGCCAAACAATGTTCTCAGCAGGCATTATGCAATATATAATATATTGATGTAGATAACTTGTATAAGCAAAGCCTGGACTATAAACTATGTTTCAGAGGCACAAATAACCACATCCTTTTATTAAATGTAACCTTTGCTCGACATTATGTACTATGATCAATGGTAATTATGCAGAATTAACTCATTACATGATGAGATGTGTTATTACTGCCTTGTTATTGTTGATGTGTCATTATGTAACCAGCTTTTCAGCATAGCTGGTTGAAGTGAAGCTCCATTAAATGATTTTACACACTGGTGGTTTAACCTATGCAAAGATAATCGTTTGTAGCACTGTAATCAACAGTCATCAATTGCTGACTTTACAGGTAATTATTTCCTTGAAAAAACCTAATGGAAAATTGGCTTGCGTTTTAAGTTCCACCAGTTCCACACACAAAATCTCCTTACCTCTCATCCACCTAAGCATTCAAGATACTTCTTTTTGAAATTCATCTTTTATAATCCACCATGCTTTGCTTTCTCCTGCCTGCGACTATCCGGGCTTTGATTATTTATTAAACGCAAACTTTGAATCCTTTAATCCTAAATGCATCGCTTTATCCCCTGAAGCAGTGAGAAAATAAATCGGTATGTTTTTTTTTCTTTTATCCAACAGCAGGGCAGCTCACAAATACCTATTTGCAGCGGCAGCCTCCTGTTTACTTGTAACAGCATGCGGGGCTAACAATGGCCCCAAGTGGCAACCAAGGTTAATCCTATATGTCGCCATTATGCAGGGTCAAGCTGCCTCGCCATATATTTAGTGTGTCATTAATTTCCAATCTGCTACTGCTGCGGAAAGAACAAGCTGCCGCTGCTCAGCTCCCTCAGTGAGCACACACACACTCTCAGACACACACGCACATACAATGACTCGCTACATTAGCTAAATGGCCAGAGCTCCGTCTCTCTCTTTCCTCTCTCTAATGAGACGGGTCTCTGGATCGTGTAGTCTATTCATCATCCTGCTTGTTCCAATCTAGCTCTTCTTTTATCAGGGTTTGGTTTGAGGGCCGAAGTCGTCACAGGCAACATAAATCACCTGTCAGTATTGGTCCCTGGGCTCCCATAATGCTCTATTAGCAGTTCCACCAGTATTATTGCCCAAGCCCGGCCAGGTATTATCCTTACAGAGGCTGCAACCATGTTTTAAAATGTGTGGTTATTCATTACTTTGTTGTATTGTTGCTGCTTATAGCCAGAGTGCGATTATAAGCAGTGTCCTGCATCTTAGCGGTAGCCGCATTGTCGGCGTTCAACTTTGAGGAGGCCCGCTGACATACTCTAACGGAGACATACAAATAAAAGCAGCCACATGACGACAACATGAAGAAAAAATGACTACCTGGCTGCTACTAAAACAGAAGGACAGAGTCTTATCAGAGCTACTAACAGCAAAAAGTTATTCTTAATAAAAAGATCTTCGTACAAAGACATAGATGGGTTGCATGTGATAACATGAGAATGAGGCCCACTTTTCAACTAATTCAGTTTTATTTACCGAGCGCCAACAACAGTCTCATCAATGCACTTTGCATTGTAAGGTAAAAACTGTGTAATAATAAAAATCATCTACTGTAATGAAATGTATTCCCTATTGATGTGTAATCCAGTATTTCAATTTTAATTATTTTTATTTACAATAAATTTACCAGTGGGCAATCGCCTACTGCTGTCCAAATCACTCAGCTCTTCTCCAAAGAAGATATCATTCCTCAGCTGGATGTAATCCAGTTCCTCCATCTTAGACTTCAGCAAGTGCAGATGTGCTGTTGATAATGAGCTCGCTGAGGCTGCAGTTGGAGCTGGAGTTGGACTAGGAATTACAGATTTATGTCTGTGTCTATTTATTTCATTCAAGGGCTGTCAGTTTAGTTTTTATTAGTTTTTCATTTCACTTCTAAATATTATAACAAATTTAAAAAAAAAGAAACTTTTAAAAATAAAATATACTTGCTTTTGCAAAGACTAGAATGGTATATTTGTTTTATTTTATTTTTTAAGGTATAAAAGTTATATTTATTTCAATCACTGTAGAGTGCTGTAAAAAATATCTTATTTTTTATGTATTTGTCAGATTTACATGTTTCAGATAATACAATACATTATTTAATGAGACCAAGATAAGCCATAAGACTTCAAAGTGCAGTTTTTAAATGATGATCTCATCTATTAACGGACAAACGCTACAAACCTACCAAATCCAAACCTAGATAAACCTTTGTGAAAAAGTAATTATTATAAGTTCAATTTCACTAGCCAGTCCCAGGCCTGAGTTGACATCTTAAAAGGGTTACAAAGCCATTTGTAAGGGTTTGGGACTCCAGTGAGCGATGGAGAGCATCATTATCCACAACTGGAGAAAAGTTGGAGCAGTGGTGAGCCTCCCAGGACTGGCCAGCCTGCCAAAATTACTCCAAGAGTGCAGCAACGACTCATCCAGAAGATCACAAGACACCGGAACAGTATCTAAAGAACAGCAGGCCTCAGTTGCCTCAGTTGAGGTCAGAGTGCGTGATTCAACTGGGCAAAAATGGCATCCATGAGAGGGTCCCAACATGACAAGGCTCATCACACATTTACTAAATAAAATCTCAATGTTCCAAAGAGTTTTGGGAAAATATTTTGTGGACTGTTGAGACAAAAGTTGAACTTTCTAGAAGGTTTGTGTCCCATTTCATATATTATCATAAAAAGAACATCATACCAACAATCATGGTGGTGGTAGTGTGATGGTCTGGGCTGCTTTGCCGCTTCAGGACCTGGACGACTTGTTCATAACTTGATGCCCAAGAGCGCTTGCGTTATGCAGCAAGACAATGATCTGACTCTTACCAGCTAGTCCACCTCTGAAAAGCTAAAAAATAAAACAAAATGAAGATATTACAGTGGCCCAGACTTTAGTCTAATTTCAATAATCCAAATTAATTAATATTTAATATCTTGCATTTAAGAATGTAATATCAAAAAAGAAAACTAAAATCAGAATAATGTAATTTTAGCTTAAACACTGATTAAGCAACGTTAATTTTGCACAACTTAAGGTGGACAAATTAAGAAAAATGTCTCTGCTGAACTCTCCATAAAAGCCTGTAGTGTACATGACATTTTCATTACATGGTTGAATATGAAGGGTATCTCAGTGTATTTTAGTCACTTTGTTGATGTGTCCCATGAGAAAAGACCAAATGCACAAAGAAGAATTTAACCTCGTTCAAAACTCTGAGAAATTAAGATCAAAAAAAGTTCGGGGACGATGCCATCGCTATCTCTTTTCATGACAAAGTCGACCTCTCAGCCCCAACATCTGCAGTCAGTCCCTCAGGTCTGATCCGAAAAGACAGGATATGACCTCATCTGTGATCCCGCGACCCGAGGAAGTGCTTCAAAAGAAAACGAGAGTTCATCTAGGGAAGACTTGCACGAAAGATGAGGTTACTACTTGACCTCTGAAGGAGTTGATGCTCTGATTTGGTTTTACGATGAACATGTGCCAAGTAGATGACTGGATGCTGTCTTTGTTTATTCTGCACAGCTGTAAAGGAACATACTGGTTTGTGTGCTTAAAGCGGCTCCGTGTACACCTACTCTACAGTTCCGGCAGTGGTGGATTACACTGAGGCATGCTGAAACAAAGCCCATTGTGTAATTACTCATCGGACACACGTCTAATGCATGCATGAATGAATTTTATTAACAGTTTTACTTTCAGCTGATCATAATGTCACAGGCCCAAGTCTGTCAGCCAATGAGAAGAGAGTATGGTCTCTACACACTATGACACCTACTGTAATATAATCTATATAAAATAAGACTTAGATGTCTCCTTTTGTCCTTAATAGACTGCATGTAAACTTTATTATTTAGATTGGGGTGCCTAACAGCAACAATAATAATAACCAGAGGTTCTGCATACTTTAGTTTTCATGCCACCATGGGCTTCTTTGTTTTTTGCTTTTTTTAAAGTGTAGACAACAGACTTTCATTTTCTTTGTTTTCCGTGACCTACAAAAATATCAGAATATACCTCAGACTACTCATTTGTCTGTCTGCTTGCACTGAGGTTTTCTTCATGCGCAGTTACTCTCCCATCAGTCTCCTCCACTCAACACTGTTTGTCTGGTCATGCATGGCTGTGTTTCTATTTGTGTGTGTGCCATCGGTGCCGACCAACCGAAACAAAAAAGCGGCCGCTGGGGAGAGGATGAAGGTATCCGTGAAGACGTAGACGCTCCAGTGCTGAATGGGAAGGAGAATGGGAACAGGCGAATAGTGAATACAGGGAGACAGGTAAACTAAGAGAGACAGACACTGGGAAAAAAAAGACGAGGGGGAGCGAAGGGGGAAGAGGCTTTACCCGTCAGTGTCTGGTCCACAGCCAAGTGCACAGTTCAGTCCGATGGGAACGCCGTCTGTACACCTGTTCTAACCAGCTGGCCAACAGTACCTGTCTCAGTGGAAGCTTCACCCCAAGACACACCCACACACTCACCAAGGTGGGGGAAACTCAGCGGCGGATGGGTAGATGGAGAGTAGCTGCTTGGCAACTGCAGACTCCAATATGGATATAATGTGGATGAATCTTTGGAAAGTGTAATGAGAGCGCTCTGGAACATGCACAAACCATCTGAAATATGGAAAAAATATGAATTGAAAAGGGAAAAAAACACATTATGCATGATAAGTGCCTTTTAGTTGTTGTTTTTTTTTTTTAATTTACATTATTTCCTGTAGTGAAATCACTGGACATACTTAAAGTTCATCCATTATGAGTTCAATGGTTTATCCTAGTGTCTCTTCATTTGATCCATAGTTGAATTTAGTTGTTTAGTTGTTGAATTTAGTTGTTTCAGAGAAATGTACCTGATTTGAAGAACAGTCAGTCACAAAGACAATATCAACTGTGATCCAATCGAACAGCCAAGCTACTGTAGCTTAAATCTGAAAAATGAAATGCTAGTTCTGATAAGAAGGTGTGAAAATACACAGATCATCACAGTTTGTTGCATTTGGGGCTGAATAGCTGCAGACCAGTCAGCATGCCCTTGCTGAGCCCTGTCCATCACTGAAATTCCCAACAATGTTTGTGTGAGCATCACAACTGGAGCATGGAGCAATGGCAGAAGGTGACCTGGTCTGATGAATCATGGATGTCCCGGTGTGTGTGTTGCTTAGCTGGGGAACACCGTGCACCAGGATGGAGGCAGTGTGATGCTTTGGGTCATGTTCTGCTGGGAAACCTTGGGTCCTGCCATTTGGATGTTACTTTGACATGTAGAGCAGCGGTCCCTAACCCCCGGGCCTCGGACCGGTACCGGTCCAGGAGTCGTTTGGTACCGGACCGAGAGTTGAGGCTCGGGTGTGAAATGTATGGTTTTCAGGGTTTTTATTGGTTTTGAGCGTTATTTTGTTACTGTTTTTATCGTTAACTCGGTTTTCCTGGGTCTTTTCACGTGTGTTATGAATAAATCTTCTTTTTTTCGGTACCAGTACTAGTTTTATTTTGTTGTATTTATCCGCGACACCTTGAAGGCCGGTCCGTGAAAATAATGTCGGGCATGAACCGGTCCGTGGCGCAAAAAAGGTTGGGGACCGCTGATGTAGAGGAAACTGTCCTCCCTGATGGGCTTGGCCTTCTTCAGCAGGACGATGCGCCCTGGCAAAAAAGCAAAAATAGTTCAGGAATGATTTGAAGAGTACAACAATGAGTTTGGGGTGTTGGCTTGGCCTTCAAATTCCTCTGATTTCAATCCAGTTGAGATCTGTCAGATGAGCTGGACAAACAAGTCGATCCTTGAAGGCCCCACCTCACAACTTGCAGGACATCTTGGTGCCGATTACCAGTTTAGGGTCTAGTGGAGTCCATGCCTCGATGGGTCAGGGCTGTCTTGGCAACCAAAGGGGGACCAACGCAGTATTAGGCAGGCTTCTGCAATATTATTCATCTGATCAGTGAATTACTAACACCACTAACTTTTGCACATTTCTCAGGAGAATCTTAACCACAAAAGATAGTTTGCTCTCTGTTAGTTAAAGCTTCAAATATGAAGTATTTCGTTTGTTAATTTCTAAGCCACATTTTTGCTTGCTAACAAAATAAAATGGTCATTAAACAGCAGAGATATTCCCCATACACTGACCTACACCCAAAGATGTTAACACCAATCGTTCCAATCACTGGCCCTGCAAAGAAGTATTTGCATCATAAAATTAATGAAAGTAATGCATCTAAAACACATTAAACAATCCACAGACTGGATGTCCACACACACACAGTTTCAGCTGCCAGTACAACTGGATCCAATCTGTATGAAAGACCTTATAGTATCATGTTATTCCAGTGGAGCTCGCTGCCCCTCCCTGAACTGGATTCTGTTGGATGTCTCATTCTGCTAACCTGACATTTATATCTCCGTGATGGTAACCCTACCCTACTTTGGACAAGGACAAGTTGACTTTTTTTGGGAAAAAAATGTGACTAGTCAGTTAAAATTAGTATTTTTGTTCCCTCATCTCCAAGAGTTGGGAGACCAATTAGTGTTGGAGTCATCACCAACGACTACTTAGACCACAGAGGGTTGAAGAGCGAAGTGATCGAAGAAATAAAATTTTTGTCATTTGGTTTTGTTAAACTTTGAGTTGCATTAAGTGCACAACTGCACATTCCAGTTCTTCTATGTTTTCTGAATGAGTGTCATATTTTGAGGATTTTATAGAACATAAATACCGTATTTCCCGGACTACAAAGCGCACCTGAATATTAGCCGCACAAGCTAAAATCAGGGGAAAATCCTGTTTTGTACATACATTAGCCGCACCTGACTAAAAGCCGCAGGTGTTTCAATGTTGACTTATCATATGTAAGAGAATATGCACAAAGCAAATTGTCAGGAAAGAGATGGCTGTTTGGAGACACATCACTTTTATTAATATTTTGAAAAATAAGTTATGGGTACATATTTGCACAACTTTTTAGGTATATGTACAAGTAGCGGTAATTACAAGTACGAAACATGTGCTGTGCTTCATAAACGAGTAACAAATGTAGTACATAACAATAACCTACAGCACACCAGAAAAATAGATTCAGACTACCTTTTAGGCTCAGGTGGATGGATGGATGTTTTCACACTTTTCCACGCTGTCAGATTCCACCGGTGGAGTTGAGCATAACTTGCTTTTCGCAAGTTTATTGCTGCACACCATCCACGACTCCCGCTGAACGCGTAGCGCTACTTTGAAGTTTGTTTTTCGTGCTACTTGTACGGCACTATGTTGCCTGGTGGATGGACATGTGACCAACATACCACTCTTGAACACCGATACTGTGTGTCTGATCACATGCCCTTCCGCCAGGCAACGTAGTGCCGTACAACAGCGGAACAAACAAAACAAATCGTCTTACGATATGACAAAAATCAGGGACAATCCATAGAAAAGCCGCACCTGACTAAAAGCCGCAGGGTTCAAAGCTTGTGGAAAAAGTAGCGGCTTATAGCCCGACAATTACGGTAGTCTGATTCTTTCTTCACATTCTTCCTTGTTTTTAGTATTGAAATGCATCCATCAGATGTCCCTTCAGCTTATTAAAAAAACAGGCAGATCTCATTTACTAAACATGAATATATTTTTGTTTTATGAATACGTGGCTACGTGATAAGCGGGACAAAGGAGGCGTTTCTCTTCCTCAGCTGGACTGAGTGCGTGACTAAGAGGGGAATGCTGTCGAGAGCTTCTTTCCTGTCCCCACTGATGCAGTCCGGGTCTTGTCAGCGGGAAGACGCCTGATCGAATGTTGAATTTCTCCCACGTCCAGGCTGTTTTTGACTTCTCCGTTTTTTAAGTGATCGAAAAAGCAAACGAGAGAAAAAGGCATGAGGTTTGAATGGACATACATATGTGTCTTTGAACGATAAGAGGGCGAACAAAAAGGAGAGGGAGAATTTGACTTGGTGAATTAGGAGAAAATAAAGGGAAAAAGCAAACATGGAAGAGAGAATGAAAAAGGAAGCAAAGGGAGGACATATCCACATGAATGAACAACAGATGACTCCCGGCTCCTCTCATCCTCTGGGCTCCACAGATGTGCGTGTGTGCTGGGTGATAAAGGCCGAACCAATTGAAGTGATACAACACTGGCTCTATTAAAAGGCCTAAATGACATTTGCATGGTGTAATTACTGCTGGCTGCCCTTCTCTTTGTGTCAACGGCCACCGGGATCCTGTTGAGAAATTATCCCCGAACAACTCCTGATGAATTAGGCGGGAAAGGTGCAGAGAGGTCAGAGCGACAGTATGTTCACAGCTGACTGGTGCTCTGGAAGCACCAAATACACCAAATGGTACATGGTGTTTATGTATAAAGCATTTTGACCAGCTTCTCTGCATTTTGATGCCAGCACCTGTCTGAATTGCCAGCTCCATATTAAATTCCTCGAAGAGATAATAACGTTCTGGACATGGAAGATCACACTCGGCAAACACGACGCCCAGCCGCCAAGGCCTGCGAAATGTAAATCTCACCAGATTAGATGTCTGTAAGCAGCTTGTGTGTGTGCAGGAGATTGGTAGGTGGATGGAGAGAGAGGGAGAGGTTGTGCGTATGTGTGGTTTTATGTGTGTCTCTGTCTCATATCTCATTCCCTGAAATAGACTTTAGAGAAATCTCACTCCGTCCCATTCAGCAGTGTCCCTGATCATTCACCTCACTCTAGTTCCAAAACCATCTGAGTCTGACTTTTTTATGGATGCTACCTATTTAGCAAACTTATCAACCTGTGGACAGGAATCCCTGTCAGGTGGTGTGGAATTACAAAACCGCCTCCATCTGTCCCCTGTTGGTCACCTTTACAATTGACTGAAATTCTAATCACATTAAAATCAAGTTAGCACATCTATTTTTCTTACTACTTACTTACATATTTTTGAATGGGATAACAGATGGGATCCAGCAGATAAACAGGGCAGATTGACGACGTCAATTAAAAATGCAATTGGGCCGATGTTGGTCAGTTCTGATATTAGGCCGATATTTGATGCATTTTTAATGAAGATATAATGGTGTGATCAGCATATTTTTCAGTGCTGCATTATAGACTTTAATAGATACGTCTTGCCAGACAAACTCTGAACCTGCCACAAAGCAGAAATTGAGACTCATCAGATGTTTTTATATTTTTTACGATCTTCTATTTGCCAATTTGGTGAGCCGATGTAAACTGTAGCCTTACGTTATTATTCTTAGCAGATGGTGTGGTCTTTTGCTGCTGTTGCTTCAGGGTTTGACATGTTGTGTATTCACAGATGCTTTTTTGCAGACTTTGGTTGTAACAAAAATATATGCATAACAACTTGGGCTGCATTTTGCTTTTAATTATCGGATTTCATTTCTTTTATTCATTTGCTTCTTTGATCTATTGGAATTTTCTGCATATGGTATGTTCACAAATACCCATAAAAGCAAACCTATTCATATTTATGTAACTATAAACTCCCGTTCTTCTATATTTGGTGTATTAATTTATGGCAATACCTGTCAAGATTTTTTAAAAGATAGTAAAGCTGTATGATACGATCAAGGAGCCTTCCACACCCCCGTCACGTCATTGATCCCTGCACAACCACTGATTGGCTCTTGTTTTTAAGGTTTATTTATAGTTATTTAATTCAGACTATTCAAAAAACACATAATAATCTCAATAGAAGGAGGATGTCTCAGTGGCCTCATTTAGAGCCTCTTTAAGCTTCTATGTTACCTTACTGGTTATCCAGTTTCATAGCTAATTAACACAACTTGATATGCAGTTGGGTTAGGCCAGGGTCTTGGTTAACCATGGCATCTGCAGTTTTACAAGTCTGCTGGAATCTGTTCCAGCCCCATATAGCTACATTCCTGCTGCGATCATAAAAATGCAGTTTAACATCACAGCATAGAATACCAAAAGCTGTTCACACTGTAACTTTATAAATGTGCAGCAACACTTTATGAAAAGGCAGATGCCTGCAGGTGAGCAGGCAAGCAGAATATCTGACATGTCAGTTTGAAACATTAAAAGCGTTAATGACAAACCTCCTTCTCAGCACTGCAACCAAATGTAGCTTTTAATGCTTAATGTGAACACATTTCTGTTTCCAAGCTCACACCTGATATCACCCAGCCATCAGGTTTTCTCTGAATGTATTTCAGAGGATTAGGCCGAGCTGCTGGCAGCATTTATCAGTGATGCCTTATATCTTATTTTCTCTACTGCACACTATCTATATCTATATAAATACTGCATGTCTCAGCATGTATCACAGTAGGATTTTGAGATGTCTGATTTGTCTGCAGCTTTTCTGTGCTGATTGTATAGCAGGTTGTTTTGTTTGTTTGTTTGTTTGTTTGTTTGTTTAGATGATACCTGTACCAGGTTGGGGGTCAGTCCAACACTCTGTTCTGGACTTTTCCAGGTTTTGGTTTCAGAGTCTTTGCTTTGAGTTTGAGTGAAAGCGAAATTCTGATATTTTATAATTATTTTATTAGTCCATTACTTAGTATTAATTAGCACTGTGTGCTAACCAAGCTTAGTAACTTAACACCCCACCGTCAACAAGACAGCTCCAGAAAACTAGTTTGACTTGAAATGTCTTCAAAATTTTGAGACTAGAACTGAAGTCACAGTGGCTACAGCCATCTTTTATATACAGTCTATGTTTACAACCTATAAAATAACAAACAACCAAAGCTTTAAAATAAATGTTAGTGGCGTAAAAATATTTTAATTCCAAATATGGGATAGTAAAAGTACAAAAATTAGAACATTAAGACTGTACTTCAGTAAAGTGCTGAATTAAATGTACCAAGGTACGCTGCATCACTGGTTGATACTGGGTTGCACTGGTCCAGCCAGTGCTCTCTTTCAGAGAGCATTGTACTCTTGCTCAGTGGTATTAGTAGAGGGAAACTACAGAGGCCAATCATGTGTGCATTTATCAGTTTTATTAGTAGTTCCTCTCCCAGAAACACAGATTTGAAACTGCATCTGAGCATCACTGTTCAAAAATAAAATTTGTTCCTGCTTTCTACGCTTGACATTGTCCCATCCTCTTCTGTGATTGACAAGCACCTACCACACAAACCCAGCAGGGTCAAACAAACACAGCAAACCGGGTTTTTCTTCATCTGCTGATTGTGAAAAAAGCTTTTTTGTGTGTGTTTGTGGAAGAATGTGTGTTGACTCTGATTGGAAAAACATCCCCACAAGTGCAAATATGCACATTTTGAGCATGCGTGAACTCCTACTTGCACAAGTGTGTCTGTACACGAGTGTGTGTAGCTACAGTATGTGCATGTGTCAGCATCATCGCTCCATCTCCCTCTGCGTCTCCTGGAAGCTGACAACTGGATAATAGCTTTTTACTTTTCCAGAGCAGGGCTCCGGAGAGAACTAATATGATTATAAATCATTATTCAAATAGAAAGGTGACGAGTGGCGCTCAGGATAGCAAGAGAGCATGATAATAGCATCATTACCTTTTATTTATAATTCAGATTCCCCCCCCTTTTCTTTTTTTTTTTCTTCGTCTTTTTTTGGAAACGTGGCACCTCAACCTAATGCAGGACTAGAGGGGATTTGTCTGGAAGTGTACATGCATCAAACCATCCTGAAAGACAGCAGATGTGAAGATGAAGTCATTTGCAAAAGGGAATATTTATAACATAGCCGTGTGTTTGAAGGGAGATGGGTTTTATTTGCTACAGGGTAAATCTTTTTTTTTTCCTTTTTCTTTTTTTTGTAGTTTGTTTTGTAACAGCCTCTACCAGCCATCTCCAATCTCAACAAAGTCAACATTGCCATGGTGACATAGTCAGTAAGCCTGTTTAGGTCAAACAGCACATCTTTGTTGTGTTTGTCTGCAGTGATCACAGTGGATGATGACATCGTCTTATGGTGCGCTTAACTCTTTGAAGTCTGAGTCATGAAATCATTGGCAGAAAACTTAAAAAGAAAAAGGAATATTTAATGAACCTTATGATAAATGAAAAAAAAAATTAAATATTAATTTGCATTTATGAGTTTTGCACTATATTTGCTACATCTGGTATTTAAAAAAACTTTACAATTTGCAATTAAAGATGTATTTGCAATTTATTTAGTTGGGTTGTTTGTTTTTCTTCCCAGACATAAGTGGGCTAAAAGTAAGTAGTAAAAGTAACAGTACTGTTTGAAGATTTTCCTGCATCTTTATTTCCCTTTTTAGCTGCTTAGTTTTAAAATAGTGTTTATTGTCATTTATTTCATTGTAATTGCTTGTTATTAATTCTTTATTAATTGTTTTTTCTTTGTTTTTCAAGCTGTTAAAATTAGGGATGCTACAATGCATTAGCTAACATTTTATCCACAAAAAAGAAGGGAAAAAAAGAAAAGCAAAGAAAAGCAAAGGAAAACAAGAAGATAATGTGAAGCCACCCATTGGTTTTAGACTCCTCATTTTCAAACTCCAGTGTTGTTTTTAAATCCAGAAATGGGTAACTTCTGCATTAGCATGCTACATTAGCAGCGTGCTAATGTACCATCTAGCTAGCTTGGCTAGCCTGCAGCTATAAACTGTGTGGGTGTAATGCCCATGTCAACTAAATAACACTAAGTGACGAGCTAAATAAAAAAGCAATTTCACCACGAAAACTGAAGCTTCAAATTCTTTGATAGTCTGTAACATGGTAAGGTAAATGGACTAGTTCCACTCTGTTGTTCTGCCAGCTGAGCCCCAGCTACTCCTAATGTTGTTCCTGCACACAGTAAGACATTAAGTTATAATGCAGTTAAACAGCAGACTATAACATGGAAGTCTACAAGGATTCGCCTCCTTTTTGAGCTTTGATCTCAGGTGGCACATAGGTAAAGTGCACTGGAGGTTTCCCCTTGCTACACATGCCTGAAGCAGGTCAGCTTAGGCCTGGTATTGCATTGGTAGAAACCCCGAGTGATCCAGCAATTCCTCTGTTTCTGGAGCTACAACTTCTTGAACAGCTTTCGCTTGGCTGCTGCTGTTGGTACAAGATTGCAAATGGCTCACAGACACAACTGTTTTCAAACTGTTCATGCTGCAAGAATTTAAGCTACAGTGGGCCCTTGGCTCTCTGCTCCCTCAGAGGTCAGGACTGTTAAGGCACGCCACTTTTGATCAAGAACGTAACTTTGATGTTCAGAGTTAATCGAAATTAGCTGAAGTGATTTCGTTGTGAAGTGTTTGCTATTTTACAGTAAGTGCTCATGTGTCAAGCCTTTAATAATTGTCTCAGACTTTAGAAAGGTCCACCTTCAGACTACTTTTCCAAAGAGGAGTAGTAAGATTGACTTTGACATGTAAAACTGGCGAAACCAGTTGCTTCAGTTGCAGCCTTTTCTTTTTGTTGTCCTCCCATTGTTGTAAGAATTCATTTGAAAAGGCAACATGTAGAAGAGGGCCGTAGTAATGTAATGAGAACATCCTGGCAGTCGTTTGCGTGCAAGGTAGGATGTTCTCTAAAAGCAAAACCTCAGATTCATCTGCGATTGCTTAACTTGGCAGACTCGTATTGCTGAATCATTTTGCATATTGAAATCAGGCTTTGATTTCACTTTGAGTCCTCGTCAACGTCTGAGATGGTTTCGCTCTGACTGCGCAGGGATTTATCTGATGCGCCTATTCAGACAAAGACTCTGTATCATTTCAGCAGGGAAGCCCTTCTGCGACTTAACTAACCGCTTTGTTATTCTGCCGCTGCTTGAGGTATGAGCAGCCTGATGAGCAGGCAGCGCATCGAACGTCACTGAATTTCAGATGATTTAGCAGCCGATTAGTCACGAAGCCCAAGCTCTGTGTGGAATGCGACAGGGAGGGAGAATAGAGCAAATCTGTCTTTGTCAGAGCACGGAGATGCTGCTTGCTATACACACTTAGCGATTCCCTCGCTGACAATTCAAAATGATAGAAATCAGAGAATATGTGAAGTGACTGAAACAATGTCATATAGTCGAAGATAAGATTGCCATTAAATAACCCGAGAGCAAAAAGATTTAGTCTAAAGAACTGATCGAGGATCAGCTCTTCCTTTGAGGTTATGTCAGCTATTTTCCAGCCAGAGATAAAAATCGATGCCTTGATGTTTTCTCCAACAAAATGTTTGTTTAATCCAACCATGTAATGAGGCTTTTTTGCACGCGCTGTGCACATACATCTGTGTGTAACGTGCTTGCATATACAACAGAGGTGCATCTGAGTATAGCCTCGTGTGTACAGTTGTATGTGTGCAGGGTCTTTTATGGCATCCTGTTGAGTAGGAATCTCGCCATTTGTCTTCCAGCTGATTTCTGTAAATGCAGCAAAGGGGGCCCAGCTCCAGTAACTTTATTTTTGGCCTTTGAGCTCTAAGGCTAAACAGATGTCACTTCTCAACTCCTCTGCAGCTTAATGTAGAAAATACTTGTTTTAGTAATGGGTGTGAGAGGAAGGCCTCACCAAGATTGTGTCTCATACTCCACCAGAGACTAAGGAATGAGGTTATTTTATAAAGGATGTAGGTAGATTTATTTGTGCTAAAGTTCTCCACTGCACTTTCATCATTCTTCCTGTAAGAGTCAGGGTACACCGTGGACAACATGTCTGTTTGTCACCGTTTGTTGCTTTGGGTTGTGACGAGAAGTTGGTGTTAATCCAGCGGAAACCTAAACAGGCACGGGGAGAACAAAGTGACCGGGATACCAACTAAGGCTCCCCCTCGCCACCATTTAATGGAAAATAATCCAGAATAGATACTTCAGCTATTTTATCAGTGTAGAATATATATCATCACAACCCAGCAATAGAAGCTCAAGTGACATATACCCAAGTAAATATGGTCCAAATCAAGAGGTACCACTTCAGTGAGGGTGGGATTGTTATAGCAAGGCCGAAAGTCCCATGATGTCATTTATATGCCAAACAAACATAACACAACCAATGAAAATGTAGAGGTGATGGTAAACCTGCTGCCTTTTGTCAAACTCAGGGTAGACGTTGGATTTCATAGGGTTTCATAGTTGTCGGGTTTGATTCTTGTGAAGGAGCTGCTCTCATGACTCATCCAGTGATATTATTCCCAGGCCAATCAATGGCATGCAATCGGTTGGCGTCACATTTTTGGTTTGAACAGTTTGCTTAGAAGTAGTTACTAAAAAGTTCCTGGTACGAGGTACTACCACCTACTGGAAAACTTATAGGAACTACTTCATAGTAGATAAACAGTTGAATTTTTGTTTGTTTGTCTTTTAAATCATTTTAAAGATGTTATTTGTCATGTATTTCCTGCTGTCTCCCAGTGTGAGAAAAGATGATCTGCAGCAGGGTGACCAGGTTGAATGGCATTACTTTTTTCTTACTTGCTAAAGATAAGGCTTTGGCCTGAAAATACAGCAAAATTTGCTCCAATTTCTTTTTTATCACATTGTTTAATATTGAAATTAAAGCTATTTTTAGCTGCTCCCAGATGCCTTTCCTGACACAACCCCAAAGAGCTTTGTACACAGCAAATCCAGCATGTCCAAATTAACACTGTCGGATTTGATTTCAACACTATTAAAGTGTGTATATGGGTCCACACCAGAGAGTGTTAATTTACCTCTTTTTGGAGAGTTGGTACGTTAACTCTGATTTAGTGTTAACCACCAAATCTGTCTGGAGTTGATAATTTAACACTTGGTGTTAAGAGTTTCTATATTAACTCTCAAAGAGTATTTTAATTTAACTACGTAAGAGTTATATTCTAATTCATTCTAAAAAGCGGGAATTTTACTGTTCTGAACTTCTAGAAATTTCTTTTGGAAATAAACATTTACTAAAAAGATGCAATGGTTTTTGAAAAACATCTATTCTGAACTGTGCACCACAATTTCAAAACATTTTCTGAAAGATGTAACAGTGTACATGTTCTCACTTTCATTAGAATTTTGTTTATCAACAGGTCTGACGTAGGTGAGCTGGTAAATGCAAATAACAGCATTAGCATCACTTATTTCTTCAATACAATATGCATGTCCTTCATTCATCCCTTTGTGGAACTTCAACGCACTTCTGCTCTCCCCCATATTCCATCTTCACAAGCATATCCTGTGTGGAGATTAAATAAAAATTAGTTGACACTAATTAATGGCACAAATAATCCAGTAAACAATTGCAGCACAGTAAAAAAAAGAAAAAGGAATCCTCTTTGAGCCATTACTTGTGTAAAGTATTTTCCCAAAAGACAAAGACACAGGCAACAGGTAATACTGAACTAAATGTAAAACCTCAACCTTTTTCATTTTTACCTAAACCGTGTGCACAAAACTCTGGAGGGATCTATGCTAACGTAGAACCCAGTCAGGACGTCTGCTACTGCTGTTTGCTCGTGTTTTTTTTTTTTTTATGGGCGATCGTTTTAAGGCTTCAAGTAGCACCATTATACCAACATTTCACATTCTAGACATTGTTTTAGGTGTATTTGACCAAAAGTTTGACTGAAAATTCACATGCAAGCTTTTTTTCCAAGGCTGTGGTATTTGCCCGCAAACAATACCTTTCAGCTAGCTAAAACAGAATATTATGCTATCAGCGAGCAACATGGCTAATGCCTTTCACACAGCTTTGTCTCAACTCCAAAGAGCCACAGAAGTAAAAGCTCATAATAATAATTGAAACAATCTTTGAAAAAATGACTTACCAAGCATGGCAAACAACTCAAATATGTAGAACAAAATGTTCTGAAACGGCTTCACTTCAGCTTCGATTGGAGCCTATGGTGCTGGGGGCGGAGTCTGTGAATTTACTCTATTGGTGTCATAGCCCCTGTAGGAGTTCAGAGTTAAGAGGTCAAGAGTTAATGTTTCCATTGTAACACCTCCAGATTTGACATAGAAACACTCATTTTTAACACTCTATTTTAACTACTATCATTTTACACCTCAGAGTTACATTGAAAGAATGTGACTCTGCTTAGAGTAAAATTAACTCTACTTTTGCAAGGAGACTATTAACACCAAAACATTTAACACTTTTGAATTTGCTGTGTATCTCCTCCTGGGATCAAACTGGGAAACCACTATACTATGAAGTCACTATGCAGTGTTGAAATTAAATGTCAAAAACATGCAAAGAAAAATAAAATAAAGTCTATAAAAAACCAGTGTGGGGCCTTTCTCTGTGTGTGGGAGCTCCTTCCAGGTAGCCTGAACTCCTCACAGAGGCCATAGACATACATGGGGTTCTTCATTGTGATCCTAAATTGATCTTAGGCATGAATGTGAGTGTGAATGGTTGTCTGTCTCTCTGTGTTCGCCCTGCAGTAAATTGCCAGCCTGCCCAGGATGTACCCTACCTCTTGCCCCATGACAGCTGGGATATGCTCCAACCTTTCCATAATCCTGAACTGGTGGATAAGCAGAAGAAGCCTGATATATAAAATGTGGTTTGACATTAGCTCTGCCCATGTCTGGTTTACCTGCAACTGGAACAGATAAAGATCAAACTCTACGAGGTGATACATGGAAACAAAAATGCCGTCTGCTGCTTATCGCTTCTTCCAGTTCCAGTTAATGTCAACATCCTCTGCTAAACGTCTGCTTACCTTTGAATCACACTTATTTCTGATGTCCCCTCGAGCAACGCCCTGAACCCTTTAATTACCTCAGTGGAGAACAAAAGACAAAGCTGTGCTCTTTTTTTCATTGAGCAAGTGTGAGAGTGGGTGAGAAAACAGTGACTCACCGACAAAAGAACATGCAGATTCAGCAAACATTTCTTTGTGGTATTTTTCTTTTCTTTTACTCTGTTTTTTCAGAGAGCAGACATAGCCAAAGAATGCAAACTGGATCCTGGCCAGAGCAATAAAATAATTTTTTAAATCCTGTCACAGCTGCAGGGTTATGCTGATGGTTGATAAAGCGGGGTGTGGTGGGAGACTTGACCTTGTAGCCCAGAGGAAGGGGGGGACCCATCATTAGCGTGGCACCAGGAAGGTTTTACACTTGACCCGACAGCCCTCACTGTCCAGATAAGAGTGAAGGATCAGCTTCGGATCCTCCCCCCTTCCTTTCGTCTGTCGCTTCCACACACTTATTCGCCCCAGTCTAAAAGCCAGCACAGTTACTGGCAGACAAAGAAACAGGAAAGGGAAAAACACTTTGCTCTGGTCTTCACTTGGGCTGCTGTGTTTTCTGCCTCAGCAACACTTCTTCATCTCGCTCCTCCTCCTCTCCCTCCCTCTCCATCCCCGGCGACGGCACAGGGACTTGTTAGAAGACTGATGTCTGCCCCAGTTTAACTAATTAATCTTTCTCAACTCCCAAGCTTTTCCTGACGCCCAGCAGAAGCCATCAGACCACTGAGCGATCACACCTGGGTTTTTGTGCTGGCGATACATCACATCATTTACAACAGGAGACAAAGGAACAATACTCAGAGTAATGCCTGTGTTGAATGTTTCTTCATATACTGCAAGCAGAAATGTGCTTTTAACACTAGAGAGCTGCAGCTATACCAAAGAACAGACAATGCTGTGTAATCCTTGCTAAGTATGATAAACCCTGCTGGTTAGATGTGTATACCTACTCATCCCTCCTCACTAGACATCTGCACTGTAAGATAAAGTGCTGTAGATTGACAATGCATTTGTCAAAAAAGGAAATCTCCTCTGAGGGGACTGCCCTCTTGTCTTTGAACTTAATGTTGTAGGGTGCACGAACGTCTGTTGGATCTCTTTGAGTTTTTCTGGCACTAGAAAAGAGATTATACAATGAACAAACTGCAACATCTCATCCCCCGGGAAATAACAAGGGGATTTATGGGAAACGTGGTCCTAATACTGACAAATAGCAAGCACTAGCATAGATCATTTTAGCCATGATCTCATTTGTTTGTCACCATACCCAGATGTTACAGGTAATTTGACAGTGATTTATCAGTGTTATTAATTACCAGACATAACAGATTGAAAATCTGACCTCTTGAGCATGCAGTGTTTTCACGAGACAGTAACAAATTATGTCTTGTTCATCATAAATCCAGAATAGATAATGGCTGTTCTCTGTCTGGGCCAGGTAGGATTGTCTGTCTGCGGTAAGACACAGTATTAGCTCTTATGTCAAAGCTTCATTACGTCCCGGTCCAAGCTGATTGTTACCAGCTGTACTCCAGGATTCAGTCTCTATGTGTACATGAGTCTGTGGACAATGAGTTATATCTTGAACTAATCTAATGAAGGTCCCAAGAAGGGAAAAAATGGCAAGATACTCTTGATATGTCTTGGAAATATTATACAAGATTATATATCCAGTGTATTTCTATTTGCTTCAGGATTATACAGTTTACTATGAATGGGAGCATTAGTGCAGTGGAAACCTTGACCTCTCCAGGATATTTTCAGGTTCAACCCACTGACTTTCAGATCAGTGTATTATAACTGTACCACACAGAGGGCATAGCAGTAGTGATCATTAGAAGAACTCATCCAGAATAAAAACAAACCAATTGATATTCTTGACTCTAGTTATGGTTCTCTCCTCTGAAATCTAACTAAAACTAAATTTGTTTTCTTTATTTAATCTTATTGATCGTTGGAGAACATTTTATACGTTTTCCGTTTTATGTAAAATGCATTTAAAACCATGTTGTTTCCTAGAAGAGGCTGAAAAAAGCCTCAGGTCTGGGAACTGAATCATGAGAGTGGTTTGTTGGTTTGACCGATGACCACAAGTTCAATCCACCAGCAGCTCTGAGTTGCATTAAGGTCTCTGGCACACTGTATAACCCTTTGTTTGCTGTTGGGATGATGCAAACATATTAGAATGCCATCTGATCTAAGTTTTTTAAAGGCATTTGGTAATACAGATTTATAGCGACAGTGTCAGCAACACTCCCTTTAGGAGTCCTAAATTTTGCAGCGAGAACAGCCAACAGATTTTTGCCAAAGAACTTTATTTAGTTTGTCAGTTATTTTCTGACAGCAGAAAGTGAAAACTGACAGAACAGGACAGAGTGTTGTAGCTAATCCAATATTGGCTTGGATGTTGCCCAGATTAACAATGTCCACGTGAGAAGATGGGCGACCAGGACATACTGATGAGGGCTGCTGGAACCAGACACACACGGGTGAGGAAGGCGAATACTCAGTTGATGGAATGGGCCAAGAAGAGGAATAATTATGCGTGGCCAACAGAGACCGATATCCAGGAATCAGCTAGCACCTCAATGCTCTAACATCAGTAGATGAAAGCTACTTTGAAGACTAGTGTTCCTATTGTATTGGAAGATTCCAAAACAACAGGAACACTGACTGAAACAGTTAGCCACCCTCTACTTAAGCAGAACCTTGTAGAATTCACTGTCCAGTTCACTGTCCTTTATACCAGCAATACAAAAACCTGTAAGCTTGCAAATGCCACTGCATTGGTAGTCTTGGAGTTACTTAGTTCTAAGATCAAGAATACAACCTGAAGAGATAGCACCATGTAAAGGAGAAGTTTGGAAACATAGGAAGGAACACCTGAATCTCTAAGAGCTCTAAGAGACAGATCCTGGATGATAAAGAAGTACAAAGGATGTCTATAAATGAGGCTCTGGAACCTGCAAAACAAAGACTCATAAGTAAAAGTGCTGCTAGGGTAAAGGGTGACTACACCTAGAGGACCCAATGCCATCCAAGGTGGGCACCCAGCAAGGAAGCAATGGCACAAGGACAGGCCCACCCAGAGAGAAAGAAGGATCACAAGACACCAATAACCAAACAGCAGTTGCATTGCATGAGAAATGCCCTCAGCCAATTCACATTTTTGACTTATGGGTCAGTCGCTAGAACCTAATGATCCCACTTTGTATGAATGTATTGTCAGGATAGAAGAAGTGTTGAATGCTACATTAATGATGAAAAATTAATCCCAGAATGGAGCCTTGGGGAACTCCACAGAGCAACAGTGGGAACAAAGCATTTTTACTTTGATAAGTTAAATCACTTCAGGGCTGTCGCAGATAGCAAAGCACGTGCTGGAGTGTATTAATCAAAACACTGAGGTCAACTGGATTATGAGCTGCAGATAGTAGCTTTTTTTAAAAAGGCATTTCGATTACTTGGATTTTTGGAACTTAAAAATATTATTTCAGAATGGTTCCATTAAGTTTAAACACTGCTCTGGCAGCAAGCGCAAAATGTGTGTGCACTCAGGCGTTTCCCTCAGTGAGCTGACGGCCCGTTATAGAACTCAGTTCCATGTTGATTTAATAAAATCACACCTAGTTCTCAGTGGGACTTGCACTCTCTCACAGTGGATTGATCCTCACCCCAGCTTGACTTCTAAAGCCAATAAACAGCTATCACATGCTGATCAAGGAGAAGTGAAACTGTTACTTTTGGCTCCCTGTTCTCTGCTTTGATGTGAAGTGACTGGAGGACCTTGGCCGATAGACTAAATATATACAGACATCTGCAGCTCACTTCATTCCTGTTCTATGTTCTTTGCAAACATGTTATTTTTTTGCCTTTTACCCAGTAACTCTAAGAGAGCCACGGTAGGCTAATGAAAATCGGCTGCTGACTTAGAGATTGATTGCACGAACAGCCAATTGGCACCCCGCTACTCCCAGAATTGATTTTATGTAAACCAACAGTGCCACTGCTGCTTCTTCATTTCATTAAATGTGCTAGGCTTTAATCCTTTTTTTTATCCACAACTTCTATTAGATGAAAGAAAGCCAGGCAGGATACCTATAGATCCCAAAACCATGTGTGTAACAGTTCAGATAATTTTTAGCAAAAGCACGGAGAATAGGAAGAAGAGCGTATTTAGCAAGAGAGAGAGCAGAAAAACAAAGCATGTGCCAGATGAATTAGTGAAGAGTATATCATGGAAAATGACTTCTTTACAAAGCCAGGGTCATGTACCTGTGTAGGATTTAAAAAGCTTCTATGAGTTATCATGCTATCATTCCAGGCTGTCATTGCCTTATTATTTGGAGGATCAGAGACACTTGTATTATATTTCACTTCTAGCTTCTTTGGAGAACCTTCCACTGCAACCCTGCTGGGCCCACTTCTAACTGGAGGAGTTTTAGGACTTCATAAGTTTTCCCAGAGAAAAGCCACAAGACTGATTTAGCTGTAATCTTACCCTATGTCTTTATAGAAACCAGATCTGCTGCATCATGAGCTGCACAGTCAGATATAACGTAAAACCATTGAAATGACAGCCATCACTGAAGTTACAGGGTACTACTGAGCTGAGCTGTTGTAGGCTATTGTATTGAAGGTATTGTAGACTGGTAAAAGTTCATCTATCTATCTATCTATCTATCTATCTATCTATCTATCTATCTATCTATCTATCTATCTATCTATCTATCTATCTATCTATCTATCTATCTATCTATCTATCTATCTATCTATCTATCTATCTATCTATCTAAGAACTTTGTTTTTTTGTTTTTTTGTTTTGCACAGTAACCTCTGACCTCTGCCTCTGTAAAACAAATAAAATAAAATTGAGCAGAGTGTATTTTGCACCAAATAAAATGCAATTCTAAAAACTTCAGGCATTTTCACTGGTTGCATGACCTAATAACACAACAAGAATGGCAGTGAGAAACATTCAGACCAGGAGTGAGGGGGAAAAAAAGCAGATGAGAGAGTTGAGGCGGGGGATTAGTGGCCAGGGGTATCACGGTCAAAGTCATATCAATTTATGCTGCTAAATTCCTCAAAGCTAGAGGGGGAGCCCGGCGGCATGCTTGTTTACAGCTGATGAGGGATAATTCCATATTCTCTCTCTGTGGCAGGAGTCACCTGATAGGCACTCATACCACTGTATGAAAAATTGGGGCCACGATCACAGTGGGACTATAATGACATATCAGTCTGCTGCAGTAGCGAGGCTACTTGTATACCTTGCGGCTGGATGGGTCAATTTAGATCACGTTCAGAGGATAAATTAATCAGGGAGCTTGGGGAGAGCATTTCAATTAAGGGAACCTGGGTTGAATTGCGCTCGTCCTCACAGTTAACTGGATTTTGATGAACTTATATTAATTCATACTGTGTCAAACACATTTTAACATCGTTAATATGAATTTCGACTTGTGCCATAATGACCCAGTAAGACTAAAAGAAACATTTTCCTCATTTCTTTAAGCGGTGAACCAAACGTTGCATGCATCTGAGCACAATAAATGGTGCGTCTTATGCTAACCCACAACAGAAATCCCAACTCCTGCTCCCTTGTTCTGTGGCAATGCATGAGAAGCAGTGCGTTTTGGCTTATCCCAAATGCAGATGTCAGAACAGGCTTCCTGGTTATCTGATCTGACACATAACATGGCAGATCTATCTGGGCACGAAGCAGGAAATGAAAATGACTTTACTCTCTTCTTTTTCATTTAAACTGTATGCTCTGTGATGCATGTTTCATGTTTGTGGGAAGTAAAAAATACACACACACCACCATACACAAGACTGTGTCTGTATGTGGCATCGGTCAGGCAGCGGTCAGAATAGGTTTTCATTAAAGGACTTGCTGTTCATGGGTGAAATGTTGACAGACATGTGAATGTTTGTCAGCAGACTGAGGTTAAGCTAGACGTGGAAGTGAAATGGTTTTGAGCGTTTGACGATCGGTTGTTTGTGATTTTGGCGGCCAACTGGTTAAGAGTAGAAAAGTAGAAAGTATTAGTAGAGAAACGACCTGAACTGACCACAATATAACTGCTCAGCCAAAAGAAAAAAATGTCATTAAGTCACAATGCCCGACCAGTTCCACAAATAAATGGATTTAGACAGACCGTCTTCTAGGGACTCAAAGTAAGTAGCAAGCAAGACTGATTACTTTACCACCAGAGATTGGCAGTAACGCGTTACTGTAATCTGATTACTTTTTTCAAGTAACGAGTAAAGTAAGGGATTACTATTGCAAAAACGGTAATTAGATTACCGTTACTTTCCCGTAGGAACGCTGCGTTACTGCGTTACTAAAACCGTGATTTTTTTGCGAGAATGTCTCACGACAGTGACGTAAGCGAGTGCGCCGTTAGTGACAACAGCTGTGTGCAGATCAACAATGGATCATATATTCAGGTTGTAAATCGTGTTTTTAAAAAGTAACTAAGTAACTAAGTAATTAATTACTTTTTAAAATAAGTAATCAGTAAAGTAACGGGATTACTTTTTTGGGGAAGTAATCAGTAATTAGTTACTGATTACTTTTTTCAAGTAACTTGACCAACACTATTTACCACCAAAGTCATATGAAATCATAAACTGTATATGAAAGATGGACCTAGCCACCGACTGGCTAAAGTTCTCTCTTGTAGCCCAAAATTGTTTGTTTTGGTGATTTGAAATCTGATGTTACAAGTGACGGGTCACCATATGCTTGTATTCTAACAACTTGCCAAAGACAAGGTAGCCATGCTCTTAGGCCCACTGGTTTATAACTCCTTTGTTTCTATGTGAGGATTATCATTCACAAATACAACATCATGTCGTATCCAGTAAGACTTTGAAACTAGCAGCTGAGACCATAAACTCCTAGGACCTGGCGTCCACATATGTGGATATCACATTTTGGGTTAATTAGACCAAAATGCTCAATTTTGCTCTACAAGGGCCTGATATCCACTTACGAGGGAATTATACTGCTACTGTTCTATCAAAATTTTAAACGAATATCCTCACGTGTGGCTCTTATTTTTCTTAAAAACAAAAAAAAGTAAAAAAAAAAAAAATCTGGTAATTCTTTGTTTTTACGTTCATCGGCCCAAATATCAAAGAGAAATTAAAACTGCATGCCATGGAAGAGTTCGGGTCTTAGGAGGTTAAACCATGCAATCGTATTCCTACAGACTTCTATACAGCAGCATTTATTTTTGCAATCCGAGGAGTTGATTCATATTTTCCATTAAAAATGCAGGTTTAAAGTACTTTTTAAACCTGGAAGTTTTATTCATTTTTATACAAAGTCTAACATATTCTGTTACTACATACCCGAGTTTTAATCTTACATATCTGAAGAGTTTGAGTCAGGTAAACTCTAGCAATGTTTGTGCGCATCTGCTGTTTTTACACAATGGAGACTTCACACGAAATTTCATGGAGTCATTAATGTCCACTGTAAAACAATTCATTTATTATGTATTTATTAATTTATTCATGTGAATCCTATGGAAGTGTAGATTAGTTTTTTTTAGAATTTTCTTACCCCTTCAAATTCAAGTGCATAACTGTAGCGAGTGTAGGCAGCCAGTCCTCAACTGTTAATTTGCTGGCTAGCCACATCTATTTACTTTGGAGTAGGCTGTAAAATGTTGTGAAAAGAGTGATATGAGTTGATGAGCCAGTGAAGCTCACTTCTGTCCGATGATAATGACACTGCTGCAAATTTTGAGGATGTCGTGAACTTTATCTGTCTGCAAGCTGGTTTTCACACTGTTAGCCTCTGTTAGCTGTCATTAGCAAAACCTTTATTTTATGTAGATATAACCTGCCGCTCACTGAATATTTTTCTTTGTCTGACCATTTTGTTAAGCCCTTGAGGTGCTCGTGTGGATCAGCATGCTGAAATACTCAGACCATGCCAGATTAAAAGTCACTTGTGTGGGGGTGTTTCTCCGGTGTTACTGTGGTGGTTTTCTGGTGTCCACAGTCTCATCTGAGGACAAAAACCTTTGTCCCGCCACATCAGCAGATAACTGGAGAGTAAACCGATTACCAAACCATATGTTTCATAACGAGTCAGAGCGTGGCGACAGATATCTGATAACCATGCAAGCAAAGTGTCTAACTGAAGATCTGAGAGACCCCGAGACAGGGCAAGGCCGTCCCACGTGCGTGTGTGTGACTTGGCTCTGTTGGAGAACGCTCGCTAAAGGAGATGTCGCTCAGCACTGAGAAGCAGTGTTGATGATAAGTCAGAGAAGGCAAACAGCGAGAGGCGAGACAGAAGCAAGAGGTAAATAGAGATAGCGCTGATGAAAAGTGGGGACGTGAGAGCTGGTTAGCAGTTATAGACATGAACTCTGGCTGAACCCCCCAACTGGTGGCGGCCTTCTCTACAACCTCAACAGGATGAGACATTAGGGTAGGACTCAGAGAGCCCGACATCAAGCCGACAGCAAGACGTGATATCTTATTTTCCCGAGCTGCGCTGACACAAATTCCACTTATTGTTTTTTTTTTCTCATGCCTGCGGAGAGAGAAAGAAGTTTCGCACACAGGAAAACTTCACTCCCAGATGTTCATGTAGTTCCTTCGCTTCTAATCCAAATAATTTCAGAGCGTTTTCCCGGATAAAGACGTTCATCTTGTCAGGAGTCTTTTGATTGAAAGAAATCCTTGACCTTCCAGTGCTGTTAAATTAAGCTGAAGGAGCACTATTGCATGTGCATGCAATTCTATCTGTCAATCCTTGAATGAATATAAGACATGTGGACAAGCCTTCACCACATATATATGACACAGCGAGAGCGTGTGTGTGCGTGGGTGTGTGTCTGAGAGAGAGAGGGGTAGAGCGTGCAGCTCCATGTTAGAATCAGAAAAGATGAAACCCACGTTCACGATATATATTACACTTAAATTACCTTGAAGGCTGAGAGGTGTAGATTGCTTTTATCGCACAGTATCCGACATCCACGTGCAGTGGTGGAGGAATCTTTTTTTCTCCATTTGATCTCATGCTAATTTGAAAGCAGACGTTAAAACGGTATCGAATAGTCCTGAACCTGTGCCAGTGTGTCACCTCTCTGCAGCTGTGCCTCCGCGCCTCTCGCTGATGGGAGCTTCAGCAATTAAAGCTGAACAAATAAATGGCTATCACATCGCAGAGAGAGAGAGAGAGGTGAAATTGGCCCGGTTCAAGCATATCAATCAGAGCAGATGTGTGTTTAGATAATAAAAAGACCACAGCAGGGCACGCTTCTGTCAAGTGTTTCAGAGCAAGACTCACTGCAGAGTAGACTACACCCACTTCAGCACAGTTTATAATATATATCCTCTTGTTAAAATGCAGCAAAACAAGTAATACTGCTGGGCTAAAGCAAATACTTTGTCTTTCCTTCGAGATGTGTAGCTACCGGGTAAACCGCTGTTGGAATGGGCTGACTTGGCAAGCTAGGTGACAAGTGTGTTAAGAGATCCAAACATCACCAACTGTAACAGCCCATGCCAACTAATATTACTTACTAATCTAGCAGTGAGAAGCCCAACCTGGCATCTGTCAAGCAGCCTTTCATTTTGGGAAGCTCGTGCCAAGAATTAAAAGCTGGTCTGAAATCGACTCTCGCTCGGCCTCTCAAACATCAGCTTCTTCTGTCAGCATCCTTTTCAGTCTCTTCACCTGTGCTATGACATCCGTACTGAGGATCCCAAGCTGGCTTGGGGGGGTGGGTGGGGGGGTGGATGGATTGTTCCTTATCAGCACAAAGTACACAGTGCAAGAACAACAGCTCTGTTGTGCAGAGGACTGGGGATGAAACAGCCATTGCCCTTATTAAAAGTCAATAGAGCATTAAAATGTTTTTTAAGTTCTCCATTTTAGGCCAAACTACAGGGGCCCTGAGAGTTCAAACTTAGCAAATAGCACAAAACACAAGGGAAACAGAGCAAAAACCACAACTGAAGTTGAATCAGACAGAACAAATACTGCAAACACTCAGAAAAACAAACAAAAACAAACATAAAGTGTTTTTGGGGAGATACAATGAAAGTTACAAGCTAACAGTAAATGGCTAATAGCAGACATGCATCTACAATATTATTTGAATCATGCAATTAAACTTTGTTAGAAATGTTATACTTGCAGCTTTTTCTCCCTCACAACACTGAAGAACACTCCACCTCTTTTGTCTCAGTGTGATCCTTCACTTATTTCAGTCTCTATGAATTCAATCACATTGTTGTCTCTCAAAAACACTTCCACTGTGTTTTTGTGAGTGTTTGTTTTTTTCTATTTCTGCTGTGTTTCGGCTGCTTTTGCATCATGTTTTCTATTTGGTGGTATTTTCTTCAGTTATGAACTCTCAGGGTCGTTGTACAAACAGCTGAATGATGATGCTTAAATGGTATAATGCAGTATTGTGCAAAAGTTTTGAGCCACTGTTCATTTCTTTGTTTCTTCTTCCTTAAGCAGTTGGTCACTAACTGCCTGCTGCAAAGCACATAATTTATTCCCTTTAGCTGAACCTATGAAAAAATGCCAAACATAACACAGTTTGACAGGCAAAAACTGTATTTTTGCCCCAACAATGAGATTCCTAAACAGCAGCTAGCTGAAAACTTGGCAAATCTCAAAATGGCATGCAGTGTATCCTTAAACAAAATTGAGGACACTGGACAAATGAAAAAGTGGCAAGCCCAAGACGTTAGCTACAGCAGGTGAACAGCATCTGCAAGTCACATCGTAAAGAAACGGCACTGGGCTAAATGGGTTGTTTATTATGTCATAAGTGGTAAACATAACCATTCCTTCCCACTGTCACCAACTGTAGGAGTTGTCTGATTGTTGGGTTTATATAAAGCGCCTTGAGGTGACAGTTGTTGTGAGTTGCTGCTGTAAAAATAATATTGAACTGAAATTGAATTTAATAATTGTGTACTTATTTGTATGTATATTTCCTTAGTATTTGTTTAATTTTAATAAAATAATATATGTTAGTTTGATTACATATATATTGCTCTGTAGCTCAATCTAAAGTAATGCAATTAATCTGAAAAAGTAACTAAATACTAAAAAAGTAACTAAAGCTTTAAAATAAATTTTATTGAGTACAAGATGAAATAACTGCATCCACAATAGGGGAGCAAAATCAGGAAGCAGTACAACATGGGAATACCTAAATAAAGTACAAGTACCTTAAACCTCAGTAAAGTAAAAATACTCAGTTAAATTCCTGCTAAAAGCCATGCTCTCGTCTAATGGTGCTGGGGACTGTTAAGACTGCGGCTTTGTTGGGGGAGCGGCACCAGGGGTGGCCAATCGTGTTTTTGGGAGGATGGATTCTACATATTCACAAGCAGAATCTGTTTATGGAGAAATCAGAATTTCTAGGATGAGTGTCTTTTATCTGGACTTCCTGCTTGTACATGCAGTACTTGCAGTTTGAGACTGCCTGTCTGCCTGTGGCTGACTACAAAGTCTGCTTGCCATTCAGCTAAGATGGCAAGCAGAAGAAGTTTGAGCCTAAGAGGCAGCAGCAGCAGCATCTTCAAGCATTTTGCTTTACTGCCACAACTGCACATTCCAAACAGAGTCTCGGCTGGGTAAGAATGCGTACACTACTGGCCAGAAAACCAGGCGAATTAGCATAAGTGCCATGTTCGATCCATCAGCGGGGGACTCAAATGGCTGCTGGTCCTTATCCCATCCCACTCTTGGCCTTGTTTGCGGAGGAAGTCGTGAACTCGGAGAGAGGGGAAAGGGAGAGGCCGTCTGTTTAAGTTGATATTTGCTCTCAAAGTAATTTGGAGCAGATTTTTTGGAATCAGTGAAAGGGCTTCGCTGTAATTCCCTTTCATGCTCATCTTCTATCTCTGAAGTCACCATGGGGCCTAAACAGCAGCATAAGGATGCCAGATGGATTAGAGGGATCCTGTCTCTCTCTCCCTCTCTCCATCTCTTTCAATCGCAACATGTTTTGTGTACAGGGATCCAGAAGGCAGATGACAGAAGACCAAATCACACTGGCTCTTTCTCACTGTCACTCTTTCCTTTCCTCACAGTAACTTACTCTGACATGTCTTTTTTTTTTTCTTCCAGTGCTTGCTGGACTGATTTCCTCCCTCACATCATGACTTGCTTGAGCAGTTGCTGGAAAATGATGACAAAAAATGCCTTTTTTATTGTTTTACAATAGAAAAGCTTTTCATTCATTTGGAATCCGAGCTCATCGGTAAAACTCTCGTTCCGTCTCTGGTTTTACTGCTCAGTTCAAATTAAAACGTGTCCTAAATATTAACTTTTAAATAATGAATGACATGCATGCAACAGCAGGAGTCAACAGCGATGTCTCAGACATAACACACAGGGAGGGATACCCGATAGGGGTTTATTCTGCTTTAGCCGCAAACTCCATGAAGACAATGGGTGCCAGGCATTGCTGTGAACTGTGGAGGGAAAGCAATAAAAGCTGTTTTGCTGCAGCTGCATTGTTTTAAATGCCACGCGAGTGCTGATATATATATATATATCTATATAAATATATATATATAAAGTTTGCAGTTCCTTTGTTGGAACAGTCCTGGCTTATTACTGATGAACTGTCTTGTTTTAGATTACTGTGCACAGTAAAACTCGCTCCCCTCAATGACAGCTGGAGGTAACATGTTAAGTGCTATGGTGGAAAAAAAAGAAAAAGAAAAAAAGAGCAAAGCCCCACAGGTCAGAGTCATCTGCCTGGGATCTGTTCGGTGGGGTTACGAGGATCCTCGTAAATATCTCTCGCCAGCTCATCAGCTGCACTGCGCTGCACACTGTTTCCCGACGAGGCCGTGGGCTGGTTGAAACGAACTATGATGGATGCAGTGTGGCATGGACACAGTGAGAACGCCACAACATTACTGATTGTGAACAGTACAGTGTTTGTGCCTGTGAAAATCAAGCTCAATTTGTATTTAAGTGAACAGTAAAGTTCTTCTACTTTCCGTTATCCAGTTTTTAGCTTGTAAGTATCGACAGAATTTTACATTTCATTTTTCTAATGTGAAAAAAACAAGACAGTTAGTTAGTCAAACTGTAGCTGTTCATCATATGGCCTCACATTTGATTCTGGAATAAGTTTGAAAATAAAATCAGATAGTTCCAAAAATTATCGCCCCTCTCTTTATTTCAAATGTAGTGTTAAAAAGCAAATACAACAAGCTGAAGCTAAAGTAACTTCAACTTTGGTTTGTTTTACATGCATATCAGATGACCAAAGCCCGTGCTTCTGATTTTATTAAGCATTTGATGAAATCATATGGAATTAATTCTGAAAGCATTCCCGGGACATGAAAATTATGCAAATGTTCAATAATCACTGTTTGGCAGTGGTCATCCGATGGACTGGAGGGTTGCCAGTTTGAACCTGTGTTTGGGAATACTGGGTGAGGATACTGAATGATAACTGGTCCCACCCACAGCAAAAAGTCCTTGAGCAAATCATACACCTTGAGTGAAGCACTCACATGTCCTCAAGGCTGTTGCTCTGAGAATTAATACCTTCTAAATAGACTTTCCTGCTTAAATGCAAGCTTAAACAGGGATTTTCTGAATGTGACAAGCACTACTTGCTTGTGACAAAACACATTTGCTGGCGAGACATCTCCCGGGACAAACGTGAAATCCTAGTGTTGGTTGCCATCTCTTCTGTCATGCTGCTTGTAAAAGAATTACTCCCTCCTGCCTGTAGCTACACTTGTGACAAGGCTGGAGTATCGGGCCGCTTAAATTACAATTGTCATTGACTTGCAGTGGTCACACATGCAGATTAAGAGGACCGAGAAGATCCTTTTGCTTTTTTGTCTGGATTTTGTGTTGAACTGGGCCAAGGTTATGTGATGAAGTTCATCAAATGGTTGTTCTCTTAAGTTGGCACATGTTCTTTTAAAAGTAGATAAGTTGCATTGTTGAATATAAATAAACTGTGTTCCATTTGTTTTTCTTGCTAAGGGCAACAAATGGAAGCAGCATCAAATTAAAAATGACAAAGCTTACAAAGCCAAAGCCATGTTTTGCTGAGACATCGTATCCTTGACCAAGGTTTTCCAGGATTTGCCTCATCCACCACCACCTCACACATCCCTGGCAGCACGGTCTCACCAGGTGGTTTGACTTTACAGCCACTTTTCCACTTGAGGACTTAATGCAGACACACGGTCCCAGCTGGAACTCATTAGGCCTATGGCTCAACCACCTAGGCCAAAATCATAACACCAGCTCAATCAGCTGGTGCAGGGGGGCCTCTGATCTACGGGAGGACGCTGAAGAGGTTTTAATGTTGGGCCACCACAGGATAATGCGTTCCACTTATAATTAGGTTGATGCAGTTTGGCCATTGGTATAATATGGTCACTTGGCTAGTTTTAGACAGATTTCAAAAAGAAGAAGCATATCAACTTCTCTTTCTCGGGGGCTGAAAACAATCTGCAAGTACGGCATTATCCATGATGGCAAACATTAGCCTATTTTTTTTTTTTTTTTTAATTCTTTTGCCTGTCCCATTTGGTTCTTTAGCCGTCAGAATTGTTGTCTGAAGACCAAGAAGGATACCCAATGGATTTACTTTGCCAAATGGATCATCATGGCATTGCCGTATTGGTCCATTTGATTGACCTTTGTTGTTATTATTTATTTTATTTTATTTTATTTTCAGTTGTTACAGACGGGACAGACGTGACTGAGGGATAGGAAAGGGAGAAAGAAAGATGAAGGAAAAGAAAAACAGAAGGGGAGAGGGACAGTGAGAAAGGGCACTTAAAAAGAGAAAGAAGAGAAAAAAACTCTCCTGGATCACCTGTTGAGAGAAAAAGAAGAGAAAACAAGCCAAAAAAACCAGAGCAACATACTAAATACAACACCATCGCATTAATCTAGCTAAGTGTAAACAGCAGTAAATACTAAATATTGAATGTTGTTGTGCAGCACGCAGGACAGACAGCGCACAATGTGCTTTGAAGTAGCAGCCAAGAAAGGTGTAGTTTATGTCTATGAACAGTGAACACCCGTGTGCACACCTGTGTGGATCAGCGCACTTGTATTCAAAAGGTTTCCCCATGTAACGGTCTGCTAGAGGGTGTAGAGAGCCATAGCCCCGTCCCCCAAGGCATGAAGCAGGCATGGAGGAGATCCAGCCTTTTTTTTCATTTAACCTACAAATCCGACAGGCAAAGATCCTTTTGTGTGTTACCCTGCAGTTCTAACGTTCGTGGCATCTTGGTGAATGTAACCACATTTACCATCCTTTCACCCATGATTTCTTCCCCAGCCACTGAGACATAGGCTGTATCCCAATTCAGGGTCTGCAGCCTTAAAGTACACAGCCTCAACAGTCCTCAAGGGCCGCGTACTCAAAGACCACTAAGGCCGGAAGTGCGAGGCTTGTGAAATGGGACGGTCTAGCCTCAGTCGCGCTGCCCAGGTTGCCTAGCAACCATGATACTAACAGCTGGAAACGTTTCATACAGCTTCGTTTGACAGAAATGAAGGAGAAAATCTTTTGTTCATTTGTTTGTTTGTTTCTACATGAGCTTTGATCATTCTCTGTAAGATTAAACTCAGCTATTGAATGGCGTAAATTTTAAAGTAAAGGCTTTAAAACCAAGTTAGTACAAACGTCACTTATGTCACATAACTTTGCCGACATGTGGCCAACAGTAATGTTTTAATGTTCTTCGTTTTCACATAAATAAGTGACATAATATTCAGTACTTACTTAAAGTTTACTCTTCGGGCACCCCTCATCCGCCATTTTTTTTCGGCAAAATTATCCACACTCACTGCCGGGCTATGCATTCTGGGATATGTTGGGCCACGAAGTCTACACCACCACGTCCTTAAAAACACATTTGAGGGCCGCATTTCGAGCAGCCTTCGAATTGGGACAGCCTTCGTCGCGTCGCTGTGACGTAATCGGCCTTAAAATGTGGCCTTTAAGGCTGCAGACCCTGAATTGGGATACAGCCATAGACCAGATTGTTTTGGTACATTCACCAGCTAGTTGCTAATGTTGTGTCATTTGGCAATGAATAGGTAGTGAATAGTCTTTAAAGTGTTTTTAATGGAAAAGTTTGCTTGTGCTGAAATTAAGCTGAGCCAAAACAACAGGCTAAAAGACATTAGAACAGGGGTGTCAAACTCAAATACACAGTGGGCCAAAATTCAAAACTGGAACAAAGTTGCGGGCTAACATTAATATTTATTGAAATATATTTATTCCTCCAGATATAAGAATGAATCTTTTCTTATGGACTCAAACACGTTTTGGTGAAAAACTGAATATGGAACAAGCAAAGCTTAATACTAAACAATATATATATTAGCTGTATAATACCAGTAGGCCAACTCTAATAGTAATTTGGTATGGCTTCGTGGGCCAAATGTAATTAGGCTGCGGGCCAAATTTGGCCCGCGGGCCAGAGTTTGACACCTATGCATTACAAGGTACTATGGGAATGTGGGGAACCCTTGTTATTTGGTGCATCTGCTTTCACACTATACATATTAATATGATTCACTGTTAGTATGAAAATATTCCTTAGTGTAGCTTACATTTAGGTTTTCTCTGCATTGGAAAGGCTTGCGTGTGAAGCACCTTAAACTAACATCGACAGTTCCTCTAGTCTTTGAGGGTTAGATTACTTTATGAGCCTGTTATATGAATTATTTATATTTATTTTAATATAAATGTAGGGTCTTACCTTGCAATACAAAACACTTTGATGTTCTGTTGTTTACAACCTTTGATAAATGCCACCATGAAGCTTGGACAATATCATGTAAATAAACACAGAAATTTTAAAAAACAGGAAACAGAGCTAAATCTCAAAGTATAAAATGCTAGCAAGACTTAACAAAGGCTGAGGGCAAAGACAGACTAGATAAACACAGAAATGAGGAATAATTAATTGAGACACTAATGAGGGTGTTACACCCTGAAAAGGGGCTGAAAAGGGGATAAGTCAATGACGACGCTCAGACACGATGCTTCTCTTTCAGCAGCTTCATTGCGAATGATTCAGAAATATAAACATACATACAAAAGTATTAAACATCTTAACAACGATGTACAGTCTCTGTTAGTTGTAAGACAATATATCTCAAGACTGTTTTCTTTCCTTTTCTATAAGTTACAGATTAAATTGAATGTAAGAATTTACAAAAACAGCTTATGAATCAATAAACAAACTTAGACCATTAAACTGAAATGTACAGAAAATAAACAAAATATTCATATAAAAACACTAATAGGCATTTGTCTCTTCATACAAAATAAACATGTTCTTCGTCCAGATCAAATGCAAAATGCACACAATGTATGTTTCATACACAGTCTGGCACGATAATGCTTCATGCTAGCCACCAACAGAGCGCTTAGCTTAGCTTGCTGCTTATAGCTTATCCTAACATCACAGTTAACACAGGTCATCTAAGTATTCCTAGTAACCTCTTGGTACATTTGGAAACACGGTCAGTACAACTCAACATACATATTTGTAAAGTCCAACAGCAGAATTGCACAATTATTACCTGAAAAGGGGATAAGTCAATGACGACGCTCAGACACGATGCTTCTCTTTCAGCAGCTTCATTGCGAATGAGGCATCGTGGCCAGAGCTCCCCCTTCCGGCAACAGCAGGCATAACTAATCAATCATGATCACTAAATCACATGGATTATTTCCCAGGCTCGACAAGTAGATCACAGATTGAATGTTACACAGGTTGTAGTCACATTAAGGATTATTATCCGGTTGAACATAGTCATGAACTCTTTTAACTATTTTAGCCTGTGTTACATTACGTCTCTTAATGGGACTTCTTTTACCCTTGTTTATACATTTACATATTTGAAATAAATTGAATAATATATTGGGTAACTTTTAACCACAACTTTTTACTCCATTATGGACTTCAACAAATAATCAATCTATCACACACTCCCCCACAAAATTAGATGTCGTCCCGACATCACAACTCTTATGAACTAAAACTTAACAAAATGTCACAAAATCCAGTTGTTTTTAATCTTAGTTTCCTCTTTTGTACTGAGTCTTAAGTCTGTTCTTTGTTCAGTATCCTTGCATGAATAGTGGCTGACAAATTTGGAATGAATTAGGCCACATGGTTATTGGTTGAATGTCTCTGTGTTGTATGGGTTGATACTGGTAGGGCATTTCGTTTGTACACACTGTACTGTAGCATGTTGGAGTACCCAGCTGATCATAGGTGAAAACCTTAGGGGCTCGTCTCTCCCTCCTTGGCAAACTATAGGTCCCTCCTCTGTTGCTTTCAGGCAAGCATGGGCGTGGAGATGCTAGAGTGTCATCCATTACCTCTCCACCTACTTGTCCATCTTCCTCTTGATGGTCTTCTTCCTGTGGCCTATTTCCGTCATGTGTCGCAGGCTCCTCTGTGTACGACATGAGCCTTTCTTCACCCAGTGGTCCATTACCACCGGCCTCTGGTTTCTCCTGGTCATTACCATGCTCTGTGACCCTCTCTGTACTGGGCACTTGAGTCTGTGTTACGGGCCCATAATAATACCCCCATTCCTCCTCGTCATCTTCTACTTCCTGGTTCACCTGTTCTGCGTCTTTTTCCCTCACTCTTCTTTTCTTTTGTTTCGGTGATACTTCTGGTGGCCTTTCCAGGGGTAAGTAATCACATGGCAGCAGCAGGTTGCGGTGCATGATTCTTGACCTTCCCCTCCCTTGCTCTGGTTTCACCTCATACACGGGGAGGCCTTCTGCAACTTGACGGATGACAACATTGATGTCCTGTTCCCAGTGATTACGAAGCTTCCCCGTTCCTCCTCTAGGGGTCAGATTTCGGACAAGAACACGATCGCCAGGGTATAACACAGAGCTTCTCACTTTCCCATCATAATGTTTTTTACTCCTGTCTGCTGACTTCTTTGCATTCTCCCGTGCTATGTCATATGCCTCTTGCATTTCTCGTGTCCATTTCTCCATGTAGGTTCGGTGGTCTGTTTTCCCTGTCTCAGAGGTGAGACCAAATAGCAGATCAATAGGTAACCTTGGGGACCTTCCAAAGAGAAGGTAGAAAGGAGAAAACCCAGTTACCTCACTTCGTGTGCAGTTATAGGCTATAAGCTTGTTCAAGGACTCTTTCCAACTTGTCTTCTGCCTATCAGTAAGTGTCCTCAACATTTGTAGTAACGTCCGGTTGAACCGTTCAACTTGTCCATTCCCTTGTGGGTGGTATGGTGTAGTTCGGGATCCCAATATGCCACAGTTCTTTTTCAGCTGGGCAAAGAGCTGGTTCTCAAATTCGCCACCTTGGTCATGGTGTATCCGTGCTGGCAGTCCAAACTTCAAGGCGTAGTCATTAAAGATGCGATCAGCAACCGTTTTGCCAGACTTGGAGGTGGTGGCATAAGCCTGTGCAAAACGAGTAAAGTGGTCAACAATCACCAAAATATACTCGTAACCACCCTTACACTTGTCCAAGTGGAGAAAATCTATTGACACCAGTTCAAACGGCTGTGTGGTAACAATACTGGTGAGCGGTGCCCTCGCTTCTTTACATGGTATCTTTTGTTTCAGGCAAGTGCAGGTCTTTGTCACATAATGTTCAATGTCTCGTTGCATGTAAGGCCAAAAGAATCTATCTCTGATCAATGATGTTGTTCGATCAGTGCCCTGATGACCCATCTCATCATGCAATTCTCTCAGTATAGTTTCTTTGTACTTTTCAGGCAACACAAGCTGTCTCTTGGTTGTGGTTTTTCTGCAAAGAATACCATCTTCATCAATATGAAGTCTTTCCCATTCACGCAGGAGACACTTGCTTTGGGCACTTAGTGTATTAAGTTCATGCCTTGTTGGCTTTTCATTCCTCATTTTGCACTGCATTATTGGGCCAATATTTCCATCATCTTGCTGTGCTTGTTTGACCTCTGTAACCGAAAATTGGTTGTGTGGTTCTTCACTCACTGATGTACACTGGAGACGGGTGAGTATGGGGCAGACCATTGGTGAGTTGAAATCTGGAGTCTCCACAACTTGGGTTATTGCTGCCACACAATCTGAACCCATTTCCTCTGTACACTGTTCCATCATTTCCTCTATCTCAAAAGGCATTCTTGAAAGACTGTCAGCATCCACATTCTCTCTACCTGGGCGATATCGGATGGTGAAATGGAAGTCTGCAAGCTCTGCCACCCATCTATATCCAGTTGCATTTAGCTTGGCACTTGAAAGGATGTAGGTGAGGGGGTTATTGTCAGTGAACACAGTGAAAGTAGGCGCATAATAAAGATAATCTCTGAATTTCTCTGTGACGGCCCACTTCAGTGCGAGAAACTCCAGTTTTCCTGAGTGAAGATGATAGTTTCGTTCAGCTGCAGTCAATGTCCGGGAGCCATAAGCGATCACACGGAGTTTATTATCTTGTTGTTGGTATAGGACTGCTCCGAGGCCTTGGGCTGAGGCATCGGTATGGAGGATGAATGGTTTAGAAAAATCTGGGAACCCGAGGACTGGTGGCTCAACTAGGCAGTCTATTAGTCGTTCCAATATGCGCTGATGTTCTTCAGTCCACACAATTGACTTGTGTGATGGAACCCCTTTACTCTTTCTTGTGACTTGTTTTGTGTTTGTCTGGTTTTGGGATACATTGTTATCTTCCGCTGTGCCCTTCAACAAGCTATACAGTGGACCTGCAATACGGGAGAAGTCCCGTATGTACTGCCTATAGTAACTTAACAAGCCCAAGACAGTTCGCAGCTCTCCCACATTGCTTGGTCTCCTGTCCTTCAAGGCAGTCACTGCATTGGTGTCAGCTGGATCAATTTTGCTACCTTCGGCTGAAACAATTCTCCCTAGATAGCGAACCTCGTGTTTGAATAATTCACATTTACTGGGTTTAAGCTTGATCCCATACTTCCTCAGTAGTTGAAGCACTTTTCTGACATGATTGACATGATCATCAAATGAATGACTGTACACTAGAGTGTCATCAAGGTAGGGTACACAGATGTTGTCTCGCACCTCTTCCAGACACTCTTCCATGCAGCGTTGGAAGGCTGCAGGTGCATTCATCAGCCCGAATGGAATCCTTATCCATTCGTACAGGCCCCATGGTGTCACAAAAGCAGTTAAAGGTCGGCTGCCTTCATCCATAAAGCCCTGATGGTAGGCCTTGCCTTGGTCTAACAATGAAAACCATGAGTTGCCGCCAAGACTGTCGAGAATGTCCTGCACTCGAGGGATTGGTTGTCTGTCTGGATGAGTCTTTTTGTTTAGTTCTCTGTAATCTATACAGAGACGTAAGCTGCCGTCCTTCTTTCTCACACAGACAACTGGTGAGGCATAAGATGAGTTGGATTTCGTGACCCATCCTTGTGCAATAAAGTTGTGCAGATACTCTTTCATCTCTTTGTATAGCGGCTTTGGTACCGACAGGTAAGTGCGTGCTACAGGATCCATATCCTTCAATGATATCTTCAGTTTCAACTTGTCGATACATCCAATATCATCATCTGATTTGGAAAAGGAAGAGCATTCCTCACGGAGCATCTTTTGCACCACCCCCCTTTCAGATTCACTCAGGTGCGTAAGGTCAATTGGTGGTTCCCATGAGGTGTCAGGAATTTGCTCGCTCTCTGCATTCACTTGATTCACCAATAATGGGGAGCACTGGTCAGATTTCTCTAAAACTGTCGCTGGGTACACAGCTTGAATTTGCTCTAAGGTGCCCACAACAGTTTTTCCTGACAGCTCAATGTCGTGATCAGTGGGATTTTGCACATCAAGAACAATATAGGGGGGGACCCCCCTTCTGAGTCCTACTAGTGTCTCACAAAACTCCAGACCTTCAGCCCACTGAGGGTTTATGTCAGGCTCAAAGAGAAGTGTAGTGTCTTTCTTCAACGGGCGGGTCTGCACCTTACAGTCAATCTGAACAGAAGTGTGTTTGGGTACAATGACTTTCTCTTTTGTTGTTCTCACAACAAAATCATGTGATTGTTTAGCAGTCACTAAATCAATAAAGGTTATGACATTTTCTCTTTTAAGGCAAGGGAAAGCCCCTCTTAATGCCTCGTGCAGCTGCTCAGTTCTTTCAGCATCCATTTGCTCTATAGTACTAGTTTTCAGTATTTGCTCAATGACATTAAAGCCTAGAATGGGCTGCGAAAGACTTCCGCCTTTCATCACTAACATGGGAACTACAAGTTCTTTAGGGTTTGCTCCCTCAGCAGCTAGACCAAAAGTGACTTCAATGAAACCCTTGTAAGGGATGTTTTGACCATTAGCAGCTGAGATTTTTAAATCGTCAGGTGCATCAAGTAACTCAGAAACATCTCTTAATTTCTCATGTGGTAAATACTTCTTTTTCCACTCTTCATTAACAATACACACTTGGGAGCCTGTATCCCATAAGGCTTGAGTTTGGTGGCCTTGTATATAACAGTCAACTATACACTGTTTCCCAACAAGAGCAACAAGATGGGACTGGCTGTCCACCCTTTTGGGGTGAATAACACTTGCCTTTGGGTGCGTGTGCTGATTTACTTGAGGCTGAGAGTGTTTGTTGCATTGTTTTCTGTGTCTGGGCCAGTGCTCAGCTTGGCACATCTTAGAACAATAAGTGCTTTTTTTACAAGCTGCACACCTTCTGAGTCTTTTGAGTTTTCCCAGAACACCACAGTAATAGCAAAGCTGTTGGGACGTTACACTATTATTGGTTACTCCCTGTCCCGTGGGGGCAACCACTGTCCGTTTAAAGGTTGATCTTTGTCTGGTCTAGTTAGTTTCGCCCTGCAACCTGCGAGAAAGTGTTCACTGCTACCACATCGATAGCAATGGTTGCAGTACTCAGTCCCACTTTGCTGGCAGCCAAAGCATTTCCTTAGGCGTGCTCGGTTTACAGCAGGATACTGACGTTGTGGTGCAAACCTCTGTTGATACTGAGCTGTATCACCTCTCCGTCCAGGTCCCACAGGAGGCCAGTAGTTTTGTGGCAGATGCTCAAGATGAGAAAAGGGAACACATTCTGGTGCTGCAAGTGAGGCAGAATACTGTGTTTGTGCTGGACTAGGCTGTTGAATTATTTCTTTGATTTGTGCAACTTCAGCACCAAGATTTTTCAATAATGCCATGTCAGAACGGATTTCTTTAAGTTCATTTAGTAGGTCAGGCTGAGCTTTGCTGATGGATTCAGGTTTTAGGTATTTCCCTTTTTTATCTGCAGGGGTGTCAGACTGAAGTGAATGCACAGTGGTTGGCCGCTGCTGGGAGAGTAACTTCTTTTTATTTTGTCTCTCTGCTTCATTTGCACAGGCAACATTGAGTTTCTCAAGGAGGAGCTCATCACTGGTTGTGGTTTCCTGTAGGTAGGGCTGGAGGTCACTCTTAATGTTATCATTTTGCAGGCCTGTCAGAACTGTATGAAGGAACATGCTCTGTACAAGCACAGGGTCATATCTTAAGCCAGATTCAGCTTCTTGCGATGCAAACAGAATTTTCTGTCTTAAGTCTAGGGCATGGATTAAGAAAGTTTGTGGGGTTTCTTTAATGCTTTGGACCTCTGACGTGAGTTGTTTGTAAAGTTCTGTTGCCCCTCGTTCTTGGTAGTGGGACCTTAGAATCCTCCTCAGGGTAGGCAACGTAAGGTTGGTTTTGCCCTCTAGGTAGCTACGCAATTGTAAGCCTGGTGCTATTGCCCTAATTACTGCATCAACTATTTCTATTTCAGGGACTCCTTTGCTGATGCCTTGTTCAATCTGATGAGCTAGGCTGGAGAAAGTTAGTTTATCCTTTTGGCCAGGCTCACCAATCTGACCTGCTATTTTGAATTCTCTGCCCCACGGTAGTGTCAGAAAAGGTGGAGGGGTTTGTTTAGCACTATTGTCCCCCACACTCATCGACAGTTTGGCTGTACTAGGTTGCTTCGCCTTGTTCTGTCGTGATAATGCAAGAGCCAACTGAAGCGCCTCTATTTCCTTTATCAGTTGTTCTTCTTCTGAGGCCTCACCAACCTGTTCCTGCACCTCATCTGTCTGGTTAGTATCTGAGGTTTTGTGTCCCGATGTACCGTTCTGAGCAGCCTGTTGCAACTCAAAAATTTTATCTTTCAAAAACAGTAGCTCAGACATTCCCTCATCTTCAAGCTCACCCAGCTCCTCTCTTTCTAAGTGCTGTATTATATAGGAAATGAGAGAGGAACGACTTTTACCCGATACCCTTTCGAGTTTTGAACCAGCAATATTTAGGAAATCACAAACTTCGATCAAAATGTCTCTTGTCACTGTATACAATGTACCAGCAACTTCTAACTTCAGGTCCTCTAGCCCTGAAGACTCCATTTCAGTCTGTGGCTTGTGGAAAAGATTAGTGTGATGTAAGACCTCTTTGCAGAAGAGTCAGTGCAGCTTCCCTGGCACCAGTAGTTAACCTCAGGTTGCATGCAGGTCCCTCTGCGTAACTGTCGAAACCAGCACACTGTATCTCCCACCGTGGTATTTGATGTGAGGGGTTGAATGATGACTGGGGCGTCTATCTGGGACAGCGGGCCCTCATCACATCCATCCCAGCGGTGCCTCCAAAATGTTACACCCTGAAAAGGGGCTGAAAAGGGGATAAGTCAATGACGACGCTCAGACACGATGCTTCTCTTTCAGCAGCTTCATTGCGAATGATTCAGAAATATAAACATACATACAAAAGTATTAAACATCTTAACAACGATGTACAGTCTCTGTTAGTTGTAAGACAATATATCTCAAGACTGTTTTCTTTCCTTTTCTATAAGTTACAGATTAAATTGAATGTAAGAATTTACAAAAACAGCTTATGAATCAATAAACAAACTTAGACCATTAAACTGAAATGTACAGAAAATAAACAAAATATTCATATAAAAACACTAATAGGCATTTGTCTCTTCATACAAAATAAACATGTTCTTCGTCCAGATCAAATGCAAAATGCACACAATGTATGTTTCATACACAGTCTGGCACGATAATGCTTCATGCTAGCCACCAACAGAGCGCTTAGCTTAGCTTGCTGCTTATAGCTTATCCTAACATCACAGTTAACACAGGTCATCTAAGTATTCCTAGTAACCTCTTGGTACATTTGGAAACACGGTCAGTACAACTCAACATACATATTTGTAAAGTCCAACAGCAGAATTGCACAATTATTACCTGAAAAGGGGATAAGTCAATGACGACGCTCAGACACGATGCTTCTCTTTCAGCAGCTTCATTGCGAATGAGGCATCGTGGCCAGAGCTCCCCCTTCCGGCAACAGCAGGCATAACTAATCAATCATGATCACTAAATCACATGGATTATTTCCCAGGCTCGACAAGTAGATCACAGATTGAATGTTACACAGGTTGTAGTCACATTAAGGATTATTATCCGGTTGAACATAGTCATGAACTCTTTTAACTATTTTAGCCTGTGTTACATTACGTCTCTTAATGGGACTTCTTTTACCCTTGTTTATACATTTACATATTTGAAATAAATTGAATAATATATTGGGTAACTTTTAACCACAACTTTTTACTCCATTATGGACTTCAACAAATAATCAATCTATCACAAGGGCAGGAAAAGTACAAAGGCAGGAAGAATCTAACTTTCAAAATAAAAGTAAAAGAGGGACAATGGGGTAAACTCACAGAGGAGAGGAGAACACAGGAGGCATGTGAAAAAGGAAGTTCACAAAAACACATCTGAGGATAACAACAAAAATCCAAGAATCAATATTCAGCAACAAAATAGAAGTAAACTGAGAATAATAGCAGCCGGACCACGTTAAAAAAAAAAAAAAAACAGACAAGAAAAGACTGTAAGTACAATGCATGTCGCCAGCTTTTCTTCTCAAAAAGCACAATGGGGCAAAACTATATTAAAACAACAAAAACAAAAACAAATTGAACTCTCCCTCTATTCCCAGGATCCTCTGGGACCTGGACAGCAACAAAGGCCTCTGAGAACCTGAAGAAATCCATGCAAGTTGTGGCCAGTGGGCCAATCTTTCTGCCGTGCTGACACATGTTTGGAGTCCTCAAAACAATGATTCAGCATGATGTTGTAACTGACTGGTACTACATGCCCTTTGATGTTATGTAAGAAGTACTTCATATGTCTGATATTTAGTCCCTGGATCTTCTGATGTGTGAAAGATCAAGGTGTGTGCAGATGGCGTGCAGGTCACTCAGGGCACTGCTCCATGTCTCGGTCTCTCACTGCTGTGTGACACTCACAAACACAGGGTGGTTTAGCCTCTGGCTGACCTGGCCTTGGCATCTTGTCAGCTTGTCTAGTAAGCAGTCCTTGTGATAGCAGTTGGTTTGCAGTCTGTTGGTTTTTAATTCAGTAGAAAACAGTATTTGCACTAGATTTATTTAAAGAAATGTATATTATTATTATCTATTTGATTTTGGAAATGATAGGGGTTTTTGGGGGGTCTTCTGGCTAAGAGGTCATTCAGTGTGGCCTGGCCATGGTCTGGTCCACGTTTGGGAGCCAGATTCTGCTCCAAGGGTCTTCACAGGTCCGTGGGGTCGCTGAAGCCTGAGCCAGGCTGAACAGGGAGACATCTGTCCAGGCCTGGAAGGATTTCACGCTTCTGGCCGTGCAAATGATTTAGGCCCTAAAGGACTACCTGCTGGGAGAAACTCCCAGTGGGTTAACCTGACACAGATGGATCCCCGGCCAGCACTGAACACACACATGGAGAAGTACACACGTGTGCACGCACATATATGAGGGTGAAGACAGATGCAAGTGTGGACATAGTGGAAGAAAAACACACTTATGCTGAAGACTGACATGCAAAAATCCACTGCCACTACGCACACAATCGCACAATTTCACACACACTCTGTCCTCTCAGGCCTCACAACACAGATGCGCATTTTCCACAGACAGTCCGACTGATGTATGTCATACCACACAGGGAACAAAAACAGCAGCCATGAACCACAATGCGCATGTAAGGATTTTTTATTTATTTCCCATTTTATTTATTTATGATGGACGTTGATCCAATCAGAACTGGTTGTTTAGTTGGTCTTGAAATTACAGTTTTATGCATGTATTTATTTATTTATTTATTTATACCTTTTCTGATTTATTTTATTTGTCAGATAGCTGATGCACTTTAAAATGTATTTGGTAAATTGTGGTCGCCATTTCAATTAAATGCCCATTTCAACAAATAGCTAATATTACCAATATATTGGCATATATTGGTAATATTAGCTATTTTCTTAAATATAAATATCAGAATTTTAAGAGATAAGAGAAACACCCTTCAATAATGTTACGAGTGTTGGATTTGCATATTTTGTCCACCAGGGGGCACTCTGCAGCTTCTCGTTTGGCAACAAATCTTTCTTTTGGTATTTACATGTAAGCACAAAGCATTTACTCATCGAATCACTGAAATATGCAGTATGAATACATCAATGCATAAACAAGGAATTTTTTGTTTTGTTTTATGGGAGGGAACAGAGAATATTTACTGAAGGAAGAGCTCATGTATTTTGTAAAGGTAGAACTGACACTTATGTCTGAAACTTGAGCCTAGAGAAACTTGTTACCCTGGAAACGGGTTCAGATCAGTAACCAGTGGAAACCTGTCTGAAGGTAACAAAATACCTCTAAAACTCTTAAACTGTTTAATCAACATGTTGGATCTTGTCTGTTGCCACAGGTTTGCTGTTTTCACTGTAAAACTAAGCTTGGGTGGCTACAGTTTCATATTTCACACAGATGTGAGGGATGCAATGATCTTTCATCCAAGCCTTCAGAACTTTATTGTTTTACATTTTGTGAAATAGTAGAGAACAAAGTAGGAAGATACACATAAGATATACTGACTTATGTCCAACTATGGACCAGAAGTAAAATACTGCGTTTTACACAACACAGCTGGCTCACTAGAACATCACACTGCAACACAGACATATCACAGATTGGTACTCTGCATTATAAAATAATACTGTAATACAACCCGTACTTACTGCATACTGACACTGCTTTGTATAACAGCCTGAGTATACAGTAGAAGAAACTAAAGGCTTTGCTGGAGTCCAGTATTTGCTACAAAGAGCTCATATCTTTCTGAGAACTTTTAAGTTGCATAATATGTTCAATTGAAATGCCATATTATGAAAAGAAGGAAACATTTCCCTTTAATAGCTAACCAAATTTGCCCAATGAGCACTCGTCCCAGTCGTCTCTCCTAATTCTGTAAAGCTGGCTGTAAACTCGCCTCTGTGGAGTGGCAGGGATCAGCAACATCTGGCCGGGACATCAGGAAACGCCTCTCCTTCTCTGTCTAACACACACACACACACACACACACACACACACACACACACACACACACACACACACACTGAGGCACTGGTACTCAGACGTGCACTCCAGTGAGCGTGAGGCTCATGAACATCTGGCTTCCCAGACTTCTCCCAAGAGGGAATCGACTTTTTGTTGTTTTTCACCAACTGCCTCTCGTTTCAGTTTTTGGTTCTTCTCTACTTAGTCCGTTTAAATGTGGGCACACTTGTGTAGTCTTACTTAACTTTCCTCCCTCCTACACTGCAGTTATGCACTCATGTCAGAGGCCTGTATGTACAATAGTTAATTAGAGGCTGTATAAATAATTTGTCTGAGCTGTATAGATTGCGGTCTGTAGCCCTTTCTTGGACACATCTCTTATAGTTACTGAATCACTCGGTCTTTACAGATTAATTATGACCGTGTCTGACATGTAACGTGAAAAAGAATTATTTATGTCAGCCACTGAAAAGTTATAGCAAGTGGAGCTGTAACATGAAGGCAGCAGCAAGTGCACGTAGTCCTCCAATCACTACTGAGTTTTGCATCCAGGCCAATGTTATCAAACCATGTAAATACAGCATTTACTTTTTCTCATATTTTGTAGACGCTAACTCTGTTTCCCACTTCCAGCTGCTATGCCAAGTTCTCACTCAAATTTATGGAGCCAGTTTTACACTTAAAAAAGAGAGATTATTGGCATCAATGCTTCCTGGTCAATGAATAAATAATAATCATGTAAATAAAAGGATGTAGCCACTGTGACATCACCCATTGGTTTGTGAATTCCCACTTTCAAGCCTTGGCTTGAGCTTGGGCACGCTCATTAGGTAGCGACTTGCCCAATGGAGGTTACCATGCCCTAAAGCATAAGCTGCTTTACTGTCTGTTTTACTTACAGTGCAGTCATAATTTATAAAATTAACATTGTAATGTGTTTGATAATACCTAAAACTACTGATTGGGACCAGACACTTGTCTTAGAAATGCCTACTGAGATCATAAATCGAGCGAGCATTAGAGTCAGTATCCCTCGATTTTTTACACTATCTGACTGCTTCTTGCAGCTAGAAGATTCGCCCCCTGCTGTGCGTTTGATAGAATGGAGCATTTGGTACTTTTGCATTAACTTCACATTTTAGACCTATAGTCAATGTTTAACCATACAGATGGACCAAACTGATATTGTGAACCATTTAGGAACCTATTAAACCAATCCCAATGATCAAAACAGTAGGGCTTAACTAATTCCTATATTATTGCTGCTCTGTAATGAATAGTTTGACCTTTGGCCTTCTGGAAAATCATTAAAAGGCGATTGGACTAATTCCCACTTATACTGCATGCTCTTTTGCAGGCTACTTGGAAAGTTTTCAGATCAGACCTGCTGTCGATCTGAACAGAAAAGGAGTTGCAGCGTATTTTAATGACTCATGAATTGACTGGCAGCTTAACATTTGTTTATACTGATGGATTAAAACTGCTGTCTAAAGCATTAGTATGTGATTAATTAATTAAAAATGGGCCATTTGGATTTAATCACTATTGTTGCAGTCATCTCAGCTGACAGCATGCAAGGCAGAACTCACAGCAGTCTCACCTCCAATTATCTTCTTGCTTAATTCATCTGTTTAATCCCATTTGGAGTCTGCGGGGCCTATTTTGGTTTCTTTGTGAAGCGAGCGAGCCAAATAAAAAACAGTCAAAGCGAGCTGCTGCGTTCGTTTCCTCAAGGGGTGCCCTGCTTTACCGTAAGCCCATCAGGGCCTGTTTCTACACACATTAGCGGTTAATTATTATCAGTCCATAGCCATAATGAGCTCTGCATCGACCTGTGGCTGTATGTGCAGCAATAATATTACTTAAAGGAAAAACAATCAGCCGGCTTTTCCCAGTGAGCAGTCTAAAAGGTTTGCAAGGTTTGCAGAGATAATAGTTGATTGATTAAAGAGAAAATGGGAAACAGAGGTTGTGTATGTACTGTTATTTATTGTGAGTGTGCTCATATTGGTGCGTGTGTGTGTGTGTGTGTGTGTGTGTGAAAAGACAAAAAGTGAATTCCTGTAAAGTGTTTTTAAGCTGCTTTTTTTGTCTCTTTAAATTCAATATCGCTGTGATATCAATACCATTTTTGAACGCTATTATCAAAGCCGGCGTGCTGCTTCCCTGCACAGATCTGTTTCTTTGCTCAAACTGTGGCTTTTCACATCTGTCTTCAGATACAGCTCTAACTTAGATAAGATCTTAGGAACACAAATGTTAAAATATTCCCCTAAATAAAGCCTTGCATGCTCTTTTCATTTGTGATAGTGACGTTTCCAGGGCTTCTTGGTTTGACCCACTGCGAATGTGACTTTTCTGATCTTCATATGTCAACAAGCTCATCACCTCCCTCTGTCTAAGACTCACTGCTGCAGTCAATGCCATGCTTTATGCTAAGAAAACAGTAATTTACCGTGCAGCCACAACCACACCGGCTTTATCACTCCCACTCACATTTGTAGGCCTACTTTCATTTGACCCTTTCCAATACAATTCAATTCACTGTATTGGATGTCAAGTCAATTTCGCTGGTATATCACCAAATCATAACAGTCGCCTCAAGGTGATTTATATGATACAGAGAAAACCCCAAAATTCAGATGAACCCCTATGGGCAAGCACTTGGTGAGAGTGGGAACAAAAAACTCCCTCTTAACAGGAAGATACAGAAGCGGGTAACTAGTTGGGGGTGAGGGGAGAGAGACGGGACAAAATATGAGCTGATCGATTGTGAACTGTACAGTATGGTTTGAAGAGAAAACACACTTACTTAAATTAGATATTTTTAAAGGTGTGGCCGGAGCCAGCAGGGAACATGTCCACTTCCTGTTATTCACATTGTTCAAAAAGTGGTGGCACTTCAGCCGGTGTTCAGCAGAGGGCAGCTCGTGAGATAGTCCGCAATGAATAGAAGGGAATTTTGCTAAAAAGCTAAAATAATTATTGACACTTTTAGCATTATTCGGTTAATTTATATCACAAGGACTCGAAGGACAAGCCAAAGGGGTGTAGGCTGGTGGAAAAAAAAATCAACGTGTAATAAGTAAAGAAAGAAAAGTTGGATCATTCATGTCAATATTTAAACAGCTTCTGGAAACCAAGTGGCAATTAACTATTATGTGCTCTGTATATAACTTAAAGTATGTTATTGACTAAATCTATGGATTTTAGTGTATTAAAATGAATGGATTTGTTGACTCTTGATAGGGTTTGGTTGTTACCATTCATATGGTGGTGTTTTAAAAATGTTTTTAATTGATTTGGCCACACCTCTATAAAGTATGTAATCTACAATATATCTATAATAAAAATATAAAATGCATATTGGTGTTTGGCACAAGTCATAAGTCTTTGACTTTGTATAAAACTGCAATAGATTTAATCATTTTAGCTTTGACATAATTTATATGTAATTACCAGTTTCTTGCTTACAGACAAAAATAACCTTTATTTTAGGGGCTAGTTTTTATAAATTCATTGGAAGGTAGATTGTGCTAATACAGGTTGATTGACCCATTAAGGATTTACACAGGGTGGACTCCCATGATGGCGCCCACTTCCAAATGATAACTATAGTTGACAGTAAAAGTCACATCAGGAACCACAACAGAAGCATCCATGTGTGTATAAGAAGCACCTGGATGTAGTGGTTGAAGGTGACCACCATCAGTTTTCATGCCTGAAAACAAAATACAGAAGCTGCAAAGTAGCTTATAGTGCTGTACTGCCCCTAATACTCAAGTATTTTAGTATAATTTAAAATCCTAAAATACAGTTTCAACAGTCTACCTGAAAAACACCAGAAAAATGTCAGACTTTTTTTCTCTACCACTTTCTATTTACAGTGTAACAAAAAGGTAATATAATCGCCATCTCCTGACAATTGAATCCACCATATTGTCCATCCAATTTTTGCTACCTTTACATGTACTGTACTGTATTTTATACGACATTATTGTCATTTTAAATCCACTGTATTTTTTTTACTTAACCTAGCAGGAAAAGCAAAGGTGGAAATTATCCCAGCATTTACAGGAGTCAATCCCAGCCTCACTGAAAGCAGGAGGCTGGGATTGACTCCCGTAAATGAGATGAGGTTCTTTTAACTGTTATTAAATAGACCTATGCTTCTTTTTGTGCAATGCAGAAATGTCTGTTAATGAACATCGACAAAAGAGATTTGAGTAGGTTTGACACATTTCTGACTTGTTAGCCTAAAAGCAAACAGAAAACTGTATCAAACTCTTGGTCACATTTCAACTGTCAAAGAGTTTATTTGATTCATCAAACAGAGCCTTCCTTCAAAGTTTCTTTACAACCTTATGGCTGGCTCAGCTGATATGCATCTACACAATTCTCATATAAAAGAGGATGCTTCTTTCAGCTGCTCCCCGATTCACAAAGGATCACCACAGCAGGTAACTTTGCATGCTTGATTTAGCAGATTTTCTAACATTGGATGCCCGTTGTGGCCACAGATGGCTGGTGTCTTCTACAAGATCGGAATCATGGACTGTTTGCGTGTTAGGTGAAAGTGTAAACCACTACACTATGAAGAGTTAAAGATTTAAATTTTAATTGTTTTATCCTTCCCACAGGTGTTACACATCTGCAAGCCACTTTGCAACCCGTCTCCCTCAGCTTGTCTTTTTAATTTCTGTCTTGATGTTTATCATACAGCTTTGCTATGCTGTGTGTGTGTGTGTGTGTGTGTGTGTGTGTGTGTGTGTGTGTGTGTGTGTGTGTGTGTGTGTGTGTGTGTGTGTGTCATGCTGCTGCTGTCTCACCTCTGGCTCTCCATGCACATATAATGGTGAGAAAGTCCCAGAAAAGGAAAAATCTATATTAGCACAATTGATTAAAGTGTGCTCTGAGCTTTTTTTTAATTTTATTTTTTTAAACTGTATCTCACTTTAGTAACTACTCCTCCACAATTCATCTAGCCATGGTATTAAAATATTGCATATACAGTATTTCAGTATTATACTCATGTGCAAAAGTCTTGAGCCATCCTCCCCCTCTTTATTTTCTGCCAGGAAAATGAGAAATGGCTGCAGTGATTTGTTCAAACAACTGTGCAAGCATACATGGAAATACAGCATATAAGACAAAAATACTTTGTGCAACTCTGCAAGTCAATATTTGGTATGATTCCCTTCATTCTTCAAAATAGCCTGAAGTGTCTTCAAATTTCATGAAGTAATCTTCAGTAGTAGTTCTCCAGGCTTCTTCAGGCACATTACAAACTCGTGTTTGGATGTTTGCTACCTTTTGTTCCTTTCTGTCAAGACGATCTCACACAATAATGTTGAGGTACGCACTACGGGGAGGCCAATCCATGACTGACGGTGTTCCAGTGTCTGTCCACATGTGCTTTACTGCACTGGCAGTGCTTTGGGATCATTGTTGCTTCTGAAAAATGAAGCTGATGTGGGTCAGATGGCGTTACATAGTGGGTCAAATCTGATGGTATTTTTCTGAATTCATAATTCCATCAGTTTTGACAACATCACTGGCTGAAAATACAGCCACAAGCATAACAGATGATTGTAAACAGCCACTCACTGTTGTACCTTTCTTCTGACATCTCTTTCATTCAAACATATTTATTCAACATAATAATAATAAAATAATTATAGACGTAGCAATTAATATAAATAAATATGAATTAAAACTCATATGTGCAAATTAATATTTAATGGATTTTGTATAGTTCAACAAAAACTTCACTTTCAAAAACTGAAATTTCTGGCAATTAGTTCATGCTTTAGGCTTCAAAGGGTAAAGAATGGATTCTTCACTCGTTCACTGAGAACATTTCTCATGAGGCTTCAGTGAACAGTCAATGGATCGACTGAAGGGCCTGATCATTATTTTTTTTTCTTATTTCTTAAGAACATGATGTGCAGATACTGCTGTAGATAGTTTTTAAGCTGCCACTTCTTGCGGAGGTGTGCCAAGTTTTTAACTCTTTGGGAATCACGTTGTGCCAAAATACTAATTTATGCCTGTCACACTGTGTTATCTTTGGCAATTTTATTAGATTCAACTAAAGACATCGGACAAATAATGTGTTGTTGTAACTGGCAGTTAGTGACAAGGTGCCTAAAGACAGAATTATTATGTATATACATAACACTGGTTTATCCCCTGAGTTACTTGTCTTATTTATTTGAACGATTCAGTCAGTGGATTAACAAAGAAAACACTTTGTCTGTTTTTTCACTCATTTGCAGAGGAAAGTCCAAACTAAAACTTCAAAAGACTTCCAGAAAGTAATGAGAACTATTGCTTAAGATCAGTTTGGAAAATTACTAGCACAGGTGACAGTTTCATATCCTCTATTTTGTTATATCTTCTTCCTAGAGTAACACAGAAGGTGGAACATGCAGTTCATGGCTCCTGCAGTCTACATGTCTAATTGCCAAAATACTAATGCCGAAATTACTTCTATTCAACACCAGTTTCTAAGGCTGTGGGATGGATAAAGCACTGTGTGGGTAGAATAAAGAGCTCTATGCAGTTGTGTGACTTGTGTTGTGTGTGATGAACGTGGCCTGGAGTATAAAGAGCAGGTAACTGGACTGGAAGAGAGGAAAAAATACTCCAAAATGCCCCTTACATCGGTCACTGATTTTACTTTATTTTTGAATCGAAAGTTTTTTTCTTGTATTTTTACTCTGATTTACAATTATTTTACTGTTATCTTAGCTACTAATTTCCGCAGCTGCTGCTGCACCCACATTTGGATACATTCACATGCCTAACTATATTCTTTTTGGTTTTCCCTTTTTGAAAGGACCATAAAAAAGCGTAACTGGAATGCCCCTCTTAAATACAGCCTGAAAGAGCAGCATCACATTTTTGAAGTCTGGATTTGTGAATTCCTGCGGCGACGCGGAGCAAAACACACATAGGACATCTGAATTCCCATCCGCCAACTAAAAATGGCTGGCAGTTTTGTAGGGTTGACCTCCAGCCGCGATGTGGGGCGATCGTGGCTCAAGAGTTGGCCGTTCGCCTTGTAATCGGAAGGTTGCCAGTTTGAGCCCCGGCTCCGACAGTCTCGATCGTTGTGTCCTTGAGCAAGACACTTGACCCATTGCCTACTGGTGGTGGTCAGAGGCTCCGGTGGTGCCAGTGTCCGGCAGCCTCGCCTCTGTCAGTGTGCCCCAGGGTGGCTGTGGCTACAATGTAGCTTGCCATCACCAGTGTGTGTGTGTGTGAATGGGTGGGTGACTGGATGTGTAAAGCGCTTTGGGGTCCTTAGGGACTAGTAAAGTGCTATACAAATACAGGCCATTTACCATTTTACCGTTCCAGTCTTTGATGGTTCCTCACCACACACTAGTCACAACACCGGCAGTCGAGTTAGCTGTTAAAAAGTAACCATGTATTGTTGTTGTTCCTCACTTAGCGGCATGCTAATGATAGGAGCTTTTACAAGCGCTTCATGATATGAACTGCTTTTATTTCTTGCGACATTTCGTATATTTTTTCAAAATTGCTTTAAAGAATATGAACAAATATTTTTTGACTTTTCAGTAAATAATTTTGGTTCCAAATTTGGACCTGAGAGAGAGCTGTTTCGCCTTTTTCCCCTCGACCAACATGTCATTTTGCATCTGGTTTCCAGCACATTATAGCATTGCAGGAGGTCGTCCGTGTGCTGACACAAATCTGATCCCCGACCAGCTGTTAGAGACGGCTCATCTTCTGTCGACAAACATCTGTGGTTCATCTCCACAGTTTGACGGGAAATGCAAGACTTCAGCTCCCTTATGCTCCTCTCTTTGCTCCCATTCTCTCATTCCCGGTCCTCTCCCTCTCTCTCTTTCTCTCTGATGTTTGGTTTTACGTCGCAGCCATCTGCTCCTAATGATTTCTAAAACTCTGACTTTTATACACAGAGGCAGTCCCAGGCAAAAAAAGAAAACAAATGTGATCAAATCAGAGCTTCTTAATCTGCTTTATTTCTTTCCTTTTGGTAATATCTTGGAAATGACACTAAGGCAACATGTCTTCCACACTGGACGTTTGAACTCTCACCCATTTGATTCGTCACAGTGAGTATGCAGGTGTTTAGCTTCACACCTGTTTACAAGAAAAAACAGGTATTCATAAGTATTCATTGTGGTAAAACACTTACTGCAGAATGTCTGACCATTTTGCCAGAGTCAAGAATTACCATAGCAGTCCTAATATTATTAGTTGCTGTGCTGAGTACAAAAACACATCTGAAACTTGAACTATCTGCTAATTTTGCTTTGCTTTTCTACATCGAGGTTTCAAAAAATCCCTGGGAGCAAAATGGGATATTCCCTAGAAAGGTCACCAGCCTAAATAACCTTTAACACTTTTAATCATAATTAAGCAGTGTTTAAAAAAAGTAATTTAAACCACCTGTCATCAAAATAAGAAAAATATTTTAGAAACTTGTCAAAAACTTATTTAAAACAAAAAATTATGTTGCTGTTTGTTGCGCAAATAACACACTGAATACAAGTTTTCTATACACAACTTTGAGTCGGCACACTGAACTCCTCTGAGAAACCAGTTTCAATAATGTGAATATGTAACGTGTTATGGTAATTAAAAATAATATGTTTTAGTACTTTTTTTTTTGCTTATTTATAAAACTGTATATTTACATCTTCATGGATAAATAACAATTATGTTTTTGCATTAAACGCTTGCACATACTGGTGGGTTAACCAATAATAAAAAAATAGAAAATGATTTTGGTAATTATAATTACTGTATGTTACCTTATATTGTTTAGTGTTCGTATTAAGTGTTTCACTCGTCACCGGGCTGCCTGCAAGTTTGGAAGCTGTTGTATTTTTGCATAATTGGATGTCAGTGCCAAATATTCAAGTTGCAGTTTACTTTGATATATATCTAAATATGAGATTTAACTTTTTGGATATAAAATTACTAAGTAACTAAGTAAGTCTTTTTTCATGAGTTCTGGGCAAAAAGGTGTCTAATCTAATCAGTTTATCACTGAGTCCAAGTGAAAATATGTGCTGACCCCCTCAAAACATTCATGACAATGGGACAAATATGTGTAAAGACACAAGAATATATGCAGACCCACACACGTTGCTTTTGACTATGACTGTCTGTGAGGTGGAGGGATGAAATCAAATTTTGAAAAATTGATTTTTAAAAAAAAGTATATAAATTAGAGATTTAAAAAACAGTTACATCAGCCAATGTCTTAACACAAGTATGTAACTTAAACCTTTTTTGAAGGAGTTACAGATTATTTTCAGTCATTCCTTAATTTCCAGGTAATTGTTAGACTGTTAAAATGACTTTGCTGTCTTTTATCAGTCATATAGGGATGTTACAAAATCCAATAATCACTTTGGTGTCATTGTGAACAAAAATCAAATAATATTCTGGAAAATCTAACCAAAAAAAGAAATAACTTTTATTGTTAACATTATATATATATTACAATTATCATTATGTCATAAAAGCATATTCTTCCAAATGCTCCCATTAAAGACGTCTTACTTACCTCAAAAACAGAGCACATCTGCTTATTTAACATTCATACTGTATAAGCTGATATCTGCCAGTGTCTGTAACTCTTTCTTAAAAGTGTAAATTAAAAAAATTCTCATTAGTTGTGTTCTTGTCCCTCTCACGAAAGTTAATCCCAAAGTTTGCGAGCCGTTACTTGAGATGTACATAACAAAACGTATGGTGTTATATTTCTGTGCTGCTTTCACTTATATAAACACAATAATTTAATCCAAATCAAGACTAACGTGGAACTCTGAGGCCCAAACACAGACAGACAGACAGAGTATGCTTTAGATGGTATGTCACAGACCACACATTGTGCCGGCTGTGTGTTAAAACAGTTATTCACGGTCTCGCATCCTACCCACAACCAGAGATGAGTAACTTGAATTTCATGCGTTCTTGTGTGTGTGTGACAATTTGCACATGTATGCATGTAAATACAATATTGTCTCTGCATTTTAATGAGATTTTCATCTAAATGTATTACCGTAAATAAATATGCAGGTTATTGTACTTACATGTGACCCATTGTCCACCAGATTACTTGGTCTTGACTGCAACAAATTGGATTCATTGTCAATGGCGGAGCAGCCAGATTCGCTGAATATGGGAAGCTTTACTGTCTTTTGTCAAGTGACGCTTCATAAATAACTCTGACTTCCTCCTCTGGATGCCTGCCAGTGGCTGTTCACTATAAACTACATGAACTCCACAGCTTTCTCTGAGCAGCCGACTGCAAAATGGACTGCCGGCTGTTGGCCCCTTGAGGAGTTTGGAGCCATATCTGAGCTAACGTTTACAGTAACATTGGAGCTGGAGCAATCGGCCACCCTCCCTCTCTCCTGTTTCGAGGATCCGTGCTTGTGTTTGTATCTGTAAGCAAGATGAGACATAACTGGTTAAAATAAAGACGTGTAGTTTCCTTGAAACTAGGTTCAGGTCATTAAGTTGTGGATGATACAGTGAAATTTAAGTTTGAATTCTCAGAATATACTATAATGATAATGAGTTTTGAAAAATAGCCTATATACGAATGCATATGAGACACATTGTTGCCATTATTAACTTGTAAAATCCAAAGATTTCTTAAGGAATATGTCCATTTACAACACAAAACTTAGCTAACGAGCAAACTTCTTCTCGTACATATATCCATCTCATGTCTCATTAATTAGGGAACCTGTGATGTGTGTCGATGGGCTTTATCTGTTTATTATTTGGGGCTTGAAAATGTTCAGTTAATTCTGTGAAATTCATGTAATTTTATGCTATAAAATCCGACTTCTTACAGCCTACTAATCTAAGTTAAGATAAACATAGGCTGTAACCAGTGTAAGAAATTGGTGTAAAAAACACTGGGGATGATTTTCAGACTGCAGTACTGTGTCATGTTATAGATTTATTAGTGAGAAGTGCTCCTGCCCAAGAGATTAAATATAATTTTGTTTTGGATGAAAGCAAAACATAAAGTAAAATAAAGTTTTTAGATTATTCACTTAAGTAAATTCTGTGTAAGTAGTTTCAAAGTAAGAGCTGTACGATTAATAGTGCACATATTGTATGATCATAATATATAATACCTAAAGTAAACATACTCGATAAGTATGTAAATCATGCACAACCATTATTCAGGTTTGTGGTTTGGAACATGCGATTGTTTATGATTGTTTATTGATTATGAGGTCATTTTCTTTTTGAAGTCTAACATTCTGCAATCCAATGATCTAAGTAAATATGCCCCAAGGTCAGACCATGATGTTCAGAGACACTGACAAAAGTCCAAGTGCTATATCTCAGACTGAACACGCTAAAGGTTTGTTTGGAAGGGTTTCCAGGAGAAAACCTCTTCTTGTGAAAAGAAAACAGCGATGTGTTTTAGGTTTGCAAAGTTGCATCTGATCAGTCAGTAAGACTTCTGGAACAATGTCCTTTGGATTGACCAAAGTGGAGATGTTTGACCATCATACACAGCACCACATTTGATGAAAGCCAAACACCTCATACCAACTGTCAGGCGCAGTGGTGAACGGGTCATCATTTGTGATTGTTTTGCTGCCACACGCCCTTAGAGTCGTTGGAGTCATTGAGGCGAACACGAGTTCCTCTAGTATACCAAAGTGTTGCAGAATCAAACGTGAGGTCGTCTTTCTGGCAGCTAAAGCTTGGCCCAAATCAGGTCGTGCAACAACACAATTATCCCAAGAACTACAGCAAAGTTGCAAAAAGAGGAGTGAAAGTTATTTAGCTTCAAGTTCCTGCTACGGGTGGTTCAACAAGGACTCGAATCATCACCTGGTCAGTACTAGATGTTTTTTCTTCTTATGTCCTGATATCTGAAAAAAACTGATGGATGGTGCACTTTTTTTTGAGCCATGACTCTATATCGCATTAAAAGGTTCCACCTGTTGATCAATTGAACTACTTATGTGTTACCAGGTATCGTGATCAATAACCATGCAATTAATCTGCAAAATGAACTAAAGAGGACAACAAAGTGTAATATTTGTGTCCAAAATATAGTGGAATTAAAGGACAAAGCAGCATAACATAACAAAGGGGGACTAGTGCCAGAGTGTCTAAACATTAAGGATACACATGCTAGTTCCTGACAGTACCTGCCTGCTGTCATCTACCATAGTGCCAGTATCATGCTACATACACCCAGACATGCAAGTATATGATCAGAGTTCACAGCTTATACAAACACATACACCCAGACTAAAGTGCCGCCCCACATTCATCATCCCACTCGAACAGTGATATTGCTCCCATCAGGGGCAATTTTCTCCCCCTCTCATGACAGCAAGAAGTCTTCCCATACTCCGGGTGGCCACAGCGGGCCCCACGCAGGGATGACATCAGCGCTCAGCCCGGAGGAGCTATGTGACAGCCATATGTAAATTGAATATGACTAATCGCTTCCCCACATCACCTCTCGCCACCTCTGGGCCACTGCGCCGAAAGACGGAGCGTTGAACGAGGAGAAGGAGTTCTCTGCAAGTGCTTTTGAAGTGTGAGCGTAAGGGGTGACAGGATAGCCAACAAGAGGGATGCTACGAAAGTCAACCGTTGTTTTATTTTCAACAAAATGAACCCACAGAAGATCCAATAAGGAGGTATCAGGTCTAAGATGTACACACAGGTGATTGCGGTGTCTCTGACAGCCTCCAACAAAATGCTGTTTTACAGCTAAGCTCAAGTCTGAAGGCTCTCAAGGGGACCGCAGATGGGAATATGATCACTATTTTCATTGATGACCATTCTGTTCTCACAGCTTTGGCTTTCTCGCTGGAGTGAAGTGGTTCACACTCGAGACAGACGGTAAAGCGAAGCGAGCAAGGCACCAGGAAGATAAAGTGCTTCCACATGTGGAAGGCATGAAGAAGAGGCAGAGGTGGGTGTGACCACCCATACAACAGGGGAATCCCAGGTGTCCCTGTCTTTGTTCTCACTGTGTGTGCCTGTGCACGTGAGCCTATCAGTAGGTCACCAGCAGAAAAAGTTTGATTCATGAATGCTGTCAAAATGCAGAAGAAATGCTGTTTTTTTAAATGACTTCTTTTAATTGAAAATAAAAAATATAATGAGATCACAGAATGCACACATTCACACTCTGATCATTGGCCTGAATTGATGGGCTGCCTGCCACGTAGCTGCAGCTGGAGATGCAGATGTCATTTCCCAGTGTTTGTTTTTTAATTAGAGTGCCATATACTGGGACATTACATCCCCGATAAAACACTGATGACTTTGTCAAAGGAGATAAAAGTGTGTGACAAATATCAGGACGTTTAATTTATGCAATTTTAGAGTTTCATCATTTTACTAACTAAAAAAGTAGAAATGCTCACACAGTTTTTATATTTTTACATATTTACACAACTTTTTTCTTTTAAAAGGGGAAAGTTCTCCTTCACTTTTGGCCTGAACACTTTGCATTGCACACAGTGATGACCCCACCTCCGTTCTCTCCACACCCCACTTGGCTCAAATCACCCCCTGATGGGCAGTGTAAACAAGTGGCACTGTGTATATCCTCCATATAATCTGGATTTAGCTCGGTGAGATCACGGCTGTTGGAGTGAAAAGCTCCCCCCTCCCTTGTCCGGACTGCTCAGCTGAGATCACGGCTGTTGGAGTGAAAAGCTCCCCCCTCCCTTGTCCGGACTGCTCAGCTGCATTGTGGGAGGTTCTCTTTCAGTGCCACCTTTGTCTATGTGTGTGTGTGTGTGTGTGTGTGTGTGTGTGTGTGTGTGTGTGTGTGTGTGTGTGTGTGCGTGAGAGGGAGAGAGAGAGAGAGACAGAGAGACAGAGAAAGAGAGAGGGCGAGAGAGAGAGTGTGCCCCTGATGACAGGTCACAACAAGTCATGAGTAAACTTCCCCTGTGGCAAGACATGATCTTGGTATATGTGTACTCCTGAAGGGAAAACACTCAAAAATTCATTCATACTGTTAGGTTGAAATCTCATAAACGCAGACTGTCGTCACTTTTTCTGTCTCGCTCTTGCACACACATGTAAGCACATTGCAAGTCAAGAGAAAGATTTGAACCCCTCAACAATTCAAATTAGGAATATTCGAGCAGAGTAAAACGTTGTTCCCAAACTAGAAGTGTTATTTATAATTGATCATAACCTACAGATATTTTCTGCTGCATCATACAGTTTAATACAGTTCCCATCTGTTGCTTTAACACTTTCAATGTTATTATATAATGCCCTAAAAAGCTTTAACATAAAAACCACATTATCCCCTTATATATCATAGCATGATGTGCTTTGAAAATAGATAACCTCTATAAAAATGTGCTCTAAAAACTTCTATTACCCCAAGTAAAAACACAAAAGCAACAGAGCTAATTGTTGTAGGCTAGCTAACAAGCTAGAACTAAAGCCAGAACAAAATGGATTTATTTTTTAAGCATTTACGAATATAGTAACTAAACACGGTTACAGACATTGCTAGTTGATGGTTGGAGGTGCTCATTTGTTGGGTAACATCAATTTCATTGTTTTAAAAAAAATAGTCGAATGAGAAGCGAAAATATTTTAAACTGGTTAGCTTTTTTTAAATGTAAGATTTCTTTGATTCGCTGCAACAAAAGGAGACACAAATGGTGCCAATAAAAATAATCTATAAAAATCATTATCTTTAAAGATAAATATATTTTGACAAGATGCTTTTTGATTAATAATTAAATAAGGCTGAAGCTAAACTTGCTTAGCCCAGCTAAACTGCTGTTAGCTAGCTTAACTAGCTTAGAAAGCAGTAACAGAAGCTCTAGCTAGTTTCCTAAACCTAGCAAGTAAGTTTTGGCTCTAGGTAGAGGATTTCATGAAATTTAGCATGATTACATCATGTTAAAAATTTTCATTTAAATGTAAGTTTATTTAAAAATTTGAGTTCAATTTTGACACAGCAAAAGTGAGACAATGTTTAATTTAGAAAACACATATTTAAAGCTAAAACAGACAAAGAAGCCAAAAGAAACACTTGTGCAACATCGTGTTTTCCCCCTTTAAGTTTTTCTACTTTAAAAAAGCAGAATTAATTTTGTAGGTATCAAATTTATAGAATGTACCAGTGGTGAAATTATGTGCTAATACCAACAGAAATAGTTTAAATAATATGGCTGATAGTCCATTTACTGTCTGTCTGATGTTGTTTATTCATCCTTTTGTATCATAGAAACAAAGAAAATATATAAAATAAGAAAACTGGGAGTCTTTCAACTGTTCATCAGACTAAGTTTAGACAATTATGTACTAAGTACCAGTACTTTAGTATGTACTAAGTTCATTGACTCAAATAAAAATTGGCTGCTACTGCTACCAATAGTAAATGTAAATCGTCAACAAGTCCAAGTCCAGAGTGCTTTTTTTCTGATATTGTGCATCCATGCTGTAAGTTTTTCTCTTTCTCTCTATTATAATTTTTTTCAGTCACCCAAACAAATAATGTTTGCTGCACAGGAGCTGCGTCTTTGTATGTCAGCATTGTTTTCCTGCATTTTTTCCTGCATATGATTTTCATATTATTTTGTTTAATCCCTTTAGTAGGCAAAAGCATGTTTTTTACACATTTGTAACGGCTCCGCACATATTTTCTCCATGCACCCAGAGACATCTCCTGACAGAGCACCGAAACAAATGAATACAGTGTTGCCTCATACAGCTGGATGAGCTGCAGAATGTTACGCTCTCCATTTTCTCCATGTCAGTCCAAGAAGAAAAGTAAATAAGAATAGTTCTTCTCAATGCCATGTGACAAATTTTGGTGGTCTGCATGAAGTATAGAAAGAGCAATCTGATGTGGGACCAGCTGGACATCTGCAGAAATTTAGGTAAAAAGTTGAAAGAGGAGAGACATGAAAAGGGACTCTCTTATTGTCTCCAGCTCTCTTTTCTCTTTACAGAGGCAGCTGGGAAGGAATTACTAAACTTCTCTACTTAGCAGCACCACAGTCACAGGGTAGTGATCTAAGAAGCTCTTTTAAAATCTCTCTCTCTCTCTGTGTGTGTGTGTGTGTGTGCGTGTGTGCGTGCGTGCGTGCGTGTGTGCGTGTGTGCGTGCGTGCGTGCGTGTGTGTGTGTCAGAGAGAGAGAGAGCCTAGAATTTCTTTTCCTGCCTTTTTGCACGGATGCTTGTATGTCTCTGCATGGGTGCCTTTTATTGTGTGCGCCTCTAAAAGCTCTCCTATTTCTGCGTCGATGTGTATTTTCCAGCAGCTTGTAGCACGCTGATTAAACAACACTTTGAACACTTAAATTGAATGAACTACTGAGGTCACCTCCCCTTTTGTTTGAATGGCAGGTGGTTAGCCTGCATGTTTCTAATAGGAACCCCACTTTGTGTGCTGTCACTGTTCAAAGTGTTACAAGAGGAAAAATGTTTCTAAACGTTGGTTCACCTCTACATGATGTAGATGGTTTTTCGAGTGTAGCGTAATCATCGATACATTTAACATGAATGTATCTGTGTTAACTGTAGTACAAGAGGTGAAAACTACAGCAAATATAATCACGTTTATGCGAATGAATATAAAAACTAAAGAAAGCTTGTTTTACTTTTTACCAAATTGGCTTAATTATTACATTATTAGAAATTATGAGAAGATATATATTTATATAGATTATTATTTTTTCATTATCACTGATTGCTTCATAGACAAGAGGCTTTTATAGCTGGTCAGAGTTATTGTGAAATCATGATAATGCACTGATGATGTCTGAAATTTTTTGTAGGGGTTATAAAGTTATTTATAACTTTCAAATTCATCTGTAAAGTTAGCAACAACAAAAAAAAGATCGATGGCATTATTGCTACTTTGGTTTTTTTTTTTTTCAGATTTTCTAGATATTTTTAATCATTTTTCTTTTTTAAGAACAATAAGCGTGAAGTAAAAATACAATACTGTGATAAACTTGGTTTGCTTTTTCAAATATATGTTGTGTTATATTATATTTTTATGCATATTGGCAACATTTTGTTTTAATTATCACTGATTTCTTATCAAAAGAACATTTACATTTTGTAGTAAGGATAATAACTGTTATGTTTAAAATGAAATATTGTTATTGAGTTAGTAAATAAAGTAACATTGTAAGTAATGATATTATCATATGTGTGTAATTTCCTTTTTTTCCTGAATATGTTACAGTCATGGTTAAAGACTCGTTACCCATCACAATGCATTTGTTAAAAAAAACATAAAATGAAACAAATTAAAAATATTCATCCAAAAAAGTAAGCACACAGTCCACTGCCTTAATTAAATTTGATTAATGGCATTATTTTTGGTTTGCATGTTTTCAAGCTTTATAAAGATACCCGAGAGGTCTTATCCTGAATTTGCTTCCACAATACTGAAAGTTAAAACTGTCTATTAAGATGAATAGCTTTAGAAAGAATGAAGATCTCTTGTTGCTAATACAATGTGTGATTTTTGTCCTGTAGCAGAAAACACACACACCCTTTTTTAGAAGAGATGTCAAAGCTGCTGACAAACAGTTTGGGACTAAAAGGTCACCATACACTGATCACCGATAACACTCGGAGGCGATGCAAAGAAGCTGAATTTCCTTTTTTTTTGCAAAAAGGAATGATACTTGAGTGCAGTGTGTGTGTGTGTGTGTGTGTGTGTGTGTGTGTGTGTGTGTGTGTGTGTGTGTGTGTGTGTGTGTGTGTGTGTGTGTGTGTGTCCACGCTCTTTGATCTTGTTTGCTGCTACATTTGGAGCCTCGTGAAAGAAACTTTCCTCATAATGGAAATCTTATTTAATTCTTCGCACTGCTTTGTGTGTGTTTTCGAACAGCGGTGCTAATGCTGCTGTGTTGCACTTTCTGGATATTATATAACACGGCTGTTCTCGGGGTGAGCCTGATGATAATGCTTCATTTTGTGCATGCGTGCTGTACCTGCTCGGAATCCAACTCTTCCCCCTCTTTTTTTAAACGGCCCAGATTTCCAGTGTGTATTCTCTTTTTATTGCTTTCATTTGCATATAAATTAAATCCATATTGTGCCTGCGAGGCAGACTATGCTAACTATGCAAACGATCCCGGGCTTTTCTTTGTTTTACAGATAAACCCTCGGCTTCCTCAATGACAAGGTGGGAGGGAGGGATGGAGGAGGGGGTTAGAGGAATCCTCTCGCTGTTTCATAATTGTATGAATTTTAAATACACTGTCATAAGATCCTCTTCCGCATTCACAGCAGGGACTGGAACTATCACTATAATATTAGACCTACAGGGTTGGCTGACCGTGAAGAGGCAGGCAGCCTTTGCACCTCTGCTCACACATGCGGGCCAGATGGCCAAAGACGCAGGATTTGGAAACACACTGTCCTTGTGTGTGTGTGTGTCTGTGTATTTTTCCTTAAACATATCCGCCAACTCTTGTTTTATTCCCGAATACATCGAAATTATATTAAAGTATATTTAATCGATGAGAAACAGCGCACATTTCATCGCATCTGCTGCTTTTGAGCGGCATCAGCAAAACAAACAAAAAGTAGCACATTTTTTTTAACAGAGAGAAAAAAATCCAACTGAAATTAAGTCCTATGAATATTCAGTCACACATTATAGCGGTTAGTGACGTTAAATTAGTCCTTATATTAGTGTGGGGCCTCTGGAAGCCCCTTCAAGGACCCCTGGAGGATTTCGCAGGCTGCAGGAGATGCTGCAGGGCCAGTTATTATCATTCTGCTGCTACCTCACATTCACCATGAAAAACAGGAACCCTTAACTATAAAAAGGTGTGTATATATAATGTATTTTGCAACTTCTACGGTCACTTTTTGTAATTTAAACCTTTCTCTTTATAATCGAATTCGTTTTTTTTCTCGACATGCGCAGTTATGTCTGCTGGTCGCTTTGAGGGATAAAAGGCAAACAAATAAAGATTTTTAAGGTAAAATCGTTCATTAAAATCTGTAACCTGCCTTTAAAGTTCACGATCGTCGTTATTGAAATCCATTATTAACACGTGATGCTGCGCGGTTATTAAATCTGTGCTCTATAGGCAGAGCCGAACGCAAACGCACTTGAAATAATTAAAGCTCCTGAAACGCGAAGGCCGTGAACGCCTCTGCAGGCTCGTTAGCTCTTAATTAAATAATCTCTTGTAAGCGCCGGAACAAACAGAAGCAGCGCTCATCGAGCTCACAAACGTCCTCCGGATGCCAGTCTTTTTTCTTTATTTCAATCCCCCCCCCCCCCCCCCCAAAAAAAAAACAAAACAAAACAAAACAAAAAAACAAAAACAATAAAGTCAAAGAGGAGAGCTTTCCTCTTCTTTGTTTATATGCGCCACAATCAAGTGTGTTAAATGTGTGATATAATCCAGGTCGAGATAAATCGGCGGGGATACTAAAAGGCTCAGGTGCCTGTTTTTAGCAACGAGGGGATGCTGTGAGGATTCTCACTGGACTCTATCGCTGACATAAACTCCAAATATTACAGTTAGAATTACCGTGAAGTGATATAACTGAAAGTGAGCACAAATAAAAAAAATATTCACGTTTTCTTAATAATTGGAGGAAAAATTCAAGGTGGCAAAAAAAGAAGGCAGACTGTTCAGCGTAGACTAGTCTGATACTAATACTTCAAGAGTCACAGTTTCTCCTTTTGATTTGGGTGAAATTAAATGGATTTCTATAAGTTTTTCTGCTGCTGACCTTGGAGTGCGACACACACACACACACACACGCCATGCCACAGAGTTCACAGCCAGGCTCAGTCTAACCTGAACCTGAGGTCAAGTCAGGCCGCGCAGGACGGAGAGACAGAGCGCTTCTCCCCAAACCGCGAGTTCACGTTTTAGTATTAACTCCAGCGTGCGCGTTCACGCTCCAGCGTGTCCGGAGAAAGTTGAGCAGAGGCGTGAAAACCTATAAATGCCCAGAATAGTTTTAATAGGTGAAATGGTATCCATCAAGGAGGCGCTGAAACAGGACCTGCTGTGCGATATATTTCTGTGTGTGTCTCAGTTTGATATGAAAGCTCCGATAAAGACTTCACATAATCCGCTGTTTTATAGACAGACGGAATTTAAAAAGGCCGGTAATTACACTTTCCTCCTTTAAACACGTTATGTGCCACGATTATATGTCCGTGTGGGCGTTAATATGTTGGGGAGTCCAGGCAATGTAGTTCAAGTGAAATAATATTAATAATAATAATATTACCCAGAATTCCCGTAAATTCACCATATTGTAAGGAATCATTGTGACATGCTGACAGCTTATCATAGATTTAAATATGTTTTATTCTCAAATATGGCAACAAAACGCTTTTATTTCTTTCTCTTTTTTTATCCGTGGAAATGTATGTAAGAAATAATAATTTAACCCATTAACTACTGCTCTCTCTCTCTCTCCCTCTTTTTTTAATTTCAGACTACATGTGAACATATTAAAATCTTTGGCTTGTTTGGCTTGACTGATGTGTTGAAGGGAAAATATGGCGCAAATATGGGGAAAAGGGGGGTGGGGGCAAGGAGACCACAAGAACCTATAGATCCTAAAAAACAGTGAGAACAGACAGAGAGGAGAGAAAAAAGGACCGGCGTGAAGAGACGAGCCTGAAATTAAATATACCGTATACAACATGATAACTGTGTGGCTATATAAACTTTAATAACGAGCGTTCATTTATATAACTATGTCCATATACTGTTACCATAAACAGAAATCTGTGTTTTTAAATAGCGTCCCCCACTTCTCCTTCTTCTCCCAGTTCGTTATGTCCAAAAGAGTCCGGCCGCTCATTCGCTCTCCTCCTTCTCCTCCTGCACGGTGGTCGTTGAATGGTTGTAAAGTCCTTGAGCCATGAGCTGCAGGGCCAGGCCGTTCTTGTAACCGCTGGCCTTTTTAATCTTGGCCCTCTTATTCTGGAACCAGATTTTAATTTGGGACTCGTTCAGGTTGAGTTCCTGGGCCAGAGACTGTCTCCGCTGCTCCGTTATGTAGCGGTTGGCCTGGAACTCGGTTTTGAGTCTCTGCAGCTGCTCGGCCGTGAACGCCGTCCTGGGCCGCTTGTCCTCCTTGCCGCTCTTTTTCTTCTTCAGTTTCCGTGTCCTTGGGCCTGGTGTGGAAACAACAATGGGAAACAAAGATTTATTCTAAGGCTGGACACAGTCTGACACCGAGCACCACTTTTTTTCTCTTCTATTTTAAAGGAAAGAAAAACGTGAAAGCGTCTCTCTGTGAGCGATGATAGCGCCTTATTATCTGCTCGGTATGCCCGAATGTAGGTCACAAGTCTGTGCGGGAATGATGTGGGCAGGTTAGCCTGTGCTGGGGATGACTTCTATCAAAATAATGTTTTGATGTCACAGTAAAAAAAAAAAAAAACAGCACAGAGAATGAGCGGAACTGTTAAAGCTGGACGCTGTGCAAACACAACTTGTTTTAAATCAGAGCAAACAAATATAAGCCTTTGGTGGAGGAAGTGGAGGGGGATTGTGGGAGAATCTCACGATTGATTATTCATTACTATTTGACATGCTGAAGGTCTGCCTCACAGGTGAGTGTGGGACGTGGGAGACAAAGTAGCCAATCAGAAGAGAGCAGCAGCAACCCAAACAACAACAACAACAAGAAAAAAAGCTCCAGTGCAAATGATGAGACTTGTTAAAGCCTTATGAGCCTTGTCCTATCGCTCACACGTGGAAGTGTTACACTGGAGGTGCAGAGATAGATATCCTCCCTGCACACTCCACAGCTCCACAAGCTGCAGCACAGCTAATGGGACCTCATCCGGGGCTGCTTGATCAGTTATGACTGCAGCAGCGCGGTATTTTCACTTCAAGGACCCGATCGAATAAAGCTGAAGCAGCAAAAAAGAAAAAAAAAAAGCACGGGAATTTGGTCACGTAGCTGAATATATGAGTGCGCATTGATCCGCTGATTAACTGTGTACTGCGCACATTTAATCCAGTGGGACAAAGGAAGCGCTGTCGCTGTGAAACAGGGCAGGCTGGGGAGCTTCGGGTCTAATATTAGATTTCATAAAAAAAATAATAACAATAAGTCGCAGAAGGACTTCTTCCTTTACCCTGACACATAACCACCACCATTAAAGCCAATAAAACCTTCCGCACCATCACATAGGCCGGCCTAGAAGCCATGAGGCGCGCGCGCGCACACACACACACACACTGTTTCAAAGATACATCAGCATCCTGTATGTTTAAACTGCTAAACATTAAACGGGCCTAAAAAGTCATTGCATGACATATGCAAACACTCGAACCTTCAAACTCATCTCTAAATCGATGCATCTTCTGCATCAGCTCAGAGGGGAGAAAGCGGATAAAAGTGAAAAGAAAAGAATTGCTTTCAGAAAAATAAAAGCAGCAGTGGTGGAGGTTAGAAAACAGATCCGTGCCTCTTTTTTAAGTATTATTTTTAGGCTAAAATTCGGGAGCAAAAACAGAGAAAAACGTTCCAGCTTTAGTTCTGTCAGACTAAATAAATGAATCTAAAATAACCGGCAAAAACACGTTAGCCCGTGAAAGACCAGACAACAATACATTTGATTTTTTTAATAACCGTGTGGACTTGTAATTGGGTTTAATAAGGTATGAATCCTCGGCACTGTTGTTGGCTTGTTTTACATTACTTTGGTCTTTTCCGCACAAGGGAGGAAACATTAATATTAACAGAAAAACCAAATACGTTCCATATATTTTTGTGTAGTTTGCCTTATTTAGAGTTTTTAAAAAGTTTTTTTTAAAAAATACATAAAAAATAAATCTGCTCGTGACACTGCCTGGGGCCCACATCAGCTTTAGCCCCAATGTGCTTCAACTTCACTCTGAATTAATTTACTTAATTCTTCACTTTGACTTTTGTCACCTTGTGCTTCCGTTACACTCTCCATTATAAACTGCTAACCACTTTTACTTCAGCGACTTCTTTTCAGCACTTTACCCCCCCGACAGTTCTTATTTTCGAAATCAAATCCCTTTGTTTTGATTGGCTGGAGCACCTCGGTAAACTATTTAAACACTCACGTGCCAATTTTAAATTCCCTCTTTTTCTTCACGCTGGCACCTGGAAGAAATGTATTTGACACAGCGGAGAGAAACACAAGTCATCCCACTCCAGCACCCCACTCGATATCATTCGGGGACTACTAGCGCCTTACCAGATGAGGGCCGGTCCGAGTACCGCGTACAGTACACCCAAGCGGGCCACAACAGCGGCTGGCTTTCTTTTGCCATGGGCGGAGAGCCTCCATTGCTGCCGCTCATGACCATAATTGACGAGGGGCTGTCTGCGTATCTACCAGTCCCGTTGCTCGTCGATTCGCACTGCTTCGACGAGTTCTGCTTGGAAGAGGGGGAAGAGGACGTGGACGACGACGAGGAAGGCGACGACGAGCTGCTGTCGCTGCTGCAGTTGGAGTCCAGGCACAGGCTGCCGGTGTGTAGCGGCCTCGCGCCCAGCGGGTTCACGTTTTCCCGACCCGACGTCTGGCTCCGGTCGCGGTAGTTCGGCTCTTTTCTGCAGCCGAAGTCCGGCCGGAGGATGTTGTCTATGAAAAAGTTCGTGGTTCTGTGGGCTTGCTGGGCTGCCTGGTGGGGTAAAATCATAGCAGGGGATGGCAGGTTCGGCGACAGGGACATGCTCTCCTCCTCGGTTGTGTCCCGGCCGCTGTTGGGCTCCTTCTGCTCTTCCATAGCTGGTGACCGTGAAAAACGTCGGCCTCTCCACGACAAACTCCACTTGTTGCTCACTCTCCCGTCCCCTTCGGTATCCAATTCAGACAGACAGCATGTAAAAAAGCCTTTTTAAACTAGAATAAACACCTGCGTTCGTTAACAATATCACCTAAAGCATGTCCTCTCCTAACAGTGTTCCGAGACCTGGCATAGCGAACAGCTCCACGTTACAGCCAGTGTCCCTGCCGCTCCTCGGTGCAGCATAATATCTGTGTATTCGCTCTTCCCAAACTCTCCTAAAACCGTTATCTCCCCCCCGTGTGTGTGTGTGTTTTCTCCCTTTCTCTTACACCCAGCCGGAAGCACGTGTGCGCGTACACATAAAGCAACCGGCCAATCAGGACGGAAGATCGTCCCTGTCACAATTGACGCTGTCCAATTAGAGCTGTGGCTGTGCTGCGGGCGAGCACGCGCACGCAGCACGCGCTTATTAGTTGGATCGATTCGGGAGAAGCGCACGTGCACAGACGTAATACACAGCAAAACAAAAACAAGCGCGGAGACAGCCACCATTAAAAACACTGCTCAGAAGGGCGAAAGGGTTTTATTCCACATCGCTACATGCTCTTTAAGCACATTTTAGTTTTACAAACTATTTGAATTCAAACGCACTTTATAAAAATGATGAAGGAATAATAAAAATAAACAAATAACAAGAATAATTTTAGAAAAATAGGACTACTAGCATTAATGTTTTAGCTAAAATGTAAGACCTTCTATTTGGTGAATTTTGCAGCGTAAATACTGTTAACCGTCCAAGTGTAAATTACATTATATCACGTGAACTGACATCAGCTATGTAAAACATATTTCATTTTAAGTGGAGTGTTTTAAGTATATGTATATTTAAAAAAATATTTTTATGTGTCTTCATAATATTAGATAAAATATAAACAAAAACATTTTGTGCGCTAAACAGCTCCTCCGTAAAGTGCATAAAATGCACATTGTGGATCACAGCATTCGTTTCTACAATCTCATCAGATGATTTACCCTTGTTCTTTCCTTCTCATTTATTTTTTTCTTTTCTCTAACAGTGAAATACAACGAGGATGCTGTAAATGAGAACACGTCAAAGCTTGGATTGTTAAAACCACCAACAGCATCTGTACAGCGTTACTTTACCCTAATCACAATTTACGTCCCTTTAATATTTTAATGAGCTATTACAGAACCACGAATTTGACATGAACAAACCCAAAATTCCGAAAAAGTGACCCAGTAGTTATTTAAAAAAGCACAAAAATCAAAGTTGAACAGTAGTAGTCTGTACAGTGTGTGTCCACATAAAGAAAGAGAACTGTATAGTTTCCTTCCTTCCTCTAAGTAGCTAAGACTTTGACTTAAAGTATGATTTTTTGTGTTTTTTTTCCACAGCGACACGAAAAACCAACATGTTTGCGTTTCCCTGTGATATTTCAGTTCACAGGAGGCCACTCGTGAAAGGGTATAGGGGAGGCTGGAAAACAGGAGTGTGTCCCGATAATAGGTGGCTGCTGTTTTTTTTTTTTTTTTCCTTTTTTGTGAAGATCTTCAGAAATTGCCTCCAAGCTCTAATTGGCGATTTGAATTAATAATAATATTAATAATGATAATGGCAACAGCGTGAAAGTGGGGGACGTGTTGATGGTTAACACGGCCGCGGTGAAATCTTCATCCGCACGAGGGTCGGAGTTAAGGATGAAGGAGGGGGTGTGGAGGAGGGTGTGGGGGACACCATGGCTACTTAATTAAATTCCAATTAGGACAGTATCAATATGGCGTTTAGCCGCAGCGCCATTGTGGCTAAATGAGCACTCAGTCCTGCTCTTATCTGGCGCCGCAAAGAGAGGGGCTGCTCGAGAGGAGCTGCAAAAGATAATTTATAGCTTTTAATTAGTCTTCATTCCGCCCGATGTGCCCGGTGTTCATCACCGGGAGCGGGGGGCCGGAGAAAACCCCGAGTCAAAGCCGCTGTCAGCGCTCCCTGGCAGGGCCCTTAATCAAAGTGAAGCAGGGCCCGCGCTACAAGCCACGTAATTTCCAAGGTGCTGATAAAGCTTGTTGAATAATAGCGGGGGCCCTCGGAGACACCATTTACAGAAATGACTTTATTGACGGCTTAACGTTGGTAATTCATTTTACCTTTCATGTATTGGGAGCCGGATTTGTCGCCGTAATAGGATGATAAATGCACTGACGGATCGCAGCCCCGGTTTTATTGAGTAGCCTATATACTCCAGGAGCCTCACTGGTACACACACGCACACACACACACACAGTCAGCCCTGATGAGCTGATGTAAAAGTGTGTGTGTGTGGACTGCACCTGGACTAAAGCAGGTTTCTCCGTTGTTTTAAGCAGCACATTGTTTCTTTCCTATCTGCGAGGTTCGGTGAAACGAGAAAGCCTCGCGAGAAGCAAAAGCAGAAAATCTTACATTTATTTCTTTAAAAAATAAAAATAAAAATCCTGCTTCACTTTCTCCACGTCCTCACTCTTAAACGTCACTGGCTTCATCTGTGTTTGCTATAAAACCAACAGTCTGGGCATTCATTCAAACACTACGCTTGATTGATTTTTCTTTTTCACACAGAATTGCTATATATAGAGTTGTATTTTGAAAGTTCATAAAGATGTATAATAAAAACCGCTTGGATTAAAAACAAACATACTTTTTTATATTTTGTTTCAAAGTTTAAGAAATAGACCCGTTATTAACCTTTCAAATATCTTAACAAATTAGTTAAGCATTTGTTCCACATCCTCAAAATACTGCATTTATAATTTCCACACCAGCTAAAATGAAACACTGATGTATTTTTTGTTGCTTTATTTTATTATATTCCCCGATTGAACCATGTGTTTGGATGCGGTTTGTCCTCAAATCGTCAAGGATATTACAAATGTTTCCAAATGACAGCATAATTGTGATGCTCGGCGGAAAGTTGTGAGGTTTTGGATGGGCTGTGTCTTGGTGCTGCAGGTGTTTGTGTCTGCTGCCATCTAGTGGAGGATGACAGGAAGCGCAGTAAATGATTCTCTCCAAAATTATGTTGGGTTTTTTTGTGTGCATGCTCATTAAGGTGAAGTAAGGGAATAAGCCAGTATCACCAAATGTTGTTGTTCCTGAGTGAGAGAGAGTGAGAGTTCAGCTAAAGCTGGTATAAGCAGCAGCTGTAATCAGTTGGCTCCACCAGAGATTAATTCCCGGTGAGCATCGACTTAAATGCAACTGTTTTTAAGCTGAACAAATATGTATGAAATCCGGTGCTGAATGCAAATAAAGGCGACTCTTAACGTTAACCACTGCGGGAAGTCCCGGGCTTACATCCTCATTTATGTTCCCTTTACAAGTTAAAAGCGACCACGTTACTTTGGCGCCATCTACTGACCACACTGCGTAAATAGTTTTTTCTTCTTGCTGCTCCCTTTAGGTGTCGTCACAGTGGATCGTCAGCCTCCCTCTCCTCTTCTGCCCTTCCTCCTGTGTCACACCATCCTCTGCATGTCCTCCTACACCCGCAAATCCCTTCTGTGGACTTCCTCTTTTCCTCCTGCCTGGCAGCTCCATCTTCAACATCTTTGTCCATTTACATGCCCAGACCATCTCAGCACTGCTTCTCTAACTTTATCACTACAGTTCAACCTGAGCTGTCCGTCTGTCCACCCTGGTCACTCAAAAAGAACACCTTGAATCTTCAGAGTGAAATACTTTTTATTAAATTCTCATTACATTTATTATTACCTTTGAAAAGTTCAGTTACTTTACAAACCGAGATTTAATGTCACAAACAGGTGGTGCTTACCCCTCAGTTAATGTGTTACAACAACACATTTACTTGCTCAGGCTACAATAACTTTGCACACTTTGCACATCATGTTCTTAGGTAGCTGGTATTTATTTCAGAATGTGTATTTATATTAATATTTAGATAATGATGTATATTTTTTATAGACTGTAAATACCATATAGTCCATATTCTATTCCTGTCACCAAGATAAATTTCTAATTTGTGCACAAACTTGGCAATAAACGTCATTCTGATTCTAAAATTTTGTATCCATGAGTGAAGTAATGTTATGAATCCATTAAATCCTGGTTTACATCCACCAAGATCTTTCTTCAAGGTCACCTTAACGATTTATTCATTGAAAACTGACACAAAACCTTAAAACTTAGAAATTGTGATACCTAAAAGTGTAGTGTTTATCATCAGCATATGAAAAGTTACTGTTTAAGGATTTAAAATATCACGTCACAATTTGACTTCTACTTCTAGGTCAGCAGATTGAGCTGAAGGTCAAAGTGATAATAATGCAACATAAAGCTATTTAAAACGATGCTTGCTGCCATTGTTTGCAGTGAAAACATATAGGTGAATATATTATAACTTTCAGGTTATTGTATTATGACTTTGTTTGTACATTACAGCAGCAGGTTATAAAATGATTTTTTCACACTGTGCATTGATGTAGAAAGCAACTTTCAAGTAACCAATGAATGGCAGTCAGTGCAAAACATTCATCCATGCAGCTCCTCTCACTGTTTGTTGGAAATCTTAAAGGGGAACAGTCATGCTTGTCCTTGTTGCTCAATTAAGTTTCACATAATGAAGTCAGACTAGCCTGGTAGGATGGCCTGCTTTGGCAAGTCAGAGGAACTCTCATGTATACCGTTTTATATATAAGGCAATACTTGGATTGCTGCCTTCCTATATATATTCCCTGCTTGCAATGAAACATGCTGGTTGTTATTGTCTTTGTCTGCAAGGTTACTTGTTGGTTCCTGTTCCATTTGCCCGAACTGAATTTGGTAAAAGCGCTTTTGTCCATTTAGCACCCTTGACTTGGAAAAAACTGCAGAACGACTGAAAAATGACAGAATTAATTTCATTAAGTGCTTTTAAACCTAAACTAAGAATCCTTGAGGCCAAGTCCATAACATGCAACTGTGTCAATTAGATTGATTGTCATTTCAAATCGCACCAAGAGGCAAAAGGTACAGTGAAAACAATAATGGCCCAAGAATAGATCCCTGTGGCACACCCCAAAGCAGAGGGGCCACAGGGGATAAAGCCGACCCCAACTTAACACAAAAGGTCCTCTTTAAGAGATAGGACTTTAACCACAAAAGTGCCCAACCAGAAATTCCCACACAGTGCTGTGTCAAATGCAGCGGTCATGTCCAACAAGACCAGAACTCCATATTTACCATGGTCTGTCGCTATCAGAATGTCATTCATAACTTTTACGAGGGCTGTCTCCGTACTGTGAAATGGCTTAAAGCCGGACTGAAAGATTTCTGACAAATTAGAGTCACTCAAGTAGTCCATCAACTGAGTATAAACAATCCTTTCCAGAATCTTACTAAGAAAGGGAAGCTTAGAGATGGGTCTGAAATTTGATATGACTGAACTGTCTAAGCCTGGTTTCTTAAGTAAAGAAAGAAAGACTAATATTAATAATGTTCAGAATGTGTGGTCCGATGGTAGGAAATACCTTTTTAAGAAAACGGGGAGGAACAACGTCATTTGGAGAGCCACATGGTTTAGCATTCAACACAAGTTTCTCTAAATCAGATACAGAAACTAATCCATCTGAGGTGGACAACTCAGGAGGATAAGAAATAAGTTGGTCAAACAATATGGAAAACCGCTCGGCGGTATCTGAGCCAAAAGCACGATAACATCGAGCAGGTACAGCCCGCTTAACAACAGGAGGAATCAGAGGAAAAGGTAGCTTTAAAAGAGTTTAAAAAGAGTTTAAACTTATAATTTCAGACTGAGTACAAGCTGAGGTGATGGACTGAGACCCAGTGTAAGATAATTACAGCTCATTTCAAGCACTCAGTAATGCAAAGAGACTCTAGAACGGATAAAAAGGCTCCCTATTACGTGGTAGAAATAGAACATGACACCGTGAACACAATAGAATACATTGTAATGGAATTAAAAAAGACAACCCCCCCCCCCCCAAAACTGGACAAACACTAAAGAAATAAAGACAAAAGGAAAGCAAAAAAACAAACAATGATTCCATTTCAGCAACTGGAAGAAAAATGTAGATACTACTCTGTTTGTCCACCAGATGTCAGAATAAAACAGCTGAAATTATTCCAGTGAGGAGGAACCCAAACAGACAGCAAAAACACTGCATTAACCACTAAAGACCAGAGGCCTGCTGCAAGGTTGATGGTTTTTCTTACTGTTACTATCACTCATCTTTCATAAAGGTCATCAAAGCCAGAAAAACCAACAGCAAAGACGTATTTCCTGGATAAAAAGACCAAATAAAAATGTCCCTCTGTAGAACGTTGTGAACTGAAGCACTGAGGCTGTAAAACCACACAGCAAAACCCACCACCACTGCAAAAAACTCATAATTAAAATAATGTTGTTCACAACAAGGAGTCTTTAAATGCAAATGTCTAATGAACAGTGGACCCAAAATGAGTATCCCACCTGTTTCCTGCTTTTTTGGCTGTTTGACATCTCCTAACATCGTGCCACGAGTGTCAAAGCGCCACGCATTTGTGCTGAGGAGACACAAACCTTAACGAGACATCGCAAACAAGGACAAGTTTTCAACTTTGCGGCACTCAGTCCCGTCTACTTTCTGCCACACACACAACTCCCTTCAAATATTGAAATGCCACCAATGTACAGGGGACATGTTTGCATACTAAACGGTGATTATCATTCACCGAGTGAGTGTCCGTCTCTCTCTGTGTCTCCACGAGGTCCGGACTTTCTCCACTAATAATACATGAAGGGTTCCTCTCCCTCATCCATTAATCAGGAGGGAGGCTGAGGTAACGCAGGGCTGATCTTTGGCCTTCGCACACACACGCACACACACACACTTCACCCGCCATTAATAATTGAAGGGATATTAATGCAGATAAATAATTAAGCTTTGGGGGATCTCTGCAGAGTTCTAATGAGAGGTGGGCGACAGATTGCTCCTCAGTCTTATTACATCTTACGGAGAAGTTTGTGAAAGCTTAAGGTGATGATAAATGGGGGCCATTTAGTAATTGGCAAATTAAATCAATGCAGGCACTCCGTGGAGCTCCATGCATTCTCTTTCTGGAAGAAGAAATGTCTTCTTTTACGTCTGTGTGCTGAATTTGACCTCTTTTTTGGGCATGTTGGTTGTTTGGTGACCTCTAGGAGGCTTAAATTAATAGTTATTTATGGAATACTTCAACATATATTTAGATAAGAAATTTAGTTTAAACGTTTGTGGTCCCCTGATGATGACTCCTGATTACCTCAGTTCAGCCCATAGAGCCAAATAATCAGGCTGTAGGTACCCACGTAGCCTCTGTAATGAGTTTCTATTCATACACAATAATTTTAACTGCTTTAAAAGTAGAAGTTGCTATAAAAGACAACGATGTGGTGCTATAAACATAAATAGGTAAGGGAGTCCCAGATGAAGGTTCAACACAGGCCTTCTGCTCAGCCTTTCATGATTTACATGAAAATTTCTGTTGCAAATTTTGCTCACGTAGAATGAATACAGAAAAGTTTTATATATTTTCCAAATTAAATAATTTAAATAATATTATAATTTTAATATTATTAATAATAATAATTTTACCTACTTAAAAAAAGAAGTTGGTAGACTAGATTTGCATTACCAAACATGTTATACTTAGCTGCTACATTTAGCTTGCAAATGTTGGTTAGAAGACCAGAGGCTGTGAAACTTCACGTTTAACTCTCAGCATGTACTTCATTGTATAATGAGCTTTCTGTACGCCATATAGCTATCAATATTTATGTCAAGTTGCCTTTTAAATTTCATAAACCAAAGACTTTAACAAAGCTAAAAACAAGCTAGCAATTTTAGAGCCTTGGCACTGGCAGCGGTCTCCTCCTTTGCAGATCTCACTACTAGCTTTGTGAAGCTGTCCTTAGCTCGCAAGTGGTTCTTAAAAAGTGACATAGAGCTTTGTGGAAGCAGACAGGCACTTACTGTCACCCCAGGACAAGATAACTCACAGTGTAAAGGCCATCCTCTATGCCATCGTGCTAGCTGACATGACTGACACAGCGGCAGGATTGAATACATTCCACTGGTCGGTGGGTGTGTGCCAATGAGTTGAAGCAAATGTGCCAGGAATACAGTAACATTCAGCTATAATGGGCTGCGTATTCTAAAAACGAACACGTTTGTAACTGTGAACCAAATGAGAAACTTCTACAGATGTCATCACAACTTGTCTACTTGGGTTGCTCTCCACTTTATGATGTGATTTTCCTTTTTATGCTTTTTTTATTCCATTTTTTGTAAAGTTACAGAGAAAAAAATATAATCAACTCGTGGAATGACATACAGCCACCACATCAAGCAGCTCAGGCAGCTTTTTACACATGATTGAATGGGGTTTTGGTGTATGCATGTATATGTGTGTGTCCTCATCAGCCATGCTGCCTGGAGCCAATCTAACCTTTCAGTCAACTCTCAGAGGATCATCCCTCTCATCTGGCATCTTTCGGCCTGTCATTGTCATCAGCCAGCAGAAAGATAAAACCTATAGTCCTTATTGGCTTTGTTACAAAAAGAGGTGCCTGCTTCAGTGACTTATTTCATTGTAACCTTTTCTCCCATATATTCAGGAATGACAGCCCGCGTGACACAGGATTCCAAAATCTTCCGCAGAGACACTGTGATAAATTAATAATATCTCAGATAAGTCCTGATCAGATGTGAAAGCTGACAGATGACGACCATTTTGCATAGCTTGACTAATAAAAAAGAAAATATGATGCAGTTCACTGTGGTGAATTTAAACTAGACTGCTTTTTTATGACCAGAATTCAGTGTTTAAAGGTCAAGGTGCCTGTGACCTCACAAGAAAACACGTCTTTGGTCGTTACTCAACAAGAAGCACTCAGCGAGTGCAAACCTCTGCCGAGGCAGCTCAATCTCTGTATTAACTTTTAAAGAAAGTTTTTGTTTTCTTTGTTACCATTTCAATACACTTGACATAATTTTGAGTACAGTTATTGTTATTTGTTATTTATGTGGATACAGTACATGTGTAGCATTCATTCCATTGTGTAGTAAAATTGGTTTAAATGTTTAGTTATAAATATGAAGTGCAAAACGTTTTTGATTACAAAATAATACTTACTCTGGAACATGTATTCAAATTGTAACCTGTTACTGTAATGTACCTAACAAAATAATACAAAATAATTAAACTGTACTCAAAAGGGATCACATGCCAACATATTCCCTTCATTCTGAAAACAACTATATATGGCATTATTATCACTTTGACCTTCAGATCAATCTATTGACCTCGGAGGAGAAGTCTAAGGTCAAATGTGACATATTTTAATTTTAATTTAGTCATCATGCAAATTCACTATTTATAAGTTTGAGGAAACCTGCAGTCAGCCAAATCACAGCAACAGTCACCTCAAAGCGCTTTATATTGTAAGGTAGAGTGTACGATAATACATACAGAGAAAAACCCAACAATTATATGACCCCCTATGAGCAAGCACTTTGGCGACAGTGGGAAGGAAAAACTCCCTTTTAACAGGACGAAACCTCCAGCAGAACCAGGCTCAGGGAGGGGCGGGGCCATCTGCTGCCACCGGTTGACTGAAAGTCGCGACTTGGATGAGTGAAATGTTTCTCCCACTGAAAACACTACATCCAGATGACCAGATTCAACCTTCTGGCATAGTTTCTGAGTTATTAGCCTTTTTGTCAGTTTTTCAAGTTCACCTTCAAGACTGTGGTGGATGTAAGCCAAATCTTAATGAACCTCCCTTCAAGTGTAACTACACATCACGCTGACAAAGCCTGGATATACTCCAAAGACTTGATTCACTCATTCAGCACCGTCTCTTTCATCAATTAATTTTTTAGCTAATTCTTCTTCTGACACCATTTGTCAAATTAACTGGAAGAGAATGGATCAACTCGAAGAGGGAAACCAACACCAAGCACAAGTTAAAATGCTAGCAAGTGTGTCAGCAAGTTGCATAGGCACTACATAGACTCAGCGCAGAAATATGAATTAAGACTTATAGTTTAACAGATTTTGCATCATCTTTTGCACCAAAGAAGCTAAGGTGAACCCAAAGATTTCCAATCCTAATGAAGCTAAAAATAGCTGCTTTTCCCGCCCAAGAAATTTAGGCTGTTGGCTTCATGTTAAGAGCTTTAGAGCGGCAGGAGGTGAATGGTTGAAGGCTCTAAAACTGTCAGTCACGATGGGCTGAGGGAGGAGGCTGGACATTAATAATGACAGTATCAGTGAGAGAGAAAGCAGGGAGGAGGTGTTGGGAGGGCAGAGGTGGATGATGGCTGACAGGATGGGAGAAAGAGAGGGATGTGTGCTGGAGAGAGGCATTGATTTCTGTGTACTCTCCTTTAGCTCTCATTATGGCCGAACAAGACAGGGACGTGTTTTTCTGACAGTTATGCTGTTTCCTCTGCGTGTGAGCTGTTTCATTTCATTGTACAAGAATCGAACGCCTTCACAGAAATAGAAAACAAATCAGCATCTGGAGATCTGGATAGAAATGAAAATTTATGAGTGATTTTAAGTCTAGAACTAGAATCAGGTTTATAGAGGATCTTAAAAATGTTGCGCTTCTTTGAGACCATCTTTAGTTTATTGCCGCAGAGCACAAATATCACTAAATATTCAGTGTTGATAAAATTTAGCTGATCAGATAGATAGATAGATAGACCTTTTAAGTAACTAAGAATTTCAGATTAAAAGCACATGAAAATTTGTTTCTTGCCCTTACAAGTGTTTCTGCAGCAACAACAAGGCTATAGGAAGTATAAAAATGGAATTTATTTGACTGGCTTAGAGGACACAGATATGATCCGTGAAAGTCCCAGAGGTAAACAACTGCCCGATGAAAGGAGCAAAAACAGAATAAACAGAATGCATCAGGTCACCGACATATTTTAGAGCGAGGCAGTTACAGCAACGGATTAACACACGTGGACGTATTCATGATGCAATGCGTCCATTCGCCAAATAAGCTTAACCCTGAGTTTACACCCCCTGGAGGGCTGCAGATGTTTTCTTTATTTGCCTTTATGCTCTATAAAAAAAAATGAAGTTCCATGACAGAAAAATCCTCACTCTTATTTTTTACCCGCTCATGGCTTTGTCTTTCCCTTGCTTTCTTTTTCCTTCTGCTTCCCCTCATTTGGCCGATTAAACTGTAGAGTAGATTTTCGGAGTGCACGCTGACAGATGAAGTGAGTCACCATTTGGCCGAATCATTATCCAGCATATGAGCTGTAATCCTGAGCATAAATTCCACTGGAGCTAAATCTGTATCTCTATGTTGTGGTGGGTGTTAGTTTGGACTCACTCCATCTCATTTATACATTGTTGGATTGTTAAATGTATAGTCGTACCTGATATGTGATGGTGATGCAGATAAAATTTAGCTCTAATATAATCTGAAATTTTTAATGTAATCAATTTAAAGTAGCAGATAGAACAGAACTCTCATGATAAAGCCCATTAACTGTCTCATGTCATACATGTTTGACCGTGCAGAAGTCTCCCATAGAAGCCTGGATTCACTTATAGGTTTCTTCGACATTGAATATAACAAGGTACAGTAGTGCTGTTCAGCCACATCTGCGGGCACTCCTGGCACTATTCGCTGCCTGACTGCCTATGCAGAACCTATGAGGCCATACAGGTTGGGAGTTTGATACTTGGCTCTTCTGCTCTGCTTGTCAAAGTGTCTTTGGACAAGAAATTGAACCCCAAATTTCCCCTGATGACATGATCATCAAAGTTTGTCTTTGTGTACTTCAAATGACAAATAAACCGCTGCATACATGTGTAAAAAGTATCTTGAGTGTTCAGTACAAGCAAAGAACTAGGATGATATAAATACGAATGGACTAGATGTTTGGCCCCTGTCACACTGGCCTAGAAACTGGTTGGCAACCACATGTAGTCAGAGAAAAATGAATATTTCCTGAGTGGTTAGAAGCTGCCGTGTAATCAACTGAGCTTACTATCACCTCAAGAATATATCAAGGATAAAAGATCTGATGTCTCAACAGGACCTGGAAAAACTAGTCCATGCATTCATCTTTAGTAGGCTTGATTACTGTAACAGCATCTTTACAGGTCTACCTAAAAAATCAGTCAGACAACTACAGCTCATTCAGAACTCTGCTGCTCGAGTCCTCACTAAGACCAAAAAAGTGGACCACATCAGTCCAGCTCTGAGGTCCTTACACTGGCTGCCTGTCCGTCAGAGGATAGACTTTAAAGTTCTGATGCTGGCCTATAAAGCTCTGAATGGTTTAGGACCAAAATACATCAATGACCTCCTGACCCAGTATGAACCATCCAGATCCCTCAGGTCATCTGGATCCGGTCTTTTATCAGTTCCCAGAGTCAGAACCAGACACGGAGAAGCTGCATTCAGCTTTTATGCTCCTTATATCTGGAACAAACTCCCAGAAAGCCTCAGATCAGCTGAAACACTCAGTTTATTTAAATCCAGGTTGAAGACTCACCTGTTCTCAGCTGCATTTGAATAAAGCACCAAATCCACACTTTAAGCTTAAATTTCAAAACTTACATTTAACTACTGATTTTATCTACTGTTCTGATTTTATCTGTTTTGATTTTATATACTGTTGTTTGTTTGTTTGTTTGTTTGTTAATTAGTTAGTTAGTTTATTTGCTAGTTTATCATGCTTTTTATTTGTTCTTGTTTCTAATGTCTCTGTAAAGCACTTTGAATCACCTTGTTGTTGAATTGTGCTATACAAATAAACTTGCCTTGCCTTGCCTAAAGTCCCACTTGCCCAAGCCTAGACTCTCCTGGTTGCAACAAGCGGTTGCAGGAAGTAGCTTGCATCTTGTCAGCAAACAGTCAACAACTATTCGTGAAGTGCTTGTGAAACTGAGTGTGATGCAAACTCAAAACAGAAAATATTTGTTTTCACAGTAAAAGTTACTCCTTTTGAAACATATTGGTTTCAGCAGTAAGGCACAACTTTTACTTTGAAGGTGAACAGTCTCGCTTTCCAGTTTTATGTTCCTCTCTCTCAAGTTTCACTACAGCTCAGTACAACAAGTGGTTGCAGAATAGTTGGCATCCTCCATGCAAACTACAGGTGACCGTGACAATCTGTGTACAAAGCAATAAGAGGTGCAGCACCTCTTTGTGACCAATTTTACCCAGGGACCACTCACCAAGCAGTCAGGGAATAAACAGTTTTTACCAGATATACAGGTTTTACTCACCAACCAGTCTCTAGAATTGAGGACTTAACTTTTTGGGAATAACAAATTTATTGTCATGATCCTGGGTCATTTGACCCAGCGTTTTGAGTTTTAATATAATTTGATGTTTATGGTTTATGTTTAAGTTCTTTAGGTTATCTAAGTTCATTTCGATTATGCCTAGCTTGCCATTATGGTTCGTTGTTTTCACTTGGAGTCACAGTGGATCCCGCCAGACTCCAGCTTTTGGAATAGCAGGACAAAGATGGAAAAAAGCTTTTGCTTTCCTGCTGCTCAACTTTTGCAATTAGCCAGCAAAATGCCAGAGGTCATGATTTCCAACATCAACAGTCTGAACTTCTTAAACAAGTTCTCCATGTGTTGAAGGTCTTGGAACCCCAACCTTCCAGTAATCGTGTCTGCGCCCAAACCAACTAAAAATAACCAGAAAAAAATCACAAAGAAAGACAAACGTAACTGTTTCAACTGCACAGCAGAACAACAATTAAATGTGGACTATTAACCTTTAGCTCGCTCACCTCTAAGTCCCTGTCAGTATATGATTTAATAATTGATCAAAATATTGATTTATATTGCCTCACAGAAACCTGGCTGCAGCAGGATGAGTACTTTAGTTTAAATGAATCACACCCCTGAGTCATATTAGTTGTCAGAATCCCCGAAGCACAGGCTCAGGAGGAGTGGCAGCAATGTTTCACTCTGGATTATCAATCAACCAAAGACCCAGACAGAGTTTGAATTCATTTGAAACTCTGACTCTGAGCCTCGTACACCTTAACGGGAAAACACAAGAAGCTGGCACTTATTTAGAGTTTCTACTGAATAGCTGAGACTTTTGATCTGACTTAGAGCTCAGTTCTGATAACAATTATTAAAGTGTGATTTTAACATTTATGTAGACGTTGGAAATGACAACATCAACATTGCATTTAATGTTTTATTTAATGTTTTTAGTAGACCCAAATATTAAATTTAACAAAATTGAACTCAAAATAGTTTTATCACAGTTTGGATCCTCTTTTGTCTGACCATTTTTCATAACACTAAAATTTACGATAATGAATTACACAGCGCTGGATGAAAAATTTCTTTACAGTAGATTTCTTTCTGGTTACTGTGTCTCCTCTGTAAAAGAAAGCAACAAATCGATAACACCTGACTTCCTGGTATAACTTCCAAATGTGCACTTGTAAAGCAGATAACTAGCGAGCTGGAGAGCAAACCACATTGCACTAATGTGGAAGATCTTCATTTTAGCCAGGAAAATATATTTTATCTTTAAAGCTAGGACATCTTACTATTCAGCACTGATCAAGTAAGACAGGAACAACCACAGGCTCCGTCTATTTCCACAGAAAGCTTAGAATGATCAGGCAGGCATACTTTTGGTTTCTAGAGTTTATAAAAGTAGAATGGGAGACAGATCCTTCAGCTTTCTTCCTGTTAAAAGGGAGTGTTTCCCCCCGTGCTTCCTGGTAGGGTCTTTAACTTACATTCTGAGGTGGTGCTTGTTGTAATTTGGTGCTACATAATTAAACCTGAATCAAATGCAGTCATTGTCTCTCCAACACAATAAATAGATATTTTACAGATAATGCCACTGATTTTTTTCCTTCACTTTTTGTTGATAGTTTAAGTTCATTTTAGCGGGTTTTAAACTTGCTAATTCTATAGAAACCACATTTAGTTTAAAAAGTTTAAAGATTACAATCCTTGGTTTTTTTTTCTCTCCAGAACTCTTCATCCAGGTTCAGAGCATTGTTTGAACAAATGATGAAGTAATATTTAATCCACAAGGCGCAATCTTCTTTCATATTTTTCCCATGTGCTCTGCACTGACTCCACAGTTCCATCTTTAATGTGACAACTCTTCACTTTAACCTCCTTTGTTTGCTTTTCCAGTGAGCCTCGTCATCTCTCCCAGCTGTGCAGATTGCAAGAACACCATCTTGAGTAAGACTTATGCGATAAACAAAAGAGGAAGATAAGCAGAAGGTTTTAAAGTGTCAATCAGAGTGAAAACTCTCAGCGTCATCCCTCTCTGGGGGGTCTCTTTAGATGTCCCCGTCTTTATATTTCACTCATGCCACACTGCCATTTGCATCTCAGGCATGAACATGGATCAATCATTGTAGGGAGAGAAGCAGTGGAGCGAACGAATGAGGAAAGGTTTTAAAAATGTCCCAGTGATTGGCTGCCTTGTCTGCCGCAATATTTCACGCCGGGTTCGGCAATCAGACGAAATCAGCTGAAAGGAGACTGCTTTTTGTTCCCGGCGACACGCGTTCGGGTAGCAGGCTGCTATGTGTTTTGCACTGCAGGCTCTATTGTCAGATTCAAAAATCAATTAAACTGATCTTAGTTAATAAAGGTGGCAACACTAAAAACACACAGCTCAGCCGCCTGGTGACACACGCTATCATTACTTCAGTGATGCCTGTTGCTCAGCTGCCTGTCAGGCTGAATTCCCCCAAACACAGTGTGTGTGTGTGAGGCCTTGCCCCACTTATCTCATCCATCAGAGAATTTCACTACTCCACCTGTCAGTCAGCAATCCCTCACTGTCAGGCAGAGTAGGGGGAAGCAACAGCCTGATCATCTATCGTGTTGTTTTATATATATATATATATATATATATATATATATATATATATATATATATATATATATATATATATATATATATATATATAATTTATTTGTGTGTGTGTGTGTGTGTGTGTGTGTGTGTGTGTGTGTGTGTGTGTGTGTGTGTGTGTGCGCGCGCACGTGTGTGTGTGTGTGTGTGGGGGGCATCCGTCAGGCAGTTAGTGACACTGTTGATGTCTCAGTTGGTGTCAGCAGCTCCACTTTTCATCCTAAATGTGTCTGCAGTGGGGGCTGCAAGCCTTTCCAAGGCCATCACGCTTTGATCTTTAAGCAGTTTAAAAGAGCCCTAGTGGTGACATCATCGCTCCAGTTAATGTCTCTAAACCTCTCTGAGCAGCGATCATCTCAAACAAATACACTAACGTCACGCATTTTGATCAAATCTAAGAGATTTTATTAATAAGCCCAAACCATACTGTGGTGTCTGCTTTCACATGCTCTTTTCTTTGAGCAGTTTCTAAAACATCACCTCCGAGGAGGATAGAGCTGTTTTTTTTAGAGTGCAGGAAAATAAGCCAACACCTTAATAGAGGTTTATCTAACCAGACATGCTAATATTTGTTTCCCATGATTTCCATTTAAAGCGACAGGAGTGGTGTGTAAACAGCTGGTGTCCCTGAAGGGGATGAAGTCGAAGGGGGATGGGGGGGGGGGGGGGGGGGGGGGGGGGTGGAAAATACACACAAAACAGCCATCATCTTAATAAATGTTTACAGCAATGTTTGGATCTGGCTAAGCATTTGCACATCTCAGGACAAACTGATCAAAAATGAAACCACCAGCTTCCACCAAGATTTAGAACTGAGAATGTAACTGATGGCTTCATGAAGTCTTCAAGACGTTATTCATGCTTACCATAGTTTATACAAGTAACCAATATGGAGATTTGCCCATCTCTCAACAGGCTTCTGCAGGGGTGTTTCTTTGGAGGTTAACTTGGAAATTAGCTTTGCCCCAGTTCCCTTGGCTGAACATCAGTTGGGTTTTTCCATAATGTTTGTGGATTATTGCAGAAAATAAAATTAGAAAATACAATTTCTGATGCTTAAATGTTCTGTTCAGAAAGATCATGTCTACAAATTAAAGCAGTGTAGATGTAGATATAGATCTGAAGCTTAAGAAATAAACACTAATGTTAGGTTATGAATCTTTGTGGTTCCAAGCCACAACTAATCTCAAATGTTTAGCCAACAGAGTGTTATGGCAGTACATAAAATAACCACATTTATTTTATGTGAACATTTTCCACTTCTGAGTGAGAAACAGTGTGCATTTGAATAAAGGAGAAGTGTCCAGTGATTTTTGCCACTCACAGTTAAAACACATAGAATGGGAGGGAGAGCCTTCAGTGTTCAGGCCCCTCTTCTGTGGAACCAGCTTCCAGTTTGGATTCGGGAGACAGACACTATCTCTACTTTTAAGATTAGGCTTAAAACTTTCCTTTTTGCTAAAGCATATAGTTAGGGCTGGACCAGGTGACCCTGGATCCTGCCTTAGTTATGCTGCAATAGACGTAGGCTGCCGGGGGATTCCCATGATGCATTGAGTTTTTCCTTTCCAGTCACCTTTCTCACTCACTATGTATTAATAGACCTCTCTGCACTGAATCATATCTGTTATCAACCTCTGTCTCTCTTCCACAGCATGTCTTTTATCCTGTCTTCCTTCTCTCACCCCAACCGGTCGCAGCAGATGGCCCCGCCCCTCCCTGAGCCTGGTTCTGCCGGAGGTTTCTTCCTGTTAAAAGGGAGTTTTTCCTTCCCACTGTCGCCAAAATGCTTGCTCATAGGGGGTCATATGATTGTTGGGTTTGTCTCTGTATCTATGAAGCGCCTTGAGGCGACTTTTGTTGTGATTTGGCGCTATATAAATAAAATTGAATTGAAATGAATTGAATAGTTTGGGTTAAGATTATGAAGCTTATGGTTGAGTTTTAAACATAGACTGTATATAAAAGATGGACTCAGCAGAATCCATATTTAGTGATTTTGTTCATTTCTGATTTTAATACACTTTACATCATTTTAAATTCAATAAATTTTGTATTAATCTTTATTATTATTATTATTATTATTATTATTATTATTATTATTATTATTTTATGTATATATAGTACAAATGTAACATTCATTTAATTTTTTGTAACATTTGTTTACATTTTTGGTACAAAGTTAGATTATAACAAAAAATGTAACATTTTTTTGTTACATTTACATTGTAACAATTTTTGTTAGTTTGTTAGTTTGTTACGAAAAATGTTACAAACTAACTTTGTTACGAAAAATGTAAACAAATATTCCAAAAAATTCAATGAATGTTACATGTGTACTATATGTACATAAAAAAAACTGTTTTTTGTAAACTGACCATGAATAACTTGACCTTATATAATATTATACTAAGTATTTTTCAAATTATGTTGGCAGCTCTTTCTTCTGATAATACTTCCTTTAAAGAAATAACACATTTTGGGTTGGAAGAAAGGCAGATGTGAAATGTAAAAGTGAACTCATAGTTTAAGTATCATGTTATTTACAGTCCTCATATATCAGCATCATTTCCTATATGTCCTTTCTAAATACAAACAAAGGCAGTAGAATTTTAAGCATACTTTTAAAGAAAAAAGAAATTTTATTTAAACTTAAAGAGGTCAGAGGTAGAAAGTAAAATGATATTTAGAATCCTCATATATAATTTGCTATATGTATATATGCTGAAAATCCAAACAATGGCAGTAACAAACATAACTTTAATAAAGAGCTCTATATATCATTACATAGAGCTATATAATTTTGAACTTCAGATCACTCTATTGACCTTGAAAGCGAGGTCAGAGGTCAAATGTGGTTTGACATTTTAAATCTTTATATGGTACTTTCTATATGCTGCCAACACATAGCACACTTGTAAGAGTCATAATTTCTAATTTATAAGCGTTTTGTCGATTTTCAGCCAATAAATCATTAAGTTGACCTTAAAGATCTTGGTGGATATAAACCAAATTTTAATGTATTTTTAACATGACCTCCCTCTGCACCCCGACAAAGTTTTATCAGAAACTTTAGTTCCATTCAAAACTTTTCCAATGATCGTGTTTGCACGCACGCACAAAAACGCTACTAAAAAGATAATGTTCTCAGTCAATGTTATATGGATTAAAATGGCTACTGCAGGTATTTAAGACTGAGCTATCAAATATTTTACATTCTGCTAAATCAGTAATGTAACATATTCTGTAAAATTATATTTTTGTAGTGACTTACCTGTGACAACCTGTGGCCTTCATCGATGACCCTGATTAAGGTCACAAGCCGAAGCCGTTGGTCAGTCAATAAAGTTGTTCCTCTTCCCTTAAGTGTTGCTGGAGTTCCTGCATTGTTACCTGTGACAACCACATGTTGACCAAAACACCAAACACAAAAGTGCTTATTAATGAGCTGAGAAAAAAATATAGTATCAAATAGAAAAACAATGAAGTGTGAAAATAGAACCTTGTCTTGTCCTGTCCCCTGTCAGTCTTCCATCAGGTTTATCCGTGATGTGAATTTGCAAATAAAATGGCAAAAACTAAAGATTTCAATGGCTTGTAGTAAAGCTAGCTTCTTCCCCAGACAACAGCCATTTGTGATTCCAAAAGGTAGTAATTTAAAAGCTGGATGCAAACAGGCGATAGGAGACATTTGATGGGATACAAAAGTGACGCTTTTGTATCCCATCAAATGTCTCCTATCACACCAAACAGAAAGTGATCTTTTCACTTGCAAGTGAAAAGATCACTTTCTGTTTGGTGTGTTTTCACTATTTTCATAGGACTGCTCAGCATGTTGCCCTAGATGGAACCCCACTGTCGTTTATTTTATTTGCTTTTTTTCTTTGTACCAGGCTGTAGACATTGCCACTTCCATCATGGCATCATTTTTCAGCCCCTAAGGTTGCCACTTTTTCAAAGCTTAAAGCTGAGCTGGTTTGACACGATGATGTCACCAACAATGTTTGTAGTCTGAAATACATCATAGTTTACTGACATATTAAAAGTAGATTGAGAAGAGGAAACAAGAAATGCAAAATACTAACTAATTTCTGGGATTTAAGACTCATTCCTGTAGTATTTTATTACCACAATACCAGCTTTGTGCCCTTCAAAATAAAAGCATGTAAGCTACAGAAGTGATAGTTTTTTGCTCAGTATTATACAGAGAAAATCTCTTCTGCAAAAAGATATTTTCAAATGTAGCGAGGGTACATGTCATGGGTACGTGTCATCTGGTCATTATATAGTCTGTGAATGTCAAAGACACCCATGATCCTAATTTCGATATATGGTTAAGAAAATGTCAAAAACAAATTTAAAAATGCCAGTACCAATATCTGTGTCCAAGTTCATGACTGATATTATTTATTCAAATATATTCTGAATATGAAAATAAGAATTATTGATCAATTCAGCACACCAAAATAGAAAACAAAATATGACTAATGTGGTAAAATGCAAAGAACTCACTGTAACCTTTCTGGATAATTACAGCTTCAGTGGTTTGCAGTAGAAAACGCCAGAGAGCAGACTTCCTGTGTCCAAGCTCACTGACTAAAAATGTCTCCAAGCCACAGCAGAGCAAAGGACATTTAGAGAGGCACCTGGAACCCGAGGGACACATTGTAGAGAGGCTGCTTTATAGGCTACAGTGCAATGCAATGCATTCAGGCAGGCGACGGTTTTTGAGACCAGTGTGAAACAAAACGTATGCAGAAATATTTCAGAGCTGTGGTGAAAAATTGAACCGGAAACGCCAAAAGGAGACAGATGACAGTTCCACCTACGTTTGCCGTGAAACAACTCAACACAAATTCCATCTGCTTCTTCCTTAGATTTACATTCTCCTCTCACCCTTCTGCATCTGCATTTTGAAATGTGCTTGTCCTCACCAGGATTCGCTCGGTCACAGATACTCAGACAAACCAAACTTTTTGTCAAACAGTATTTATTGATGTCAGTGAGAGGAGAACAGAACAGATTCAGTAATGACATGAGACATCCATGTGTATCTTTCACGTGTGGTGATTAGTTACTTTGTAAGACGCTGGACACTATTCAAAGCACCACAGATTTCCTTGTCACAGTGAATGTCTTCCATGTCTTTAAGCTCTGGCAGTTTCCACTGACTGAAGAGTTAAATGTACTGCAGTCCCATTTTAAGGATTAATATTTTTTTTCAAGACTATCTTAAAACAATGCTCATATGAATAAAGAAATTACTTTAATATTTCCTCCTGTCCCAGCTAAACATTATTGGATACATCCGTGGCAGCATTCCATAGCCACACAATCGCAACATCTCCTCCAAAATTTGCACTCTTTTAGTACCACACTTCATTCGTCTGTCTCTTTAACATCTTTCTGTGCTACTCTTGAATGGAAAATTAAAGCACAAACAGGTATACGACTCCTGAACATGACATTTTGCTTTACACTTTGTATTTAGTTCCTCCATCATTTACACTGAAACCACATTTGAAAGCCAATGTTAACGCGATGGTTTAATACACCAAGAAAAAAAAAGTTTTGTCATGGATATTGATGCCTTATTATTGTTTAAAGATGGATATGAAAAAAATATACACCTTACTTTTAAGTTGCTGCTCCAATTACCCATGCATACTGGTGGTGATGTGCTTGATTGTTAGCAATGGGGGAAAAGAAATAAGGACAGAAGTAAATAACAGTGTGTCAGTATGATCCCAAGCACCTGGTTTGGTGGAACCGTTTTTGTCACTTTAGAAACTTGTAGAAACTACTCACAAGCCCTTAGACCTACATGAACAGAAGTATGGGTAAAGTCAAAGGAGCTTGCAAAGAAAAGCGTCTGGACTTCTTTAAGTTGCTTGAAGACGTTTCACCTCTCATCCGAGAAGCTTCTTCAGTTCTAAGGTCAAATGGTGGAGAGTCCCAGATATTTGACCTTAGAACTGAAGAAGCTTCTCGGATGAGAGGTGAAACGTCTTCAAGCAACTTAAAGAAGTCCAGACGCTTTTCTTTGCAAGCTCCTTTGACTACGATGACCTGGATGACTGAGAACCTTCACAGACACAAGTATGGGTAAACTGTTTTATCTGGTGGGCTAGCTACAGTTATGCTAGCTAGCCAGGGATGTGTTAGCATAACTCAGTCAAAAAATCTTTATATTTCATCTGGGCCCTTTGCCTTTTATGGACGTAATATTCTTTTGTGGTTATGCATAATTTTATTCAACAAAGAATTTTAATGAATTTGGGGAAAGTATATTTATAAACTTCTGAGCGTGCTAACTGATAGCTATAGCTAGCTAGCGGGAAAGCTCAGTCAATAAAATAACTTTTTTGTTGTAAGTGTGCTAAACTTGTTCAAGTGAGCCAAAATTTACACTTTGGACTTCAGATTACTCTAAATGCTTTATTTCTGCCAGTTTGCTCTATTCTTGGATTGGTATGATATCCTACAGAAAGGATGTTCCTAATATGACCATCACAGGCACACAAACCAGAAGAAAGGTGTCTTAAGGGGAGTTGGAAAGTAGGTAAAGTGATTTTTTTTCAAACAGAGGATAAACTGAGAGGCTGCATTAAGGCCCAATATTTGATAAATAAGAATTGGTTTTAACTGTGACTCATGCAAATCTACTCTACTTGAATGCAAGACTAAAATATGGAACTGGAAATTAACATGAGATATCCCCTTTAACTTTCCACAAACTATGATTTTTGAGTTTTGCTCATAATCTATTAGAGGAAGTTAAATATAGCTGGACAGTACAATAAAACGACAACAGCTTCCTTCTTTTCCCCCTCCAGCTCCCTGAAAGGTCAGAACTCACTGAATGGATTGATTTTGCCATGAATGTTTTCACTGCTGCTATTGACAGGCCACAAGGGCAAACATTACTGGCTAATTTATACTCTGAAAACTGCTTATCCGACCTTCAGTTTACATCTTGATTTCTTCATATTGTCTTCGAAATACTGCATACTTTTAACACACATGTGGCTTCAGAAGACTCTCTCAGCCTGTAAGCATCCAGTTGTTAGCTTTACGTCTTCAGACCTGTTGCCTCCATAGCATTTCAGAAAGGAGCTCAGGTAATATTTTCTCCCAGGGATGCTCTAAATTATCTGGAGCATTTGTTTCTTTACACTAAGGTATCACACACGCACTAATGACAGCAACCTCCAGGTGAACTTAAGTTCAAATAAATATACAAAAAGGATCTTTGACTGAAGTAACAGAACAACAAGTTGCAGATAAAGCCACTAATGTTGCACCTATTCAAAAGAACAGAAACCAAGTTGATCATATTCTTTACTGTAAACTATATTCAGTGACTGTCCAAGGATGTGCTGCAGCGTGATTAGTCTGGGTATAAGATAAAGCCAGAGAAGGTGCTGTATTTGTTATTATTTCCTCCATGAGCTTTGCCGCCGTCGAGCTTGACGTAGATCTCATCTCCAGAGTCCAAATGCAGTACAGCACTGTTGCTGGCGTAGTCATAGTTCTGGTCTGCATCCTGAGCTATGGCACTGGCTCGAACCTGGTTAAAGAGAAAGAGAGAGAAAGAGTTCCTGTAACGAACACTGAAATAGGACTAAGCAGAAAAGTTCACATATACCTGAGAGGCAAAGGGAAGCAGCAGTGGTGCGTAAAATGGATAGATTCCAACTTTTAGCTACCAAGTGTGAGGTTAAGGGGACGTCAGGTTAAAAAAAACGTGGAGGAAAATAGAATAGAGCAAAATTTGGCCCTAAGTCTGAACTGAACCCTGAACTAATGATGTCAACCCTCCTGTCTGACCCCACATCCAACTGAAGCTGTCTCATCTAAATTGGATTTACGCATGAGCGCTACCGTCAAACAGAGCGCACAGACAGGCTTATAGAGAACTAGAAATACCGCTGGTGTTATGCTAAAAACAATAAAGATATATCTGCTTCCACAATTCGTTTGGAGTCCTCTACCTCCGTGTGCGCTTTTGGTGCGTAAAATATGTATTTCGGCACGAGGAAAAAAGCCATTTTATGTATATCTACATAAACTTGAATAGTTATGAATTTACTTTATTAACTGTTAGTGCTCCCGCTTTTCCCGTCTGAAGCTACCCTCCTACCTGCCCGTTCTTGCACAGGTCGGCCCACATGCTCGTCCCGTCTCCTCCTCGCATCAGCACATGATAAGTGAAGAAATAGATCCCGGACACATGGCAGGTGAACTTCCCGGTGCTCGGATCGTAATGGTTCCCCAAGTTTGTAATCACGTCGTCAAACTTTAACACCTCATATCCTTCGTGCGGATTTTTCAGACCGACGTAGAAAGCGATCCTGAAACCGCTCGCAGTGGCGTTGGCTACCTCTGTCTCGCCGTTGTCACCCCCCGCACCTCCGGTCAGCGCAGGGAAGGATAGTTTTACGTCGCCGCGCTCTCCCGTTGGGCCCCTGGGGCCAGGGGGTCCCGGTTCGCCCGGTGGGCCCCTGGGTCCAGGTTTACCCGGTCGCCCTGGCTCCCCGCGGCTCCCTTGCGCCATCGGCGGCAGCGGAGCTGCCCCGTTCAGGTTCTGGATCACCTCCATGGCCGTGGCGCCTCCCGGTTTGGGACTGTACGGGTCGCAAACCATCCGACAAGTGCCCATCATCTCATAGTAATGAGCGGTGGTTTTAGAGGTGCGGATCAGCAGTAATGGGACAGCGATGGCGAGAACTAACAAAACCATCGCGACGGCGGTCACCAGAAACACCACGGACCACTTCCTCCGCGCCGTTCGGGGACCAATGGAAGATAAAAAACCCGAGGAGCGGCTCTGGGGAGGAATCGTGACAGAGGACAGAGTGGGGGTCCAAGAAGAGAAAAACCAAAACAGGTGAAGTTCAGTAAGTGCGCGTAACTCGCTCCTGCTTTTCTAATTGGAGTCTTCTAGCCCGTGGGCAGCGGATATGACCGGAGAGAGGGTGCGCGTCTTGTCTGGCTGGCTGGGTGCGCGCGGACAGATGCCTCCAGCTGTCAGAGTTAGAAAGGATGAGACCGGAAGACAGAGGATGTGGCCTTCAAATTAAAACTCTTTTCTACTGACCGATGAACGAGTAATATCGAGATTAGAGAAGAAAACTGAGCGATGCAAACGATGTTTACAGCGCTTAGTGATGCGAGTGAGAACCACGAGGCTGCACTGCGCCGTTAAGACGCATCAAGAAGTTAAGGCGCGCAACTCACTGAAGGTCACGTGGTGTGTAATTGTACTTAAATAAAGTTCAGAGGTGATTACTTTCAGTGGTCGAAATAAATATTTGCTGGAGCGTTACTTTTAACTTTGCAGATGTATTACACTAAATGTCGAATACAGCAGGTACAGTAGGGTCAAAGCACCACGAGGCCACTGTTGTACTGATTTGACGCCACGTATATGATAGATAAATCTGAACTGAATCTAATCGGTAAATAATCCATGTTAATAAGCCACCGAGCAGTAATTCACTTAGTTAAATTAGTGTCAGCTCTACCAGAATGAGGTCCTTACACACTGAATATTACCCTGGGAAAATGAAATGCATTACTTGGACTTTTAACAGAGTGTTTCCGTACAGTACTCTCCTGTTTTGTTTTTTTTGTTTGGTTTTTTTAACAAAAGTAACATCGTGTTATCTCCATTACTTTATCTTTATATTACACTGCTACCTCAGCTACAGTACAGAGGGGTGTGCTGTAATTGTTACTTCACTTCACTACTTGTTTTCTTCAAAGGCTAAGAAGTTTTACATATGACATGATCCCAACGACACAATGAAAACATCTGTCTGTCAATGTTTTTTTTTAAAAAAGGTTGTGGCAAACATAAGAAAGGACCTGAGTCATTGCATCATTGGAAATATGACTATAAAATGTGTTAAATAATATGCACTAGAAGCTCTTTTGCCAATTATTGATCTAAAGCACTAAAGCTCAAAGTGATTTGGTCCACTTTTTTGCCTATTCCCAGAGTTATGTATTATAACACTTTATAATATGGCCTCTTGACTGAGGGTGTAATTTCTCTCAGTTTTAGTATTTATATGAATTTACAGTATAATTATATTAACCTACAAATACTTAAACGTAGGGTAACAAGTCAGGTCTATACAGGAAACAAAGAAATAATTACAATGTAAGTCAATTCAAGCAGTTTAAAAGCATTTTTAAGTAACGCGTCAGTAATTTTAGGTAATCAATGAGTCATTTTAAGTATTGCATAACATCAGTTATTTTAAAGGAAAGGAGATAAAATGATTGTGTAAGTAAATAATAACAGTCGTGATCACAAATAAAATATGATCAAATAAAAGTTGAATATGAGAACATCTGTCATACACTTCAACATAATAAATATTAAAGAAAGATGTAAAGAAGAAAGATCAATCCACAACATAATATAGCCTGAGCCCCAAAAAGTACAGCATACTTACCATGTAAGACGGGGAAATTTCATTTAATTCATTATTTTAAGGCATTTTACTGAAATCAAACCCCTTAGAACTTAGATCTAAAATGCTTCTTTTAGACTTTTTGAACCCCTTCTATCAGCAAAGAAATGAAAACTTCATGTCTAGTGATAGTCATGTTTACAGCAGAAGGAGGTCTTAATAGTTTTGATTCTCTTCATTTTTTTTAACTTTCAAATAATAATATCACCAACATCGGATACAGTTTAAAAGAGCTTTCATTTCTGCAGGTGTAACAGGAAATGCTCTATTTAGTTTTCAGTGACCTGACAAAAAGGACCAGCCATATAAAGTTGCACAGATGTTATTCAAAATGTCAACGACTGGCAGTGTTTGCATCTCGCAGTCTTGTAGCGGACTGCTTCAATCCATGCGTACATACACCGCCTTAAAAAGCCACATGACTGCATATTTGTTTACAAATTTTCTTTATGTAGGTGGAATAAATTACAGGGGAAAATGTATTCATTCATTCCCTTGATGGAAATGAGGATTTCTAAAATAGATTTATTCTTCTGTTGAGACAAATTAGTGGAAAGTTTGGGGGCTTGAATTGTCTTCTATGAGCTTTTAAAAATGTTTTGTTTTTTTACTCGCTTTGGCTTCATGCAGTCTGTCTGCACAGATGCTGGATTTTGCACTAATCATCATAAATACATGAAGTAGTTAATTACTCTGTAGTTAAATGCATTAAAGACGCAGGTTACTTCTTATTTATTTATATATTTGTTGTTGTTGTTTTGTTTTTTTTAGACTAAAGTCAAATTTAATGAAGAGCAGCTAAACTCATGACCAAATATTTGACTCAGACCACGAGGAGATCTTTCAAAGTCACATCAGATGGCTGAGGGCAGGTTTGCAATGGTGACGTCATGTGACTGACATCATGGTTGCATCGGTCACTTTACACACACACACACACACACACACACACACACACACACACACACACACACACACACACACACACGGGAAGTGGAGCACAGAAAGCAGAGTGGTGCGGGGTGGTGGTAGGGGGGTCAGCTAATATATGCAGGATGGACCAGAGATGTCTAACTGCTGTCGACACCTTCAGCAATAAGCTCCTCGTGGCTGCAGGGACACATTTGATGTCTTGCTTCACATCGAGCACCACGGGCCTTGAATTTAGATTTAGATTGTCTGGCAAATTAAAATTCTTGACGTGCATGGGCAATCATTACTCTATTGCATACAGATTTGTCTTAAATGCCTCAACAGCCTCTCTTAATATCTCCCCGCTGAGGCTGCTGGCCTCCGCTTACTATGTGCTTTATGAGCTCGTCAGTGGAAATAAGACTAATAAGACAAACTGGTTGTTTGTTAAGACTTGCAAGCTTTTGAGAGACTCAATAAAGAGGACCCATGCTCACTGAAAATAAAAAGCATCTATTGATTTCCTTTTCAAGCTCAGGCCCTGGAACACTTCAAAACAGCAGGTCAGCGGAGCTAAGCACCTGGAATTGGAGCACGGGCCTCTCATCCACGACAGAGGCTTTAAAGCTCAAGGCAATGTGGAGAAATCTTCAGAGGCTGAAGACGAGGCTTAGCCGAAGCCCTTGTGCTGCCTCCCCCTCCAAGCAATTCCAGCTTGTGCTCAGCTCAGCTCCGACTACCCCGAACATTGGTCCGGCTGGGTTTTTCTTATCTGAAGGTGAAATCATAAATGAAATTGGGGTTAAAATTTGTGGACGTGACTGTCCTGGCAAAGCTGACAAATTTGTGTTTTCCTCTAACTGAAAGGAAACAGGAAGTAATTAATAACAAAAGAAAACTCTTATATTAAGTATGCATGAAGGGGCACAGAGCACAATGTGATCCCCGACTGCAGAAATGACCTTTACCCAGGATTAGTACAGTGAACTGTATCCTCAGGCCATGGTGAGCCATGCAGGACACACTGTCCACATTAGGCACTGCGGCTTCTGAGAATATACTGCCCTGAAGCGCTGCCATGCTTCTAATCATGTTAGAGCACAGCTGTGTCGCGCACATGAGCCATACATTGAGACAAAGGAGGGGACGCATTATTAGGTTCCTGTCTAAATTGGGTGTAATCAGGGAAGACAGTAAACCAATATAATATCGTACAGAAATTTCAACAAAGCAAAACGTGTGGTAACTCTGAGAGATCAGCTTAGATAATGAAACACACGCAAATAAAGAAGTAATCTTCTCATAACTGGAAATGCATCTATGACATCTCCAGAGATCTGTTCAGGGTTAGACTGACATCTACGTCTCTACATGGAATATTCACCTAGTTGTCATACTCAAATGGAAATCTTATAAATGAGGAATATGAATGACAAAATATGTGTAAGATAGAAAGAGCTGACTTGTAGGTTCTGACATCTTTGTTTACCGTGTATACAATTTACCATAAGTTAAAAAAAAAAACCACATGTAAATACACAAGTATTAACAGCATAATTTTATATCTTATTTTTAAATCAGTTCAGCACAGGTTTTAATACTTTTAATTTGGTCTCTATTTTCCTACAAAGGAAATTCTATACTTAATAATTTTGTTGAATTGCTAAACCTCTACAAAACTGTAGAACACGGTGTTTAAAATCTGTTTTATTTTTGATCATAGACTGTATATAAAAGATGGAAACAACTAAATAAAGTCCTGACTTCTTTCTAAGGGCCAGCAGGTGATGACTCCCGTGGTTTCAAAGGGAAATCTGTGTACAGAGTGCTGTAGGAATAAGTCCGAAAACCTGGAAAGGAGTTTTTTTTTGAAGAAGCGCAAACTTTATTGCTCTTTATTGTTTTTTTGTTTTTTTACTTGTTTGCTTGTTTGTTTTGGGGGGTTGGGGTGGCGGTGGTTGTACCACAAAGCAACATATGTGTCAGATGATTCCATTAAAAATACAGAAGGAACCAGCAGCACAAACAATGTCTAAAGATTCATTTCAGAGCCTAATTAATAGACGTCCAGCGAGCTAACAGCCATTCCACCTGTCACTCCTGCCGCTATCTTAAAGTCTCATCATAAGTTAATGGCTTTGTTACTAAAAATATATTTTTAAAAAATCTGAATCAACTGGGCTTCTAAACACATCTCACACAAGCTTCCTAAGTCTGTCGCTGGGTAAGTTGGGCATTTTAACATGGGGGTCTGTTTGACTCACCTTTGTAGCCTGCCTCCAGTGGCCATCAGAGGAACTACAGTGTTTGGCATTTTATTTTCCAGCTTGGTCTTATTAGTGATTCACATAAACTAACTCCCTTGAATTATAATGACATTGTTATGTACTGAACAGTGTTGGTTAAGTCACATGAAAATAGTGTTTAGTTACTAATTACAGATTACTTCTCCAAGAAAGTAATCCCATTGCTTTACTGACTACTTATTTTCAAAAGTAACTCGTTACATTATTAGTTAGTTACTTTTTAAAAACATGATACACAACCTGAATACGTAATAAAGCAATAGACCAACCAAATTCCGTTTTTCTTCCATAATCCATCATATAAAATTGAATCAAATGAAAAATTGTCTTTTTAAAACTTGTTTTATTAGTTTTAATCTTTTAACTTCATGCACATTGCACAAAGCAAAAATTTAATTATATTCAACAGTCTTTGACTTAACATTTAAACGTGGTTCACCTCATTTCTGGCGGATAGAACACTTTTAGCTTCAGCTGGAAACTTCCGGTCAGATGTAGTTAAATTGTCATGTGGAGTCCCACAAGGACTCCACATGACAAATAACAAGCCTCTTGTTATTTTCACTATATATTCTTCCTTTAGGCCGTATCATTAGCAGTTTCAAAATTATTTCCTCTCTCTGTCTTTTGATGCTCAAATCAGGTCTGTGATCCCTGCTGCTTTTTTTCATTTGAGAAATATTGGTAAACTTAGGACTATTGTCTCCAAAGGTGAAATGGAGATGCTTGTCCATGCCTTCATCTCCTCCCTGTTAGACTATTGTAACGCAATCTTTTCCTGTCTGTCTATTGCTTCCTTAAATTGTCTTCAAGTGGTCCAAAATGCAGCAGCAAGGCTTTTAACCCACAGTAATAAATTCTCTCATATCACTCCCATGTTCAAATCCTTGCACTGGCTTCCAGTTTGGTACAGATATCAGTTTAAAATACTCACTTTTACATTTATGTCTTTACGAGGTGGAGCCGCACCTATGTCACTGAGCTTCTTCAAACCTACTCTCCAAAGTGGATCCTTAGATCCACTGATAGTGGTCTTCTGACTATTTGCACAGACCCGTTTGAAAACAAAGGGGGATCGCACTTTTCAAACCCTAGCTCCAGTACTTTGCGTAGTGGGGGAGTTTACCTCCCCACTATGCACCATCGACTCTGTGGCTTCTTTTAAAAAACAGCTTAAAGCACATCTGTTTGGACAGGCATTTGAGTAATGATCACGTGTAATATGTTGTTTTATTTGATATGTTTTTATACTTCCTTTGTATAGTTTTATTGTTTTGTTTGATATGCTTTTATATTCCCATGTGAAGTGCTTTGTAATAGCTTCCTGTCTTAAAAAGTGCTATATAAATGTACAATACATACAATATAATGTACATTTCAATTCCTTTTATTTTAAATATGTTTATATTGTCTATCTTGTCTATAAATACATTTTACTCACTTACTTATACTAAACCTATTTTCTGCATATTGCAGCATATAAAATAAAATACGTTTTTGTGTTTACAAGTAAAACACCAAAAAATAAATAAAATCAAAGATTCAGCATCACTGAGTCCTGTCGCTCTTAAATCTATTGCCACCTGTTTAGCAGGAGTGGGGCAGGTGGAGGTTTGCCCGGTGCCACAGCGGTTATGTCAGTGGGAGGAGCCGGGGGTTTCTCTGTGAATTTCACATTCCCGTGGCAGCGAGCTCGATGCTTGCTCAGATTTGAAGTTACATTTTTCGCTGTAGAAAGAAGTTTTCTTCTCACGTCGAGTGTAATAATAATAATAATAATAATAATAATAATAATAATGGATTGGATTTATATAGCGCTTTTCAAGGCATCCAAAGCGCTTTACAATACCACTATTCATTCACTCTCACATTCATACACTGGTGGAGGCAGCTACGGTTGTAGCCACAGCTGCCCTGGGGCAGACTGACAGAAGCGAGGCTGCCATATCGCGCCATCGGCCCCTCTGGCCAACACCAGTAGGCGGTAGGGTAAAGTGTCTTGCCCAAGGACACAACGACCAGGACAGAGAGCCCAGGGATCGAACTGGCAACCTTCCGGTTACAGATGCGATTCCCAACCCCCTGAGCCACGGTCGCCCGAGTGTACAGCGAACACTAATGTTTTTAGCAATTTTTACGTAATCAAACTCAAAGTAATGTCAGTACGTCCACGTTTTAAATACTGCATGGTCGTACTCTCTCCCGCACTTCATATTATCCATTGTTGATCTGCACACATCTGTTACCATGGACGTTGCACGCTCGTATGTCATTGTCATGAGACACTCTCACAAACAAAATCACGGTTTAGTAACGCAGTAACGCAGTCACAGTAATCTAATTACATATTTTGCAATAGTAATCCCTTACGGGGGACTTGAAAAAAATAATCAGATTACAGTAAAGCATTACTTTTAAAGCTCTATTAGATATTGTGTTTTTATTACAGCATTAAAAAAGGAATTCAGAAAACTGCTAACGCCGTGTCCGAAGCTTTAATTAGCCAAAAGGTGTATTTACTGAGAGTAAAATGTTGCAGCGTGTTACTGCAAATGTGCATGAGAAACCTGTAACTGAACCACAACAGGACAGCGAGGAGAACTGCAACATCAGCTCCTGTCTCAACGTGTGACCCCAATCCCCGGTGAAGGGCACTAGAGACACCTCTGCCCCTGATGGCTCTGATAGAAGCACCTTCCTGCCTGCAGCACTTTGACACTGAGGTCTTGTCAGATGTTAACATTGCATTGCTGTACCTGTCCACCTGCAGGCAAACTTTTTGTGACCTTGCCTTTTGTTGCCTGCCACAATATCTCCCATCCAAGCCCTTTTGATTCGTGATGAATTTTGCTTTGCTTTCATTCACTTAGCCACATAGACAAGGCAATTCGTAGCACTTGCTATAATTTTTAATATTAGAATCCATAAAAAGAGTACTATTTTTTCCTTTAACAAATGTGTAAACAGTCTACTGGATCAGAATACCCTGCATTCACCAGTAATCGATACATATTCATGAAATCTCAACATCATATACTTGTATATTAAAGATATAAACAAACTAGGGGCCATAGCTGAGTGAGGGTGAGGGAGAAAGACTGTGTGTTTGTGTGTGGTGGCACTGATGCAGCACAGCGAGCCGCGGGGATTCAACCTTTTGCAAGTGGCAAAGGCAGACATGATGAAGTCATGTTGACAGTGCGTGTCCTGCGGTCAGGCAGCTTTTAAACACAGATTTGCTTTTGCTTTTCTCTTCTAATCCCAAGGCCAGTGTATCAAATACTCCGATTTTATAGCAATAGGGAAAATGTGAGGCGCCACTATCTAATATACTGTTACTACTCCTTCATCAGGCAGACCTGGCAGTTTGGGATGAGCCCCTAAAATTATTTTTATAATTGAGTCCGCAGCTACAGTAGCATTTCTGTAAGGCTGGAACATAGACTGTATATAAAGGATAGCCGAGGCTGTTGTGTCGCCACACATTAGCTGCGAAGATTCAAGCTGAGCGTTGTCGCCGTTGGCTTCTCTGTGTTTTGTAAATGAACACGAAGAGCAGTTAGCAGACTTGAAACTGAGCATACTATGTGCTCAAAACGTACCCCTGCATTGTATTCCTAACATAGCGTTCAACAAGACTAGCATGTAGTCACCAGGGCAGTGTTTATTGTGTTTTCCGGGGTGCTGTTCAGCTGTGTGCTGTTAATGTTTAGTTGTTTACAACGATCTACAATCTACATCTTAAATGTCAGACATTATAAACTGTCCTCACCCAGGAAACAACCCCTCATAATGTGTGCTGTTGTCTTCACCTTGAGTTGGGAGAGGACTTTACACCCTGGTATCCTAGAAAAATGACATTTCTAATGCTTTAATGTTGAAAAAAGCTATTTTAACCCAAACTATGATCTGTTTCTAACCTTTAGTTTAGGTTCCCACCTGTCATAGAATGAAGGGCGAGGTAGATCCTGGACTGGTTTCCAGTCTGTCACACGGCCGACCTAATAAAACAGAGTGGAAATCTGGGCATTAGTCAACCAATATGATTGTTAAGTTGGAGAACTTGTCGGGGTATTAACTGATTAACACTAAACTGTACAGAGTCGAATTTTGAGCTAACAGTGGCACAAAATGAAACGCTGAGAAATCACTGAAGTATAATCACTGTATTATACTGCGCCTGCTCATTTGCCATAACTGGCTCAGGAAGTGGGGCCCGGATAATGGGAACTGTTGAACTGGGAGTTGTTTAAATCTTATCTGCTTCAGCAAACCATGTAACATGTCAAAGTGGTCAATTCTTTATCCAGAGCAGCTCTTTAGTTATATTCTGCCCCCAGCATGTCTCCTACTGTTATTTATCCTGATGATTCACTGTTGTATCTTTCTTTGTTTCTTTCCCTGAAGCTCCACATAATCCAGTACAACCTTACTGCGGTTACATAATCATCCCCCATTTCCAAAGGCTCCAAATGAATTGAACAAACTAATATGAGCACTGTTTTAATGCTTGGATGAAAACCCTTTGCAGTCAATTGAATGCCTGACATGCAGAAGTCATGAACAAGACCAAATGCTGTGTTTCCCCCCTTTGAGATGCTCTGCTGGGCCTTCACTTCAGCCTCCTTCAGCTGCTGCTTGTTTGTTGGTCTGAATTTAGCCTTGTGAAATTTCCCCTAGTGGGACTAGTAAAGGTATATCAAATTCAGTTTTGTTTTTAATAATTGAACAGCATGTTCTATTGGATTGAGATCAGGTGTTTGATTTGGACACTGAGGAATATCCAATTTCTTTGCCCTTAACAATGTTGGGTTGCTTTGGCAGCATGTTTTCATCATGCATTTTTACTGTGAAATACTGTTTTCTCATCCCATCATTCCATCATTTTTCCAGAACCTGGCTGACTCTTTTAGATGTTTTTAAAATCTTATCTGGCCTTCCTGTTTCTGAGTGTACCGGTGATTTGCACCGTGCTATGAACTCTCTATAGTTCCATTCTTGAAGCTTTGATTGAGTGTAGATTTTGACAGTGACAAAATTACCTCCACAAGTTTGTTATCAACTTGTTTCAACGATGCGAAGACGCTTTTCTTAACCATGTAAGCAAATCTCTGCTTTGATCTTCTAGGCCTATTGATTTAGGTTTCTTTCTGTTAAATGGGAGTTTCTTTTTACAATACAAAAGTGACTGATGCTGTGAGTTGGTGCTATATAAATAAAATTCAATTAAATTGAACAGACTGATGATTTGGCCACTCTTTGAATTTTGCCATTTCTGATAGGAGGATGTGTATGTATGTGTGGCGTTGATATTTATTTGGAACTCAAGTTGAGAGTTACAGTGAACAGCTACCAAATGCAAGTTCAGCTAATTGGGCACTGTAAGTAAAAATTTATGTAATTCACAAGGAGGTAAAGTAATACTCTTGCTAAATCCCTGAATTGAATATAAGTCTGCACTTAAATCACATCATGATTGCTTGATTTACAATCCACTGAAGTGGTGTGCAGACAATAAAATACAAAAATGTGTCATTGTCAATAAACCTATGAACATCATTGCATATATGGCACAAAAAGAAATGCATTTTTGGCTGGCCACTCCATTTCCTTGGCTCATGTGCAACCCTGCCCCTAAATGTATTATGTGAAAACTGGTACTGCACAAGAGTTTAAACACTGTTTATAGTAATTACCTGTTTTGCAATGTAACAAACCAGGTATTAAGAGCTTTTCGTGAAATAAAAGTCATTATCCAACTTAAGTAATGTAACAATACTCATTTCTTCAGCACCAAAATATGCTTAAACTATCTAAAGCAGGGATGTCAAAACGATTTTACATCATGGGTCACATTTTGTTCTTTAGTGGGCCAAACCAGTGAAAGTCCCCTTTCTGTCAGTCTAAAGTTATTTAAATCCTCATTTAAAGCCAAATTAAAATAATAAGAAAAAACCTGCAATTTCAGAGTGACATAAATGTTTTACAGTTGATAGTGAAAAAACAGGAAGTTTTCTGTCATTTAGTTGTTTATCTCTTACATGATTAGTTGTTGTAGTATGAATAGCAATGGCAATGACAGAGGTCTATATCAGTGGAGAACGCTGTAAATAAAATACATTTTAAACTTATGAAATTACAGTTATATGTAGTCAAAAGTCCAAAGTCCATGCTCTCCTTCATATATTCCTAAGCCATTTAGTGGGCCAGCTTGGCATCCTTGCTGGGCTGATTTTACATTTGACACCCCTAATCTGGTGTTTAAGTCTGACGTCATTAGCCGTGTCTGGGCCCAAACTCCGCTGCAGATCACACGATCACTGCGGCATTACTGAGAGTTTAAAACTGTCTAAATTCTTTCATCTGTAATAAAATGATCAGTGTGGCTGCTCTACCAGGTGTAACAATTAAGTTTAACATCCATTCATCCATGAAAACCAAATTTATGAAATTTAACAGAGTTAAAAGTTAGCAGGAAGTTAGCTTGCTAGTTTCCATCTAAATATAATATAGCATATTCTGACTGAGGAATTTCCAAAACAAATTAAGACGTACATCTCTGCTATCACTTCTGACATAAATGAAGACACGAAAGTAAACAGCAGTGACGTTTGTAAGGTTACTGAAGTTTGGCTAGCTGGTTTATAATAATGTGCTACGTGATTGCCAGTGACACAGCTATGTTAGCATAACAAACACTGAAGCTGGAGGATGAACGCCAACCTTCTTCCACTTGATAAAAGTTAATGTGAGGGTTCCCGAAGGTTAGGGGCAAATGCAATCGTATGGCAGGATGCTATAAACAGACCAAACTTCAGTTGGGAGAACAGCTGAGATAATGCATCCACAATATGAGAAAAGTGCGATCCCCCTTTGTTTTCAAACGGGTCTGTGCAAAGTATAACAAGATACAAGCACTAAAACATGTTAAAAACACAACAGCCTTATTAAATGCAGAGTAGTTTGTGCCCAGAAGCAGGATTCATCACATCATCACTTAAAGACCCCATAGCAGTAATCTGGGGGCACCAGAAGAATATATTGTAATGACCTGGCTGGGGTTGTTAGCCAGGTGCATTCTGGGTATTGCGTTGTCTCTGTGTTTTCTATCGTTCTGCTAGTTCATATGTGTTTGATTTGCATGTTGTGTTAGTGTTATGTTAATGTAAGCCACAGTGAAGTTGATGTGTGTTCTGTGGAGGGAGGTGAATTGGCATGGTTGGCTGACACCGCGACTCTATGTGGTGGGAGCGTGATAGGGGTTCGGTGTCAGCAGTGTTACGTTGTGTGAAAAAAGACGGCAAATAAATGACTGGTGTGAACCACTACTGCCTCCTGCTGGATCATTTGGGGATTATCAGTCTGCTGCTGAGACGCTCGGGGTCGTGCGGTGTATGAGGCACGAGCGCTCTCCATTCGCTGTGAAGTTTAGCGATAGCTGCTAGCGCCCCGCTAGCCGTTTTAGCTAGTGAGCAGTTTAGCCAGTTTAGCTCCACTAACCCACGGTCGTTACAATTGGTGTCAGAAGTGGGATTCATGAGTGTCTAGCAGACACTATGGAGCCGACCATAGGCGAATTAGAGCGTGTAATCCGAGACAACAGCTCGCTTCTGGAAAGCATGGCTGCCAAGACCCACCGGAGAAGACCCGAGCTGGGGCGGCCAGAGGGCCACAGCGCGCCCCGGAACAGCCACCCCCTGCTCTCCCTGCGACGGGAGGGGATTCCTGGGGCCGCACCACAGCTTCCTGGCAGGACGGCTGCTAAGCTACAGCACTACACTGGGGCGACGCAGCTGGAGCCGTATCTGGCCCAAGTCACGCTGGCTGCCACTCACAACGGGTGGGGTCAAGAAGAGACTGCCACCCACCTGGCGCTTGCACTGGAGGGTCCAGCACTCCAGGTTCTGCTGGACCTGCCCCCAGAGGAGCAGCGCGACCTCCGGGCCTTGACCACGGCGCTCGGCAGACGGTTTGGACAGAGACCACCAGCCGAACAGAGCAGGGAGGAGCTGGCTTGCCGACGCCGACGCGAGGGAGAGAGCCTGGGGTCCTTTGCTGCGGACGTCCGCCTCTATGCCCGACGGGGCTACCCGACATTCCCAGGAGCGGCACGAGAGGAGCTGGGTCTCCACGCCTTCCTGAGGGGCCTCACACCGGAGAGGCTGCGACAGCATGTCCGGCTGTCATCCCCCCGAGACCTGGAGGAGGCACTGAGGGAGGCTGAGCGGGCTGAGGAGGTGCTGCGGGGCGAGCCAGGGACCCGACGATCGGCCAGGATGGTCGAGCGAGAGATGAACGCGTCCCAGTCGGATGAGGAGGAGGAGGCCAGACGAGCCCAATCAGAGGCAGTTCCACGTCGGAGGCGCCGGACGGACTGCTGTTATCGGTGCGGGGAACCTGGTCACCTCGCCCGGAACTGTCCCGCACCTAGTCCTCGGAGCCGAGTGACATCACCGACGGGAAACGGCCACGGGGTGGGACAGTGAGGGAACCCCCACCCCAATCGTTAAACCCTCTCCATGACACTCATCCCGTGGTGGGCCGCTGTGGGTCCACCCGTGGACTGTACCTGGACTGTATAGTTGATGGACGGCCTTGCCGGGCCCTGGTAGACACGGGGTCCACCATCTGCTTGCTGCGAAGGGGGGTGCTCCCGGAGACGGGTGGCTCATTGCCAAAAGACTGGACCCCTACTCACACAGCGTTGTACACTGTCACAGGAGAAAGGACTGTGATGCCGGGGAAAAAGACTCTGCAGGTGGTGGTGGGAACGAACAGTGTGAACCATGAGTTCTGGCTTGCCGACATAACAGACGAGTGCATTGTTGGACTGGACTTGCTGGCCCACTGGGGGGCACGGGTCGATGTACCGGGAGTTGCCATCCACCTTGGTGCTGAGACCGTGCAGCTTCAAGTGGGCCGCGGTAGCCAGGGACAGACCCCCACCCCACCAGCACCCCCAAAGCCCTTACGCCCCGCAGCTCCATGCCACAGCCAGGGGCCGAGGGCGGCAAGGGTGCGGAAGAGGATCCAGGGGGTGGACGTAAGCAGGGCCAACATCCCGCAGCCAGAGTCGCCGCCTAGCTCGGCAGTCTCCCCGTCACCTGAGACTGTCGCGGCAGTAGAGGAGCTTGGGCGGCGAAGTGGGGTGCACCTCAGTGCGACACAGCAGCAGCAGTTGCAGAGCCTCTTGGCAGAGTTCATGGACACTTTTGCCGCCAGGGAAGAGGACTGCACAAGGACGGGCCTGGTGCAACACACTATAGACACTGGAGCAGCTGCTCCAATCCGGCTGCGGCCCCACCGCCTGCCCCTCGCCAAACGCCAAGCTGCCGAGGGACTGATAAAAGAGATGGCAGCTAATGGCGTCATTGAACCCTCGGATAGTCCATGGGCCGCACCTATGGTTATGGTGTGGAAGAAAACAGGGGGGTGGCGCCCTTGTGTGGACTACAGGCGTCTGAACGCGGTCACCCGCAAGGACTCTTACCCGTTACCTCGCATCGATGACGCACTGGATTACATCGCTGGGTCCAGTTGGTTCAGCTCGCTAGACCTCCGCAGTGGGTACTGGCAGGTGGAGCTCGCTGCCGAGGCGCGGCCCAAGACTGCATTCACCATAGGGCAAGGACTGTGGCAGTTTAAGGTGATGCCTTTTGGACTATGCAATGCACCAGCCACGTTCGAAAGGTTAATGGAAAGGGTCCTCAAAGACATTCCCCGTGCCCGCTGCGTGGTCTATTTGGATGACTTGCTGACTCATGCTAAGGACTTTGAACAGGCCGTGGCCAACCTACGAGAGGTTCTGACTGCCATCCGCGGGGCCGGACTAAAGCTGAACCCGGCCAAGTGCAACCTTCTTGCTCGCCAGGTGAAGTTCCTGGGACATGTGGTGAGCGAACAGGGGGTGGCTACTGACCCCGAGAAGGTGGTTGCTGTGGGGGACTGGCCTACCCCATCGAATGTCGCCGAGCTACGAAGCTTCCTGGGGCTGGCCTCCTATTACAGGAGGTTTGTAAAAGACTTTGCCACCGTCGCTAGCCCCTTGCATCAGTTGACAAACAAGGGTCAGCGGTTTGGTTGGACGGAGGGCTGTGCAACGGCTTTCGAGCAACTGAAAACTGCCCTTGTGAGTGCCCTGGTCTTGGCGTATCCTGACCCCAGCCAGCCTTTCCTTTTGGACACCGACGCCAGCAACGTGGGGGTCGGAGCGGTGCTCTCCCAGAGGGGAGAGGCTGGGGAGCGAGTGGTGGCATACTACAGCTGCAGCCTCAGCCGGGCCGAGAGGAATTACTGTGTTACCCGGCGTGAGCTGTTGGCTGTGGTCCTGGCGGTTCGTCACTTCCGACCTTACCTCCTGGGCACTAAGTTCCTGCTCAGGACAGACCACGCCAGCCTAACCTGGATGCTGAACTTTCGCCAGCCAGAGGGTCAGGTGGCCCGGTGGCTGGAAATACTACAAGAGTACGACTTTGAGGCCCAGCACCGACCAGGGCGGCAACACGCCAACGCTGACGCCCTGTCCAGGCGCCCCTGTTCTGCGGATGAGTGCCGGTACTGCAGGCGCATGGAGGAGCTGGACCGGGGTCCGACATCGGCAGCAGCAGAACCTGAGGGTGTGGATGAAGGGCAGGAACCTTTCACCGCGGCGGAGCTACAGCAGCACCAGGTGAGCGATCCAGCGCTGGAGATGGTGAGGGACTGGATGGAGGCAGGGACACGGCCAGACTGGTCCGCCGTGTCTTCCCAAGGGCCCGAGACAAAGTCGCTGTACTCCCAGTGGAACAGCCTGGAGCTCCATGGCGGTGTAATCTACCGGCGGTGGCGAGCGCCAGACGGGGGAGGCGACATACTCCAGCTCCTGGTTCCCCGGGCCTTGCGGCCTGAGGTCCTCCGCTGGGTCCATGGGGCTGCAGGTACTGGCCATTTTGGGAATGGCAAGACGTTGCGACGGCTGAGACGGCGGTTCTACTGGCCGGGGTGTCGTCAGGACGTGGAGATCCACGTCCACTGCTGTGACGACTGCACGGCGCAGAAAGGTCCCAGCCAGCGCTCCCATGCCCCATTGCAGCAATACCTAGTTGGGGCGCCAATGGAGCGGATCGGAGTGGATATCCTGGGTCCATTCCCTGTGACTGATGCCGGCAACCGGTATGTCCTGGTCGCGATGGATTATTTCTCAAAGTGGCCAGAGGCGTACGCGGTGCCGGACCAGAGTGCGGTGACGACGGCGCGGACTCTGGTGGATGAGATGTTCACGCGGTTTGGTGTACCGGAGGAGCTCCATAGCGACCAAGGGAGGAACTTTGAGAGCCAGGTGCTGGGAGAAGTGTGTCGGAGGCTGGGGGTGAGAAAAACGAGGACCACCCCCCTCCATCCTCAGAGCGATGGTCTGGTTGAGCGGTTCAACCGCACGCTGGCCACCCAGCTGGCCATCCTGACCAGCCAACATCAGAGGGACTGGGACCAACACCTGCCCCTTGTTTTGTGGGCATATCGAACAGCAGTGCAGGAGTCAAGTCAGTGTACTCCTGCGGCGTTGATGTTCGGAAGGGAGCTCCGGACCCCGGTGGACTTGGTGTTCGGAGCGCCCCCTGAGCCGGAGATTGCTGGTGGACCAGAGATGGACTACTTCCGGCGGCTCAGGGAGCGGTTGCACACGGTGCATCAACTGGCAAGACGGACATTGGAGGGAGCCGGGGCCCGCCAGAAACGGGCGTATGATACCCGTGCGCACGGTCCTATGCTGGGGGCCGGAGATCGGGTCTGGGTGTTCTGCCCCCAGAGGAAGCGGGGGCTGACCCCCAAGCTCATGAGCCACTGGCAAGGCCCGGGCGAAATCCTGGAACAGCTGTCGGAGGTGGTCTTCAGAGTCCGGATGCCGGGGCGGGGAAGGCGGGTGGTGCTACACAAGGACCGGCTGGCGCCATACCATCCGCTTGCCCCCAACCCGCAGGCTGGTGTGCAGCCTGGGGACTCCTCGCCCCCTACGCCCGGCCCGGAGGGGGGCGCCATGGATTCCCAGTCGAGGCCGAAGCGTACTCGACGCCGGCCCGGACATTTGCTGGACTACATTGTGGACAGTTAAGGTTGTGGGGACACTAAACCTTTTTGGGAGGGGGCTGTGTAATGACCTGGCTGGGGTTGTTAGCCAGGTGCATTCTGGGTATTGCGTTGTCTCTGTGTTTTCTATCGTTCTGCTAGTTCATATGTGTTTGATTTGCATGTTGTGTTAGTGTTATGTTAATGTAAGCCACAGTGAAGTTGATGTGTGTTCTGTGGAGGGGGGTGAATTGGCATGGTTGGCTGACACCGCGACTCTATGTGGTGGGAGCGTGATAGGGGTTCGGTGTCAGCAGTGTTACGTTGTGTGAAAAAAGACGGCAAATAAATGACTGGTGTGAACCACTACTGCCTCCTGCTGGATCATTTGGGGATTATCAGTCTGCTGCTGAGACGCTCGGGGTCGTGCGGTGTATGAGGCACGAGCGCTCTCCATTCGCTGTGAAGTTTAGCGATAGCTGCTAGCGCCCCGCTAGCCGTTTTAGCTAGTGAGCAGTTTAGCCAGTTTAGCTCCACTAACCCACGGTCGTTACAATATTGTATTCCAGTGGGGGTAGTGCCAGCCCATGCACACACCCCCTCTGGACCCGCCCCTGTTAAGGATGATAAACTTTTCACTTGTCAAACGTCATAATTAAGAGAAAAACGCGTAAGTTTTCCTCTTAATTATGGAAATGGAGTAACAGCCACTTTGTCTTTACTGTGTGCAGTGCTCATGCTTACTGTGGTGTTAACCCGCCCCTTTAAGTGCAGAAATCACACGTGTAATAAATATCATGGAGCCCGTTACGCTGCTTTATCTCGCTTACACACGTGGGGGCGTGGCTTTATCGCCCGCGTCATCTTATCAGGAAGAAAGGCTCCAGTTTACAGAAAGCTCTGTGGAAGCGTGGAGCCTGAACACCTACACGCGAGTAAACAGTGTGCCTGTAAGTATTCACAGACGATGTATTATGTCAGACAAGCTGTTATTTTACCAAAATGCTCGTCTTCGTTTTGCCTGCGTTGGCTTGTGTAACTTTCTTCGGAGACAAAGTTTCCCCGAGTTGACTCAAGGGCATCAAGCAAAGTAGCTTTCTATCCTCTTTTCCGTTTTCATGCCAGAGTCTGTGCGGATATCAGTCTGTTTAAGTTCTTATCGTTCTCCGAACCACTTTTAGCAAAAGATACACCATTAATCGAGACAGCCTCTGAAGTATTGGCTTTTTAAAATAAATTCGGCATGTATCACTGTGATCATTAGGTGATTATTAAAGTGCTTCAAAGTGTGTTTTCATATTTTTCTCGAATCCTTCCGCGTGAGATAATCCCATCAAACGTGTTTCAGTAAAGTTGAAATAATTAAAGTGAAAGCTTCCTGGGTTAAATGTTTGTGATTGTTTTGTTTTTAATTAATTTTTTTTTAGTCAGCGTGTCCAGGAGTAGCAGCAAAATTCGCAGTTGCTATATTTGGGCTGCCATAACATCCATTTACGCTATTATTGGACAGTAACTTTGCTTTGATAGTGCAGAGTTGTGGATCTAGGACATGCCAGCTGAGATTCACAGATAATGGGTATTAGACATCTGTGCTCTGCAAAGGTGCAGCTAGAAAGCTACCGTTAAATTCAACCTGTTGTAACTCTGTTATTAAGATTCGTGTTTGTTTTAGGTCTCATCTGCTGCTCTCTCTGCTGGTTTGTCAGTGCACTATGCCTGATGATATGGCGAGGCCTTTAATCCGAGAAAGAGCTGGGGGCTCCAGACACCTTGAAGCCTCCATGATGACGCCCAGCACCCTGTTGATTGGCATCCTGGGCACCGGCGACTTCTCCCGCTCTCTGGCCAGAAGGCTGGTGGCCTCCGGCTATCAGGTTGTGGTGGGCAGCCGAACCCCCGCGCGCTTCACGGCTCTGTTCCCCGAAGAGGCGGAGGTGACATATGCAGCGACACTGACACTCACGTTCACACTCACAGTGTAATTGGTGTTTTTGTTTCCGTCCCTCTGGTGGTAATTATACATTCCTTTGACTTTTCCCCCAGCAGTGATAATGGATGTTGTTGCTTTACCTCATAAACATAGCTACTAGATAATCTCAGTTGATTGAGAGAAGAAGATGAGAGGCAGTATGGGAGGAGCATACAGCAGTCAATCCATCAGCCTGCGCCACAATACATTTGCACCACAAGATGACTTCTTGTCAGCCCCTGATTAAGTTCCCATCTGCAGCTTGAATCATTTTTTAAGGTGTCTTCACCACAGGCATACAAATATGGATGAGGAACAGAGAGTGCTATTGTTATGTTTTTCACATGCTTACAATGGCTTCTATCAAATGCGTTCAAGTAATCCCTCTCAGCCAACAGCTTCAATTTAAGTCTTCTCTCAAGGCTCATTTTAACACAGTTGTCTTTACTCTTATGGGGTGTGAGCAGAAAGCCCCACTCAGCTGCTGTTAAAACCCCTCTGTTAGTGAAGGGCAGCCAATCAGAAAAAGGTTGGCTTAAATTGAGATGAAAGGCTGCACCAAGGTCCAATATCCCCTTATCATTTGTTTCGCTAATTTAGTGTTAGTGCCTCCTAGAATTCATGCTCAGTAATCAACCTGTCTTTTATAGGATCTGGAAGTTAGAGTTGGGCTATGTTGTAAACTTTATTGTTGCTCTGCCAAAAAATTGCTGACTAAAATCCATAAGATTGCTCGAGTTATGGTCTCATGTCAATGTTAGGTCTCACACACTATTTGACTAGATCCACTTCCACTACTGTCACCAGTGTGGAGCCTTTTACTAGTGTGTTTTCAGCTCAGTATAGGCACCTCGAAGCCACAGGGGGGGAAAAAAAAAAATCTAAGGGTCAATTCTTCTTTGGAGTCAAGCCATGTGATGAAAATGTGTAACAGCTGAATAACCTTTAACGTTGCCTTAAAAGCTCATGTATGAATATAGGGTCAGAAATAGCACTTGGGAATTTAAGTAAGACGTGTATGTAATTATATACTCCTTTGCCACATGGAGTGTTTAATACATGGTCAAAGCACACTTAAAAACCACACACATACATTCATCCTAGTAATGCTACACCCCCCCCCTTCTTTAAGGACTTTCAAGGCTCTTCTTTGGATGTTGGCTACCTTTTCATCTGCTCACTGTCAAGGTGATCCCACACTGCTTCAATGATGTTGAGGTCTGGGGAGACACTCCATGATTGTCATAGACGTTATTGTTCCACTGCCAAAAACAGCACTGACTAAAATTACAGTAGATCCATTTAGCCATGGTCTCATGTCTCACCCAAACCGTGACACGAGACCATGACTGTTGTGTTCAATTGTATGTTCCTCTTTTCAAGCATTGTTTAGCACTGTGTTTGGGATCATTGCTGTCAAATGAAGTTGTTGCCATTCAGATGCTTTTTAAACTTCTTTAAATTCATAATGTCATCGATTTTGTCAAACCAGTGTCCAAAGAAAGGGTTTGATAGACATTCAGAAAATCTGGAGAACTCTTGCTTAAGACTGCTTTTAATAACTACAAGAAGGTCTGGTGAAGAGTTTTAAACAGAACTGTAATAGCATATATTATTACTGCCTGTTTATTCATTTGCAAGCTGCAAGAAAGGACTTCCTGGCTTATTTGAGTTTGAAATTCAAATAATCCCAATAAAGCTTTTTGGAGGTTTTTTTTGGTTTTCTTTCATGGCGGTTTTCAGTAAACATAGTTTGTGGTTAATGGGAACTGTGCAAAGCATTCGACTGAGACTGACAGCGGTGAGCTACAGGGTTTTAATTCAAACATACAATTTATCTGTCGCGTTCAGAGGTATGTTTTTAGAGCCAAATATGTATTAGGGTCAAGGAGATGCTTAGTGTAAATACTGTAGGCAGAGGTCTATGCTATGCTACGTTTTACTAATATTTGACCAGGCTGTATTTAACAATACTAGGAAATCAACTAATGAAACAAGCTAAATATAAGGGAAAGTTTTGATATCGAGCGTGAACGTTTCTGTCTTTGTCCGTCAGGTGACCTCGCAGATGGAGGCTGCAAACCAAGCAGACTTGCTCTTTGTTGCCGTGTACCCTGAGCACCACTCTACATTGGTCCACCTGAAGCCAGCACTAGCTGGAAAGACTCTCGTGGATGTCAGCAACGGTTTGCAAATCAAGCAAGAAGGGCCTTCCAATGCCCAACAGCTGGCTGATCTATTTCCTGAGAGTTGTGTGGTCAAGGGGTTTAATACCATATCAGCCTGGACGCTACAGGCAGGACCACGGGATGGGAGCCGACAGGTAGGGGACGTCATCACCACTCTAAGACTATTCGCATTCATGGAGGTCTGGTGGTATATGCGGTTTCAAATGAAATCGGTTTCTAGCCTCTAAACATGTTTGTCTTTATGTCGTCTTTTTCTCCAGGTTTTCCTCTGCAGTGACGATCAAAATGCCAAGAGCTCTGTGATGCAGCTTTGCCGCAGGATGGGCTTCATCCCTGTTGACATGGGCCTCCTCTCCTCTTCACTAGAGATCGAAAACCTCCCGCTGTATCTGTTTCCATCTTGGCGCACCCCCATCATCTGCGCTCTGGCCCTCTTTGTCTTCTTCTACCTGTATAACTCCGTCCGTGATGTCTTGCATCCCTATGTGACTGCGAAGAAGAACAATTTATACAAGTTGCCCATTGAGATTGTGAATATCACTTTCCCATGTGTCGCCTTGGTGATGTTATCACTGGTCTACCTGCCCGGTTTGATTGCCGCCTTCCTCCAGCTGTGGTGGGGCACCAAGTACAACCGCTTTCCTAACTGGCTGGACCATTGGTTGATCCAGAGGAAGCAGTTTGGACTGTGCAGCTTCCTGTGTGCAGTTCTACATGCGATTTATAGCCTGTGTCTTCCCATGAGGAAGTCCGCCCGCTTCCAGCTGATCAACAAGGCCTATGAACAGGTTAGATGAAGAAGAAGAAGAGAGGTGTCGGTTCAGACGTTCCATGAGTCTAACAAACAGGACAGAATAAATATAATATACATATATATACAGAATAAATATACATAGTCTGTAATTAAATTTTCCAACAAACGGATGTATTCTGGTAAACTTATATTTAATCTGTTAAAATACATAGCAGTGGGTGTGCGGTTTGTGGAAGCAACAATGTTCCCCCATCACATTTGAATACAATGACCAGGAAAGACGTCTCCCTTTGTGCTAGTCTCTAGCCAAATATGCCCAAGGCAGAGGAGAAGGGAACTCATAGGCATTTTGTGCTGAAGAGGGGACATTTAAATTTGTGTCTGCATCTTACATCAGGCCTACGCTTTATTGTTGGACGAGGAGTCCTCTTCACCAAAGAAATGAAAATGCAAAAGAAGTGACACCATCTGCATCTTAATAAGATGTAATCTTCCTCGTAACCTTAAGCTTCATCTCCTGAGCTAAAGTCAGGGCTCTAACACACGAAACATTCATAAACCTCCTTATTTATTTATAATAACAGATAGTCATTGATTACTCGGTTATTATCTGCCCAGGTAGGCTGGTTGCTCTGTTTGTGGCAAGTTACAAAGCGCCCCCTAATGGACAAACTATGCAACATCAGCAATCAGAACATGGTTGAAGGGTGTTTGTACCGTCTTTTTAAGTGCTTTTCTTCAACACTTCTTTAGCACTTGAGAGTTAAAGGATCTGAAAAGGCAGTTGTCAGTTTCACATTTTTGTCATGCTCTTGAATATGTTGCTGTTACCCTTGCATTGACTGCATGTCTATCAATGTTGCTTGTTACGCAGGTGAATGCTGGCCACCCAGATTCGTGGGTTGGGGAGGAAGTTTGGAGGATGGAGCTGTACCTGTCCGTGGGCATCATGGCTCTCGGGCTGCTCTCTCTGCTGGCTGTCACCTCGCTGCCCTCAGTGGCCAACACTGTCAACTGGAGGGAGTTCACCTTCGTTCAGGTACGCACCCACACATACAGTGGGGCAAAAAAGTATTTAGTCAGCCACCGATTGTGCAAGTTCCCCCACTTAAAATGATGACAGAGGTCAGTAATTTGCACCAGAGGTACACTTCAACTGTGAGAGACGGAATGTGAAAAAAAAATCCATGAATCCACATGGTAGGATTTGTAAAGAATTTATTCGTAAATTAGGGTGGAAAATAAGTATTTGGTCACCTCAAACATGGAAAATCTCTGGCTCTCACAGACCTGTAACGTCTTCTGTAAGAAGCTTTTCTGTCCCCCACTTGTTACCTGTATGAATGGCACCTGTTTGAACTCATCATCTGTATAAAAGACACCTGTCCACAGCCTCAAACAGTCAGACTCCAAACTCCGCCATGGCCAAGACCAAAGAGCTTTCGAAGGACACCAGGAAAAGTATTGTAGACCTGCACCAGACTGGGAAGAGTGAATCTACAATAGGCAAGCAGCTTGGTGTGAAAAAATCAACTGTGGGAGCAATCATCAGAAAATGGAAGACATACAAGACCACTGATAATCTCCCTCGATCTGGGGCTCCACGCAAGATCTCATCCCGTGGGGTCAAAATGATCATGAGAACGGTGAGCAAAGATCCCAGAACCACACGGGGGGACCTGGTGAATGACCTGCAGAGAGCTGGGACCAAAGTAACAAAGGTCACCATCAGTAACACACTACAACGGCAGGGAATCAAATCCCGCAGTGCCAGACGTGTTCCGCTGCTGAAGCCAGTGCATGTCCAGGCCCGTCTGAAGTTTGCCAGAGAGCACATGGATGATACAGCAGAGGATTGGGAGAATGTCATGTGGTCAGATGAAACCAAAGTAGAACTTTTTGGTATAAACTCAACTCGTCGTGTTTGGAGGAAGAAGAATACCGAGTTGCATCCCAAGAACACCATACCTACTGTGAAGCATGGGGGTGGAAACATCATGCTATGGGGCTGTTTTTCTGCCAAGGGGACAGGACGACTGATCCGTGTTAAGGACAGAATGAATGGGGCCATGTATCGAGAGATTTTGAGCCAAAACCTCCTTCCATCAGTGAGAACTTTGAAGATGAAACGAGGCTGGGTCTTCCAACATGACAATGATCCAAAACACACCGCCCGGGCAACAAAGGAGTGGCTCCGTAAGAAGCATTTGAAAGTCCTGGAGTGGCCTAGCCAGTCTCCAGACCTCAACCCCATAGAAAATCTGTGGCGGGAGTTGAAAGTCCGTGTTGCTCGGCAACAGCCCCAAAACATCACTGCTCTCGAGAAGATCTGCATGGAGGAATGGGCCAAAATACCAGCTACTGTGTGTGCAAACCTGGTAAAGACCTATAGTAAACGTTTGACCTCTGTTATTGCCAACAAAGGTTATGTTACAAAGTATTGAGTTGTATTTTTGTAATTGACCAAATACTTATTTTCCACCCTGATTTACGAATAAATTCTTTACAAATCCTACCATGTGGATTCATGGATTTTTTTTTTTTTTTTCACATTCTGTCTCTCACAGTTGAAGTGTACCTCTGGTGCAAATTACTGACCTCTGTCATCATTTTAGGCGGGGAAACTTGCACAATCGGTGGCTGACTAAATACTTTTTTGCCCCACTGTACTTCAGCCAGATACTTCATGCTAGCATGTGCTGTCAAATGGTTTTGTTCTCCGTGCTTGTAGGATGATGGTCAAAGACGTTGGAGACAGGCAGGACGTTTGAGTCGCACGCATACGAACAGACAGGCGTCACTCTGATGTGCAGACAGATGCACGCTGTGTCTCTTACACCACATAGGGAATGTGTGGCAGTAAGACACATATACAAACACTGACTCTTAGTGTTTGCAGTCCCGCAGCTGCCCCAGATTTGCTGTTAAACTTGTGCTGTGACAAAGCCGTTAGGAGGGTTGTGACTCAGTTTGTACGCACACTTCCTCCTCTCCTTAACCCCCCCCCCCCCCCCCCCCCCCCCCAATGGCCTCCAGTTTTCCAGGACGTGAAGTCTGTTTGTGCCACTTTTCCCATTTCATCTTCCTTTAATTCGGTGGCCTTTAGATTAGTCACATGTCAACAGTTTGTGCGATTAAAGCACTTCTAGACTTGTTGTCAACAGCATGGGTGCACAATTAGTTTGTTTTTGTTTTTTTTCTCTCTCTCCTTTTTTTTTTTATAAATGCATAAACACTGTCAGAGCTAGCAACTGTCAAAGTATCCAGAACCCTGTTTTTGGGGTCTATTTTTAGTTTCTGCTTCAGTGTGGGCGCTCTTGGACAGTTAAGGAACCGTTGAGTGATCTAGGTGTTTAATTTATATAAATTATATAGTCAATTGTGGTGGCATTGAGTTGCTATATCAGTTCTCAGCTGGCTAATATTTTAGGTGCTTTAGATGTAAAGTACACTGAGTTCTCGGGTAGAGCAGAAAAATGCTATATGTAAACCAGTCCATTTATAAGTTGCTGCTGTTACCCAGGCATATGCAAATTGTTAAGCCCAATGTGTGACCCACCTGCCACTGGGACACTAACTTCAATATAAGAGCAGTAAATTTAGGTCATAGTAATGAGTCAGGCTAACCACCTCCTATTACCAGTTTAAATTCCCTTTTTTTAAATAAATAAATGTATGTAAATATGTAACCTGCCAAGGGATTGCAGATGCAAATTAGCTGTAAGATAACAGTGTTACAATGGATCATGGCAGCCTTTATGTTAATTTTGCACAAAAAAACAAACAAATAAACCTATGCGTAAGGAATTTTGACTTTCAGTCCCGATCAAAAGTTTAAGAGCACTTGAAAAATGGCAAAAAATTATATTTTGCATGGTTGAATCTCAACAAGGTTCCAAGTAGAGCTTCACATGCAACTAGAAGAAATGGGAGTGAGACAAAACATATTTTTGAGCATGCAATTTATTGAAAACATCTTTTGATCGGGACTGTTTGTTATTAATGTGGCTTGCCTGCAGTACCGTTACAGTCCACCAGGGCTGGCCACACTTTGGGAATCACTGTTTTAGGTGACACAAATGCAAATAAAATGTTCTGGGTTTAAAAATAATGTGTTTTTTATGGTTTAATTTTTAGTATGTGTGTTTGTGTGTTTAAGCACCGAATGAAGACCACCCTGACCTGCATGTTTCCATAAATTTGTCTTTGCTTTCAGCAGTGAGGATAAACTCAAGCAAACTTTGAAGTTTGCAGGACGTCACATGATATAAATAGAAAATTATTCATCTCTTGCCATTGCAACTCACTTGGTGTTTAATTCACCTCGAGCTGAGCTGACTACAGGAGCACTTGGAGAGCACTGTTTCTGTTGCTGAACCTGTGGAAGGATTCATAGCAGAAACCTGCAGCCGCCTTTGGCTGTTGGCTTTGGCTCTCTGACGACCCCCCACCCTCCCGTCTGCCCTTGCACGATGAGTTTTACGGTCAAAAACAGCCTCTAGTGTCAGCCTAACCCTTACTGCTACATGAGTCTTTGTTGCCGACCATCCCACCACTCTTTTTCTTTTACGTATTTGCTTTTGAATTGAATTAGATTTAAATTTCAGGGATATCCCTTGTAAAAAGTTTCAGCCTCAATAAATCTATTATGTTTTTTGCAACTAATTAGGTTCACTGGCAGCAGGTCATCAACATGAGTGCGACTAAAAACAGCTTATTAGAAGTAAAGGTTGGCAGAGTGTCATTATTCTGCGAAGAAACTGCATCTACGAATTGTGAAACAAGAATAATTTAGAATAATATCCCTTAACATAAATTTATGAAGTCCTTGAATATCTCATCATCTACAGAGTCTCTGTATGTGAGGGACAAATCATTTATTAATGCCTGTGATCCTTTGGCCCTCGGGAGGCACTGCAATAAAACAGACACGTGTCTGTCATTGAAATGAATGCATGAGCTCAGAAACACTTTAAAGCTCTGTCAAACAAGGAGGAACTCGTATGTTAACATGATTCAGAAATGCTGCTGCTGTCTCAGGACCTAAGCTCTTTTATACAAAGCAGAACTACCCGGCTTTTTATCAGCACTCTGTTCAAAAGCCTGCATGACTGATGGTACGGCAGTGTTTCAGTGCCTATTTGATTGGCAGCTTGGACGTCTGTAAAGGCATCATGAATGCTGAAAGGTATATACTGTATATACCTTTAAAAGGTATACGCAAATGTTCAATTCAAGTTTATTTATATAGCACCAAATCACAACATTTGCTTCAAGGCGCTTTATATTAAGTAAGGTAAAGACCTGCAATAACAGAGAGAAAACACCAACAGTCAGACGACCACCATATAAGTAAGCAGTTGGCAACATTGGGGAGGAAAAATTCGCCTTTGACAGGAAGAAACTTCCAGTAGAACCAGTAGAGTTCGATTAGAAAGTGTGCTAACTAAAATGTAGCTCATTTTTAAATCTATGATGGAAACAGCGATTTTAATATTGCATTTTTTTAATTGTCAACACAAGGAAGCTAAAAAAATTCAATCAGTGTTGTAAGATTTTATTAAAGGTATTATCCCCTTTATTCTGTCTCCTGCAGTCCACACTCGGCTACTGCGCCTTATCCATGGCTACCCTCCACACCCTCATCTTCGGCTGGAACCGCGCCTTCCTCTCGGCCCAGTACTACTTCTACATGCCTCCCACCTTCCTCCTGGTCCTCATTCTCCCCCTCGCGGTGCTGCTGGGCCGCGTGGCCCTCTTCCTGCCCTGCGTGGGCCACCGGCTCGGGCAGATCCGCCGCGGCTGGGAGAAGAGCCGGCACATCCGCTTCATCCTGCCAGATGACGACTGCCGCAACGGGCTGGAGAATGTCAGTAATGTGTGAGAAGCACCGTTTTCAGCAGCGTGCATAGAAAACCCAGACTCATGAATATAAAGCACATGGAGGATAAAAGATTTATACACTCTTTGAGCACTTTGGAGGATCATCTCTGGCCTTTTGAGGGGGTTCAGAGAGGATCCTCTTCAACAATTAGCTGGAAGACTCTTTGAGATTTTTAGAGCGGTGGTGCCACCTTTACTGCTCGATGCATTGGTAGTTAGACTACTTAGTTAACATTTAAAGTGTTTTATCGATCTCTTTTCTGTTAATCCAAAACTGAAGAGCAGTATTCATGCAATCAAAACAGCCTCTGTAACCTTACAGCTGATAGTCGAGCTTAAATGAGGTTTACTATGAGCATCAGAAGTGCGCTTGGCTTTCCTCACGCTGTCTGCATTCCTCTCTAGGAGCATTTGGTGCTGTACAGATCTGTTTCTATTTGAAGTCATTTGAAGGTTTTCTTTTCTAATTTCTCCTTTTCTTCCCTTGACAGTGATCAGCACTGTGTTAAAACTATTTGTTTTGGGAAAGGCATATCTCAAAGAAAAACTCCTTCCCAGAGTTGACACTATGTTTTGAATCCTCTCCTTTACAGAGAAACACTGCAACAGTAAAATATTAAACTATAATATTTAAACACTGAATATCATCATAATCACTATTTTTCACAATATTTGACACGAGTGCGTATGTTTGAATTAAGCCATTTTCTCAAACGGATCAGCCGCCTGCCTTGTCGTAACTTAGAGGTGCTAACTGCTCATTTTCCAGATCGATGCACGTAGATGCAGCATCCAGGCCAGCGAGATACACGTCTGCTGCTGCCATCTCGCTCAGGGGAATCTCACCACGGCCTCTGACTTATTCAGATGTAAAATGTTAGATGTTTCTGCTGCTTTTTTTTTCTCTCACTCTGATGAAGTAAACACCAACACAGGCAGTAATATTTCAGTTAAGAAGCTGTATTACAATATTTTACTGTCATTCACTGTTTTACTGTTTATCCAACTGGAACTGGATAAATCTAAATAAGAAATTATTTATTTAAGCTTACTTCATGTCAGGTGACAGTCCTGACACTAAACTAAGGTACAGCTAGCTTATATTGGGTAAGGTAAGAGGCCATAGTTTAAATGTAACCAAGCATCGTGTGACATTAATACTTGTTACACACCAAACTGATTGAAAATAGAACTCAGATTCATTTTAAGTGGATATATCTGCATGTAGAAAGAAATGCAATTTCAGGTGTATTGCTCTTTTAGGAAGCGTGGCACAAAATGAAGTCTTTCACATGTTCTAAATAATCTGTCATACGGAGAAGGCGGAGCGGAAATATAAAAACCGATTAAAAAGGAAGTTTTGACTCTTCAACCAACTTTTTCTTCATTAAAAAAAACTCCCAAAACAACACCTTTGTACATCAGCCCTACGTGCACTCTCATTTTTCTGCTCTTGCCAGAGATTTTCATTTATATGCTGGATGTGTTAAGTCTGTGTCTGTCATCGTGACAACATGATGATTTCAAGTGTTAATTTATAAAACATGGAATAAAGTTTTCTATGACAGAGCGAGCTTTCACATCTCTGGTGTTTGTCGTCGTTTTTGGAGTTCTTCAGATTAGATTAACTTCTGGATTCAAATAAACCATCTTCATGTTTTAAATATTACACTTAATGCCACCAAATCTACACACACACACACACACACACACACACACACACACACACACACACACACACACACACACACACACAGCCGAACATGTCATTTTGTGCTTGCTGCCATCTTGTGGTGACTTTTTCTATTGTCTTGCACGACTTGTCCTTTGGATTTTTTTCCCCCACTTCATGGCCTCCTCAGTCAACAGATCCCAGTCCAGTAGAGGATATTTGGGATGTAGTGGAAAGGGAGAGTCACATCATGAACAACCTGCTGACAGAGTAATGTTTTCAGCTCCTTGTTGAATCTGTGCCACAAAGAATCAAGCCAGTGCTGATGGCAACAGGGAGTCTAACCATGCAACAGCAAACTACCTAATAAAGTGGCCAGGTACTGAGTTTCTATGTGTGTTTATATGACAGGGACGGAAAGTGTGTTTACCTTACTCTGCCGTCATAACTAAAATATGCCTTTAAATCCACATTTCCTGCTGATGAAGCTGGACCACTACAACAGGGATGATCTGATATCCTCGTGTTGGTGTTGTTCCCAGACCATCATGAAAATGTTGTTCCAGGATCAACATTGCAAGTGACCAATCGCATTGTTGTGACGTTATTCTTTTGCGTGCCAAGCCATTCGTGCATTTATGAAATTCCAATGTTGCAAGGACAATATCAATTCTGCTTACCGTTTATAAAAGGGTTATGGTTAGGGTTAGGGTCAGGGTCCGTTGATCGGTGGACAGAGGCGGTTTCACGCAGCTTAAGTAAAGTTTTTTGTTTTACGCTGGTTTTTCCCGAAGTCGCAAAAGTATGACGTCACAACATTCTGATTGGTCACTTGCAATGTTGATCCTGGAACAACATTTAGTATGATGATCTGGGAACAACACCAACACGAGGATATCAGATCGTGCGCTACAAGAGGTCTGTTCAGCAGGACTGACTGGAAGAAGCGCACATAGATTGATATCTGCGTGCTGCCCTCTTGTGGTGACTTTTTCTACTGTCACACAAAACCACTCCCTTGACATGTAACGATTAGATCTTTTGTAGGAACGTTTATAAGTATAATATATATAGGTTTGCTATAGTGGGTGTAAAATATCTCACAGATGTGGATAGATCGATCCAATTATAAGTATCAGTACAAGTATCGATACTGACACTGGTATTAGTATCTGATTGATATTTTGTTTCTATGCTTCAAGATCAGCATGTTGTCCACTGATATCTGTTAAAAAAATTGGTTATGGAAATTAAAAATACACGCCTCAAACACACACTATGAAATGACAATCAATACTTTGTTTTAATTGTCATGTCTACTTTAGTGCATCAGTGACAGATATGTTTACATTCCAGGTCACCAAGTTTCGAAACACATGATAAGCATAAAGGTGTGTTTTACCAACTAGTTATTGATGAAAGTAAAAATCACAGTGATCTAGTGGTCATTAAAATGTGCCTAGAATTAGCAAATTGATGACGATTAGTCTCATAAATCATGACTGTAAACTGCCTTTATAGGTTAAAAGTATCGGGATTGGTATCGGTACTGACAACAGTGACTGTATTTACTTGGTATCCAATCAATGTCAAACCCCCCTCCGCACCCCCTCCTAAGAAATCCCATAAACCCTCCCACTTCCTTTCTCTCAGCAAATCACAGCACAGCTGACACAACTGCAGCGAGTTGGACGAGCAGGCCTTTGAACAGGAGCAAAGGTGTGCCCCAGTTTCACCGCAGTCATGACTGTAAGTATGACCTCTTTAGTATTTAAAACTTTCCTGGAATCTTATCTAAAATATTAACATTGTTTCTAAGTGATTTCTCTGTAATGTTGACTTACGTATAAATCACAGGGACTGGAAAGAGGGGTTTTTTTGGTGGGGGGGCAGGAACCAGACCGTTTAGCTCGACAGGTTCTTGTAGTTGTAACGAGGTGTTAAGTTTAAACTCGTTCCTGGTTACTGAGAAGAGCATTCAGGTGATAGTGAAGATGGGCGAGTGGATATGATCTGAGGATATGCTGTGACTTGTCCTAACCAGGACGCCTTTGACAAAGCGGTAGAGGAGGTGAAGGTTCTGAAGCAGAAACCAAACCAGCAAGAAATGGGCGATCTGTACGGCTTATATAAGCAAGCTACAGTCGGTGATATTAACACAGGTGAGTAGCGTGACTGTGGCGTGTGTGTGTTTGACATATGGAGCCACTAACTGCATGTGCGAAAGCGGAGACGGGTGGTACTGAGAAAAATCAGGTTTGACGAGTTCTGCGTGATTTGCTGAATAAGTTCCCACAAGTTTTTTTTTTTTAAACTTCTGATGTATATCCCAAACGATATATATATATTTTAAACCTCTGATACCTTAAAGGACTTATTATGCTGATTTTTTTATTCTCCATCAGTGTTGTCACTGTATGTATGTATGTACAGTGTACAGTGTATATACAGTGTATATATATATATATATATATAT